>NC_035436.2:139355979-140095979 GCF_002127325.2 Helianthus annuus
TTGTTTGTCACAGTGTTTGAGTAATTGATTGTAGCTTATTAATTGGTATTGTAATTCTAGTCTAATTCATACGTTCTTGGTGCCGTTGGCAATTGAGATATCACGGGAAGGGTTAGGGTTGGATATTAATTGATTGGTCATCGGGAAACAACCTCGCATTCATATAATCCGAGTACTTTGTTCCCTTTTATCACAACAATTGTTTAAACACGAGTTATGTCTATGTAACTCTTTCTAGTTGGAATTTCATACAAGTGTTAAAAGAAACTGAATCCTAAGATGGTCATTGTTCTCATAATCTGAATTAAAAATCCAATTTTGATTTTTCAATTAGCTAGTAAATTAGTTTTCTAAAACAAACAATCCAAATCATTGATCTTTAATTTCTGCAAATTAGGTTAATTGTAGTTAAATCACAAAGCTATAGATTAAACGCATTTTCCACATACTCCCTGAGTTCGATACCCATTTACCACTATCTATTAGTTGTTATTTGGATTAAATTTGCGTGTACCACGACAAGCACGTCAAATTTTGGCGCCGTTGCCGGGGAGTAGTGCGCAACGTGTGTTAATTTAGTAGTTTTGTTTTTGTTATTTTCGGGTTTACGCTGGTTGTGTTTAGTGTGCAGGTACTTTCAGGTGTATGCATACTAGAGGCTCTCACAAGTCGTCACCACTATCGTTTGATCCGGAAATCGAGAGAACGCTAAGGCAAAACAGGGTTTTATTACGAGAAAACCGAATTGTTGGTTCACCTACTTCACCCATCACACCTCGAAACATAATGCAAGAATCTCAAGTACCACCCACAACGGGTCAAACGACCTCATCTTTCATACCTACTTCCACACAACCATCACCAAACACCACCATACCTAATACCACTACCGAAGTTATACCAACCAATGTCACGCAACCGATCACTACCCAAGTTGAACCCACTAGTACTTTTAACCCTTCTACCACAATCCTACCATTTTCCCATTTCTTTCCCCCAACTACGGTTCAATCATCCTCTAACTTCATAATCGCACCTAATTCAACTATTGTGCATGCTACTTCATCCTTTAGACCACAAAACCAATCGGGTTTTCAATATTCAACTCTTCCCTTTGGGCAATCTTCGGGAATTCAAGGGGATGGTTACGACGATGGGTATGAAGAGGATTTTAGGGGATATGAAGAGGAAAATTTTTACTATGGGGGTGATGGAGGATATTTGGGACTACAAGGCGAAGCGGGTCAACAAAGTCAACCAATTCAACAATTTCAAAATATGGATAGACTACCGGTTGGAGTGCAACACATTGGACCACAAGGGCCACAATTGCAACGCCCTACACCGCTACATCAAGTGCGGCCTCAAAACATGCAACCTCAATTTCAAAGGCCTATTCAACAACATCAACCAATGCATCAACATCAATATCAACCACCGTTTGCTCCTCAAGGGCCTATGCAAGGGCAAAGGGGTCAACCAAGAGCACCATTAGGTGCTCCTCAAAGACATCAACGGGAAGTAGTATGGGGAATTGAAGCTCACTTCCGGCCCATTATCACTAACAATCCTTCGCCGATAGTGATTCCTCATCGTGCGGATGGAAGAACTTTTGAAGTTAGAACAACCGCCCTACAAAGTTTACCAAAGTTCAAGGGGTTAGCAACGGAAGAACCCTACTTTCATTTGGAAACATACGACTCCATTTGCAACACTATTGGAGGTCAAGGGTTTTCTGCGGATGATGTCAAGTTGGTCCTTTTCCAATTCTCCCTAGAAGATAAAGCAAAGAGATGGTTTCACACTTTGCCCTCCGCGTCCATTTTTACATGGTCCGACATGCAGCAAATATTCTTGGATGAATATTACACTTCTCAAAAGACCAACGATGCTAGAAGAGGTTTGAGAAGTTTCCAACAACAATTGGGGGAGATGTTTCATGAAGCATTCAAAAGGTTTAATATGATGTTACGGAATTGCCCTCATCACGGGATCCAACTTTGGGAATTGTTGAATGCGTTTCATGAGGGGTTGAGTTCGGAGGATGCACGGGATTTAATGTCGATCACTAATGGTACATTTGGTACGAATTATGAACATGTTGATTGGGCATTTTTAGAACAAATGGCGGTGAATTCGAAGAGGAAAGCTCAATCTTCAAGGCGAGCAAGGCATGTGACACAAAGGCCACAAGTGCATGGAGTAGAGAGTGGCAATGTTCAAACCACAAACCAAGTGTACAACGTGTGCACCAATTGCAATGAAATAGGCCATACGGCGGAAGTTTGTGTAGTGGGGGTGGTTGATGAGCAAGTAGAGGAAGTCAATGCAATTCAAGGAGGGGGTGGTCGAAATTTCAACATGAACTCCAACACATATCACCCTGGGTTACGAAATCATCCTAATTTCCGTTATGGGAATGCGGCGAAACAAGCTAACCCAAACTTTCAAGGAGCTCAAGGTAACTTCACACCTCGTCAACAATACAATCAAGGCAATTATCGGGGTGGAAACAACTATGGTTATCAAGGGCAATTTCAACAAACGGGTCAAGGTGGTTCGGGTCAAAGCTCATCAAGCGGGAATGAAGTCATGGATATGCTTCGGGCTATGCAACAAGATATGCAAAAGCGGAATCAACTCGATGAAGTCCGAATGCAAAAGGATGAGGTTCTTGACAAGAGCATTCAATCACTAACGACCCAAATGGGTCAATTGGCTACAGACGTGGCTGAGTTGAAGAAAAACAAATGTCAACTTCCTAGCGACACCAAGGTAAATCCTTCTCATGGTTCGCCATGAGGTAATAATGTTAATATTAGTCATGTTAGTGTATTGAGAAGTGGCAAGGAGTTTAAAGCCAATTTGTCACCGGAATTGGTTGAGGGGGTAGTTGAGGATGTTACGGGTAATGAGAGTGATGATGAAGTTTCACCGGTTAAACCTCAAGAATCAAATGTTAACAAACCGGGGTTGGGTGAAAATGAAAAGAATGAAAAAGTTGAGGGTGAATCGAGTCAAGTCCCGTTTCCATCGGCTTTACTTGACCCGGGTAGGAAGAATTTTATTGCATCAAGAGGTCCCCAAAAAGAAGAATTGTGGGACATGTTTAAACAAGTAAAAATCAATCTTCCACTACTTGATGCAATAAAGCAAGTACCCGCTTATGCTAAATTTCTAAAGGAATTATGTACACAAAAAAGGCAACAAAAGAAAAAAATGCCTAAGCGGGTAGACTTGACCGGGCAAGTAAGTGCGGTTTCAAACGGGGAGCTTCCCCCTAAGCTTAAAGTTGGTAATTTTCAAATGGTAAAGGCGTTACTTGATCTCAGAGCCAGGGTAAGCATTTTACCGGGGGGCTTATATGACCAATACGACTTTGGTCCATTAGCAAGAGTAGAGACAACGGTTGTTTTAGCCGACTTGTCTCATAAGTTACCTCGGGGGATGGTTCAAAACGTGATTGTGAAAATTGATGAGTTCTATTACCCGGTTGACTTTTTAGTCTTGGACTACTCATCCGCGGACCCAAAACAACAACAAAATGTTATTTTGGGTCGGCTATTTTTGAGCACCGCGCATGCTGTGATCGATTGTAGATTTGGTACAGTCGATATGACTTTTGGGAATCGAAAAATGCGCTTGAATGTTTTTACTAACAATTCTAATGATGTTGGTGTTGATGAGTGTTTCATGGTAGATTTAGTCGATGGATGCAACCCGCACGAGTACGAAGAGGATGGCATAGATATTTGTTTGTGTGATTTTTCTGAACAGGTACATGCGTGTGCACTAGGGGTTGAGGAAGAAAAGCAGGATGCTATGGCTTTGAAGGAAGGTCGACCGCCATGGACTCATCAATTTGAAAGCTTGCCGGTGGAAATAAACTTGGGTACTAGACCATCATTAGAAGAACCACCAAGGTTGGAGCTCAAAGACTTGCCAAGCCACTTGAAGTATGCGTTTTTAGGGGATAATGACACTCTACCGGTCATTATTGCCTCTAATTTAGAGATGGCGCAAGAGCAAGCCTTATTGGAAGTGTTAAAGGACAACAAGGGAGCTATTGGATGGACGATTGCTGATCTCAAAGGAATTAGTCCATCAATCGTCATGCACAACATTATTACCACCGAAGATGCAAAACCGACACGAGAAGCTCAAAGGCAATTGAATCCGAACCTACGGGAGGTAGTAAAGAAAGAGGTAATAAAATGGTTGGACGCGGGAATTATCTATCCGATTTCGGATAGCGCTTGGGTAAGTCCTACCCAAGTTGTGCCTAAGAAGGCCGGTATTCAAGTAGTCAAGGATGAAAGTGGTGAACAAATTGCCACCCGGCCGGTCACCGGGTGGCGTGTATGCATTGACTACCGCAAGTTGAATACCGCCACTTCTAAGGACCATTTCCCGCTACCTTTCATTGACCAAATTATTGAAAAATTATCGGGTCAAAAATGTGACAACCCTCACCAAACTAGGTATCCGTACAAATTAATTAGTATTTAATTACTGCTCAATTACTGTGCTTGCTTACAGTGGTAAATAAACTTCTACATGATTTCTGGAATATATATAAACATGTCTCATACTCTATTTGCTGTTACTCTATTATTTACATACAGAGCTTTAGTGACAACCTTGATGCACAAAAGCACAGTAGCACAATGAACGGATAACCAATTTAACACGCTGATATAGCCAGCACCAGGTAGACACTGCCTCTAAGGCCTGTATAAGCCAGAGATAGTTTACTACACCCATAGAGAGTGTAGGGAAGTGAGGATTGTAGAACTGCGTCACTAGGTGATAATTACAGTAACCGGATGTGCCTAAAACATACTTTAAGTACAAAATTCAGCACTTTAAATAAAATTCAGCATTTAGCTAACTAATAAAGTGCCAAAACATGAGAAAAATATTACTAGTCACTTTCCAAAGTGTCGGGAATTCTTCGTGTCACTAAAAATAGTATTAACGACACTTTAAAGCTTTGTTAAGTACTTTAACGGATCACTATCCAACCGAACAACCAGACTATATCCGGAACATAAAAATATTGCCATTAACATTGTTTTTCTTTTTCTGAGCCAGTTAGGGTCCCCGAATACCCTAACACCCGCTAAAACGCATAGCATACTAGTAAATGGTTACACCTCCTAATCACCTAACTATAGTCTAACTATTTAGTTGAAACGGAACCGAATACCCCCCCCAACCGAACTCGGTCACCATATGGTGACACATTATACTTGCTTGATTATTTAAATCTTTCTTGTCTAATATCAATTAGACATAAAACCCTTTGGTTAATATGAGTTGTCTATAAGTAATAAGCTAGGTCCATCATTCATAACCATCACACAACTACACAACACATCTCTCTCTCCCTCCTTGCTCACCTTCGGCAGAACACCACCCACCCTCCATCTATCATTTTCGATTTTGATCAAGCAATTCCAAGTATCTACAAGGGATAAGGATCTCATACAAGGAAGCTCGGTGCATTCGGATTGTGAAGGACCTCACCCCATTGCTTTTTTCCACGCGATTTCCGACTAGTTTCTTCCCTAGCCTCGAGCTAGTAGTAAGTGACTTTAAACACACTCTTGATCTATTCTAAAGTGGTTAAAATGAACTTTGTCAGTTAAGATTCATGAACTTACAAGATGACATATGAAAAGTTTACAAAAATGTTAAAAATGTTGGATAAAAGCTATGAAGTTGTGTAAAGATTGTAAGCCTTGTTTTGTTGTAATTATTTAGTGTCGATCTATGATAATGGTAGCTCGGATCATCATCTAACCCGGATTAGTCATGTTCACGCAACATGACCTAGAGTATGTTTAAGTACGAAAAGGGTTAAATGATGAACACTACTACTTACTAAGCATGAACTTGTGTAAAATCAGTTTTTCCTATGAAATAGTGTTCTAAACTAGTAGATCTACGGATCTACAAGTGGTATTTTCAAAGAACCAAGCGTCAAAAGAAATCATGTTTTCTAAACCCGGTTTTACATGAACAAGAGTGATTTTTGTAAACACACAAATGTGTAAACACTTGTGTAACACAAAGTTTTGAGAAAAGAACTATTTTTTGTAAATGTTGACAAGAAGTTGTAAAGATGTAACTTCTTTAAAAACGAGACTTTTAAGAAACCGGATTGATTTATAAAAAGGTCTACTAAAAATATGGGGAAATTACTACATATTTTGGATAAACCACAAGATAATGTATTTTTGGCGATTTATGTCTATTTTGACTAGTTTAATGTTGAAATATTGTTGGTTAAGTTGGGAACATTGTTGATTTGAATATTAAAAGAAAATGATACTCTTGAAAGTGTGGTCACCTCCAGTTACAGGGGAAACTCTGGCGAAATTTTTCCAAAAACCTATCACTTGGAAATATTTTCACCATAAGTGTTATAAATGTATTTTCAACTTGTTTCCAAAAATATAAATTTCGTCACGATTTTTATTACAAAATTACTAAGTGTCGGAGGTGGGATTTTCACAAAATAAAACTTGATAAATATATATTTGATAAATATATGTTTTTCATAACAACACTTGTGAGATTTTTATGATTATTTTGTGAACTATACAAATATTATTTTTAGGGTAAAAATAATAATACCAAATATTAATGATTCCAAAATAATACGAACGCCTTCACAATGAATATTAAGTTACAACGGTATTATTAATACCACCCGATCTTTAAAACGTAACTTACGCATTTTCGGAAAGATACTAACGAACACGTATTTTGACAAGGATATTATTCTGGAAAAATTATGTGAAATAAAATGTAATATTTTTGGGAAAAATATCTATATTTTGGAGAAAGGATTAAAATATATTTTTAAGTGAGACTTAATAATACATTACAAACGCACATGTATTAAAACCCCCATCCTTGGGAAGGAACGTATTTACCAAATATTTGCACAGAGTAATTACGAAATAGTTGTCTAACTATTTCCCAAAGACATTAAACCTTAAGCTAAGGCACGACCGTCCGTCTAATAAAGTTAGTACGTGTAGGTCATCGCACAGCAGATTGATCAGGAGATTTACTTGATAGAGACGCACCACTGTGAGTTCATGTCCCCCTTTTCTCTTAACTATTTTCAGTTTTCTAACTGCGGGCAGTGAAATACATGTTACTATGATTACAAGTACTTTTTACATGGTATGTTTAGCGTAAGGAGGGTTATTATTTAGATCATGTGAGTGGGTAGGCGCAAATTGAGGCCATTAATCCTCATTGTAGGACCGAGGGACAGTAGCAGTAGATCTATCTGGGTGTAGCGAGCCCAGCCCCAGGCCCAGCGTAACGGACCTCGGGGTGACTTTGTACCCAACGCAAAATATGCTAGGTTTGAGTCTTCCTACTTGCACTTCACACATATCAATGGCCTTGCAAACCATTGGTGATCTCTTTTTCCTTATTTGCTACATACCCGGATTTTTATACTTACAAAGGTTTTACTTACTCATTACACATGAACTTGCTCAACAATTTTTGTTGATTTTTCCAACTTACATGTATTTCAGGTAATTAAGGATCTGGCATGGTATGCTACGTTTTCCCGCTGCATAAGAGTTATGAGGTCATCTAAGTTTAAGGGATGTGGTTTTTTCCTGGACGAGTCACAGTCCTTAAACTGTGTTTATTTCATGTTGGTGTTTGTGTCTTTCAAACAATGTTTTTATGTTATCAGGTTGTAGTTTCCGTTGCATGAGTCAACGCCTTAAGACAATGTTATGTTACTTTTGTTTTAAACCTTAAATCAATGGATGATAAGCATGGTTTATTTTCATATAGCTTTGTTATGGTTAAGCTATGGTATTAAGAAGTCACACCAAATTAATCACGCTTCCGCAAAGCCAGGGTGTGACAGCTTGGTATTAGAGCTCTGATCATAGCGAACTAGGATTCTTTCTCGAGTCTAGACTATGATCACTAGGGCTCTCATGAAAACATTTTTACACTGCATACCACTTAAGTCCAGATCCAAAACGTTTTTACAAACAAATGTTGAGCACATGTTATTTAATAGTTATAGGCTCAGTCTGGGAGGCTGAGGCTCGGTCTGGGAAGCCGAGGCTCGGTCTGGGAGACCGAGGTAGTTGTCTAGTGCGACTAGGAAGAGCAGTCTGGGAGGCTGGGAGGCTAGTGGGACTAGGAAGAGCAGTCTGGGAGGCTGGGAGGCTAGTGGGACTAGGGAGAGCAGTATGGGAAGCTGGGAGGCTAGTGGGACTAGGAAGATCAGTCTGGGAGGCTAATGGGACTAGGAGAACTATTTGATTGCTTATTGGTGACTAACGTGTTTATTTGACTATGTGATTGATTATTTGTGCTTATGTGTGTTTAAGCCTTCATCCGACACAGGATGGGTCGGATACCACTGACCCTATAGTATCAGACGACATAGACTCATCAGAGCACGAGGTGTATACCTCAGATACCACCAGCACGTAAGATGATGATTTCCAACCACTTGCGCTGCCCGATGTCGTGGATGAGCCCGCTGATAGCCCTATCACTGGGGATTCGCCGCTCGCGGAGATCCCTGCCCCTGTACCCCTTGCCGCTTACCCTGTTGTTGATATGCCCCTTGACGTAGGCACTAACGACGACGTCGACTTGTTGATGAGGACCCACTCGAGGATGACATGGAGGGCGAGGCCCTTATTGCTGCCGGTAATCTCCTACTTCTCGCTGATACTCCTGCGGAGGAGGCACCCATCCATTCACCTGTCCCAGATTCCTTGGAGTTTGTAGCATCTGCACCTTCGCATGCGCAGGGAGTGCAACATCATTCGCACGACACGGACCCTGATATGGCATCATCCACTGCACCTGCCCTTGCCCCTAGCTTTGAGTTTGATCATAACATTGAGTTTATCCAACTAGATCAGCCCGTGGTGGATCCCGTAGCCCCTGTTGACCCAATGTTTGCTGACCCCACTGATTTCAAGATGGAGTTGATGATTTGGAGCCTGCAGTGGCCCCCGAGCCAGTAGATTGCTCTAGACCCCGTATTCGAGTATGACCCTATTCATGCTAATGTACCCGCTGTTGATCCTTTGATTGATAACGTACCTACCGATGATCATCCCATTGTTGCTCCACTGTTGGGGGATGAGCATGCTGTTGATGCTCATGTTGATGCCCCTCACATTGCTGATATTCCTGCTGATCCTGTTATTGCCCCTTTTCCTGACCCTGTGCCTGTACAGTTCGATCATGTGCCTTTTGCGACCCAAGTTGAGCCTCGATACGCGCACACCCGAAATGGGTGGATAGACGATGACAATGGTTACCCACCTTTCAAGTTTCCTGTGACACTCTCTTGTGGCTCCTGTTTCAGCCCCTGTTTCAGTTCCTATGGATGCACCTTTGTTACCCACACTCACCGCTGATGTTCACCACACCGTTACATGACCCGGAGCCTGCACTTGAGCCAGCTACTACACCATTTGGGATAGCTTGATGTTACGCCTGCTGAACCTACACCTTTACGTGGTCACGATCTTGTTTCTTTTAGTCTGCCAGACGTTGCACCCCTTATATCTACCTGCATCAGGCAACCCCCTCATTTGTGAAGAGGTTCGTTTTCCCTTGTGAAGATCGACGCCCGGTGCGCCACCGAGCCTAACACTTTCTGTCAGGACATACCCGCGCCTCGTAGAGATGCTCCAGGCCGCACCGCTTGCTACATTCACCTCTACAACGCTCGATAAGCCGATTTGATGGTCCCTATAGACGCATTATGCTAACTATAAGCCCTCACCATTCCTCGCATTATGAAAAACACACACAGGATAAGTTGCTCCAGTAACATCAACTACAGTTGAGGATATGAGTCGCGGAACGTTGAAGCTTGAGCTGACACCACAAAGGGGCAACTTCAAGTACAAAACATTACATAACCAAAAACATGAGTTAAGCGTCTACATCACAAGACGGCATATTGTCTGAAAATTTTAAGTAAAACACCACGTCCTCCACCAGCATGCCTTGATCCGCCACGTACATCAGGATCCCTTTTATGCTCTTGACCTCTGATATTTCACCGTCCCCAGGATTTTTGATGCTCGTTCCTTTTACCATTGAGCGGCAAATCAGTTGACTACTTCGAGGAATATACAAGCTCGCGGAGGAATTCAAGCATGTCGACAGTTTACTTTTCTTTCCTCCCCCACCTTAGTCACCAGAAATGTTGGTGTCTGGATAACGCAGATTGCGTCACGATCGGGTAGAGACCCCAAGATTGTGGAGATTTGTGAGGACCACGTCTGACTACGTAATTTAGATATGCTGATATACTTGTTGGGCAAGGGTAGGGAGACCCGGTGACCCTGATAATGCGATACCTTTTGTAAGACGATGAAATTGTAGCCGGAAAACGATGGGAACCAATTGCCATTAAGCATGCACCAAAACATTAGGGCCAATAACCAACAAAAGCTCAGTCGCCATGTCATTGCTAAATGCGATCAGTAACGCTTATATGCGTACTAAAATTTTAATACTACAGGTTTACTTGCTATACTTTCATTAAGCGAAACCCTCAAATTACGTACGAATGTTATGATTTTGATGCAATGTGCTTACCCGTTTAATGAAAACCTAATCATAAGACGTGATACCAATATAACAGGAATGTGCTATGACTGAGAAACACGTGTTTGTTTGTTATACTTTCGGCAAACATGATTCCAATTACTTGCTTGATAAATTGCGTGATGTGTAATATGATGCCTTAAATATGTGCGATACATGTGTTCCAAACAACTATTTACGTTCCCTGAATAGAAGAGACCTAACTAACATGAACTTCTTCCTAGAAGATGTCGCATCAAGAGATCACCCGACTGACTGAGGCAGAATGGTTAGCGCACGCCTCTCAAGTCAGAGCTCAGCACGAGGTTCTTCGCTACAAACATGGCGAAGGTGCCTCAGGGAGAAACCTACCTAACGGTAATGTTTAAGTAACCTAAGACACATTACGACACGTTTGGAAAGTCCCCAAAGTGCCTTGCTAATACCTATTGTGATGATGAATTCTTGAATACAGGTTGTACCTACCAGCATTTTCTAGAATGCAAACCCCTGAATTTCGATGGCACGGGAGGTGCCATAGCTTTTGTAAAATGGGATGAGAATGTGGATGCCGTTGTGCGAATAAGTGGTTGCACGCAAGAGCAGCAAGTCCCGTACGTCTCCGGATTGCTACAAGATGGAGCTCTGTTATGGTGGGACCGTAAGGTTCGAGAATTGGGCGAGGCTGTAGCATATGCGATGTCATGGAGCAAGCTGAAAGAAATAATGCGTAAGGAGTACTGTTCTCAGAATTATATCCAAAGGCTGGAATTAGAATTCTGGGAACTACAGAAGGAAGGTCCAGATGTGGTGAAGCACGTACGAAGGCTTTACGATTTGTCGCGAGTCGTTCCGTGCCTGGTGGAACCCGAGTTGAAGAGAATGGAGCAATCCATTTGGGAACTGACACCTCAAGCCTTGAGCTTGATGATGGTATCAACGCCACTATCACCCATGATTGCCCATGTGATAGGACTGGAGCTCACTAAGGAAGCACTTAGATTGGTGAAACTTTCAATCCCGGACAAGAAGGAGGAGACTCCAGTGGAGACATCTGAGAAGAACAAAAGAAAGCTCGGTGAATTTCAGAGAGATGATCAGGCAAATAACAAGAATAAGGCCAAAAAGGGAAAGATGTACCTGGGTAATCTACCTAAGTGCGAAGTATGCCAGCGCCATCATAACGGGCGATGCGGTTATAGGAAGTGTGACAACTATGGTAAAAGGGGACACAGCAGGGAAACGTGTTGGCAGGAGACGAAAAGGGGAAAGGAGGAAGAGGAAGGTTATAACTGCGGTGGTATGGAGCACCTTGGGAAAGATTGCCCAAGGGAAATTAACCAAGACCATGGAGGAGCATCCAACACCGGAGCTAGTGAAGCATGCCAGGATCCAGATATGGTCACTGGTACTTTCTTTATCAACCCAAAATTTTGCATCCACGTTATTTGATAACAGTGCCGACCATAGCCTCGCATCTCATGAATTTAGGAATCTACTTAGTTTAGTAGAGAGTAAGTTAGACGACCCACTCTTAGTGAGACTGGTTAATAAACGACTTCGACGTAGTAACTAGGATGAACCCGCGGTCGAGCAACCAAGCGGAGAATCGTTATCCGTATCCCGGAGTCGAACGACGAAGCCATCATGACTCATGAGGCAAGATACGCCTCT
Organism: Helianthus annuus; assembly: GCF_002127325.2. Lineage (NCBI taxonomy): Eukaryota > Viridiplantae > Streptophyta > Magnoliopsida > Asterales > Asteraceae > Helianthus > Helianthus annuus. Next base: position 139,368,274 of record NC_035436.2, read on the forward strand.
ACAAACTACAAATTGCTTGAAGGCATGGAGGATGTTGCGTGAAGAATATGTTGTTTCTTGGCCCATGTCGGGGACAGGAGGAGCCGAAGAACTAAGCACGAAGATCTTCTTATTACAAGAAAATGCCCTAAGGTCATCCCCGAGGATTTGCCAGAATGTTCTCTCCCACGGCTAATCCCGTTCACATCAGATAAATTCCCGGCGTTGCACCTGCAGTCAATACCCCTCAACGACTTACATCTTCGGGAATGCAAGGATTGACAGTGAAGTTTCAGAAGTTGATGGAGAAGGAAGATAACAGACCAAAAATCCCCTGTTGGGTAACCCCATATCTGCTCGTCAAAAAGAAGGAGGATGATTTTCAAATAAACGCCAGCTACCAGGAGCCGAACAAGCTAACCCACCAGAGTCAGTGACTCTTGCTAAAAATTAGCAGACCTCTTACAGAACTGACTATGATGATCCAACTACTACTACACGACTGATCGACGATCGAACATCGTCAGCGGAGAAATTCAGGGAATATACCAGGATGAAATTGTGGGACAATGATTGTGCTTAAACATAAACAAAATGCTGCTTCCTACACAATGTATAAACCAGATCCACACGAGATGCAGAATCCAGAGAAACTAAAAGCCTTACATCTAGGAACCATATCTGTCAACTCAATCAAACATCATTAACTTGACCAACTTGTCATTACAGTTAACGAACCCGAAAGTACTTAAATTTTCTTCCGTTGAAGTCTTCATTTTCACTTCTAACAAGTAGAAATTTGCATTTCTACTCCCCTCAAGTAGTTGCATCACGTTGTTTTCCTTCGCTGAGAGCGAACGCACGTTTGCTACGTATATTTGGTCACTTCTTCGTTTTGGTAAGAACGCATCGCTTCATTACTTGAAAACCTATATATATAACCCATGCACCATTTGCTACGCATGCGGTTTCATTTCAATAAACGCTTCATGAATGTTCAGATATTACGTCGTCAAATCTAATTACCGGTTTGTGATTCGAATGACCTACATTTTTGTCATTGTTGACTCTTTTGTTATCAAGTCAACACACTTTTTGAAACTACCTTCTTTCAAGTCACATGTTTGCTATCATGTCAAGATTTCCTTGTTGATATGTACGTTTATTGGTTGGTTACGTTGAAACTAGGTTCAACTGCTTGAACTTATCCAGTTCACATGTTTGATTTGAGATGCCATATGATGTATTGAGAGCATCATATTCTAATACTTTGGCACAGATTCTTTTGTCTCGAGTCGTAGTAGACTTATTTGGTCTATGACTCCACTAAAACGTTGATAGATTTCGATGCCTTACAGTGATACTTTCACAGAATTGAAGCTTGTGCTTATCTGACTACTCACTTCGTACACGGATTTAATTGATTATTTGACAACTTGCCCTAAATCCGTTTTCTTTATCACAATTTAATCACTCTCAACACACTTGCATGCTGAGTCAAAGGTACATAAATTCATTTCATATCATGGTGTACCCCCCTAACGATTCTTTCGTTATCAATCAAATGCCTTGCAGTACTTAGTTTCATCTCCCGGCTTGTTTCGGTACACCTTCATCTGGTCTCAAACTCAGTGATTTTGTTCAGTCACCGCTATTTTGAATCATGTCATTGCGATACCTTATGGTGTCATTACAAACTTGCAGCTTGTGCTAATCATGGTCAACCGTTTTACACCAAACAGCATATCTTCTCGTTTGACCTGCCATTTAAACATTTCCGATGCAACTACAAATCAAAGCAAGAATACACCAGATTCGTTTGTATTCATTCTGTGCATTCTCGTAGTTCAAAATGTTCAACGCACTGAACCTTACCACTCGTCTACTTGGGAGTTGACAGATCACTTTACCATTTTATTTGAGTTGATGATTTTTGAATTTATGTAGCAGGAGCTATGTTTTGTGAAAACTCGCGTGCAGTCTGCGATCGATCGCTTGAGGATCTTATTAATTGGAATTCCTCTCTTGTGGACCCCCTGCTAGCTGGAATACATTAGGCTATACGTCAAGTACGTTTTGTACTTCTGACACCAACTGCTATGAGCACCCACCTTCTTAACCCTAGGGTACGGATTGTTAAATATTCTTGGACCCACCAAGTGTGAGTAAGGTTTGATTCGGTTTGATGACTATCTACCTCGATGTGATTTATATATATATATATATATGTGACGTGACCATAAGGAGTTAAGGTAGTACAAATTTCGGGGACGAAATTTCTTTAACGGGGGGAGAATGTGACAACCCTCACCAAACCAGGTATCCGTACAAATTAATTAGTATTTAATTACTGCTCAATTACTGTGCTTGCTTATAGTGGTAAATAAACTTCTACATGATTTTTGAAATATATATAACCATGTCTCATACTCTATTTGCTGTTACTCTATTATTTACGTACAGAGCTTTAGTGACAACCTTGATGCACAAAAGCACAGTAGCATAATGAACGGATAACCAATTTAACACGCTGATATAGCCAGCACCAGGCAGACACTGCCTCTAAGGCCTGTATAAGCCAGAGATAGTTTACTACACCCATAGAGAGTGTAGGGAAGTGAGGATTGTAGAACTGCGTCACTAGGTGATAATTACAGTAACCGGATGTGCCTAAAACGTACTTTAAGTACAAAATTCAGCACTTTAAATAAAATTCAGCATTTAGCTAACTAATAAAATGCCAAAACATGAGAAAATATTACTAGTCACTTTCCAAAGTGTCGGGAATTCTTCGTGTCACTAAAAATAGTATTAACGACACTTTAAAGCTTTGTTAAGTACTTTAACGGATCACTATCCAACCGAACAACCGGACTATACCCGGACCATAAAAATATTGCCATTAACATTGTTTTTCTTTTTCTGAGCCAGTTAGGGTCCCCGAATACCCTAACACCCGCTAAAACGCATAGCATACTAGTAAATGGTTACACCTCCTAATCACCTAACTATAGTCTAACTATTTAGTTGAAACGGAACCGAATACCCCCCCCCCAACCGAACTCGGTCACCATATGGTGACACATTGTACTTGCTTGATTATTTAAATCTTTCTTGTCTAATATCAATTAGACATAAAACCCTTTGGTTAATATGAGTTGTCTATAAGTAATAAGCTAGGTCCATCATTCATAACCATCACACAACTACACAACACATCTCTCTCTCCCTCCTTGCTCACCTTCGGCCGACCACCACCCACCCTCCATCCATCATTTTCGATTTTGATCAAGCAATTCCAAGTATCTACAAGGGATAAGGATCTCATACAAGGAAGCTCGGTGCATTCGGATTGTGAAGGACCACACCCCATTGCTTTTATCCACGCGATTTCCGACTAGTTTCTTCCCTAGCCTCGAGCTAGTAGTAAGTGACTTTAAACACACTCTTGATCTATTCTAAAGTGGTTAAAATGAACTTTGTCAGTTAAGATTCATGAACTTACAAGATGACATATGAAAAGTTTACAAAAATGTTAAAAATGTTGGATAAAAGCTATGAAGTTGTGTAAAGATTGTAAGCCTTGTTTTGTTGTAATTATTTAGTGTCGATCTATGATAATGCTAGCTTGGATCATCATCTAACCCGGATTAGTCATGTTCACGCAACATGACCTAGAGTATGTTTAAGTACGAAAAGGGTTAAATGATGAACACTACTACTTACTAAGCATGGACTTGTGTAAAATCAATTTTTCCTATGAAATAGTGTTCTAAACTAGTAGATCTACGGATCTACAAGTGGTATTTTCAAAGAACCAAGCGTCAAAAGAAATCATGTTTTCTAAACCCGGTTTTATATGAACAAAAGTGATTTTTGTAAACACACAAATGTGTAAACACTTGTGTAACACAAAGTTTTGACAAAAGAACTATTTTTGTAAATGTTGACAAGAAGTTGTGAAGATGTAACTTTTTTAAAAACGAGACTTTTAAGAAACCAGATTGACTTATAAAAAGGTCTACTAAAAATATGGGGAAATTACTACATATTTTGGATAAACCACATGATCATGTATTTTTGGCGATTTATGTCTATTTTGACTAGTTTAATGTTGAAATATTGTTGGTTAATGTTGGGAACATTGTTGATTTGAATATTAAAAGAAAATGATATGCTTGAAAGTGTGGCCACCTCCAGTTACAGGGGAAACTCTGGCGAAATTTTTCCAAAAACCTAACACTTGGAAATATTTTCACCACAAGTGTTATAAATGTATTTTCAACTTGTTTCCAAAAATATAAATTTTGCCACGATTTTTATTACAAAATTACTAAGTGTCGGAGGTGGGATTTTCACAAAATAAAACTTGATAAATATATATTTGATAAATATATGTTTTTCATAACAACACTTGTGAGATTTTTATGATTATTTTGTGAACTATACAAATATTATTTTTAGGGTAAAAATAATAATACCAAATATTAATGATTCCAAAATAATACGAACGCCTTCACAATAAATATTAAGTTACAACGGTATTATTAATACCACCCGATCTTTAAAACGTAACTTACGCATTTTCTGAAAGATACTAATGAACACGTATTTTGACAAGGATATTATTCTGGAAAAATTATGTGAAATAAAATGTAATATTTTTGGGAAAAATATCTATATTTTGGAGAAAGGATTAAAATATATTTTTAAGTGAGACTTAATAATACATTACAAACGCACATGTATTAAAACCCCCATCCTTGGGAAGGAACGTATTTACCAAATATTTGCACAGAGTAATTACGAAATAGTTGTCTAACTATTTCCCAAAGACATTAAACCTTAAGCTAAGGCACGGCCGTCCGTCTAATAAAGTTAGTACGTGTAGGTCGTCGCACAGCAGATTGATCAGGAGATTTACTTGATAGAGACGCACCACTGTGAGTTCATGTCCCCCTTTTCTCTTAACTATTTTCAGTTTTCTAACTGCGGGGGTGAAATACATGTTACTATGATTACAAGTACTTTTTACATGGTATGGTTAGCGTAAGGAGGGTTATTATTTAGATCATGTGAGTGGGTAGGCGCAACTTGAGGCCATTAATCCTCATTGTAGGACCGAGGGACAGTAGCGGTAGATCTATCTAGGTGTAGCGAGCCCAGCCCCAGGCCCAGCGTAACGGACCTTGGGGTGACTTTGTACCCAACGCAAAATATGCTAGGTTTGAGTCTTCCTACTTGCACTTCACACATATCAATGGCCTTGCAAACCATTGGTGATCTCTTTTTCCTTATTTGCTACATACCCGGATTTTTATACTTACAAAGGTTTTACTTACTCATTACACATGAACTTGCTCAACAATTTTTGTTGATTTTTCCAACTTACATGTATTTCAGGTAATTAAGGATCTGGCATGGTATGCTATGTTTTCCCGCTGCATAAGAGTTATGAGGTCATCCAAGTTTAAGGGATGTGGCTTTTTCCTGGACGAGTCACAGTCCTTAAACTGTGTTTATTTCATGTTGGTGTTTGTGTCTTTCAAACAATGTTTTTATGTTATCAGGTTGTAGTTTCCGTTGCATGAGTCAACGCGTTAAGACAATGTTATGTTACTTTTGTTTTAAACCTTAAATTAATGGATGATCTGCATGGTTTATTTTCATATAGCTTTGTTATGATTAAGCTATGGTATTAAGAAGTCACACCAAATTAACCACGCTTCCGCAAAGCCAGGGTGTGACAAAAAATATTACTGTTTTTTGGATGGGTATTCAGGTTACAATCAAATAGCAATACACCTGGATGACCAACATAAGACCACCTTCACTTGTCCTTATGGTACTTTTGCCTTTCGGCGAATGCCATTTGGCTTGTGCAATGCACCAGCAACTTTCCAACGATGTATGATGAGTATCTTCTCGGACATGGTTGGAGAGTCGCTTGAAGTGTTTATGGATGACTTTTCCATTTTTGGCACTAGTTTTGAATCTTGTCTCAACGAATTACAAAAAGTTTTAAAAAGATGTGTTGAGAAAAAATTAGTGCTTAGTTGGGAGAAAGTCATTTCATGGTGCAAGAGGGCATTGTGTTGGGTCATGTGATATCGGAGAGGGGCATGGAGGTGGACAAGGCAAAAATACGGGTAATATCATCCTTGCCACCACCGAAAAATGTTAAAGGGGTAAGGTCATTCTTGGGACACACGGGTTTTTATAGACGTTTCATCAAAGGTTTTAGTGTTATCACAAAACCTCTATGTAACTTATTATTAAAAGATGTTCCATTTGATTTTACTAACGAGTGTTTGCAAGCCTTTAATGTTTTGAAGGAACATTTGGTCAACGCTCCCATCTTGCAACCGCCGGATTGGTCAAAGCCATTCGAGATCATGTGTGACGCAAGCGACACTACGATTGGTGCAGTTTTGGGTTAACGAGTTGATAGGAAGCCGGTGGTAATTTATTATGCAAGCAAGACTTTATCCAAAGCGCAACTGAATTACACCACAACCGAGAAAGAATTATTAGCGGTGGTGTATGCTTTGGATAAGTTTCGCTCGTATATTTGGGGGAGTAAAGTTGTGGTATATTCGGATCATAGTGCGATTCGATACTTGATAGAGAAAAAAGATGCCAAGCCTCGTTTAATCCGGTGGGTATTGTTGTTACAAGAATTTGATTTAGAGATCCGAGACAAAAAGGGGAGTGAGAATGTAGTGGCGGATCACTTGTCTCGGATCCCGGTGGAAGGAAGAGATGATGTGAGTGAAATAAATGAAAGGTTTCCCGACGAGCAACTTTTAGCCGTTTCCACCTTTGTTGCACCGTGGTACGCTCACTATGTAAATTACTTAGCCACGGGTGCCATCTCGAATCATTGGACCAAGAAGCGAAGACAACAATTTATGGTCCAAGTGAAGCAATATATTTGGGATGAACCGGATCTTTTCAAGATCGAGCCGGATCAAGTCATTAGGAGGTGTGTACCTGAAACGGAGGTGTTGGAAATTTTGACCCATGCTCATTCATCCGCGCGTGGAGGTCACTTCAGTGGGCACAAAACAGGTTACCGGGTTCTCTCATGTGGGTTTTATTGGCCCACAATTTTCAAGGATGCTTGTGAGTTTGCAAGGAATTGTGTGAATTGTCAAAAGATGGGAAGCATTTCGAAGAGGGATGAGATGCCATTACAACCAATCTTGGTTGTAGAAATATTTGATGTATGGGGCATTGACTTTATGGGCCCCTTCCCGAATTCGAATAGTTTTCTATATATTTTGGTGGCGGTAGATTACGTCTCTAAGTGGATTGAAGCTATTGGAACAAGAACAAATGACCACTCGGTTGTTTGTAAGTTTGTTCAATCCAACATTTTCGCTCGTTTTGGCATTCCGAGGGTCATTATCAGTGATGGAGGCTCACATTTCAAGAACTTTAACTTTGGGAAATTATTGAAGCGATATAGTGTGAATCACCGGATTGCCACACCTTACCATCCGCAAACGAGTGGACAAGTCGAAGTGTCCAACCGTCAAATCAAAGAAATCCTTATGAAGACGGTTAGAACAGATAGGAAGGATTGGTCGAGCAAGTTAGACGATGCATTGTGGGCATACCGAACAGCCTACAAGACTCCTATTGGCACAACACCTTACTGGATGGTTTATGGAAAGGGTTGTCACTTGCCAATGGAGTTAGCGCATCGGGCATATTGGGCAATCACAACGGTAAATGCGGATTACAATGAAGCCGGAAAGATGAGAAAGTTGCAATTGTGCGAAATCGAAGAGCTTAGAGATGAAGCATATGAGTGTGCATCGGCATATAAAGACAAACTCAAGAAAGTACACGATGCAAAATCGAGGAAGAAAACTTTTGAAGTGGGTCAAAAGGTTTGGTTGTATAACTCAAGACTCAAGATGTTTACGGGCAAGCTCAAAAGTAAATGGATGGGCCCGTATGTCGTTCGGCGAGTTGGGAGATTTGGTGATATAGACATTCAAGATGAACAAACGAACAAACAACAAACGGTAAACGGTCATCGGTTGAAGCCGTACTTAGAGGGGAACGACATAAACAACTTGGAACTTGACAAAGTGGGCTACATTCTACGCCCGGTCGATGAAGAACAACCATGAGAGGCCCAGGTTTGGTAGTGTAAATAGTTAGCATTTTATTTTATTTGTTTTGTATAGTTTCCACAATTGCCGTATTTGCTTGAAGTCCGTGTTTGAAACAAGTGTGGGGATATTCGGGTCACGAATTGCTCTAGCATTGTGTTGAGGACAACACGGGACTTTCGAGGGGGTAGGGTAATTTTTACATGTTTTTGAAAAATTTTAAAACACAAAAAAAATTGAAAAAACTGAAAAAATCTAAAAAAGGTACACTTAAAATCACATTTTTCAGCAAACCAGGAATGCCCAGGTACCACCGTAATTTACGGTGGTACCGTAATTTACGGTGGGGAGTAAAAAAATTTTGTGGTTTACGGTAAAAGGCTACTGAGTTACGGTGAGGATTTTGTTCCAGGTTCTACCGTAAGTTACGGTGGTACCGTAATTTACGGTAGACCTGGAAATCTGAGGGGTCGTTCCGGGTTCAGCATTTAAAAAAATATATATAATAAATCAACAAGTCACGTGAATACTCCCCATCCACACGATTTTCTTCACTTTTCTCCTCCAAACATTATCATCTATCACTCTCTATTACCCCACAAAATCCCCAAACTCCATAACCTTCCAAGCTTCATATCTCCTTCAATCCTTAGCCGAATCAAGTGAAATTGAGGTCTAACTTGACTAATTTTTCACGTACTTTCTGATTTTGCCAAGAGATTTGCGAAAAACGAAGTTTTCTGGTCTGAATCACAAACCCTAGGTCCGAAAAGTTTGGGAGTTTTTGAAGTTTTTGTGTCACTTGTGTGCTAGCATCTTCAAACAAAGGTATGGAAGTTTAATTATTATGTTTTGTTGATGCATTGTGTCACACCCCTAATTTCCACGTGTCACCGGTGGGCCGGTGGGGAGTATAGTGACGTAGTTGGCATCATCATAGACAAACAACACAATATATAAATGCACAGCGGAAGCAAAGATAGATTCATTTCAACCTTAATAAAGTGTAATATCAAATATCACTAATAGTTGAAACGGATCCACAGGCGAATCAAAATAAAATAAGATATTGTTCAACAGTTTTATTGTCATCCAAGCTTGCGAGACTTATTGTGGACGCTCTAGAAGACAGCCAGCCTATTTCGTGTAGTACCTGCACTTAACCTTTTGGGAAAATACGTCAGTTTACACTGGTAAATACAATTTAACTGACTCATTTTGAAAATGGTTGAAAATTGATTTAAATGCACCTGGCATAAAAATATTTTATAACTTGGGATAATTATGCAATATAATCTTGTAAGGGATTTACATGTTACTTATGCGTTCAGTAGCCCGATCCGTAGACCGGGTTAAAGATTAATAGACACACCACAATATAGAGTTATACACTGACGGGTGTACGCCTACACCCCGTGCTCAGGTCGTGGCCATCTCGTAAGATGATGCCAAGGATATCCGGGACATGGTCATTAATCCCCCAAAGGCTTTAAGCAATAAAACACATTCAAAACAAAGCATCTCAATAAATTTAACCTCTATTCGATTAAAGAATTCGATGCCGGACCAAGCGGTATTTTATATACCGTATCCCAAGCCCGTATAGGGAAAATAAGTTAAAAGTATTTACCTTGGTAAGTATAAATCACAACTAGCAAGTGAAGGTAGCTTTTACTGGTTCTTCTATTCTGGAACAAAGGTTTATAATAACCTATTAGATTCCTAACGGATCTTTATTTAAGCCTAAGCTTAGACCGGTTAGTTTTAAGGACGATACGGTTCAAACGCACGATTAAGCGAAAACCGGGTAGAACGTGATTTAGACCCGACAAGTTTGAATACTTGTATAATATGGGTATGCTAAATACATTCTGGATTTTGAGACAAAAATGATAATGTTTGACCCGTTTCGGTCAATTTATGCAAACTAGTTACATAAACCGAACCGAACGCTAAAAGAGCGTTACGGGTAACCGTAAGAGTCATATGCAAGTTCCCTGAGATAATATGCTCTAAATATGTCATAATATCAGTAAGTTATGTTCTATTATGCCCCGAATGAATTTAAACTCAACTTATGCCTTATAAGGGCATTTTGGTCATTTAAAAGATTATAAAAGAGTTAAATTTGTAATCTGAGTTGTAGGTCTGATTCATACAGTAAAAACACTTAATTTAACATATTATAATAGTAGGGTATGACCCATATATGAAATTTATCATTTAAAATCAAACTATGCACCTTAGGGGTATTTTGGTAACTTCACAAGGGCTAAAAGTGTCAAAACTGGAAACCTGAGTTCAAAAACTTATACTTACTGTTATTTTATAAAAATATACTAAGAATATCAGTAGGTATCAACCTTATATGTTAAATATGGTTATAGCGCATACTAGGCGTTAAAAACGCTTAAATAAGCGATTTAGAGCCGTTTCCGGATTTTCAAGAGAAAGCTGATATTTTTATATTTCCAGAATGCTCAAAATAATTTATTTAACAAATGAAATCAGTGGAAAAAGGTTTGGGGTCAAAAAGATTTATAAAACTCATTTTATGGCTTAAAAGGGTAAATTCGGTATTAACCGAATTAAACTTAGAGACCTATGATACGATCAGCCAAAAATTAAATAAAAATCTCCAAAAACCCTAAAATATTATATAGCATCAGTGGGTAAAAAGTTTTATAACAAAAAGTGGGTTTAAATAGGCTATCCGTTAATTACGCCGTTTACTTAACATAAAGCTTTCAAATTACGATATTGAGCATAACTCTAAATCTGGACCTCAAACTGATATCAAATTTTTGGTGCGAGTTTATAAATCAGTAACAAACATTTCTACTCTTTCACTTTTTCAAAAATCGCGTTTTATAGCAAAAAGGGCAAAATAGTCATATTTAAGCATAAACCGGTAACATGCATATGAATCGGACAAGTGTAGAACCAAGTTGTAAAATCTCAGAGAGTTGTACATATATAAAAATGGTCCAAATTAAGCTCTAAGGCAGATCTCAAACATGCATGCACGGATCCTAATCGAGAGTCAAAGAAAAAGTCATTTTATAAGACTTTCGGTTCCGATCCGGGTTTAGGCTGAAAATTGTCGAGTTGATCATGATGAAACAAGTTCTTACATTAATTATAAAGTTATTTTGATGATCAAACAGATTGCATGTGACCTACATTGCTATTTATGCTAGATTTTGCAAAAACACATCCTGTTGACTTTTTAAGAACAACTTTGACTCGACAATCATCATGCTTAGAGTGGGAATCAGAAAATACCATTTTGAGGGTTTGTTTCCCACATAAATACCAACTTGTAGGTACTTTCAATTTGAGAAATGACTGAGCCATTCTCGTTTAATCGTAAAGTCAAACTATATTTACGACGAATTGACTTTCGGTAAATAAACTAAGCTAGGACGAATTAGAGAAGAGTATGAACACTTACAAGAGTCCTAATAAAGCTTAGAGATCACTAGGAAGGTGTCTTGTCGTCCAAAAAGCTCCAGGAGTTGATCTTGTGAATTTTGAAAATGCAAGAGTTCTTGGTTACAACTTCAAGTCCCCTTTTTATGAAGATTTTGATCTGATTTATGGTGATGCAGGTGTTGTAAGAAGGTTACAAGTGTCCTCTATTGCATGCAAGCCCATTGGTGAGCTTGGGAGGTGATAACAGCTGTAAACAACTCACAAAACAGACCTGAAACTGGCATTTGTGGGTTTTCTGTCGCTGGGCAGGTCACGCGCCCCGCCTAAAGGTCCCCAGGCGGGCCGCCTGGGTCTTCTGATCCACCAAAACTTTTTCAAAGTTTGCGTTTTGGTCCCTGGTCTTTGCTTACGAGGTTTTGGCCCTCTATCTTGCTCATTAGACCTTCAAACTTGATTTTTAAGGACCTTGGGACATTTACAAACATGGTAAAGTCCTCGGTTAACTTTGCGCTCACCCGAAAAGTCATGAAATTCAACGTTGACGCATTTAGCCCTTCGTGTACGGTTTTGATCATAACTTTCTCATACGATAACGAAACTTCACGAAATTTTTACCACATATCCTAGTGAGTATATTCTATCATTACAAAGCTTCGGGTCTGCCAAAAGATCACTCAGAGGTATAAATTCAACATGTTGACATGTTTAGCCCCTGTAGTTTGTAATTCCTCACTTTCTTACATTTTCCGCTTCGTATGATCCATGATTTAACCGTTTGAGACTATAAACATTATGTAGGGTTATTTTAGATCCTATTTATCCATTGTTGACACTTTGGACCCTTATATTCCATAGTTTCACCATTTGTCAACTTTAGTCCCTCTAAAGTATGTTTTCACATATTCAAAGCCTATGCCACGTGTCAATGCATTATTGGACGTAAATTTTCGAGGTGTTACACATTGTGAGAAAGAAGGTTATTTTTGTTACTTGTTCATACCCACTTGCTTGTTCTTAGATGTTATCATGAAAATGGTTACTTGAATATGGTTATGGTTTGTAGATGTAGGCTTGATGATTAAAGTAGTGAACTTTTGGGAATCTCTACATTGTAGAGACACCATGCCCAATTTTTGAAAAAATTTTGATAAATTTTTGGTTCACTAACATCTACAACCATAGTAACAAGCAAGTGTGGGGATGTTTTTGGGGAGAAAGGACTAATTTTTTATGTTTGGTTGTGTTGTTTGCTTTCTTATGTGTGTAGGAAAATGGTCAAAACGAAGTAAAGAGCGGGAGCTAGTTCATCTTCTTCGTCTAAAGGAAAGAGCAAGCAGCCGGAAGTACAACCAAAGAAAAGGTAATACTTGGGTAGAGTTAGTGAGAGTGAAGAAGAGGAGGAAGAAGTGATGGAATTGGACCCATCTGAAAAGCCAAAATGGGAGTCGGGTCCGTTGGATGAGCAATCGGAAGAATGGCAGCCAACTTTATACCATGATAGTATGAACCGATTGAAAAACAAGGCAACCGCATTCATTTGTGAAAGGGAGGTGAGAGAGGTTGAATTTGGGCCACTCAACGTGTTTGCCCAATTCCGCGCCCTAGGATGGGAGTCGGCTCTAAGTTGCTATGACAAGGATAGAAAAATTTTATTCATGGAAGAAATCCAAGAATGGATGGCAACCCTCAAGTGCAACACATACAATAGGCCGTCACAAATGAAGTTAACGGGTGAAGTGAATGGGATTCCGGTAGAGATGTCTTTCGACACATTAAAGAAATTAGGGAAATATAACAGTTTTCCGGCTCGTGACTACTTGATTCCTAGCCTTGATGACCTTTTGGTAAAACCGGAGAAGCATCCTCGTTGGAATAATATGTTGGCGGCGTCCCCGGGTTCCCAATCACCATACTTCACACGTCGCCGACGGGTTCCCAATCACCATAGGTAAAACTGAAAAGCCAAATTGGGCTTATGATGGCTCGATGCAAGAAGTTATCGAGAACCAACGTCCTCCGGCACCTATTTTCGAGTCATGGTCGGGTTCGGAGCGTACGTTATTTGATCAACACACGATGATGAGTGCCAGCATGGAGCGGTCTTTGAAGCATAACTTCGATCGTCAAGAGGCGTGGAATCGCACACACGCGTATTCCCATGAATTGGAAATGAATAATCGATACCATGATTGACACACCCTGGCTTTGCGGAAGCGTGGGTTAATTTGGTGTGACTTCTTAATACCATAGCTTAATCACAACAAAGCTATATGAAAGTAAAACCATGCAGATCATCCATTGATTTAAGTTTCAAAATAAAAGTACCACAACATTGTTTTAAAGTGCTGACACATGCAACGGAGATTACAACCTAATAGCATAAAAACATTGTTCAGAATTTTATAACCACAAACATAAAGCAGACGTAGTTTAAGAACTATGGCTCGTCCAGGCAAGAGCCACGACCCCTAAACTTGGATGACCTTATTTCTCTTATGCAGCGTGAAAAACGTAGCATACCATGCCAGATCCTTAATTACCTGAAATACATGTAAGTTGGAAAAATCAACAAAAATTGTTGAGCAAGTTCATGTGTATAAAAATCCTGGTATGTATAAAAATCCTTTGTAAGTATAAAAATCCTGGTATGTAGCAAATAAGGAAAAAAAGAGATCACCAATGGTTTGCAAGGCCATTGATATGTGTGAAGTGCAAGTAGGAAGACTCAAACCTAGCATATTTTGCGTTGGGTACAAAGTCACCCCGAGGTCCGTTACGTTGGGCCTGGGGCTGGGCTCGCTACACCCAGATAGATCTACCGCTACTGTCCCTCGGTCCTTCTATGAGGATTAATGGCCTCAAGTTGCGCCTACCCACTCACATGATCTAATAATAACCCTCCTTACGCTATCCATACCATGTAAAAAGTACTTGTAATCATAGTAACATGTATTTCACCCCCGCAGTTTGGAAAACTGAAAACAATTAAGAGAAAAGGGGGACATGAACTCACAGTGGTGCGTCTCTAACAAGAAAATCTCCTGATCAATCTGCTGAGCGTCGACCTACACGTACTAATTTCTATTAGACGGACGGCCGTGCCTTAGCTGAAGGTTTAATGTCTTTGGGAAATAGTTAGACAACTATTTCGTGTTTACACTTCGTAATTACTTGGTAAATATATTCCTTCCCAAGGATGAGGGCTTCAATACATGTGCGTTTGTAAATTTTCGAAATATATTATTAAGTCTCACTTAAAAATATATGTTAATCCCTTCTCCAAAATATAAATATTTTTTCCAAAAATATTATATTTTATTACATATAATTTTCCTCAAAATAATACTCTTGTTAAAATACGCGTTCACTAGTATTTTTCCGAAAAATGCGTAAGTTACGTTTTAAAGATCGGGTGGTATTAATAATACCGTTGTAACTTATTATTTATTGTGAAAGCGTTCGTATTATTTTGGAATCGTTAATATTTGGTAATATTATTTTACCCTAAAAATAATATTTACGTAGTTCACAAAATATTCACAAAAATTTACACAAGTGTTGTTATGAAAAAGATATATATACTAAATATATATAGTTGTTACCCAAGGGGACACCCCTTGTCCTTTTTGATTAAATTAATCATTCTTGCTTAATATCTAGTTGACATTGGATCCAATGGTTAATGCAAATGAATGGTCTATAAGAAGACCCAATGATCACCTTAGTTCTCATAAATCACCACAACTAAAATCCACTCTACTCTCTCCCTCTCTTGACACTTTCGGCCGAGAGCCACCCCACACCCACATCCATTTTCAAGCTTTGATCAAGGCATTCCAAGCATCTACAAGGGTTAAGGATTGCGTATAAGGAGCCTCGGTGCACTCGGATTGCGAAGGACCTCGCTACATTGCTTTTATCCACTTGATTTCTGACTAGTTTCTTCCCTAGCCTCGAGCTAGTAGTAAGTGACTCTAAACGCCTTCTTGATCTATTCTAAAGTGGTTAAAATGAACTTTGTCGGTTAAAGATCATGAACATACAAGATGACATACTAAAAGCTTACAAAGATGATAAACATGTTGGATAAAAGCTATAGATTTGTGTAAAACTTGTAAGACTTGTTTTGTTGTGAATATTTAGTGTTGATCTATGCTAGTGTTAGTTCAGAACGTCATCTAACCCGACTAAGTCATGTTCATGGAACATGACCTAGTGTATGTTATAGTGTGAAAAGTGGTTAGATGAAGACCACGACTACATATCAAGCATGAACTTGTGTAAAAACAATTTTTCTTATGAAATGGAGTTCTAAACTAGTAGATCTACGGGTCTACAAGTGGTATTTTCAAAGGACCAAGTGTCAAAAGAAATCACATTTTCTAAACCGGATCTTACATGAACAAAAGTGATTTTTGTAAACACACAAGTGTATAGACACTTGTGTAACACAAAGTTTTGACAAAAGAACTACTTTTGTAAATGTTGACAAGAAGTTGTGGAAATTTATTTTCTATAAAACAAGATTCACAAGAAACCGGTTTCATTTATAAAAAGGTCTACAAAAAATATGGGGAAATTACTACATATTTTACACAAACCACAAGTTCATGTATTATTGCGATTTATATCTATTTTGACTATTTTGATGATAAAACTTTGTTGATTAATGTTGAGAAAATTGTTGATTTGAATTTTAAAAGAAAATGATACGCTTGAAAGCGTGGCCACCTCCAGTTACAGGGGAAACTCTGGCGAAATTTTTCCAAAAAAACCTAACACTTGAGAATATTTTCATCACAAGTGTTATAAATATATTTCTAACTTGTTTTCAAAAATGTAAAATTTCGCCACGATTTTATTCACAACATTTCTAAGTGTCGGAGGTGGGATTTTCACAAAATAAAACTTGATAAATATATATTTAGTATATATATATCTTTTTCATAACAACACTTGTGTAAATTTTTGTGAATATTTTGTGAACTACGTAAATATTATTTTTAGGGTAAAAATAAAATTACCAAATATTAACGATTCCAAAATAATACGAACGCCTTCACAATAAATAATAAGTTACAACGGTATTATTAATACCACCCGATCTTTAAAACGTAACTTACGCATTTTTTGGAAAAATACTAGTGAACGCGTATTTTAACAAGAGTATTATTTTGAGGAAAATTATATGTAATAAAATATAATATTTTTGGAAAAATATTTATATTTTGGAGAAGGGATTAACATATATTTTTAAGTGAGACTTAATAATATATTTCGAAAATTTACAAACGCACATGTATTGAAGCCCCCATCCTTGGGAAGGAATATATTTACCAAGTAATTACGAAGTGTAAACACGAAATAGTTGTCTAACTATTTCCCAAAGACATTAAACCTTCAGCTAAGGCACGGCCGTCCGTCTAATAGAAATTAGTACGTGTAGGTCGACGCTCAGCAGATTGATCAGGAGATTTTCTTGTTAGAGATGCACCACTGTGAGTTCATGTCCCCCTTTTCTCTTAATTGTTTTCAGTTTTCCAAACTGCAGGGGTGAAATACATGTTACTATGATTACAAGTACTTTTTACATGGTATGGATAGCGTAAGGAGGGTTATTATTAGATCATGTGAGTGGGTAGGCGCAACTTGAGGCCATTAATCCTCATAGAAGGACCGAGGGACAGTAGCGGTAGATCTATCTGGGTGTAGCGAGCCCAGCCCCAGGCCCAACGTAACGGACCTCGGGGTGACTTTGTACCCAACGCAAAATATGCTAGGTTTGAGTCTTCCTACTTGCACTTCACACATATCAATGGCCTTGCAAACCATTGGTGATCTCTTTTTTTCCTTATTTGCTACATACCAGGATTTTTATACTTACAAAGGTTTTACTTACTCACTACACATGAACTTGCTCAACAATTTTTGTTGATTTTTCAAACTTACATGTATTTCAGGTAATTAAGGATCTGGCATGGTATGCTACGTTTTTCACGCTGCATAAGAGAAATAAGGTCATCCAAGTTTAGGGGTCGTGGCTCTTGCCTGGACGAGCCATAGTTCTTAAACTACGTCTGCTTTATGTTTGTGGTTATAAAATTCTGAACAATGTTTTTATGCTATTAGGTTGTAATCTCCGTTGCATGTGTCAGCACTTTAAAACAATGTTGTGGTACTTTTATTTTGAAACTTAAATCAATGGATGATCTGCATGGTTTTACTTTCATATAGCTTTGTTGTGATTAAGCTATGGTATTAAGAAGTCACACCAAATTAACCCACGCTTCCTCAAAGCCAGGGTGTGTCAATCATGGTATCGATTATTCATTTCCAATTCATGGGAATACGCGTGTGTGCGATTCCACGCCTCTTGACGATCGAAGTTATGCTTCAAAGACCGCTCCATGCTGGCACTCATCATCGTGTGTTGATCAAATAACGTACGCTCCGAACCCGACCATGACTCGAAAATAGGTGCCGGAGGACGTTGGTTCTCGATAACTTCTTGCATCGAGCCATCATAAGCCCAATTTGGCTTTTCAGTTTTACCATAGGTGCCTGACCCCGTCGCCGACGGGTTCCCAATCACCATACTTCACCCGACGGCCTATATTGCTGGATACGGACTACTCTGGCCTACGGGCAATTTTAGAGGGCGTCGCTGACGGCCTGTCAGCGACGGGCTCTCCGTCTCTGTTTCTCCAAATTTCACTTCTCGCACTCCCGGTTGATCCGTAACGCGTCCCAGTGCTCCGGTTTTCGACCCGGTGACTCGTAAAGCTCCCGAAAAGCTCCTTAAACTTCATTAAACCTGCAAAAACACAAATCTAATTAAAAGTAGGCTATTCAAGATTAAAACTCATGTAAAAACATAAAGTTACACGATTACGAACACCGGTTTTCAACAACGTATCACATCCCCACACTTATCTTTTGCTTGCCCTCAAGCAAATCTGTTTTTCACTTTCACAAAGGTCAAACAACGAACTCACTCCCCATTCCCGAGACTAAGGTTAAGGTCTATTGTCATACAAAAGTTCAAACCTTTTACAATTTCCAACATATTTAACGGTAAAGTGAGCATTCACATATACAATGGTTATCCAAGATTAACCCGCCCGTAAAACTAACAAATCATGCACATCCCTCACAATGTTCACTCCATTCGGCTTATAATTTGGCTAATGTGTATAATGTATTAGCACTTCAATCAATTAATCGCTCAAAACCGATTAGAACACGTACCCGCATATGCTTGCAACTCAATCATTCTCCACCACCGAACACGAATATCAAGCACAAGTCATAAGGTCTTTGTAAGGGTTGTAACGTGGCTAGGCTAAGGGTAGGAAATAGGATATTTTAAAGTGGCTAAGGTGATGAAAATTCTATTTTTATTACGAAAGACTACTCTAAACAAAACTAAACTATAAACATCAACTACAAGGCAACAACTTTAGCCTTTAATTTCTCAAACTAAGGGGCTGTTTGGTAGCCTCTTAATGACCATTCAGATGCTACCTCTTAATGGTTTAAAACCTCTAAATGAATAAGAGGTAACCTCAAGTCTGAATGGTTAAGAGGTAACATCTGAATGGTAAATCATCACATGTCACATTCTTCTACCTTCTCATTGGTAAAATTCTTAATGGTTCCATTAAGAGGTAACCTCTTAATGGCCATTCAGAGGCTACCAAACAGCCTCTAAGAACATATATTTTTTGTTCCTTTCGCAACAGTTTTCTATCTTTTTCATACATTTTCTGATTTCTCTCTCTCTCTCTCTCTCTCTCTCTCTTATATATATATGTATGTATGCAAACAAGCAAATACAACTATACAAACTTTACTCCTATAATTGAATTTCCATCCCACAGGTTTGAAATAGAAAGGTTTTAAGGTTATGGGCTAAAGGGTAGTCAAACGAAAGGATTAGGCTCAAAATTGGCTACTAGGGGATAATTTTTGGGTGAGGATATAAAAATGGTGTAAAAGGAAAAGGTTTACCTAATGCCTTAATCATTCTCGTGCTTGTATTCGGTCTATGGTCTCGAACGTATCTAAAGTTGGAAGTTCTACAATACGCGACTAATGGCCCACTCAAACAAAGAAACATGTATATGTAAATCTATGATATAAAAGTGGCTCAAAACCTCACGTATAAGGGTATGGTATGTGATATGCATAAAATGCTAGTTGCTTAGGCGAATTATTCCCAAATAACCACCCGCTAAATACCCGTCATGCTATTAATTTGAACTTGACCATGACAGAAGACCAAATGGGTTGTGACATCCCTCGTTGACTTAGTTACTTATGCTTTTAAGATCGCTTTTGAACAAGAAATTTTTGAAAATTTTTTGAAATATTCCCCCATCCCCACACTTGAGGTAAACATTGTCCTCAATGTGTAGTGTTTAAATGAACGGTTCAAAATCGAAAACTTTTACTACTCCCCCATCCCCACACATGAGGTAAACATTGTCCTCAATGTGTAAGAACTAGAGTTTTATAATGCACAAGGGAAGTGACACGACTAACCTTCCCCAAAATTTCACCCCGAAAAATAAAATACAAAATACAATCCACTTATTACTAAACTAAGAATCAAGGTAAAAAGGAAACGCATGCACCTGATTTTTGTCGCTTGACGCCCATATCTTCTTCTTCTCTTCATAAAAACGGTTGTCCCGCGAACATGTTGTACCTACAAATCTTAACCCTTGTGTAGAAGCATGCTTCTCACAACCATTGAAATTTGTTAGGTGATTAGTAGTAAAAATCATATGTTGATTTACTTATTTTTCTTTATAATAATTATCTTACTTTTGTAAATGCAATAATATATGATTCAAGACGTATGATTTTATTGTGACTTTTATCATATATCGACTTTTTCATTTATAAGACAATAGGAATTTGAAACTCATGCACTTAGTGTTGAAAAAAAATAGAGCATGATGTAAAATAGAGCATGGTGTAAAATAGAGCATGATGTATAATAGGTTTTATAGAAAGATTATCATTATTGTAGTTTTATATTTCTTTTATATGCTCTGACAGTAGATAGATTATTGGACAAAGAAAAAGAGACAAAGAACAAAGTTAGTTGTTTTGTTATCACTCTCATGATAGAGTATACATGTGCTTTAATACGACACCCAAAGTGTCATACTCTGTAAATCTCATTATCGATTCACAGAAGGTTATAAAATTTTAAATCGAGAAAACTTACATGGCTTGATCATGTAGTTAATTCTCACTTTATATCATGTGAAGAGAAGGATTTTGTAGCTAAAAATTGGATAAAAAATTTCATCCGCCACATGTGAGATATGTTCTGAAATAGCAATATCATAAAAAAGTATGAAAGGTTTGAAGTGACTTTATATCCGTATGTCTGAAAAAATGAAAATTATGAAGCATGTTTGGTTTTACTCCATTCTTTGAAGTGAATGTGACTATATATTGCTCGTTATGGTCATGAACCTAATTAAGAATTTAATGATGATCATATTAATAATGAGATCGATCATCAGAAGTACTATGATAGCTAAGTTGATAATGAGATTGACCATCAGATGTTATGATAGCTAGGTTAATAATGAGATTGACTATCAGAATTGTAAAAATGTCATAATGAGATTGAACACTAGATGTGACAAATTATGAGAGTGATTATATGAGAACATAATGTGAAGAAAGGATACAAAGTAATATAACATGATACTTTGAAATGATAACACATTGTTATCTCACAATTTATGTTATTGGTCATAAACCAGAAGTTTATGGATCATAATTAATTAATTAATTGGCATGACCGGTTAGACCACACCGTGTCAATGATAATGTGAAATGTATTGAAGAACTAGAAGATTCTTCAAGTTGGAAATCACATGTAATATTTGTTCTCAAGGGGAATTCATTATTTACCAACCAAAGTAGGGTAAGAATCCCTAGATATTCTGGAAATGATTAAAGGATATGCATATCCCAACATGATACCATTTAGTGTTTTAAATCGATGCATCGTCTAAATGGTTATCAAATCCACAACCTGAAGTTTGTGCGATTGTGGCTTTCTAATGTGATAGCAAGCATATTAATCTATATAAGTATATCTATTTGGTAATAATGAATTTGATCCCAAGTTATTAACGATCATTGGAATAAGTGTTACTGTTGAGATGATCACTAAACGACTACACAAAGCCAATGATCATCAGAGGAGCAAAGTTCATTTAGGTACATGTAATTTTACATATAGTACCATTATTTCACATCAAGCCAATAAGTTATAGTTCTCCCCATACAATTAGTTTTTGGTCAGGAACCAAAGATGTCTCATCAAAGATTTTGGTTGTGTGACATATATTGAAACTCATCCACCACACCACACAAAGATGGGACTTCTAAAAGGGATGAGAATATATGTTGGGTAAAATAATTGTCTATGATTAAATAGCTAAATCCATTGGTGAAAGATTTGCTTATGGCTCATTGATTAACACTTCTGTGAATGAATGTTCCCAACATTAGGAGGAGATAACACGCAGTTGGAAAGTGAAAAATTGAATGAATTATCATGTCATCTTGATCCTCAGACTATAAACGGTGAACCAAAAGTTCAAAGGATAATTCATTTACCAATATTAAAGAACAAATTACCAGACAAATTCACTGACCTAAATAGAGTGACTAAGTAAGTCACATAATCAACTGCTTATGCTCCAGTCATATTTGTGTCCCAAGAGGATAACCACATATTTTCTAATGAGTCTATTACACACCTGAAGCGTGGTAGTCTAGTCGATTCCAGTAATACAATTCCTCGAAAATTGGAGCAAGTAATTAAGATGGTCAAGTCGAGGTTATAGTAATAAAATCTTCTGAAAAGATAGTAGACATGTGTAACACCTTGAAATTTTTGCGTCCAATAATGTGTTGACACGTGTCATAAGTTTACACGTGGTATTAAACACTAAATAAAGGACCAAAGTTGACAAACATTGAAAGTATGTACATTCGAGGGTTAAAAATGTCAACGAGGGATAAATATACTGTACAGTAACCCTAAATGATGCTCGTACCTTCAAACGAATGAATCATGGATCGTACGGAACAAAAGGTGGAAGAAAGTGAGGGATTACAAACTACAGGGGGTCAAAGGTGCCAACATGTTTAATTTAAACCTCTGAGTGACCCTTTGACAAACCCGAGACTTTGTAACAGTAAATTACGCTCACTAGGATATACGACATAAATTTCACGAAGTTCCGTTTTAAAACGAGAAAGTTATGATCAATTTCGTATGCGAGGGGTTAGAAGCGTCAACAATGAAAGTTAAGGCTTTTCGGATAGTAATTAATCTAACCGGGGACTTAACGACGCGAGTAAAGGTCACGAGGCCCTTATTCGTAAATAAACGAGGCCCAAAACGCAAAGTTACCCCTTCGAAACCGAAAGGCCAAGGCAATAATGGCAAAAGATTTGAAAATCTTGGAAATCAGGCCTCAGGCGGGCCGCGTCGATGAAACAAGGAAGCTCACGCGGGCCGCGCGGGCAGTGCAGGTTCATTTACTGACAATAGGATCCAGGCGACCCGCGTAAAGGTAGCCTGATCCTTAACGCGGGCCGTGTCAAGGCCCCAGTTGCAGAAAATGTGCACAGGTTCAATGTTTGCTGTTTTAACCGACCTTGGATGCAATTATGGCAGCATGGGCGCCCCCTACATGTCCCCTAACACTCAGGGACAGTTGTTGAACATCCATGATCAATTATAGACCTTATTGTCATGATCTAATGCACCAATTTTCACTATAAAAGGCCATAAGTTGTGCACATTGTAACCACACCTCAAACCTGCTTTCTTGATCACTTCTGGAGCTCAAGAACACTCTTCTATCATCTCTGGTCGTGTACCAAGCTTCTTTAAGTATGCCTAACCCTTTGTGGTTTAGTTTTTACATAGTTTTAGCTTAAAAGTCAATCCGTCGTAATTAACGATTGACTTTACGATAAATCACAAATGGTCCAGTGGTTTGTCGAATCAAAGGTAGTTATATGTTGGTAATCATGTGGGCTTTAAACCCCTAAAAGGGCACCCTCTGATTCCCACTCTAACTTGTCCGAATGTCGAGTCAAACTTGCTTAGAAAAAGTCAACAGAATGTTATTTTGCGATTTTATGCATAATCGGTAATGTAGATAGCGTGTAACCTGTTTTAACACTCATATAACATGATAATAAGTATATTAACTAGTCTAAGCTTGTTTGATCCGACCATTTACTGTTTTGACCCGGTTCGGAACCGAAAGTCGCAAAACTTTGACTTTTGCTTTGACTTCAGTTCTGACCCGTTATGGTATGAGTTAGATATGCCTTAGGACTCTCTTAGGACCAGGTTACATGATGGTATAACCCTCTGTGATCGGTTCGTTGTTTGTCTAAGTCTTTAGCACATTTCCGTTAAATGCTTAAAAGTTGACCGTAACGCCCTTTTTACTTTAAAACGAGAATTCTGGACACGTGAAAGGACAATAACCTTAGTTACTGATTTCTAAGCATGTCCCTAAAATTTCACGTCAATCCGAAATCCAGAATAGGAGTTATGCTAAATAGCGCAATTACGGAAACTTTAGTACTTAAACGGCGCAATTAGCATAACGCCTATCTAAACCCAAATTTCGACACCAAGCCTTTTACACACTGATGTAAAATAATATTTTGGGATTTTTAAAGATTTTTAATTATTTTTAACCTGCTCATAACCTGCGGTTATGGCATCGGTTCGGTAAATACCGAATATGCCCTTTTCGGACATAACTTGAGTTCTACATGGTATTTTGACCCGATTCCAGTTGCTACTGATTTTAAATAATAAATAGAGTATTTTGGAATTTATAAACTGTTCGGAAAACTTAGATTTCCTGTAGAACTCAGAAACCTCTTTTATAATCCTTAAAATGACCGAAATACCCCTACGGGGCATAAAATGGATTTAAACTCGTTACGGGCATTATGGAAGGTATCCTACTGATACCACAACCTCTTTAAAGCATATTGACTTAGGAAACTTGTGTAGGACTCTTACGGTTACCCGCTACGCCTTTTGCGCGCACGGTCCGGTTTATGTAACTAGTTTACATAAACTAGCCGAAACGGGTCAAACCTTATTGTTTTGACCTCAAAATCCAGAGTGTGGTTATATTACCCATATAAAACAAGTCTTCAAACTTGTTGGGTCCAAACCACATTCCATTCCCGGTTTTCGCCTTTCACGCGATTAAACCGTAATTATCCTTTGAAACTGACCGGTCTAAGCTAAGGCTAAATTAAAGACCCGTTAGGATTCTAATAGGTTGTTTTAAACCTTCGTTCCAGAATAGGAGACCAGTAAAAGAAACTTGCATCTGTTTATTAAGGATTATTACTTGCTCAGGTAAATACTTTTATCTTATTTTCCCAATACGGGCTTGGGTTACGGTATATAAATTACCGCTTGGTCGGGCATTAAATATTCCATCATACGGTGGTTAATTGAATGATTTAATCGGCCCGTTTAAATACGTTTTGTTGGCTTTACGCCTTTGGGAGCTTAATGACCATGTCCCGGATATCCTTGGTAGCATTTTACGAAATGGCCACGACCTAGACACGCGGGTGTAGGCGTACACCCGTCAAAGTGTCCTTAATTATAAAGGTATAGCCGTTGGTTTTCCCGCCGCGGTTTTATACTATGTGGTGTGTCTATTAACCTTAAACCCGGCACGACCCGGGCGACCGAACACATAGTAAACACGTAATTCTTTACAAGATTTAATTATAAATTATCCCAAGTTATAAAGAGTTTGTGCCATGTGCACTCAAATCAATTTTATTAAACATTTTACAAAAGTGTCGGTTGAATGTATTTACCAGTGTAAACTGACGTATTTTCCCCAAAAAGATTAATGCAGGTTCTACTCGTAATAGGCTGGCCACTCCTTAGCATCGTTAGAGTCTCGCAAGCTTGGGATGCCAATATCTGTTGAACAATACTTTATATTTTATTCTGATCCCCTGTGGATTTGTTTCGACTACTCGTGATACTTGGATATTACAATCAGTGGTTGAAATATAATTTATCCTTATGCTTCCGCTGTGCATTTATATATTGTGTGGTTTGACTATATTGTTGCCAACTACGTCACGGTAATCCCCTACCGGGCCCACCGGTGATACACGTGGAAATCGGGGTGTGACATGTTGGTATCAGAGCCAACGTTGAGTGAATTAAACACTATCCTTATGTGTTTAATCTCAATGACATAATTGCACATACTTGAGTCTAGACAAGAACATAGGACAAATTCGAATTTGTTATTCCAGTTTGTCTTTTATTGTTTATTGTGATTTAAAGATTTGTTAAGCAGGAAATATGCCACCAGCAATTAGACTAGGAGGAAGAGGCAAAGGGCCGATCATTACTCATAATGATCACGAGGCCGGACGTTCAAACATGCGAGCTCCTTCCAGCACGAGGAGCGAAGAACCTCAGAGACGTAGAAGAAACCCCTTTGAGCCAGCAAGACGGTCTACCTCACACAGTTCGACACCTTCATACCGTCACTCTTTTGGGCCAAATTCGGAGAATGAGCCCAGTAACCCTCAACCTTCGTTTATAGCTCTCCAGCGATCTGCATCGCATCGTTCCTATGGCGATCCTATTCCTTTCTTTCAAGGCCGATTTAATCCGGCTGATTATGTCCAGGAACCAATAGGTTATAACCCTTTAGGACCCGAAGACCATTTCTCCGAAGATAATGCGGTAGATATGGATGAAGACACAGATCCCATAGAACCTGCACGAGGTACTCCCAACCATCCTATCGAGATCTCTGATGGGTCATCCTTCCATGGAACACCCTATCAAGGTCCCGACAGTTTTCAGGCGAGGTTTAACCAGTGCGAGTGGTACTTTACACCCTCTCACCATTCTTTGCCTCACCAGCAGCAACAGCAACAGGATCCTTCCGAGGATTCGCGTTTCGTGGCAGTTACGCCACCGCCTCCACCGCCACCAGTTCAGCAAGCACCTCCAGATCTGCCAAGGCGAAAAAGATCAGGCGCGCGGATGTCCACCCGAGGAGGGGAATTCCACTTTAGCACCCCTCGCCACTCGAGTGCAAGTCACTTTCCGCCAGTGCCTGAAGAACCCCAATTGGGTGAACCTTTGGGTCACCCTGCAGAGGTGAATTCTGCACCAGTTGCACCACCTCCGCCACCATTTGGGTATGATAACCCTATACCAGCGTACGCCGGTTCCACCGCGTACAACCCATTTGAGCAACCGACTCACACGCACTACAACTATAATTATGATGCCGACCCATACGTGGTAGCGGCTAATTACAATACCCTCCATCCCGACAGACCTTATGGAAACCTTTGGGGAGTAGATTACTCAGCTCATGGGTATCCAGCACCTCCTAGACCTCCGGTTCAACAACCGTCGCAGCAGCCACGTTTTTCTCCACTGGAGCAGGAAGAAATCCTCCACCGTCTAAACCGAGTGGAACGAGACTTTGAGCAAGAACGTAAAAGTAATCGTGGATTCCTTAAAGGCCTAGCAAATCTACTAAAAGGGAGGAAGAAACAAGATCATTAGTCTCCTTATGTACTATAGTATTTACTATTACAATCAAGTCCCTGCGAGGACATTTGTTTTGAGTATTTTAGTCCCTGCGTGGACATTTATCGTGTTTAGTCCCTGCGTGGACAATTGCATTTCAGTCCCTGCGTGGACTTATCTTTTTGTCCCTGTGCGGACATCTATCCTTGTATTAGTCCCTGCGTGGGCTTGTTTTCTGTAAACCTCTGCGTAGGTATTTGTCTATTAAAAAAGTCCCGTTTAGGGCAGTGTGTAAGCATTATTATGATTTATGGAATGTTAAGTTTATAAATTTCATTTTTGTCATTTTAATACATTATTATATGAAATAAATCAAAGATCATTCCTTTTAAATTAATCTGCTTTAATAAAGGATCTTAATGGTGAAACCTAGCCTAGGTGTCATTATATGACCCAGCCAAGATGGTGAGACCTAATTAAAAGATTCAGATTTCTGTTAACCTCTGTAAATATGTTAACGTTCTTGGCAGATGTGATTCGTTAAAATCACACGCATCATTCTTATATACGAATCCATCAAGGGATTCCAAACCCAAATTAATGGTTGGTAAATTAGGGGTTAAGTCGTCAATAAAGATGACCAATTATCAAACATCCATTAGTGATGTAGTGCCTACGGGCCATACTTATTGTCATATAAGACAAAAGGCAGTTGTAGTCTATGACTCCCTGTCAGAAAAGGTAAAAGGACTACGGTTCATACCTACATGCCTTGATTCTCTGAAATCCTGGCTGATAATATAAAAACGTCCTTGTGACTAGGCTTTTGTGCCACTAACAATATTATTTGTAATTAGGATAAGTTATATTCAAATCCTAAATCAAAGTGAGTAATAAATTAACCAAATATGGTCTATGTTTACCATGGTTAATGAATTGCCATAAAAGACAACTCCATAATAAACTCCTAAATAAAACGTTGTCATTATCTTCTGTAGCAGATTCAAGTTGCAATGGCTGATCCAAGTGGAGTTAATAGTCAATCAAAGGAGGATGACAATGATAATGCCCAGATTCGTATAACGGGCACGGAATTGAAAGCTTTGGTAGACAACGCTGTTAAGGCAGCCTTGGATCGACAGTACGAGGAATACACCAAGTCCCGAAGCAGAACCCTATCTACACCACACTCAAAGCCAAAGACCCACTCTAAATCTCACAGCAAACCACCCTCGACTCCGTCTAAGCCTAAGAAGGACGACGATAGGCACTCATCCAATGAGAATAGCGTCCACCCTAAGAAGAAAGTGGTCGATAATGCAACTCGCGCCAGGGGTTGCACGTATAAGTATTTCGTATCTTGCAAACCCCGAGATTTCACTGGGGAAAAGGGCGCTGTAGATTGCATGACCTGGTTAGACGAAATGGACACTGTTGTGGACATCAGTGGTTGTGCTGAGAGAGACGTGGTGAAGTTTGTTTCCCAGTTGTTCAAGGGTGAAGCCCTAGCGTGGTGGAGATCTCTGGTTCAAGCCTCTGGGAAGGCTGTTTTGAATAGTATGACATGGGAGGAATTTATTGCTCTCATCAAGGAAAATTACTGCCCTCAGCACAAGGTTGAAAAGATAGAATCTGACTTCCTATCGCTAGTCATGAAGAACCTGGACTGCCAGGCTTATCTCATGACTTTCGACACTGTCAAGATTGGTTCCGTACCTAGTTACCCCGGAACCCAAACGGATCGCGCACTTCATTGGGGGTTTGGCCCCAGAAATAAAAGCTAGCGTGAAGGCTTCTAGGCCTGCTACCTTCAGATCCGTGGCAGATATATCTCTGTCTCTCACGCTTGATGCAGTGAGGCAGAGATCGTTGAGAAATGCCAATAGCGAAAAGAGGAAACGTGAGGATGATGATTCACGTAGGTCCAGCAAGAAGCATCGGGGCAATCGTGACCACAAGAGGGGGTCACGAACAAGAAAAATGACCGACAGTCGGGCGATAAGCCCTTGTGCAAGATCTGTCAGAAGCACCATTTTGGAAGGTGCAGGTTTGAGAAGAAATCCCCACCGAAGGCATGTGGGATATGCAAGTCCTCTGAGCATAGGACTCTTGAGTGCAGGAAACTCAAGGATGCAACTTGCTATAGTTGCAACGAGAAAGGGCATATCAAGACGAACTGCCCGAAGATAGTGAAGAAGGCTGAAGATGGGAAGAAGACCAATGCGAGGGTCTTTCAGATGGATGTTAAAGAGGCTATCCAGAACGACAACGTCATAACCGGTACGTTCCTTATTAATGATGTATTCGCAAGAGTGTTATTTGATTCTGGAGCAGATAAATCCTTCGTGGATGATAAGTTCTGCGAGTTGTTAAAATTGCCTGTTAAAACCTTGAATGTAAAATACGAAGTAGAACTAGCTGATGGGACTATGGGAACAGTCTCAACTGTTTTAGATGGATGTGTTATATCCATTAGGAATCACTCATTTCCTTTATCCCTGTTGCCCTTTAAATTAGCTGGTTTTGACGTAGTATTGGGTATGGATTGGTTATCGCATAACCAAGCCCAAATCGTGTGCAACCAGAAACAAGTGGTAATCAAGACTCCGTCTGGAGAACCATTTACCATCCAAGGAGATACTCGACGTGGATTGCCTGCACATGTATTTATGTTAAAGGCATCCAGATGTTTGAAGAAAGGATGTGTCATTTATATGCCACAGGTGACTATCGGTGAGGAGAAACCCAGAATTGAAGACATTCCAGTCATCTCTGACTATCCTGAAGTTTTCCCAGAAGAACTGCCTGGTTTGCCACCAGACAGGCAAGTGGAATTCAGTATCGACATCATTCCAGGAGCCGCGCCTATTGCAAGAGCACCTTATAGATTGGCACCCACGAAAATGAAAGAATTAAGGACGCAGCTAGATGATCTGCTAGCCAAAGGTTTTGTTAGACCAAGTTCATCTCCTTGGGGAGCGCCAATCCTGTTCGTCAAGAAGAAAGATGGTTCGATGCATCTATGCATCGATTACCATGAGCTGAATAAAGTTACAATCAAGAATAGGTATCCTTTGCCTAGGATCGACGATCTGTTCGATCAATTGCAAGGAGCAAGCTATTTCTCCAAGATTGACCTACGGCCAGGCTACCATCAATTGAAGGTCAAGGACGAAGATGTGCACAAAACTGCGTTTAGGACTCGATATGGTCATTTCGAGTTCCTAGTGATGCCTTTCGGGCTCACTAATGCACCTGCCGCATTCATGGATCTCATGAATCGCATTTGCAAGCCTTATTTGGATAAATTTGTCATTGTCTTCATCGATGACATCCTTATCTACTCGAAGAGTCAAGCTGATCACGAAAAGCATCTTCGATGTATTCTTAAACTGCTTCATCAAGAAAAGCTTTACGCCAAGTTCTCTAAATGTGACTTTTGGCTACGAGAAGTCCAGTTCCTTGGACATGTAGTCAGCGAGCGTGGTATCCAGGTGGATCCCGCCAAAGTTGAAGCCGTCATGAACTGGCAGGAGCCGAAGACACCTACGGAGATTCGCAGTTTCCTAGGTCTAGCAGGATACTACAAACGCTTCATCGAAAATTTCTCAAGAATTGCTGCACCCCTAACTTCTTTAACTAGGAAGAGTATAAAGTTTAATTGGGGCCTTAAGCAGCAAGAAGCTTTTGATATCCTCAAACAAAAGCTGAGCAATGCTCCAGTATTGACATTGCCAGAAGGAACGGAAGAATTTGTTGTGTATTGTGATGCATCGCACACCGGTATGGGTTGTGTGCTTATGCAGAGGGGCAAAGTGATTGCCTATGCCTCGCGACAATTGAAAGTGCATGAAGAGAACTACACCACCCATGACTTGGAGTTGGGTGCCATTGTATTTGCACTAAAGCTCTGGAGACATTACTTGTATGGCATTAAATTTGTGATCTATTATGATCATAAAAGCCTTCAGCATCTGTTCAATCAGAAAGATCTGAATATGAGGCAGCGACGTTGGATGGAAACTCTGAACGACTATGACTGTGAAATAAGATACCATCCAGGCAAGGCCAATGTAGTCGCAGATGCCTTGAGCAGGAAAGAAAAAGTGAAGCCAATAAGGATCAACGCCAAGAGCATTGAAATCAAGAACAGTCTGAATGAACGATTGTTAGCTGCACAGAAAGAAGCTGTGTTAGAAGCTAACTATCCAAACGAAAAGCTAGGGGTAACTGGGGAACAGTTATCCTATGGCAAAGACGGATTTCTGAGATTGAATGGAAGGATATGGGTTCCTGTTTATGGAGGTCTTCGTGACGTTATTCTTCAGGAAGCCCAAAGTTCCCGATATTCCGTTCATCCTGGTGCTGATAAGATGTACCAGGACTTAAAGGCAAATTTCTGGTGGATAGGCTTGAAGAAGTCTATAGCCACCTATGTAGCAAAGTGCTTGACTTGTGCGCAAGTGAAAGTGGAGCATCAAAAGCCGTCAGGCTTGCTACAACAGCCTGAACTTCCCGAGTGGAAGTGGGAGATGGTGACGATGGATTTCATCACCAAGTTGCCAAAGACAAAGAAGGGAAACGATACAATATGGGTAATAGTTGATAGACTGACTAAGTCAGCACATTTCCTACCCATAAAGGAGACTCATAGCTCCGATATATTAGCCCAGATGTTTGTAGACAAGATTGTAGCCCTTCATGGAGTGCCTGTGTCTATCATCTCTGATAGAGATACCAGATACACATCACACGTTTGGAGAAGCTTCCAACAATCTTTGGGTTCACGTTTGAATTTCAGTACGGCTTACCACCCTCAGACAGATGGTCAGAGTAAGCGTACAATCCAAACGTTAGAAGACATGCTTCGTGCATGTGCGATCGACTTAGGTGGTAGTTGGGATAACCACCTACCATTAGTCGAATTCTCCTATAACAACAGCTACCATACCAGCATTAAGGCTGCACCTTTTGAAGCTTTATATGGTAGAAAATGTAGAACGCCCGTTTGTTGGGCAGAAGTTGGAGATGTCCAGATGACAGGACCTGATATAATATTTGAAACAACGGACAAGATTGTCCATATTCGCGATCGATTGAAAGCTGCCCGAGATAGGCAGAAGAGCTACGCAGATTTGAAGCGTAAGCATTTCAATTTCGAAGTAGGCGATAAGGTATTACTTAAGGTGTCACCCTGGAAGGGGGTGATGCGATTCGGTAAGAAAGGCAAGTTGAGCCCGAGATATATTGGACCTTTCGAGGTAATCGAACGTGTCGGATCGGTTGCCTACAAATTAAACTTACCGGAAGAGCTCAGTGGTATCCATAATGTGTTCCACATCTGTAACCTGAAGAAGTGTTTCGCTGACGAATCATTGGTTATACCGCATACAGATGTACATATCGACGAGAGCTTAAAGTTCGTTGAGAAACCGGTGTCGATCGAGGATCGACAGATTAAGAAACTTCGCAGGAAGTACATACCGATTGTGAAGGTGAAATGGGATGCCCGTAGAGGTCCCGAGTACACGTGGGAGGTAGAGTCCACGATGAAGGAGAAGTACCCTCATCTATTCCAATAAATCTCGAGGTCGAGATTTCTTTTAAGGGGGTGAGGATGTAACACCTCGAAATTTTTGCGTCCAATAATGTGTTGACACGTGTCATAAGTTTACACGTGGTATTAAACACTAAATAAAGGACCAAAGTTGACAAACATTGAAAGTATGTACATTCGAGGGTTAAAAATGTCAACGAGGGATAAATATACTGTACAGTAACCCTAAATGATGCTCGTACCTTCAAACGAATGAATCATGGATCGTACGGAACAAAAGGTGGAAGAAAGTGAGGGATTACAAACTACAGGGGGTCAAAGGTGCCAACATGTTTAATTTATACCTCTGAGTGACCCTTTGACAAACCCGAGACTTTGTAACAGTAAATTACGCTCACTAGGATATACGATATAAATTTCACGAAGTTCCGTTTTAAAACGAGAAAGTTATGATCAATTTTGTATGCGAGGGGTTAGAAGCGTCAACAATGAAAGTTAGGGCTTTTCGGATAGTAATTAATCTAACCGGGGACTTAACGGCATGGGTAAAAGTCACGAGGCCCTTATTCGTAAATAAACGAGGCCCAAAACGCAAAGTTACCCCTTCGAAACCGAAAGGCCAAGGCAATAATGGCAAAAGATTTGAAAATCTTCGAAATCAGGCCTCAGGCGGGCCGCATCGATGAAACAAGGAAGCTCACGCGGGCCGCGCGGGCAGTGCAGATTCGTTTACTGAAAATAGGATCCAGGCGACCCACGTAAAGGTAGCCTGATCCTTAACGCGGGCCGCGTCAAGGCCCCAGTTACAGAAAACGTGCACAGGTTCAATGTTTGCTGTTTTAACCGACCTTGGATGCAATTATGGCAGCATGGGTGCCCCCTACACGTCCCCTAACACTCAGGGACAGTTGTTGAACATCCATGATCAATTATAGACCTTGTTGTCATGATCTAATGCACCAATTTTCACTTTAAAAGGCTATAAGTTGTGCACATTGTAACCACACCCCAAACCTGCTTTCTTGATCACTTCTGGAGCTCAAGAACACTCTTCTATCATCTCTGGTCGTGTACCAAGCTTCTGTAAGTATGCCTAACCCTTTGTGGTTTAGTTTTTACATAGTTTTAGCTTAAAAGTCAATCCGTCGTAATTAATGATTGCCTTTACGATAAATCACAAATGGTCCAGTGGTTTGTCGAATCAAAGTTAGTTATATGTTGGTAATCATGTGGGCTTTAAACCCCTAAAAGGGCACCCTCTGATTCCCACTCTAACTTGTCCGAATGTCGAGTCAAACTTGCTTAGAAAAAGTCAATAGAATGCTATTTTGCGATTTTATGCATAATCGGTAATGTAGATAGCGTGTAACCTATTTTAACACTCATATAACATGATAATAAGTATATTAACTAGTCTAAGCTTGTTTGATCCGACCATTTACTGTTTTGACCCGGTTCGGAACCGAAAGTCGCAAAACTTTGACTTTTGCTTTGACTTCAGTTCTGACCCGTTATGGTATGAGTTAGATATGCCTTAGGACTCTCTTAGGACCAGGTTACATGATGGTATAACCCTCTGTGATCGGTTCGTTGTTTGTCCAAGTCTTTAGCACATTTCCGTTAAATGCTTAAAAGTTGACCGTAACGCCCTTTTTACTTTAAAACGAGAATTTTGGACACGTGAAAGGACAATAACCTTAGTTACTGATTTCTAAGCATGTCCCTAAAATTTCACGTCAATCCGAAATCCAGAATAGGAGTTATGCTAAATAGCGCAATTACGGAAACTTTAGTACTTAAACGGCACAATTAGCATAACGCCTATCTAAACCCAAATTTCGACACCAAACCTTTTACACACTGATGTAAAATAATATTTTGGGATTTTTAAAGATTTTTAATTATTTTTAACCTGCTCATAACCTGCGGTTATGGCATCGGTTCGGTAAATACCGAATATGCCCTTTTCGGACATAACTTGAGTTCTACATGGTATTTTGACCCGATTCCAGTTGCTACTGATTTTAAATAATAAATAGAGTATGTTGGACTTTATAATTACCGCTTGGTCGGGCATTAAATCTTCCATCATACGGTGGTTAATTGAATAATTTAATCGGCCCGTTTAAATACGTTTTGTTGGCTTTACGCCTTTGGGAGCTTAATGACCATGTCCCGGATATCCTTGGCAGCATTTTACGAAATGGCCACGACCTAGACACGCGGGGTGTAGGCGTACACCCGTCAAAGTGTCCTTAATTATAAAGGTATAGCCGTTGGTTTCCCGCCGCGGTTTTATACTATGTGGTGTGTCTATTAACCTTAAACCCGGCACGACCCGGGCGACCGAACGCATAGTAAACATGTAATTCTTTTACAAGATTTAAATACGTTTTGTTGGCTTTACGCCTTTGGGAGCTTAATGACCATGTCCCGGATATCCTTGGCAGCATTTTACGAAATGGCCACGACCTAGACACGCGGGTGTAGGCGTACACCCGTCAAAGTGTCCTTAATTATAAAGGTATAGCCGTTGGTTTTCCCGCCGTGGTTTTATACTATGTGGTGTGTCTATTAACCTTAAACCCGGCACGACCCGGGCGACCGAACGCATAGTAAACACGTAATTCTTTTACAAGATTTAATTATAAATTATCCCAAGTTATAAACACTTTGTGCCATGTGCATTCAAATCAATTTTATTAAACATTTTACAAAAGTGTCGGTTGAATGTATTTACCAGTGTAAACTGACGTATTTTCCCCAAAAAGATTAATGCAGGTTCTACTCGTAATAGGCTAGCCACTCCTTAGCATCGTTAGAGTCTCGCAAGCTTGGGATGCCAATATCTGTTGAACAATACTTTATATTTTATTCTGATCCCCTGTGGATTTGTTTCGACTACTCGTGATACTTGGATATTACAATCAGTGGTTGAAATATAATTTATCCTTATGCTTCCGCTGTGCATTTATATATTGTGTGGTTTGATTATATTGTTGCCAACTACGTCACGGTAATCTCCCACCGGGCCCACCGGTGATACACGTGGAAATCGGGGTGTGACAACATGATGGTTCAAGATGAACCTCAGGTACCTGAAAATAAAGAGATCTCGATAAGTTGTATCATGTCTAAGACATGTATGGAATCGAAATAAAAATCGACGCCGTTATACTTTTGTATATAATGTAGCGCTTGAAATGATTAAATGATGAGAATCAAGATTTAAGATCTGCCTATGAATGAAAATACATAAATGATTGGCCAAAATGGAAAGACGCAAAGTATGGCAGATTTAAATTCTCTAATGAAATGGAAAGTTTTCGAACCAACAGTCCATACAATTGAATTTGTAAAGTATGTTGGATATTAATGGGGCTTTTATACGAATCATGTGAATCAAATTAAATAAGATAAGGAAAATATGGTTCACAAGGATTTTCGCAAAAACCCATGATTGATTATAATGAGACACATTCTCTAGTGGTGGATGTAATGACTTTCCAATATTTTGTTAGTTTGGTAATATAAAGAGAGAAGTGATATGCGTCTTATGAATGTTATGTATCACTTCATACAAAAAGTTTACATGAAAGTCACTCAAGGATTTAAATTATCAAAAATCATGTAAAATGATTTCTCGAGAACGATATGATCGTTGTATACAAATTCATATTTGAATACGTTGAATATAATTGGAACTCCTGATGAGTATCGTAAAACATTTAAGTGCTTATAAGGTTAGTTGAAACATCTTAAGGATGTAATTCTTGTGCACCAATAACTATACATAGAAAACTTGTGCCTGGTTATTATGGCATCTTAATGTACAATGTATAAGCATGGTATAATATGGATTAAATATTCAAGACATCCTTGCATATGATATAGAAATCAATGAGGAGGTAGATGTAATAGAACTCTTAAAGAGTGAATGCACATACATTGTTTTTCAAAGTTGAAAGAAGTATGTATATGATTGAAAATGCCCGAAACATTGATTTCAAGTCCTCAAGAATGTAGCTTTATAAAGTTAAAGATGGGATGAACTAAAATAGTCAAGTTGAGTGTTGTACAACTCATGATATATTTTGATAAAAAGCAATATAAGTTTGATAATATTATCCATTTTTATCAAATGTTATTTCTTAAAAGTTCACTATAATCGCAATTTACAGTGATGATGTCTGAGCATCATCAAGAAAAACTGGCGAGCTTTTAGAAGGGGATTTTTTTTAAATGACCCTAGCACAGTCTAATTATTACTCGACTTGCAGTTCGAGTATATTTGTAATCATACTTTTATTCATCAAACTACATCTAGAAGATGTTGGTGGGACATTTTAGTATGTAGAGAGCTCAACCTTATAGTATGTTAAAGGTTGTTCAGACACTTTTTATAAGAAATGATTATTATCATCTCCTACCAAAGTAGAGATTCTCATTTCAAAAGTACCATGGCTAAAGTGTAATTGTGCATTAACTTAACTTTCTAGCTATGCATGATAATATATATTTTTATTTGAATTTATCAACATGATATAACACATGTCCAATGAGGAGACATTTGAATGGTAAAGCAGATATGTCGATACCCTAAAGGTAAGAATGATACGTGTCTATGTTTTACTAACCCATGAAAGCTAGTTCTGTTAGTTTTGTAGATATAAAGAATGTAACACAAATAGTCTTGGATCTTATGGTATTTGTTCGTAAGAGGAAGCACTAGAAGTCTAACAAGAAGATTTTACAACATTACTCAATATAAAGGATTGCACTTCAAGGCATCAAACGACAAATCATTCTACAAAAGTTTTGAGCAACTTCTGAGGATGATGGACACACTTTACTTAAAGGATACATATTATAATGAGGGGGAGATTTATTCACGTTGCACTCTTTTTCCCTTAACTAAATAATATCCCAATGGGTTTTCTTAGTAAGGTTTTTAATGAGGCAACATACCTGATCTAGAAATATCAGGGGGAGATAATGCGCATTACACACTGCACTCTTTTTCCCTTAGCTATGGTTTTGTCTCACCAGATTTTTCTATCAAGGTTTTTAATAAGGCAGCATCAAACGTATTATGTTGATAACCAATAGGGAGTGTTACGAATATATTTATTATTAATGTGGTTATCAACACCTCAAATAGATTAGGCTTGTTCCACAAGTTTTCCACAATTATATATAGTCTTTTGTATCTCTTGTAATATATATCTCAATCAATGAAATACTAGATCTCTTCTCCCTATTATTTCTTCTTCTTTCTTTGCTATTAGGCTAGTTTCACAACAATTTTATAAAAATACTTGATAAATAAAAAAACTTGATATGTTATAATATATATACATTTTCTATAAATACATTTCATAAAAATATGAAGTTTTTAATAGTAATACTTAATAAAAAAAACATATGCAAATTTTTTATTAAAAAACGACTATATTTTATAATGATACTTAATAAACAAAAAACAAATAAAAACATGATGTTTTATAATATTAACACATTTTTATAACAACATTTTATAAAATTTCTATGAATTTTCTTATATTAATATTTCACAACTTCCCCATACTAAAACATCTGTAGATTCGGTATATTAAATTGTATAAGGACCCCATAAATACAATTAGGGGGACACTATAGAAAGAAAAGGAAACCTAGGTAGCGTTTGGTATGAAAGAATGGAAGGTGGAATGGAATTGATCATTCTGATGGAATGAAAAGAAACATGTTTGGTTATCATGTGGTAATGGAATAGAGCATTCCAAAGGAATGTAACTCCTTCCAAATATAATAATTTCCATTCCTTGGTATGTAGGGATCTGTTTGGTATGGGGTAATGGAATAGATAAGAGAATGGAATGGACGATGTAATGGAATGGACAATGGAATGAGATGGATCATTCCAATCCATTGTGATGTTTGGTTACTCATATGTGAATAGAATGAATCATTACTTTGTACAATTTTATAAACAAAAAAGATGAATAACGAAACACAACTGTATTATAAACGACAAAAATATAATTGCCTCAATAATAATAGAGTAAAATGCACGGATAGTCCCTGTGGTTTGGTAAAATTTCACCCTTAGTCCCCAACTTTTGGAAATTACACCCGTGCTCCATGTGGTTTAACAGTTTGTTACTCGGATAGTCCCTGGAGTGGATGGGGGTTACTTTTCTCCGTCAAGTCCATGTGAAATTACAAAATTACCCTTGCTTTTATTAAAATATAAAAAATAATTCACATACACACACACACATATATATATATATATATAAACATAGACCAGATTTTTTCCACCATGGCTCTCTCTTTCTCTCCCTGGCAAACCCCCATCACCACCTGCCGTCACCAGCACCACCACCTGCCACCACCCACCCCCCACAACACCACCAGCCACCACCTACCCGACACCACCACGACCAACCCCACACCACGACCGCCTGCTTCAAATCCGACAATCAGCAGCTCCGCCATAGTCATTACCACTACCAACACAAATCTAGCAACCCTGCACCACCGATTTGTCGAGATCTGAAACCAAGTTTGAATATGGGGGGGTTTCAGAGCTTCAATTTTGGGTTTGAATTTTGGGGTTTGATACTTTGATTTTGAATTACAACGATTGGAATTACTTTGATGTGGGTTTAAATTGGGGGTTTGATACGATGGTTGTCGTGGGCGAGTGAAGGCGTTGGTTGTGGTGGTCGAATGAATGCGGTGGTGGTGTTTGCAGAAGAATGTGGTGGTGGTGAGGGTGTTTGCAGGTGAAGATGAAGGAGATGGCGGGGAAGAACGAGGTGGTGGTTCTGGTGGTCGAGTGAAGGCGATGGTGGGTTTAGGTTGGAGGTGGTGCGACGGTGGAGGGTTTAGGTTGGAGGTGGTGCAACGATGGTGGGTTTCAAGGTGGAGGTTGGTAGATATGGCCGGTTGTTTCAGGGTGGAGGTTGGTAGCCATGGTGGAGGTGGTGGTTCAGACAAAATTTCCGGCGACAAGGTAAACCTATGTTGTTTACTGTTTTAGGCTGAAAAAGTTGTTTCAGTTGCAGATTTTAGGCTGAAAAAGTTGTATACTGTTTAGTGTTAAATGGTAGAGGGTGGTGGCGGTGATGGTGCAGGTTTGAGGAGGCTGTCGGTGGTGGGTGGAGGGTGATGGTGGTGGCGGTGATGGTGCAGGTTTGAGGAGGCTGTTGGTGGTAGGTGGAGGGTGATGGTGGTGGCGGTGATGGTGCAGGTTTGAGGAGGTTGTCGGTGGTGGGTGGAGGGTGATGGTGATGGATAGAGGTTGAAGATGAAGTATAATTTCTACTTTTATGTATTATATCATTAAGGGTAATTTTGTAATTTCACATGGACTTAACGGAGAAAACTAACCCCCATCCACTCCAGGGACTATCCGAGTAATAAACTGTCAAACCACAGGGAGCACGGGTGTAATTTCCAAAAGTTGGGGACTAAGGGTGAAATTTTACCAAACCACAGGGACTATCCGTGCATTTTACTCATAATAATAATAATAATAAC
Organism: Helianthus annuus; assembly: GCF_002127325.2. Lineage (NCBI taxonomy): Eukaryota > Viridiplantae > Streptophyta > Magnoliopsida > Asterales > Asteraceae > Helianthus > Helianthus annuus. Next base: position 139,408,535 of record NC_035436.2, read on the forward strand.
ATATTTCTTTTCATTCCTTAAAGAAATGGAAAAAAAACATCTACATACCAAGGAATGAAAATTATTATATTTGGAAAGAGTTACATTCCTTTGGAATGCTCCATTCCATCACCACATGATAACCAAACATGTTCCTTTTCATTCCATCAGAATGATCCATTCCATTCTACCTTCTATTCCTTCATACCAAACGCTACCTAGGTGTTTTTTTTTTCCATTCCTTCAAGGAATGAAAAGAAATACTTTTATTATTAGTATTTATATTTATTAATATTCATACTTGTATTAATATATATAAAAAATCTATTATTAATATTTTATCATTAATATATTATTATTATTGAGACAATTATATTTTTGTCGTTTATAATACAGTTGTGTTTCGTTACTTCATCTTTTTTTGTTTATCAAATTGTACAAAGTAATGATTCATTCTATTCACATATGAGTAACCAAACATAACAATGGAATGGAATGATCCATTCATTCCGTTGTCCATTCCATTACCTCGTCCATTCCATTCTCTCATATATTCCATTACCCCATACCAAACATACCCCTAGTGTAGTTGTAAATCTCTCTCTTTACCAACAAGAGGTCATGAGTTCAATCTTTGTATAGCTTGTTTTTCCTATTTTTTTTTTAAATCTAGTTCAAACCTCGCTATGACCCGACCCGAAATTTTTAACGTTTTGTTATGAAAATTTTGAACACCGAAAAAAATGGACCCTATTGAAAAAAAATCTTGGGTCCGCCACTATTTGAAGATGTGTAAATGCTTTAGGGGGATGTGTTGATACTTTCTCCAATACATAATATAATGAGAGTCGGTACATCGCATATACTGATCATCTGAAGATTAGGAAATCCCTTGCAAGATAGATATATACAATAATATAGTTAATTCAGTATTCTTTCTTTTACAATGGAAACTATATTAGGGTGAGGGGAGTGGTGCGGTAAACACCTCGGTAAAGTGGGTTACCGATCGGTACACCGCCGCCAACCTTTGGCCAACCTTTGGTTTACCGATCGTGAAGGTCAATCTCGGTGAACCTTTACTGACAAGGTGAGAAGAAGGTAAAGGGGAGAGAGATGGGTGTGTGGTGGGGTCCATTTCTTCTCAACCAATAACACATTTTTCCTTTTTTTAAATAGTTTACCTAAGGAATGAGATCAAATACAAACACTTATGTTTGTAAGAACCGTAAGAACCAACACATAAATGACAAGTGTCTCTCAATAAAAATTAGTTTAGGGGTAATTTAGACCTTTTGACCATATTTATTTATAACTAATTAAAAATAATTATTAAAACATCTCTAAATCCATACAAGTTTAATTCAAATCAATGTTTAAATTTTTTAACATATCCATGATCTAATAACTTTCCATGATCAAACCAACCTCTAGGAACCAACACAAAAAAATATAATCAGCACAACACTATATAATTAGCAAAACATCCTTAATCGTTCTTCATTATCAGCACATCGTCCTCAATCGTTCTCCATCAGCACAACACTATATAATTAGCAAAACATCCTTAATCGTTCTTCATTATCAGCACATCGTCCTCAATCGTTCTCCATTATCAGCACATCAAATGTGCTGATTATATCTACTTTTAGTGTTTGTTTGTATTATATTGTAATTAACACATAATCAACACATTATGAGCACAAATATAAAACAACTTTTGGTAACTTTTTTAAAAGTCACTTTTTATAGCAATATGATACTCATATTAAAGATAAAAAAATACTTGATTTTATGGTATATTTTTTTTTAAAAAAAATAATGAAGTATATAAAAGTTATTTTAGTTTAAAAAACCTTGGTGGAATTTGTATTTAATTGAAAATGGTCAAATGACTAGCAATTTTACGAAATTACCCCTAACTTGTTAGTACTAATTTTTAATTATTAGGGTTTTATTTATAATTAACCCATACCCTTGATTTAAACTATCAATGGTTCAGATTTGTTCTTACGTTTCCTACAGTTAGCACTGTTTGTACAGGATCTCAACTCGTTTACCTAAACCCCATTAGATAAACCACCGCCAACGTTTTTGAGCATTAGATAAACAAATTAGGTGAATTGACGCGACACTGTTTGATTGGGTGAATGAGAAGTTTACCTATTTGGAATAGGTAACCAATCTCTTCACCCTTATACCTGTTACTTATTATTGAGGAATACCATCACGTATAGTAATTAGTACGGTTTAAAACAATAAATGTTTTGAACTAGTTATAGTACAATGCTAGTTTTACACCTTACATTTTGCATTTTGCATTTTGCATTTGAGCTTTTAGTTTAAAGTGGTTCAGCCGTTCAGGACCTTGTCCTTAAAATACATTAACATTGATTTCCTTGACATTCCTCTATTCAGGCGTGACGAGAGAGGATAGTCTAGGACAATGTTTTAAAAACCGGTTTTTAAGTCATACTGGATTGGGCTTTAAAATGGTTCAAACGATTGAACTGGATTGTATCGGGCGGTTGAACCGGGTTACTAGTTAACCCTATAAATTCCATAAAATACAAATTCATCTAAAAAACAATCAACTCTCAACTTTGATTTATGTAACTGATCATAGCTTTATCTAAAAACAACTATTTTTATTGTAAACTATTAGGCATTTTAAGAATATTTTTATTAGTTATACACAATATTGCATTGTACGAGGTGAGTAACAGTTTCAACAACGATTAAATATTGGAATAGAAGACACTATATTAATTATCGGAAATATGGAAGATCAATATTACCTTAATATCGTATTTTATTAAAATTAAGAAACCAAATCTTAAGATAATGCAAACCGGTTCAACGGTTTAAACCAATAGAACCGGATTTACCGTCGATACATAAGACATACCGTATTCAGGTTTTACTGGCCTTTATTGTACCGGACTTGTGTCTGATATCCGGTTTAACTGGTATAACCGGCCGGTTCATACCAGTATTTAAAACATTGGTCTAGGATAATCATGTTAAGAGAAATGCTAATAATCATTTTTTTTTTTGATTTTTAGCAAAGTTAAGATGAATAAGTGATTTATGGATTTAACTTACTTTCAGGTTTTGATACATAGAGCAAAGAATCAATCCTTAAAAAAGTTTTTTTTCAACTAACATTCACGCCAACTCTACTACATGTGATTGTCTCTTTTTAAGTCTATCATAGACATTTGTTCTCTCCAAAATCAACTGGTTCAAAATCTGATCGCAACAAGAACGCCTCACAATGTGGAGGACTCGATATGACATTACTTGTCATATTTTCGTCTCCTAACCCGTGGAATATAACTTTGTTATCATCCAGCGTAACACTCGTATTTGAATCATATAAACGGTTGAGCGACACCATTGTATCTTCATCTTTGTTCAAAACATATGTTTTCTCCCATGTTTCATCAATCGTGAGAACCCAAAACTCCCAAAAACCGTTAAGTTGTTTACAGGCAAACCCTAATTTGCCTTCATACTTTACGAGCTTCCGATAAGGGTACAGCTCAATGTCGCGGGTTGTATTTGGGGATGAAAAGGTTGTCCATTCTTCCGAATATGTGTCGAACTTCATGACATCATTATTCGTCAATAAAATGTAGATTGAACCCCTAGCGGTGATCGATGGTCCAATCAAGAACACACTATGTGGCAATGTTACATGACTTAGTTGTCTCCATGTCCATGTGATTGAGTCGAAGACTTCACAACAATATGTACTCGGCCAAATCAAACGTTCACTAGGAATAAAACAAGATTAATAACTTAAATACATACCACACAAGTTCCGGATGCCACTCAATATACTTTTATCTGTCTATTTCACGTGTTAAATTACCAGAATCATGAAATAACTTACCAAAATAACAAACCATTGGGTTTTTTTTTTTTTTTTTAAATCCAAAAATTACCGTTGGAATCACGGAACCAAACAACACCGAAGTATATAATGTTCTTTATTAGATTTAAGACATAAACTCATTATTCCGAATAATGAGTTTATTTTTAATTTTTTTTTCACAAACTTGTAGATGTCGTCTCTACAAACTCTTCTATAGCAACGACTTTTGTGGTCTATAGGGACGAGGCTGTAGAGACAAATTTTATAGACACGATATGTCGTCTCTATAGGTGAAAAAGGCCTATAGAGACAACATGTCCTCCATATAAGCTGAAAAAATGTCGTCCCTATAATGTTTTTTTCTTGTAGTGAAAGCTTTAGAGGGTGTTTGGGATTACGTTTTGAAGTGATTATTTGATTTCGTTTGTAATACATAAATAATCTAAAAAAGTGTTTGGATGAAAAAATGATTATCTGTCTCCAACGCAGTTTTGGAGAAGCATGTACCTACATGCTTTTTCAAAACGCAGTTTTGAAAACACAAAATTTATTTTGAAAACGCATAATCTATTTTGAAAACGTAACACCAAACACCCTCTTAAACTCATATCATTAACAAGGGGTTAACAAATACTTTTGACCAAAAGTTTCGGCACAACGAAGTTCATTATTTTGGTCAGTTTTTCGGGCCAAACGTAAATGAAAAACTGAAAACGACCCATAACCAAACCTAACTCATTCGTAAAAAAGAAACCGAAAAACCCCTAATTCGGTTTTTGGTTAGGTTTGAACCCAAAACGAACCATACACCCCTTTGAAGTATACATACACTTACCTGTATCCGGGTTGGCATAATCTCACGATCTTGTATCGCAATGGCGTAGAACGGACAACGACAACCGCAACCATGATGGTTTTATACGTTTTTATGAGATTAGGCGGCAACAATAAAATCTGTTTAGTCGCAGGTTTACAAATAGTGTACAAAACCCTTCTAGGAGTATTAGTCTCCAACACCAAGATTCCTTGTTTGGAAGATGCTAGGATACGAGCAAATTTTGGTAGAAAACTAAGATCAAGACTGCTGGATTCACGTGACGGTATGAATTGTATGCATTTGGAGTCGGTTTGTAGGATTAAACCGGAGACGATGTTGTTTCTTTTCTTGTACATGTTGAGAAGACACGGATCATATGATAACTTGTTGAATTCTTTGTTTGAACAACGTATGGCATCAAGAGTTTTTAATGATGTTCGTGACAGAATCTCCATCTTCATGTCGTATGGAAGCTTGGAATCCATTGGAGATGGAGATATTAAGCTAGCTAGGGTTTTTTAGAGGTTGATCAAGTGGAGGTTTTGTCGAATTTAAATAGGTGAATTGTTTTCAAGTCTTTTTGCTATTTATTTTCTTGAGAATCTTGTGTAGATATTTATATATTATATATAATTATAATTATAATATAATATAATGATTTTCCTATCTAATTTAATTTAAACTCTTATACATTAGTTGGAAAAAATATATTTATTATTTATGTATGGACATATTTAAGTTACAAAGATCACGAAAATTGTTCATGAATGCATATAAATTTCGTGAGTCCTTATTGTTTACGTAAATATTAACCTCATCTCTTAATTCTTTTAAATTGGGAGTCCTTATGGATATTCTTATTTTTTAGTATTTCTTGATGGGCTCCACCGTTATATATATATGCATAACCTCCATTCCTCTTATTTTATTAGATTTCAGATAACAAAGAAAAATAGTAATGTGAATTTGCAAGTACTATGAATTATCTGTCTGGCGACTATCCATCTCTCTGTTTATGGATTTACAACATGAAGATTGGCAACAAAAGATCCCAGTGACTGTTCCCAAAACAGACCTCAATGAAAGGAAAACGGATTTCACATCTTCTGGCTTTGTTTTGGGAGCAGTTGTTAGAGTCTCTATGTATGCTATGAAAAAAGTGTTGAAGTATCCTTTTAAGAAACATCCTTGACCAACAAACCGTTGGCGTTAATTCCTGACGTCACAAGTTGGTGAACTTGAGGATCCAAATTGACAAGTTATTTAAATTGGTTAAGTTTCCTAATTACATTATAATTTGTTATGGTAATATATTGGCTAACAAATTTTGGTAGTCTATATAATCCAAGTGAGGGTTTGATATTGACGACGGGGGTAGCCCAAAGACAAATAAAACCATTAATATGCAAAGAGCTTAAAAGGTTGAAAGGTTCATCGGATGAAAAGCTGCATAATGAGTGAATCGAGGAACAGTAACTAGTCATGTCCACCAACTCATCTCACCAACTCACGCTCACCAACTCACAAAGTCAGAGCAGGTCTGTACAGGCACACCCTATTAACCAGGGGTCCAAAGCCTTGAACCTCAAAAGGGGAAACCCTCCATAAGCAAACAGGTCTCACTAGTATAGTCCATACCATTTCGAGAAGTGTCTTCCACTATAAGAAGACAGCTCAATAACACTTCAAGGACATTCCAAAAAGCAGAGAGATTCCTTAATCTCTTGTCATTTGAAGAGTTCTTGTCACTTCCAAATAACTCTTCATCAGATTCATCTCATTCATTCTATTTGCTTTCTTTTCTTGATCCGAGTCAACCTTGGAGAAAGAACTTCAAAGCAAATAACTCAAATATACTAGTGAACCTCCTTCCGCGTTTTGCAAACGTGGAGGGACCCCGCGACCTGCGTTAGGCAAAATCAAACCTTTCAGCACTGTTGCCTGACCAGTCCAGCTACCATCCTTGGTCCCGTGTTTGTTGCATCAACAAGTTGGCGCCCACCGTGGGGCTACGCCGCTGTTTCTCCTCAAAAGAGACCTGGTACGTGTAGCTCCTTCCATTCCAAACCACTATGTCAGAAAGTGGATCTCCGGGAGAGGTAAACCAGATCCCTAACACCTCTACCCCGGGAAGTGGTCAAGCTCACACAACAATAACAACACCTTTTTCAACTCCGGGGAGTACACCCGAGTTCCTCACCTTTAACACACCAACCCCATCCAGATCTGGAGCTCCGTCTCCCAACGTTGGTGTGTCTGACACTCCGACACGCGTTGAACTTACCCCCGAGGGGGTCGCTCATAACTTCCTTGAGCTGAGATCACTTCTTAACCAACATGTGAACAGAGAAAGGGAAAAGGGTGTAAGGATTCGTCTAGATTACGACGAGCCTGAGCCAACGTTATCTCCTGGACCACCTCTACCACCCTTCGTTACAAGAAGTGAAGCCGGTCCTAGCAACCCTTCAAACCTGCACCCTTATCTGTCCACTGTGACGAACCCCACTGTTCATCCCATTCTCTCTTCCCAACCAACTGTTAGTGGTACCCCTCTGGGACACGAGTTAACACTCGACCAACTCCTACAATCCCCGGTGACCAGTTGTCCCACTTCTCTGAATACCACATGGGAGCAGGCCCTGTCCGTGCTCCCTTTAGCACGAAGTGCTGTTGCCAGCACCCCCCTTGGGGTAAATTGCTCGGTTAGTCCTGGAAGCCTTCAAGGTTTCAATTTCGTGCCCAATATGATGTCTCAGATGATGGCCCACTTCCCTTGGCAGCACTTCATCAATCAAGTGCTGGCCACCCAGGGAAACCAAGGCAATAATAACAACGGAGGCACGAGACCTGAAGAGGACTTGGCTAAACCTTACAAGCCAAGCAACCTTTCATGCTTTTCAAGACAGATAGCTGATTATGACTTCCAGTCAAAAATCAAAATGCCTGCCCACATCAAAACGTATGATGGGACCGAAGACCCCGAAGATCATCTTCAAATCTTTACTGGTGCTGCTCGAATAGAAAAATGGTCGAATGCTGAATGTTGCCTAATGTTCATGCAAACCCTCATTGGGTCCGCTAGAATTTGGTTCAACGACCTACCTGCTCAAAGCATTCGAAGCTTTGATGATCTCAGCAGAGGCTTCCTGGCAAACTTCTCCCAACAAAGGAGATACGTTAAAGACGCGACTGTAATCTTCCAAATAAAACAACGAGATGATGAAAGCCTACGAGCATTCATTGAACGGTACAAGAAAGAAGGGCTAACCTACGTGGGGGCTGATGAGAAAATGAGGGTTGCCGGTTTTATGAACGCCATAACCTCCAAGTATCTCACACGAGATTTCAACAAATCTCTACCCAAAACCTTGGAAGAAGCCCTCGAAAGAGCTGAGGCTCACATCCGAGGAGAAGAAGCCGTTGATATCAAGGAACAAAGGAAAAGGGGTTCCGGTTGGCGAAGCAGCAGCCCAGCCAGAAAGAGAGGAAACTTTAATTCTTACGACAGACGCTCAAAGGGTTCAGACCCTCGAAGGGTTGAAGGGCGAAACCCTCCAAGCAGGGATAAGAGTATGAGTTTCACTCCTCTCACCAAAACCCCTCAAGAAATCCTGGCAACGGAAGAGGTCAAGCAAAACTTCAGACCTCCCAGGCCTCTTCCCAAAAGTAGGAAAAACGAGAACTCCACTCAGTTCTGTGAATTCCATGAAGAAAAGGGACATCACACCAACGATTGCTTCCAGCTGAAAAAGAGAATTGAAGAAGCTGTCAAGTCAGGGGAACTTGCCCATTTGGTCAAGGGAGTTCGAGACAAGATGGCCGAAAACAAAGGGAAGGAAGTAAACATGGTATGTTCTGACGAAAAGGTCCCTTACAAGAAGCGACGGTTGGAGGATTGGGAACTTCAGTGTGTTTGCTTCCCCCCAACAAGGAAGGACCCGCTCCCTGGTCCCCTTGTGGTTGAAGCCATCGTGGGTACCTTACAAACGTGCAAAGCATACATAGACACGGGAGCAGCCACTGAAATCATGTTCGAGAAGTTTTTCAATCAACTAAGCAATGAGGAGCGTTCAAGGCTTCAACCCTCCAGGACCTCCATAAAGGGTATCGCTGACATAACCCTGAAGCCTTTGGGGCAAATAACCCTTGATGTTTGTCTTAAAGAGGGATCAAAGGAAAGAACCCGATCGCTAACATTCGTGGTTATCAACATCCCTTCCAACTACGACGTAATCATAGGGAGGCCCGGACAATGTGCATTTTACATGGCTGTGTCTGTTGGCCATGGCACTGTCAAGTTTCCAACCGAGAGAGGGATTGCAACCCTTCAACCCTCTCAGGAAGCTTACCTGATCGAAGGAGAAAGTTCTAATGACGAGAAAGACAAGCAGGGGTTAGTCATCAACCCTAAGTACCCCGAACAGCGGATAAGGGTCAATCCCAACCTCTCTCAAGATACTCTTTCATACCTTGAAAAGCTGCTAAAACACCACAGCGATGTGTTCGCCTGGTCTCCCGAAGACATGACCGGGATCCCTCGAAGCATTGCTGAACATGAGCTGAGAATACCACCGAATGTCAAGCCAGTGGTTCAAAAGAAAAGAAGTTTGGCACCTGAAAGAAGCCTGGCAGCTTGCCAAGAGGTTGAAAAGCTTGTATCAGCTGGCATCCTCCGAGAGGTTAAGTATCAATCATGGATTGCTAATCCTGTCATGGTCCGGAAACCCGACAACTCTTGGAGAATGTGTATAGATTTCAAGGATCTTAACAAAGCTTGTCCTAAAGATTGCTACCCGCTCCCAGAAATTGATCTTAAGGTTGATTCCCTCACGGGATACCCGTTCAAATGCTTCCTTGATGCATACAAAGGCTATCACCAGATCCTCATGAAAGAAGAGGATGAAGAAAAAACGGCTTTCCACACAGACAAGGGCATTTTCTGTTACCAAAAAATGCCTTTTGGTCTCAAGAACGCAGGAGCCACTTACCAACGACTCGTCGATAAAGCCTTCGAAAGCCAAATTGGAAGAAACATGGAAGCGTATGTCGATGACCTGGTAATCAAAAGCAAAACGGAGTACCAGATGCTTGATGACATCCAAGAAACCTTCAAGAATCTTAGAAAGATCAACATGAAGCTTAACCCGGAAAAATGTTCGTTCGGATTTGATGAAGGAAAATTCCTGGGCCATATTGTTGGAAAACAAAGCATCAAGGCCAACCCCAACAAAGTGAAAGCTGTTCTCGAAGCTAAACCACCAAGAACCAAGAAGGAGGTTGAAAGCTTGAATGGGAAGCTTGCAGCCTTAAAGCGTTTTACCTCAAAACTGGCCGAAAGGTCCCTACCGTTCTACAAAACGCTCAAGAATTGTTCAGATAAGAAAGATTTCAGATGGACCGAGGAGGCTGAGGAAGCTTTCAATCAAATGAAGCAGCACCTTGCTTCACTGCCAGATATTGCAGCACCTGAAACCGGGGAGCTCATATCGGTGTACCTCTCAGTTGCCGACGAAGCCATCAGTGCAGTCCTCACCATTGAAAGGGACAAGGCTCAGGTACCCGTCTATTTTTTCAGCAAAACTTTAAAACTAGCTGAAACCAAATATCCTCCCCTTGAAAAACTAGCCCTAGCCTTGGTCCAAACAGCCAGAAGGCTTAGAAGATACTTTCAAGCACATCCTATACAAGTGGTCACTGACCAACCTGTCAAGAACGTGCTTGAAAAGCCTGAAAACTCAGGAAGATTGGCAAAATGGGCAGTGGAACTAGGTGAACATAACATCACCTATGTCCCACGAAAAGCAATCAAAGCTCAAGTTTTGGCTGACTTCCTAGTAGAAGTCCCAAGCCAAAAGACTGAAGAAGTAAACACCACAACCACTGAACCCTCCAACCCTGAAGCCTGGAAACTGTTCACCGACGGGGCTTCAAGCGTTGAAGGGTCAGGAGCTGGTGTAATCCTAATCAACCCTGAGGGGCTAGAATTCACATATGCTCTTCGTTTCAACTTTCAGACCACTAATAACGAGGCTGAATACGAAGCACTGATCGCTGGCCTCCGGCTAGCCAAAGAAATGAAAGTCAAAAAGCTTGAAGTGTTCACTGATTCGCTACTAGTATCAAGCCAAGTCAATGACAGCTATGTCGCCAAGGAGCCCAACATGAGAAGGTACAAAGAAAAATCAAAGGAATTAATGAACACCTTCCAGGCATGCAACATCAAACAGATTCCAAGATCCCAAAACAAAAAGGCTGACGCCTTAAGCAAGTTAGCGTCCCTCACATTCGCCCACCTCACAAAAAAGGTGTTGGTTGAAGTGTTGAAGGCTCGTTCAATTGACGAATTAGAAGTACAAGACGTGGTCACCGAGGAAGATCCAAATTGGATGACTCCCATAAAGAAGTTCCTTCAAAACAACGAACTACCAAGTGATCAAATAGAAGCCGAAAGGGTAAAGATCAAAGCAAGACAATATGTGTTGCAAGGAGAAATCCTCTATAAAAAAGGATACCTTGCACCATTGCTAAGGTGTGTGGGCCCTGAACAAAGCAAGTATTTGGTTAAAGAAGTGCATGAAGGAATATGTGGAGCTCATTTCGGAGCTAGGTCGGTGGTTGCAAAACTCATGAACTTGGGATACTTCTGGCCTTCAATGCATCGGGATACCGTCGAGCAATTGAAGAAATGCGATGCCTGCCAAATCCACTCCCCAATACCAAAAAGTCCAAAACATGACTTGGTCCCCATAACTTCAGCATGGCCATTCCATAAATGGGGAATGGACATAGTTGGACCATTCCCTCCAAGCAAAGGGGGAGTAAAATTCCTGTTGGTAGCAATTGATTACTTCAGCAAATGGCCAGAGGTCAAACCCCTTGCCAAAATCACAGGAAAGCAAATCATAGACTTTGTATGGGAGAACATCATATGCCGCTATGGGCTGCCAGGGGTAATTGTGACCGATAATGGGAAACAATTCGCTGAGAAACCCTTCAGCCTTTGGTGCAAAGAGTACAGGATCAACCAAATCTTCAGCTCAGTGGCTTACCCGCAATCAAACGGTCAGGTTGAAAGGACCAACAGAAGCATAGTGGAAGGCATCAAGACAAGATTGGGGAGATATGAAAGTAATTGGCTGGAAGAATTGCCTAGCGTTTTATGGGCAATCAGAACAACAGAAAAAGCAAGTCACAGAAAAACACCTTATAGCTTGGTATTCGGATCCGAAGCCGTAATCCCCGCTGAAATAGGAGTTGTAACCCAACGAATTGTCAACATGGATCCCGAGGTAAACACACAAGAGACCATGTTGAACTTACAACTCTTAGAAGAGGCCCGGGATCAAGCAGCAATACAAGAGGCCAAATACAAGCAAAAGATGGAAGCATATTACAACAAAAAGGTCAAGAACGAACGATTCAAGCCAGGAGACCTAGTCCTCAGAAACAATGAGGCCAGCAAAAAGGAAAACCAAGGAAAATTAGGCCCAAAATGGGAGGGGCCATACACCATCCTCGAAGCACACAAGGGTGGATCCTACAAGCTGGGAGATCTAGAAGGCAAAAGGCTCCCAAGGCACTGGAACGGAAAAACTTTAAGAAAATTCTATGTTTAGAAAGTTTGGTTTGTGGCAAAACAAAAACCTTTTGTAAAAGCAAATGTTGCTTGAATGAATGAAGTTACTTTATCAAACTTGTCTTTCTATCCTAATATCAGGTTGAGAACCTAGCAAAAACTCCATGGCAAGGGCCATGTAAGGGGATGAGCTCCCAGGCCATATCGCTCAATAGGTTCAAGGGTTGAATGGACCTATATAAGGGGTGAGTTCCTAAATCAATACAACTCCATGAGACTTATCAAAGAAAAACCATAGTGTCTCATAGACAGGTTTGAACAGCCTACACCAATCGTTCCTTAAGTCTAAAAAATGTACCCAATAATCAGACTTACGAAACCAAACAAATCACAACGAAATAAAAGAAAAGGATAGATACTACGTCTTGATGATAAACACTAAGGCAAAGTGACTGCAGCACTGAACCCTTTAAAGTGTAAAAAACATAAAGACAAAGTAAACAAAGACAAGGCAAGAAAATAAAAACAAACAAGCCTATCAACCAAACATACAAACCAAATCAGAAGCTACCCAAAGATCAACCAACAGGCACCGAGCTTGAAAGGTTAAAGGCTTCAACCCACCAGCAACTGTACAAAAAGCCTGAAGGGTTGAAACCCCACAAAACAAAACCAAGCAAATGGAACCAACAAAAACATCAACAACAAACATCATGTCATAAGTTAGAAAGGCCATAAAAGACCTTCATAAGACAGTTAAAGCAAGCCCTAGTGACTTGCAAATAAAACTAATGTTCAACAGCCATATAGGCCCAACCAACCAACCATGGGAACCTTAAGGGTCCCCAAAACCTAAACATTGTTTAAAACATTACAAAACATAAAATGTTTGCTAAGAAAGCTACGAATAAATGTCAGTTATCAGAGGGCTTGGAACCTTCACCCTTAGACTTTTTAGCTTTCTTTGTCTTCTTCACCTTCACAACTTCTTCACCACCAACTGCAGAGGTTTCCAAACCAGCATCTTTCGAGGTTTCAGGCAGACTCGAAAGGGTATCATCACTGTCCCCGGAGTAAGACCTCTTCTTTGACAAAGAACCCAAAACCTCAGCACAAACCTTCTCATTTAACCCCTCAGGCTTCAACCCCTGTAAAACAGACAAAGGCTTACCAAAACAAGAGGATACCTCATGAATAAAGGGGTAGGTTAGCCTCTCCATCTGCTCAACAGAAGCCTTGAAGACATCAGAAGCCTCAGGGCGAAACATGGGTGATTTCTCCAAAGGTTGCCCAGATTCATGAAGTTTATAGCCAGCAGTAAGGCCTTGATGCTTCCCCAGGTTCAGCAGCTTTGTGTAAACATCACCAAGGGCAGAGTTAAATTCCTTAGAGTGCAAAAGATAAGTCACAACCTGCTGAAACCCATGCTCGATCAACCACTGATTATCCGCAGTCACCTGACCAACGGAAGCCTTCAACCCCTCCTTTTCTTCACGAAAAGCCTTCTGCTGGACAGATAAGGCCTCTCGGTCAGCCTTCAATTTCAATAAATTTGCTTCAAAACTTTTCCTCAGGTCACCTATCTCAATGGCATGCATCTTCTTCAGATCCTCAATCTCCTTCTTCCAAGCTGCCTCCTTCTCTGCAAACCCAGCCACTTCCTTCTTCATCGATGCAAGGGAGGATTTCATTTTGTCTTTCTTTTTAGAAAAATCCTCATACTCCCGCATCCTTTGGCGAAAGCGTGTAATCCCTTGGGGAAGCATGGCTGCAAGGTTGCAAGTAGTTAAAACCATGCGAGATAACATAGTGTCATCATCCATCTCAGCAATAGCTTCACGAACGGAAGGAGGAGCAAGATGACCAAGAGCATCTTCACAAACAGCAGCATCCTTAAAAGTGTCATCATTCTTAACCAACCAAGTAGGCACATAAGTGCCCTCAGGGTTCAACCCTTCAACGTCTCTGCTCGACGATTCTTGAACAGGGATAGCAACACCCTTCTTCCCTCGAACCTTCTTACCACGCACAACTAATTCCTTCTCCTTCTCAACCTCCACTTCAGCCTGATCCTCAGAAGCCTCGATATCATCACTCAAATCCACTGGCTCAGTGGAAGTGGATTGAGGAGCAGCTTTCAGTAAACGACGAGATAACCGGCGAGTTGAAGGCTTGGGAACATTGGACTTGGTAAAACCCTTCGCATTTGCAACACTGACATAACCTGAACCCTCAAACCTCTGCTCAGAGGTCCTCACAACAACATTTTCACCCGGAACAGTCGGAGCATCTTCAAAAACCACATCGGACGTATCGTCACTCTTGATGAAGTCCAAAGCAAACATAACTGCCAAAAAACAAATAAAGAAAATAAGTCACAAACAAAGTAAGATGAAAAGGTATAAGGGAAAAAATGCATACCAAGGCCATTTCTCATCAACACCGGATCCCGATCAACTTTTGCCCAAATATTACTAACCCCTAAAAGCACTAACAAATGTTCGGGAAAAGGGCGAACCCTAGAAGGGCACCCCCGAATGGCTGAAAGGAAGGCATCATTCAATTCAGACTCGGAAGGCTCCGGATCGTTGAGAACAGCATCCGGATGCCTCCACACCATTTTGAAAGGAATAATGGATTCAGAAACCCAGAAAAACGTATTCTTCCATGATCCAAGGGTTGTAACCATGGATGAAACAAGACAAGTATCAACCTTTGTGTTCTCAAAAGTAAACCAATCACCATTTTTGGCTAACCGGAAGAACCTCCGAAAGAGCAACAATGAAGGATCATAACCTAAAGCACGACACAGCACTTCAAAGTGCAAAACCCTAGCCATTCCTTTCGGATGTACTTGCCCAAAAGACACTCGATAATATTCAAGCAAATTTAGAACAAAAAACGAAAAAGGGTAACGAAGATTAGACCACTCAAAATGCCGACAATACAAAGCAATAAAACCAGGAATCGGTTTGTCAACGGGAGCATCACAAGCAGGGGCGGTCGGATTAAACTGTTTATCGATACCATATTCAAGGCAAAACAGGTCTACCTCCTCTTGTGTCAACCGAGAAAATGACCTCGCTAAATCCTTAAGGGCACCCATGATCGAAAAAAGTAAAAGTGAAAACGGAGAAGAAAACTAACCTGAGGGAGGAAAAACTGTGAATGATTGAAGGGAAAATGATGAAGTTTTGTAATTGTAAAAATGAATATAAGAGTAAAGTAAGGGTATTAAAGATAAAAATAAAAATCTCTGCCAATCCGCCGCCTGACACCTGTCCAATCAACTGTCAAATCGATTAAATTTCAAAATTCAAAAAAGTAACCGCCTCAAACCCTTCAAGCCTCCAAACAACGAACCCTTGAAGCCTTTAAAAGACATGCATAAAAGTCAGAAGTCTTTGAGCCTAATACCCCAAAAACCTCTGACTTGGGGGGCTGACGACGGGGGTAGCCCAAAGACAAATAAAACCATTAATATGCAAAGAGCTTAAAAGGTTGAAAGGTTCATCGGATGAAAAGCTGCATAATGAGTGAATCGAGGAACAGTAACTAGTCATGTCCACCAACTCATCTCACCAACTCACGCTCACCAACTCACAAAGTCAGAGCAGGTCTGTACAGGCACACCCTATTAACCAGGGGTCCAAAGCCTTGAACCTCAAAAGGGGAAACCCTCCATAAGCAAACAGGTCTCACTAGTATAGTCCATACCATTTCGAGAAGTGTCTTCCACTATAAGAAGACAGCTCAATAACACTTCAAGGACATTCCAAAAAGCAGAGAGATTCCTTAATCTCTTGTCATTTGAAGAGTTCTTGTCACTTCCAAATAACTTTTCATCAGATTCATCTCATTCATTCTATTTGCTTTCTTTTCTTGATCCGAGTCAACCTTGGAGAAAGAACTTCAAAGCAAATAACTCAAATATACTAGTGAACCTCCTTCCGCGTTTTGCAAACGTGGAGGGACCCCGCGACCTGCGTTAGGCAAAATCAAACCTTTCAGCCCTGTTGCCTGACCAGTCCAGCTACCATCCTTGGTCCCGTGTTTGTTGCATCAACAGATATTATCAATAGAGAAACGGAGTTATGGTTAAAGGTTGTAATCAGTATGAGCTATATTTTCTCATTAATAAGATTGAAAGTTATTCGATCCAAATTCACCTGTATGTTATTCGATTTAATTATCGATTGAGACTCCTGAAACGACTCATTAAAATTCTGGCACATTGCATAACGTCAAAACTTTTCCTCATCAATAAAGAGTTTAAAAGAGAGAAAGTCGAAAGAACTAACACCGGTTATATATAGACCTAGCTCAACCCCAAAAATTTAGATATGTTGCTACCTATAGGTATATGTTTTAAATGATCTGAAAATAGTAAACATGAGATGTTTGTTGGTGTCAAATGCTTTATCTGAAATACAAGAAAATATGATGATAAGTCATAAGTTTAATTGTGCTCGAACTTCTAAAACATATATAGTTAGTTTGCAAAGGGAATTGGCATGTTGGGGTAGGATAAGACTTATGGACCATTAGGTCGTGGGTTCGATTCTCACAAGGGAAGCTTTTCCCAAATTTATTTGGTTTCTTCCAGAATTAATTTATAGACATTATTGTCTAGTGGTGATGGATATAATCGGGTGGTTCCGCTTCCACCTCCATTGGAGCAGAAACTGGTCCTTCATCCACACTTTACACAGTCGGAGGAGCCGAGGCAACTTTATTTTGAAAAATGATGGTAGATGTATCTTGAACCAAGTCGTTTACACTGAAGCGTACCTGATGTTTGTCTGCCTTTGGATGTTTGTGGACTCCTTTGTTGAAGAAATCAGCGTACCTCATGTTCCCCTGCACAACAATTGATCTTTGGGGCATAGGGTTTTTTGAAATAGGGTACCGGTAATAAGGAAGAAAGGTTACCATTATATAATTGAAGATGGATGGCAGCTTGACGGAGACAGGGAGGCAAACTGCAACAAAAATAATTTGGGGTGTTAAAACCTTAAGTTTATGAAATCGGGTGGCAAAGTGAAATTTAATTTACTCTTAAGTTAAAAACAAAAAGAGTTTAAAAAAGAATTATATATATATATATATATATATAGAGAGAGAGAGAGAGAGAGAAACGGGATTAGGAGAAAACGCCTCAAAGTGTGAAAACGGTGAGAACGATTCTCAGCCACAAGATCTTAGTGGTTTGTGGCTGAGATTGATGCGGTGACATTTTTGTAAATACTATGGGTCTTGGAACTACCGGCAGGGGTAAAATAGGAACATCCAAACAAGGGTGCACATGCTAATCACATGTCATTTCCCCGATCATATTTAGACGCTAATAACTTTTTTATACGCGATTATTTTTTTCAAAAAAAAAATTACACCATAAAATTCAGCGTTTTTTATCTTTACAGTGAGTATGCTATTGATATATTATTCGAAAAAAATGAAGTGGGTTTTTTATAGCGTTTTAAACTTTGTTTTTTAACGGCGTTTTCAACTGGGTTTTTATGGCATTTTTATAAAGTGAGTGTTTTTTTGGCGTTTTTTAACCAGTTTTTTTGGCGTTTTCTGAACTAAGTGTTTTAGGACGTTTTCAACAGAGTTTTTCATGGTGTTTTTCTGAACTGAGTGGTTTTATGCTGTTTTCAACTGGGTATTTTCATAGCGTTTTTCTAAACTGGGTGTTTTTATGGCATTTTCAACTGAGTTTTTATGGTGTTTTTCTGAACTGTGTGTTTTACGGCGTTTTCAACTAGGTATTTTTCATGATTTTTTTTTAACTGGGTGTTTTTATTTGAACACCCAGTTCATGCTATTTTTTTAATTTCAAAAGTATAGCAATAGTATACTCGTTAGAAAGATAATAAAACACTCAGTTTTATGGTGTATTTTTTTAAATAATCACGTATAGAAAAGTTACGAGAGTTTAAAAATGATGGTGGAATATGCATGTGAGTGGCATGGTGCATGGTCTCATATGTCGTAACCAAGCTAGCCAATACCTTCAAAACCCCACAACCACTCTTTTTCAACTCGTAAAAAGGATCATTCGATATGTCAAAGGCACATTATCTTATGGACTAACTTTTGATTGTCGAACTAATCTTGTATTACTAGGTTTTTCTGATGCAGATTGGGCACGATGCATTGATACTCGAAGATCCACCTACGGATACTGAATTTACTTAGTTGAAACCTAGTCTCTTAGAGTGCTAAGAAGCAACCCATGATGTCTAAATCAAGTTGCGACTCGGAATATAGAGCTATGGCAAATACGGCAGGCAAGATTATTTGGAAAACACATCTTGTTGATTATATCTTTAAACATGGGTTAAAATAAAGAACCCTAATCATGTTTATTCAATCATAACGTAAATATAGATGCCAAGTTAGAGATACTTACTTGTAGGGATGATTATCTTTGAGGATAAAGATGAAGTCATGATTCCCGTTATGGTACCTTGTGTTGATGGATCACACTAGAGAGAATTGATCATGGTGTTCTTCTGGAGAGTTTTGATCACCACTTATCACCAATATATAAAGATCAATAAATAATGATCATGAATGGTGATCCGTTATAAAACTCTATGTTTTCTCTATTAATGGTACCTAAAGGGAAATCATAATTGCCCCTTAATACTAATCAATAATTACAATTACTACCATCAAGTAATTGTCGGGGACTAGTTATGTCATATTGGTAATGTTACCAAATGATCCTTAAGGCCACATCAACGGGTTATTTCTAACATTCTCCCACTTGGCCGAGTGATCATTTGTGATAAGTATAAGTAAGTTTGGCCAAGTTAAAACATTAATCAATGTTTCAAATTGAAATTGCAACAGAAAAATACAGTCATTGAGTTACTGTCAACTCAAGACCCCCATTAATCATGTTACAACCCCAAATCAAAACATACGTAAATTTAAGACCAAAATGACTAAGGTAAGCCCTTTGAAATTAATTTGTATAATTATTGTCTATACGTCATCAGGTGCACATACGTATTTATAGACAAACAAATTTAAACAATTGAGGAAATTTAATAATAACTAATCATTCATATGTACGATATGCTATTATGTAAGGCCTTAAGTAAAACCCGTCTTTATTATGAGCTCTTAAAAGGACTTTGGGTGTAGACCTTAGTTATCGGATCCGCAAGCATATCATGAATGTAAATGTATTCGATACAAATAATTGTTTCCTCTTCTTGTTCATAAACGAACAATAATTTTGTATCGAAGTTTAATGCAGCACCTCTCGAACTGTTACTGTTCGAGGAAATAAGGTAGCTGACTTTTCACAGTAAGTCTTCAATATAGTATTTATATGGAGTTAATAAGTTTATGAGTCTACTGATAAAATTTCAACAACATTTATTGACAATTGCGTTGTTAATTAACAACATATTATGTCATTTTGATTTAGGTTGTTGTTAACAGTTTCTTATGACTCCTCCATGAGATAAATTTGTCTGCAAACATAAGGATTACCCCAAATTGACTTTTAGGTTCTTTTGAATATTACAAAATCAAGGTAAGAATAATCAACCTCTTCTTTATAGTCTTTCTCGTTTCTTAAAGATATCGTAAGATGCTTCACAATAATCTAGAGTGGTCTAATGTTCATAAATGTGAGCATTTTATCTTCTAAAGGAGGGCTATATTGTTTGTTACACATGTAAGAGCCCTCTTTAGAGTAAAGCTTATGGGACGAAACTAATGTCCTGTTAAGTCTACCTCGGTATATTTTGATATCTCTCGCGTAAGTGATATTTACGAGATTCATTATATCAAAATATGTGTGAGAAATTATTTGACTTGTGTAACATATACTTATCCAAAAAATGCTATCTATATAAGGACAAGTTTACATTAGTTACTCCCACTCATCTTGAGGGGTACATAAATCCACTTAATTCTTGATGAAAAATGCATTAAGATTTCATCACATTTTGATGTTTGCCTTAAACCCATACATGGAATTAATTGACTCACAAAGTAAGTGTTCTTGACCTTTAGTTTAGAACTTTCAGGTTGTTTTATAAACATGTAAGTCTTTGTTTACGGAAAGTTGTTTTAATGTTTATATAATGTAGCTCTAGATGATTATAAGCCACTAGAACAACAATGATCCTCAAGAAACATTTTGTAAGAAAGGTAAGATGATTCTTTGATAAATAATTCTCTTCTAAGCATAACCTTTAACAATCAATCATACTTTTAGCGTCTTAACGTTTGCATTCAGATTTTGTTTAGTGATGAACACCCTTAGGTAATTCAACCAAATCCCAAACGTTAAAATCAAAATTGCTAATAACAATTCTAATTCCATTCAGAAAATTGATTGATGCTAATGGCTTAATTAGAGGAAGTAGGACCAGTAAACTTTCCAATATCCATTTCAACTTAAGTCAAGGAGGATACATAATCATCAAAGTTAAACCTAGATGACCTCCGTAGTTGATTATTGGGTTGTATTATGAGTTTCAGTTTTATGGATTAACTCTTGATTAAGTTGCTATCACTTTCAAGATTCTAAGTGTGTAAGAGTTGGTGCAGTATGGTGTGCAAGAGGTGTAATCGGAGTAAAATTTAATAGGTCTCTTCCCCCCGCCTCTTGCACTTCTGGCAAGTCCTGATAAGGACTTTTACTGCTCCCACTGACTTAGAAATCTTTAACAATTTAGCATGCTTATGGTCAACATTAAAAGACCAATAAATTCTAATAAAGAAACAAATTAATGAATTTACTTCTTGTAGTTTCTTTGTTTGAGGATTACAAGTTTGGCAAGAAATCTGAGTGTGCCCACATCTAAGCAACAATGAAACTTTTGTTAAAGTAGTAGTATATTCTTAAAGATAAAAGTTGTGAAGGAGCAATGTCTTGTACAGGAGGTACAAATTGAGGTAACAACAAGTTTTCACTCCCCTACCTCTTGTAACTCTCGCAAATTAAGATTAAGACATTTAATGCTCCCACTAACCTTTTGGATCTCTAGGAATGCTAAAAGATAAGTTTCAATGATGTACGTGCTGTGGGAACATGTCATATATGTTAGACTTGATTTCCTTAATGTCCAGATGTTATAAAAATTTTGAGGGACATATTTAGAAGGAATCATAGTATATATGAATTAATTTCTTTAATAAATTGATCCATATGAGACATATTAGATACAAGTAAATATTATTTGAAATGATAGATGACTTATGTCTAAATATTCCATTTTGGGATAAGTTCCAGTGAAATATAATTTCTGATTTCCTTAGCCATTTAAATATTAAGACTTTTAACACACGCTCGTAAGACACTAAAAATGAGATTTGATAATATTTCATCCTTCATTAACCTGGTCCAAATTTCAGATGCAATTTGGTCTTAATGGATGAAGTGTGTAGATCTCATTTTTCTTTTGTTAAATTTTCATTTCCATGATAACAAAAGGTTGTGAAAAGGTGTAACATCATCTAGTTCTATCTTATAAGGTTTCTATCCAGATTGAAATGACAAATAATATGAGAGTTTAAGGTAAGAATGACTTTGTTTTAAACATGCAAACCTCAGCTTTTATATTGATACTAAATTCTGAATAATCTACAGAATATATAAGGTATCATAAAGCCCAATTATAATACAGTTTATTATGGTTCTTATAGTCTTAACATAAAATTTTTCCACTAACTCTCATATTAATTATTTGTTGATTTCTAGTAAGGAAACACATAGAACTAGAGTCAACCGGTCATGTGTTGGTTAGAATATTACCATTAGCAGACTTAAATATCATAAATATCTTACTACTTAGCCAGCTGTTCCATTGAATTATGGATAGTCTCGATGCTCATGCCTAGTTTAATGGCATAAACCTGTAGTGAGACTTTCCTTTGAAGAAACTTATAGCTGGAAGTAGTACTTGTACACTATCTCTGATCTTAAAAGTATCCTCCTTTCGGGTTTAGTGGCGGTGAGATGAACATCATCTAATTTTCCAGTTTCATGCATTCCTTTTCCTGTACATATGCTGCTAATCAACACACTCATTTTCCTTTGGTACTCTTGAGTGTTATAGTTGATTCTTAAGGAAACTTATGGTATTAATGGAAAAGTTATATGTAATGCACCGGAAAAAGTGTAATGATTTCCATGTGTAAACCTTTAAATTATGGGTCATGGTATTGTACATTATGATGTATTCACATATGCCACAAACTTTATAGTAAGAATCTAGAGTAATGCATGCGGCTTAGGAGTTATTTTGATTCTTCCAAAGAAAACAAATTAGTCTTAGGAAATTTAGAATCTAGAATAGCTCCCATGATAGCAATAATGAAATGAGTTCTTGATTATCATAAGAGATATAATGGTTGACTTATCCCACTAGTCATGCTCTAGTTTTCTTCTGTAATACTTTTTTATCAGAAAAGAGCAGTAGGATCATCATATCTTAAGAAATAATCAACAATTCAACAAGAGCAAATTTTGTAGAAACTCTTTAGTAAGCAAAACATTTTAGGTTTTGAAATTAGAGTGGATGGAATAGATGAGATACAAACCTAAGAAGAAGCTTGGAGTGATTTACATTATGGGGTAATCAAGTAAGGCATACACAAATTATTATATTGAAGATATAGTCTACTATAACACCAAAATAACAGACTAATTTAAGATTCTACCTGAATTTTGGCTTCGCTTTGGCTTTGACCAAAATTCAGAGAACGTACATAAATAACAAATTGTCTTGATGTTCTATAATAAATCTGGCTTCGCTTTGGCTTTGACCAAAATTTATGCATTATGAACATACATAATAAACTGACTTATTGTTCTACATGAAATTTGGCTTCGCTTTGGCTTTGACCAAATTTCATGTATTATGAACATAAATAAATAAAACCAACTTAATGTTCTGCCTGAATTTTGGCTTCGCTTTGGCTTTGACCAAAATTCACGCATTATGAACGATAAAAAAATAATAAACCTCAGCTTAATGTTCTACCTAAATTTTGGCTTCGCTTTGGCTTTGACCAAAATTCAGCATTATGAACGATACAAATAATAGACCGTCTTTAGTGTTCTACATGAACTCTGGCTTCGCTTTGGCTTTGACCACAATTCACATATTATGAACACACATAAATATAGACTGTCTCAATGTTCTACATGAACTCTAGCTTCGTTTTGGCTTTGACCAAAATTCATGTATCATGATGAACATACATACACAATAAGGTAAAACACATAAATATAACATAACACCTTTGGGCCAGAAATGAAATATTTATGTAAATTAGGCTAATAATTCATTATGTATGTCATTAAACAATTAGTTGTTGGGTTCATTATCCAATAATACACATAATAACATAAAATGACATAAATTAAAGTTGGGCCATTCCCAAGTTATGGTCATACGAAACCAAATAAAATACGGCTTCCAAAAGTTAAGACAAGACATGCAAATTCGTATGTCAAATAGGTTTCAAGACATAAGTAAAAAGATTAATTTCGCTTAGTGTGATGAACCCAAAACATAATAGAATCCCATATAGTCAAATATAATAACTGTAAGGATTTAGACATAATTTATCTCAGTAGATTTAAAAAACAAATATATCTCAGTAGATTTAAATAAAATATAAAGATTTGCATAAATATAAATCCAAGCATTAATTGTATCGTTTAGATGGTTATAATAAAAAGTCTAATGTGAATATACCAAAAGATTTTATAAACTTATATTGAAGCATTCTCTTCATAGAAAATCAATTTGGAATATCATTATATCATAAAGACAATAGTGCCCACAAAACACACACATCAAGAGTTTCATTTGATTTAATTACATTAAATGTGGATAAATAAACAATAATGAAACATTAGAGGAAACGGTAATATTATTTATGGATGGAATCTCATTCATCCATAATTAAAAAATAAAATAAATAGACCTTAATGATTTTAATTTCCATTATAACATAAGAAAGGTTAAACGATTAGAACATCAAAAGTTTTGGCAATATGGATAAGCTTATTCCATGAAAAACAACTTCTGTAAATAGATTTTTTTTTATTTTATTATATACATTTTGTTCAACTTCAGTGGCAATATCAACGATGTCTTCATAAATCCAACTAAAAAAACTATATATATTATGCATCACTTTCATGATGCATTAGTGATCCTTTCAGTTTAGTTGCAGAGTATGTCATTTTAAAAAATCTGCTAAAATATTTTGTTCACTGATTACAATGCAAACAGAAAAATGTAAACTGAGCATAACAAGATAAAAATGATCATCAATAAATTTACATAATCGAATGATATAATCAACATTGCTCTGATACCACATGTTGATTATATCTTTAAACATGGGTTAAAATAAAGAACCCTAATCATGTTTATTCAATCATAACGTAAATATAGATGCCAAGTTAGAGATACTTACTTGTAGGGATGATTATCTTTGAGGATAAAGATGAAGTCATGATTCCCGTTATGGTACCTTGTGTTGATGGATCACACTAGAGAGAATTGATCATGGTGTTCTTCTGGAGAGTTTTGATCACCACTTATCACCAATATATAAAGATCAATAAATAATGATCATGAATGGTGATCCGTTATAAAACTCTATGTTTTCTCTATTAATGGTACCTAAAGGGAAATCATAATTGCCCCTTAATACTAATCAATAATTACAATTACTACCATCAAGTAATTGTCGGGGACTAGTTATGTCATATTGGTAATGTTACCAAATGATCCTTAAGGCCACATCAACGGGTTATTTCTAACACATCTCCTATGAGAACTTCATGCATTGCATCCGGGACCACCCACACTTCTATGTGACAACAAGAGTGCTTTGTTTATCAGTCAAAATCCCATCTCACATAAAAGAGCAAAACACATCGACATTGATTATCACTTCATTCGTGAATTGGTTGCTGCTGGTCGTCTTCACACCAAATTCATCTCAACGGGGGTATTAGAATCAATCAAGACAATAATTTCTCCTCAATTATAGCCTAGTCAAGAGTGTAACTTATTGTATTAAAAGGGATATATTCTCTCCTTAATCTTAGCTATTAGTCTTGTGTATATTCTCAATTGTATGTAATAGTAAATAACTCAATTCTCTCTATTATCTCACTAACAACCGAGGATGTGGTAGCGGAAAATGATGTTCATCTCCATAGATGTGGATCTTCAAATCTAACAATAGAAGAAGATGATGGTGATGACGGCGAAGGAGGAGGATGCGATGGACTTCTTCGGGACGTAGTCAAGGTGGGTGTGATGATCGAGGTGGGTGTAACGGGGTGGTGGTAGCGTTAGGGTGACAATGGAGGTGGGTGGTGGTGTGTGGCAAAGCTAAGCGATGGTAGGTGACGATGGAAGTGGAAGTGGAAGTGGTCGTTGTGGTGAGGAAGGTTGGAAGAAGAAGAAGGAGGAGGAGGGAGAGAGAGAGAGAGGATTTGTGGGTTTTAAAGGGTTTTTTTATATATATTTATGCATTTTATTTATTTAAATTAATAGTTTTTTATATATTAATATATATTTTTTAAATAAAGAGTTTTCTTTAATTAAATGTTTATATATATATATGGATGAAAATGACAAATATTAAACTATTTAGTTAACTGAGTTTTTTTAGATGGAGTTAGACAGTGTGATCAAAATGTCAAAAAAAATTGGAAAACTCAGATACCCAGAGAAGAAGAAAAAACTATTTGGACTAAAATGACAATTTAAGAAAAATCTTAGGGACTAAAATGGCAATTTACTCATTTAAAAATCATTTTTATCTTACGCTTAGTTTTTGCCCAACTAACTAGTCCAATAACAAATCTTAATTCCAACTTACCTTTAATTCCTTGATTTAACTTTACTTTTAATGTTTTTTATTTGCCTAAAAGTTTAGCAAATCAAGCCGACTTTGAGCTCATGTGCTCAGATATATAAAATGAGAATGAACCACGCGGGCTTGTTTAAAATTCGAACTGAATACGAGCTCACAATTTTGCTCAATTGTATGAAATAGAACCAAGCCAAGCTTACTTGTTTAAAATTTGAGCCGATTTCAAACTAACCGACTCAACTTGTTCGGCTCATGAACAACCTTGCTTAAATGTAAACTAAAATTTTGTAATGCCCATGCTTATAAGTAGAGGTGCACAAAAAACTCGTACCTGGACTGGGCCCGAGAAAAAAACTGAAACCTGTTATTTTTGTACCTGAGTATTTTATACCCATAACCGAAACCGTAGCCAATTTATACGCGAAAATACCCGAAACGGTTATATACCCTATACTCGATACCAGTTTTTTTAATACTCGATTGTAGGGTGGGGTTCGGCTACAAAGTCCATTTTTCCTACAAAGTGTACAAAGTCATAAAACACCACAATTTTAGCCATAAAACACACTCAAAACCCACAAATGACAGAGTGAAGATCACTAAAAAACAATATACAAACCCTAACAGTCCATAAAAACTTCAAACACACCATCGTTGAACTATGAATATAAAACACAACATGATAATCAACATAAAACACACTAATGTTAGTCATTCGATAATCAAAGCCTTATCATCTGAAACACAACACAAAACCCACAAATATGGCGTTTAGTAATCTTCACTTTGTTATTTGTGGGTGTTGAGTGTGTTTTATGGTTGACATTATAGTGTTTTATGACTTTTTACACTTTGTAGGAAAAATGGACTTTGTAGCCAACTCCCACCCTCGATTGTATACCTGAATTTTTAAAGTATTTTGTTACGTTTACTTTACAAGTTTTTATATTTATGTTTTGTAGAAATGCATATTATATAGCAAATAATTTGTACTTGAGAAAATTTATGTTATTATAGTTTATTTAAGTTAACTTTAGAAACTACAAACCAAATTTAAGTTTTAAACGAATTTACTTTTGTGTAAAGTAATAAAAAAATTATTTTTTGAAACCGGGTATTAATACCCGGTTCCATGATTCTTTTATACCTGGATCCGATCATACCATACCCGGGTACATAGGGTATCGTCTTTCCTCATACCCTACCCAAACTCTATCCAATTTCTCTCAGATTTTTCAATATCCAATCATTCCTGAATCCGGGTATTAAAAAAACCAATTTGTACACCTCTACTTATATCTAAGCTATTATAATTATATTAGTACGTTTTAGCAATTGTATTTTAGAGGCCCATATCCCTGGCCCATATGTAAG
This sequence comes from Helianthus annuus, assembly GCF_002127325.2. Classification (NCBI taxonomy): domain Eukaryota; kingdom Viridiplantae; phylum Streptophyta; class Magnoliopsida; order Asterales; family Asteraceae; genus Helianthus; species Helianthus annuus. The sequence goes on from NC_035436.2 coordinate 139,436,045, forward strand.
ATATCTACCTATTATACTAAAAAAATACACTTAATGCCACATGTCCTTTTCTTAAACAATCATTTATTGATGTGGTATCTCTCTTTGAGCAGATAATTGGTACATGGGCGGCAAATTGTTTTCCCCTCTCTCCTTATTATCCTTATTCTCCTTATTACAAGACCCGAATTTCAGAACACCCAGTCTTCAAATTTCCCCATCTTCTTCGAGCAGATTCTCTTTCGTTGCTAATCATCCACCGCTACAATCCTTTCGATTTGAATCCGGATTTGATTAATCTCATACTGGTAAGTTTTTGAAGTTCATGTTTCATTCATAGATCTGTAGTCCCAGATTAGGGTCTAAAACTAAACCTTGCTCTTTGAATCCGGTTTTGATTTATCGCGTTTATTTACATGTTGAATTTGATGAACTAAAATGAAATGTAACCCTAATCCGGATTTGGTTGATTTGATTTGAAACCGGATTTGGTTGATTTGATTTGTAACCGGATTTGAAACCGGACTTGAAGGGTCGGCGATTTACCTTTGGTTGTTTAATAACACTCTTTCCCTTTTTCGTTTTGTTATCTACTTATCTCCGGTTATTTTATTTGTCTCTGGCTTTGTTAACAAGGTTAGCGACGTTGACATTTTAGCTTCCGGTAGGTTTTCTGGTCATCCATTTACCTTCGATTAGGTAACACTTTTTCCTTCTTTTATTTTATTATTAGGCGCTGCTTTAATATCTTATGGGGATCTATGAAGAAGGTTTTTGGCTGAGATAAGTAAGAAATTTGTTGTTTGAACTACGTTATGTTACTGAGATAAGTAATTAGGTTGTTTTATTGGCAGAGGTTTTGTGTTCATGATTATGAATGGACGGTTTCCTTGCCATCTGCTCACTGTTTCATGTTTTATTGGCAAAGGTTTGTTTGATTGGTAGATCTGTGTATATAATAGTTAAGCCTAACTCTTTGGTACGCAAATACACATAAGGAAAGATGTGGTAGATTTATGTAAACAAAGATTGGTTGTTGCTTATCATGCAACCCGAGAACTGAACTGATCGCTGAAAATGTGCTTTATATGTCTAAAGAAAATTGTGATAAAAGTAAATGTGCTTTATGTGTTTAGATAGAATGTGTTTGTATGCCTATTTTGTAAATTCTTAAATAAATATTGTAATTTCACAAGTGATTTTACAAGAGTATATCGGCTAAATATGCATCATCGTAACACTCATTGAAGCCGGGGTACATAGACATGATTTTTGATGTATGATGTTGGACAGATATGGCATTATGCACAGGGATGAGACTGGTTATGGTGGAAAGATGCCCGAACTTTGAGACCGAGTATGTGCAATCCTCAAGTTTAGCCAACATGTATGATTACAAGTTACAACTTATACACAACTAGAACTCTCCTATCTGTTTTGTATATTTGTGGACAACTATTTCATGTGCTCTTAGGGTTCAGGAATTTTCTATCTTCGAGAATTTATGGGTCATCATTATTGAAGATATGATATATCTGATATGTGTCAAAGAGCTTGCAGAACTTATTAAATTAACGAATACCAAAGAACTGGAATTACATTTTCTTTATCTTGAATAGGATCCACTAAAGGTTAAAACTTGAATATCATCCCATCAATTAACATATCTCTGAAGTCATATTTGTTTGCCTTTTTTTTTTTGATATAATCCTTTTTTTTATTAATTTTGCAGATAGGGTAATTGAGGTAAAAAAGATTTCCATAGGTGCACAATTTATACGGTTTAGATGATACATGTTCAAGGTAATAAGAAGAAATGCTCTGTTGAAAAGCAACCAGTGAGAGAGTTTTGCAGGAAACATGGATGTGTCGGTGATGTTGTCGAGGAGTGTCAGGAAATGCTTAGTGATAGCATTTTCTTATACTCCTCGACAATGTCACCGACCCCTCTTAAAAATTCCATCAAAACTCTCTCACTGGTTGCTTCTACAACAGAGGGTTTCTTTTTGTTACCTGAACCTGTATCATCTCAACTTGGTTCGATGTTGCATAGCATGGATGACGAGTGCGCTGTTTTCTTCTTGCAACCTGTTATGCAGCCATGAGAACCACAATACCTATTCTGAGCCCTGTGTTAATTGGTCATAAGGTATTTTTAGTAATGATGTTGGCGTCCCGAGTTTGATTTCCGGCTGTGATGACTTTGGTAAAAAAAAAAACTTGGTTCGATGTTGCATAGCATGGATGGCGAGTGCGCTGTTTTCTTCTTGCAACCTATTATGCAGCCATGAGAACCACAATACCTATTCTGAGCCCTGTGTTAATTGGTCATAAGGTATTTTTAATAATGATGTTGGCGTCCCGAGTTTGATTTTCCGGCTGTGATGACTTTGGTAAAAAAAAAACTTGGTTCGATGTTGCATAGCATGGATGGCGAGTGCGCTGTTTTCTTCTTGCAACCTGTTATGCAGCCATGAGAACCACAATACCTATTCTGAGCCCTGTGTTAATTGGTCATAAGGTATTTTTAATAATGATGTTGGCAACGACACCCTACCTACAGGCATTGTCGGTATATGGAACTGTAACTTATATTTGTTCGTTCCGTCCCGAGTTCGGTTTCCGGATGTGATGACTTTTGTAAAAAAAAACTGTGTTCGAGGTTGGATAGCAAGGAAGGCTACTGCCCTGTTTGCTACCATTAAGGTATTACGCAGCCATTAGAAGTCATTTTTATTTGTATTTAGGGATCCGACGCTAATTATTATGTTAATATTTTCAGTTTAAATATTTATTTGGCCTAATTATTTTACCAATTTTTCATTTGTAGTGCATTCGTGATTGATTTGAACTGGCATTTTTTCCAGGTATGTCTCTTCTCGATCATCTTGAATCGTGATTGATGTTATTGATCATCGGTCATATATAATATAACGTTTGTCCGTTTATTTCTTTTAAAGTGATTGATCGTCTATGATATTTTGCATGATTCTAATTTATTATTCATTCATGTGGCTAAGATGTAATTTAAAAATTTTGATACTATTTTCTACGTTATTAAAATTTATCTTAATTTAATTCATGTGGCTAAGATGTAATTTAAAAATTCTGTTACTTTTTTTTACGTTTCTTTAATTTATCTTAATTTACTTTTTAGGTCAACTTTTTGTTCCTAATTTTTTAAAATTCAAAACCCATAAACATTTTCTAATATATTTATATTTGGAAATTATCAATCATATAAAAATAGATGTAACTGAATTTTCTATTTTAATAAAGAATTCATTCCAAAGGTGTATTATAATAACAAATTTCTTTTCCTAAATTAACTTCCCAACTCCTATTATAAATAACACATTTGACATATTACACTTTCATTCACATCTTACTCACAAACTTTCTCTCAGAACAATGTATGTTTATCATTTTTTTTCATTTTAATTCAGCAGTTTTTTATATTGTCAATTAACATATTGCGTTGATGATTACACCATAATGTTTTCTTTATTATTCATTTGTAGAAATGGAACAGCCTGCTATTACACTTCTCAACAATGTTGATCTTAATGTTGATGATTACACTATCAGAATCCGCATTGTCCGATTATGGACAAGACCTGCCTTCAACAATCCTCGAAAGATTTACTGCTACGACATGATTTTCATGGACCAAGAGGTTTGTTTGTATACATTTATAACTTATCTATATATATATATATATATATATATTATTTTGACTTAACACATTATCATAACCCGTGCTGTTGTAGGGCACCAAAATGCAGGCATTTGTACTACAAAGAAACGCTACCGCTTATGAGCACCCTCTGAAAGAAAATCAGTGTTTAACTATACGTAACCCATCAATGGGTGAGAATCGCCAGAAAGTTAAATACGTTCATAGTACGTTGAAGATCAATCTAAACGAGAACACTGTTGTTGAGGCTTACACCGAGCCTGTTGGTTCTGAGTGGGGATTTAATTTTACTCCATTTGATTCTATTCTGGAGGACCCAGATGACGACGAAAAGTCTTTCAAAAGTCCAATTGGTAATTTATTTAAAAATCTAATCCGATATGAAAAAAGTTTGGAATTTCGGTATATATCTTATTTAGTTTCTACTATTTTTATTTTTAGATGTAATTGGGTTTGTGGTCAAGAGTATTCCGGCTGAGGGTAAGAGTGATAATAACAACGGCAAAGAGGAAAACAAAGTTACCTTTATTCTTGAAGACTTGCAGTACGAATACATTTACATATATTTATATCTGTTTTAGTACTTTTACTTTTTGACTTATTTTGCAAATAACAAGTTAACTATTAAATTTTTTATATAGGCACCATCAGATTTTTGTTACACTATCGGATGGTTATGCTGATCAAATTCGAGCATTTGAGAGGAACCATCCAGCGGAAAAGAATGTTGTGGTCGTTATTCAGTTTGGGAAGTACAGGTTTTGGGGAGGTATATTCTATCTGATCAATGTCAATTATCTTTTAGCAATGTATTTACATGTATTTAATCTATCCGTTTATTTACATGTTTTTTAATACACAGGATATGTGAATGTCTCCAATTTGTATACTGTAACTCGAGTGCTCATCATCAGTGACATTCCCGAGATTTTCGATTTTAAGAAAAGGTTTGTATTCGTAATACAGTTTTCTATATTATAGTTAACATACAAATTACTGTCACTAACTTTGTTATGTGTTTATAGTTTTCTTGCTCAGAATTCTGCTTCAACGTCTTCTGGTTATTCTGGGTTGACTTCTTCTTTTATAAAGTCACCTATTGACGAATATCTTAAAGATTTCACCTTCAGTACAATTGGAGCTTTAAGCGGAATCGCAGAGGTAAGTTGTACACTTTTTAGCTATTTTATAGTATAGTTTTATCGTAATAATTGGTTAAAAGTATGTTTAACTATTCTTTGGTGTGCACAGAAAAAGGCTGTTATTATCCTTGGTACAATCAAGAGCTTCGCATCAGAAAGCTCATGGTTTTACAATGCCTGTAAATCTTGCACCAAAAAGGTTTTTACAAAAACTATTTGCAAGGAGAAGCAAGATGGAAGCGAAGGTTTTGATGAAGTAACTGTGTTGGAATGCCAGACTGATCGTTGTAATAAAAAGACCGTCACCTCTGTTCCCAGGTAAATTTATCACTTTATTCTTTTTTTGTCCTCATACTATACTTTGATTGTTAACTAAAACATTAACAAATATTGACAGGATCAAAGTTCCGATACGTGTTTAGGATTGTACCGGGATTGTCACTTTGACGTTGTTTGAACGTGAAGTTGTCAAACTGCTCAGTGTTTTTGCAAATCAGCTTTTAGACAACAACATAGAGGTAAATGTACTCGTGGATTATACATTTCGTATTTCGTTTTTTATTTTGTTAAAAATACTATCAATGTTGTTCAAGATCAAGTTTTTACATTTGTCAAACAGTTGGCTAGCAAAGGAAACTTTCCCAAAAAGTTTAATGCTTTGCGAAATCGGAAGTTTGCGTTCAAGATAGCCATAGGTCCTTATAACCTCAAAAACAAAGCAGATGGCTACTCTGTTTCAAAGTTGACTGAAAATCCAACAGTCATGTCCGAGCTTGATCACCATTTTGATGCTATGCAGGTTATTTCTACCTTTCAACTGTATTGGTATAAACTGTTATATGCTATATTTATATGTTAAGTCATTAATTATAAACTGTATTAAAAACAACCTGTTGAGGAGGAACCGTTAAATGTTGTTTCTGCTGATTCAAATCCAACTGTTAAGGTTCATGTTAAGGTTTGTGAGCTATATGAATTTAATATTTGCTGGAACATTTTGTGGCGTATTTTTTTATTTCATCTACTTACCTTTTTATATATTATTGACATGATTCTGTTTCCCGTATGGGTGATGATGAGACTCCGATTTCTAAGTTGAACAAGAGCATGTTTACCACACCCTCTGGTCCTGTCAAGAGTAGTTCTGTGACGATGATGGAAAAGGAACTTAAGCGTAATCTGGATGTGGTTTATGAGGTGGATTTTTGTTCTTCCCAGTCCTCTACTAAACCGCATAAGAGTGATAGCGACATGGAGGAAGATGCGAATGTGACTGTTGGGCTTTTGAAGCCAAAGATCGAGAAGTAGTCTGTCGAGTCTAATAATCATCTCAATGTGTTTGAACAATTTAATTTTCCCCTTTTGTTTTCATTATCATTCTGAAGTTTGAACTGTGGTTTTCATTGCTTGGGTACCGACTATGTATTTGGTGTCTCTTTTGTGTGGTTTGTTATCGTTTTATGAATAAGAGATGATTTTATTAAGCAGCCTTTGCATTTATATTTACTTTTAAATGATTTATAGTGCATTATCATAAATTTATATACATCACATTAATAATGTTTACTTCGTAAATCAAAAACAAATCATACGTTTAATGGTATTGTATATTTTTTAACTGATATCGACAATACTATAAATTATGAATCTTAAGTAAAATTGAAGGTTACATTTGTATGACTAATACTTTTTTTAGCTTTTACTTATGTAATCATACAAAAATATAAATTTATGTTTATGTTTCTTATCCTTAATAAATATTTTGTTTTTCATTGTAATCCAAATTTTTGTATTTCAAACTTTTCTTACTTTAGGACCGATTGTCTATGTTTGTAACTACTTATTGTGGTTTTCGATTTAAGAGATATCATTTTTTTATATCGTATGGATTTTTGTTTTTTTCCCTTATTTTTTTTCTTATGTGTAACACATTAGTTTTTATATCCTGTGATAACTAAAATTTATAATTTCCAACACATAGTAATCACATATAATAAAAACAAAATCATTGTAAACACATCAATCAATTTACAACTACAGAGGAATACATGATAAAAAAAAATGAACAAATTTATTTGTTGAAACAAACTTATTATTACATGTAGATGTAGGTTGTTTCTATTTATCTTTTTGTGTATGTAAAAGTAATTATCGTTTCCATTTTGTATCACACATGCCTATTATATATCAATCTCAATTATATTTCATACATATTTGTTAATATCCTCTAATTAATGATATATATCATTCCAATTATAATTCTTTTTTCCTATAAGTAACAACAACATTTCCCTCCAATACATATCAAATTATTTACTCTTTTTCTGTTTCTTCAAGAAGGTAGTATCGAAATAACTTATTTAATAACCACTCTCTTTTGATGTATGAAAAATAACTAATTTAATTTGATTATTATATGTGTATATTTTTGCTAGGTTTGTTCATATCATGGAGAATATCCCGTTCGATTTGGTGCTCATGGAAATTTTGTTTAGGCTCCGTCTCAAATCAGTTGGTCGGTTCAGAACTGTATGTAAAGATTGGTATGAAGCACTAAGAAGTTTTGAATTTTTGATGAAGCATTCGACCCGCGTTAGTAATAGATTGGTAATATCTTTTTGTCATATAAGAAATAGAATGAATTTAAATTCATATTTATATTTAACACTGGTTATAGTAATTGTCAAACTCTTTCCGATTTTTGTAACAGGAAGAACTTCTGGAAGAAGGCATTCATCCGGATCCGTATCTCATTTGATAATATGAGGGGGCCTTCATTTGTTTTATCGTGTTCTTCTTTTGGAATAAATATCCGTTTTTTATATTTATGAATAATAATCATACTTATTTCTTTCGTTTAAGTTTGCACAATGTTCGGTGTTTTATGTTTTCATTATCTTAATACAATGGCATGAATTTCTTATATCGGAATTGTTTTTTATATTTGTTGTTCTCAATTTTTAACTCTCATTCGTGGTCACAAACCCTTATTGCTAGAATACATGATTGGTATCAAATTACACGTAAAAAATTGTATTTATAAATGTCATATTATCAAATGTAAGATGTAAGATTTAACCGTGATTTGATTATTGTTAATTATAACGTACCATAATTACAAAATATATATTAGGTAGGTAGGAAACATATGTTATTTTAATTTTAATTTGGAAAACTTAATAACCTTATAAACAAAAATATTTTATAATTTTGACGATATTTAACGTTTACAAATTCTTGGTTGTCCATGTCATTGTGATATATTAACCGAAATAAGTCAACTGTTTTTTTATTTAATTTTGGGAATTCATCAATTAGCACAAGTTACCTTACGAATATTCTATTATTTTATTATAGTTGTTACATTTTCATATTATATTAATTAATTTGATAAAAAATAACATTTAATATTATATTAGTATGGTAATATAACAACGTTTGAAAAAAATATAACACGCTTTAAATCCGTAAAATGGTTCAGAATGCTATTGGTTGACACCGTAAGTTTTCATCTATATTTGTATGTCGCAAATTATTTGGATTCCATTAAAATATTGAATTAAAATTGTTTATTAGAATATTTTTTTTGGTTGATTTGTTTTTTTATGTATTTCATATATCGTTAATCAATCAAATATAAACTGAAATAGATGTATGGTCCATTTATCTAATTTTGGAGACAATATTTTCATTCATTTTCTTATTTAATGGATTATATCTTATATATCATATTCTTAAAATAAAATATCCGCATTAGTTGGTCAGATTATTTGTGTTGAGAGAAAAGGTAATTATCTCCAATTCGGAATTTCGGTTTGGTTATGTATCTTTCATTAGGTTTTGTTTTTAATTTGCCATTCATGTTCATACGATTCATTTTTGCTCTATTATATGTTTTGTAGATCATTCATGCAACTTGGTTGCTTACTTCACAAATTTGAGTACATAATTCTCATCAATTGTTTCTTATGAAATATTTTGTAGGATGGAACGTCTTGAATTTGAAATGTTTGCTAACGAAATCCTATCAAGGCTACCAACAAAGTGTGTTGCTCGATTAAGATGTGTTTCCAAACAATGGCGTTACGAATTGTCGTCACATTTGTTTGCGATTATTCACTATCGTCGTATGGCTAAATATGAAGATCGTAAGCTTATCACGTTGACCAAGTCATCAATTGATCTTCATAACTTGATTGGAGGAAAGGTAGACATTTCTTCAAGGAAGATGTTAGGATCTGAGTTTGGATTGATTGTGATTTGTGTTTGAATTAAGATGAAATTATGAGTGAGTTGTGCAGCGGAAACTAAATGGAAGCAAACTTTTCACAATCAAACAGAAGAAATGCTTTCAATCATACATTTTCAACACAGAATCAAATGATTAAATATATTTTTAAACTCTGATTACAATGCATGTATGATTCGCAAACTCCCCCTCAGCCCGAGCTCAGTGTTTGTTCGTGCAGGAAGAAGATGGTGAATGAGCTAAACAGAACAGTACAGAATACTGTTCTATTTATAGGCACTTGCAAACCACTGAGCATCTAAGCTGACGTCACCATGAAAGTGACATCTAACCTCCTAACAAACTCTAACCCCTGATCTATACAAACACTACTATGCTAACTACTGATGTTACAATTCAATACATAAAGTAAGCATAAACTGCTGCTGCATCCTTCCACTGCTGTGAACCCAGCAGTACTTGTCATGATCAGCAGTGCTTGAAACAAGGCAGTAGATTGAGCAGCAGAGCTTTAGTTCTTCAACAGACTTTGACTTGATCAGCAGTTGTAAGTCAGCAGTTTGCATGATCAGCAGATAGGAGGTCAGCAGATGTTGAAACCACTTCCAAGGGGAGAGACTTGCAACCAAACATCTGCTTATTCTGGATCCACTGCTCTGATCTAGTTTTGGCTTTTATTATCTGTTCCTTTGGCAGGGTTCAATCCCAACAATCTCCCCCTAGAACAGATAATGCCAAAACTCTTCAGTATTGTAGATCTTTATTGCCTCATCAGCAGTTCCCTTATTTGCCCTTTGAGTTGCAATTCAAAGGTTAAGGCATCTGTATCATCATCATCCCTGGTAAGTGGAAGATCAAGGAGATCCTGCAAATCTTCAAGACTCTGGCCAAGAGCTTGTTCCCTTGTTAATTTCTTCACTTCTCCACTAGACTTGAACACTGTCAGTACGTGGGTCTGTTTATCAGTTTTTCACTTTAGTACTTTTGAGCCTGGTGGGTTTCTTGGGAGATTTTTATTTGTTGAGGTGTTTGGTGATGCTGGCCTATTCATGACTGGCTGAGCAGTACTTGCAGATTGTTCCAGTTCAGATTCTTCTTTCATCATTAACATAATGCCCTTTTTTACAATGGCATTTCCAGTAATTAGATCTTGAACTGTTTCAGCACCCAACTGGTTTTGACTCCTTCTTTTGTAGATGGCAGCACCAGTAGGAGCAGTGGTTCTTTTGGTTTGCAGCTTTGGTGGTCGTTTTGAGACCTCTGCTTTGGAGTAGTCAGGTTTTTGTGGAGCTGTTGGATCTTTCTTCCTAAGTTCCTCCAACCTTTTATAGGTGGCCCTGACCCTCACTTCTCCCCACTTTAACACAGAGTTCTTTGACCCATAATCAGCTGTTACCAGCTCCTCTTTCATTCTCTTCAACTCTAAGGCCTTGTCTGCTTCAATTTGTTTGAATTTTTCAGGAGGAACCTGCTTGACCTTATTTTTTATCATTTCATGAATCCTGGCTACTTCTTTTTCAAGCTCAGGAATGGTCCAGTTTTTGTACATATGTTTCTCCCCCTTGTATTTCTTGTAGGTCATGATATTTTCAATGTAGTCTTTTCTCAGGGACTCATCTGCCCTTTCAGAGATTTGTTGACATACATTTTTGGAAAACTGCTCCATAGATCTGACTTGTGTGAGTAGAAACTGATAGTTTTGTTGAAATTCTCTATCAGATTTCCCATGTTTATTTTTTATTGAGATATCCTCTGCCTGCTTGGCCTTGATTTTTAAATATTCTTCAATATTAGTTGGTCTGGGATATCCTTCAATTGACGGCAAACTCCTTTTGGCAGGGTCATCCTCATAATAGAAAGATTTGATCTCTTCCCTAACTGCTATGAGTTCCAAAGGAAATTAAACACCCGCAGGAGGTAATGGCTCTTGGATTTGAGTTGAAGAGAGAGGAATGGGTTTTGGAATTGTGACAAGTGCTTGGGATTTTGAAGCTGTTGGTGGTGGTGATGGAGAATCATCATCTGATATGATGATCCTTCTCCTTTTTATTTTAGGAGAGGCAGATGATGTTTAGGATGGAGCAGTGGCAGTGGTTTGTGAATGACAAACAGCTGTTGAAACAATTGGTGTTTCAACTACTGTTGTCATTACAACAGATGTTTTAACATCTGCTGTCTTCTGCTTTATGGCAGGAAGTGATGGTGGAGATGTTGTTTTTTGTGGTGATAAGGCAGTGGAAGTGGTGTGTGTTGAAGTGGTGTGTGTTGAAGTGAGAGCAGATGTTGAAACAACTGAAGTATCAGCATATGTTGGTACAACAGCGGTTGCAACAGCTGTTTGGGTGGAGGTTTGATGTTGGTGGCTTTTGGATAGTGGTTTTGAAGTATGCTTTGGAAGACTGGATGGTGTGGATTTGGGTTTCCTTACTTTTCTAGTAAGATTTCTTTTTGGAACAGGATTTTGATCATCCTTTTCACTAGAACAACCCTGCGCATTCAGCTTCATGAAAGCTCTCTTCTCCTCATTCCACCTTGATAAATCCTTTGCCGCTCTATCCCTTTTTACACTTATGACACCTTCATCAAGTGCATTCTGGGTAACATCAACCTTTTTGCTTCCATCTGGCAAGGGTATGTTTCTGAGCATTGCATCCTTTTCTGGATCAAGATACAACCCATTATCAATCCCTTTCCTTGTCCACTCCTTAATTTTCTCCCCCTTTTTGGCATTATCTGTGGGGATTTCATCATAAACAGAACTGTTGGAGGAGCAGTGCCAGTGGTTGCCAATAGATGGGCCTTGATAGCCTTGATGTCATCTTTTGTATCCTTGAACCTAGACTCCATTGCATTTTTGAGCTCTTGAACATGTTTTTCATGCTGCTGCTCAGCCATCTGGTGTTGTTGGTGGAGAAATGAGTGAAAAAGATTCCAGAGCTCATTTGTAACATCTGCTGGTGGTGGAGCAGGTGCTTGAGGTGGAACAGCAGTGGATGGTACCATTTGAACTGTTAACAACTGTTGCAGCATTTCTTTGAGTTCTACAACAGATGTATCCAGTTTTTCAACTCGTTCCGTCAATTCCTGGTACTTTAAATCATCACCCAATTTAATGGGATCATCTGATTTCCCACTAGCAGTGGTTGTATCAGAGGTTGAGATAGTGAGTGTACTCCTAACATCAACCACTGATGCCCCTTTTTCTTGGTACTGTGGTCTTCTTCCTTCAACACTTAATAATCTTTTGATGGAACCAGTGGTTAATACAAACTCACTAGCAGATAACAGAGGTGTTATGGAAGGAATTGCCTCCAAGGAAGTCTTATTGATGTAACCGCTGTCCAAGTGTAAACCTGTAGGTTCAACACTTGTAGTGGCTGCTTCACTTAGAATACCACCAAGAGTTACATGTAACTCAAGGGGTGTAACCTCCTCAGGTTGTGTTGGTGGGTTAGCAAAGATTGATACATCAAGCCCAGTCTCATGTTGAGGTATTTTCTCATGAACAGGTGAGTGAGAAGGACTGGTTTGTGCTAGGTTCAAATCAATTGCATCCAACAGTAGTTTGGTGTTTGGGGGAATTGGGGATGTGAAGGTAGGTTTAGAAAGCGAAATTGCACCGGGTATTGGGCTGTGGATGATGGAAACGAGTGCTTCCAGAGCATCATGATGTGGTGACCCTTGTTGTACAACCTGTTCTTTTTGTGAAGAGACAGGAGGAGTTTTGGCTAGGGTTTGAGATATTTTTACCAACTGCTGTGAGGAAGTAGCAACAGTGGTTTGTTGTGACTTTTGTGCTGTCACAGGCAGTTGCTCTGGTATCTCATCCTCCAGAGTTGCCTTTTTGATGGGTTTGGGGGGTTTTTGATTTTTCTTTTTCTGTGACCTTTTGGTGATTTTAGGTGTGGGTTTCAAGGCAGTTGGTTGGCTACCTTGATCACCTTGAGTAGTGGGCTCAGCAGCAGATACCTGAGGAGCAGTGTTTGCTGCTAAAGTCTGCTCAGGCACCTCTGCTTGTGTTTTGCAAGGTGTTGACATTCTTGTAAATGTTTCAGCAGTTAAGCTGTTTATCTGAAAGGAGTCACCTTGGTTTATTACCGCAATATCATCTTTACTGAATTTTTTCTCAAAAAAATAACTCAAAAATCTTGGAAACAGTAAAAATGATTTTGTTTCAACATTTTTAACCAAATCATTGAAGATTAGCTGGAAATAATTGAAATTTTCTTCTTGAAGTATAGCATATCCCAGGTTTTGAATCTTCATTGGTATTTCATTAAAAGAAGTGGTTTTATTTGAAACACACATGAGGAGGGTATGGAATAAAAATCGTGTTGCAGAAGGGAAGAAACCTTTTTGTAAGGTATCCCTCTTCATCATTGTGTTTGTATACCCTTGCTCAATGAAGTCAAATTTTAACTCGTTTTTAGGGAAAGAAAGTTTACCTTCCTGATCATCGAGCTGAAAGACCTCTGATATGGATTGCGGTGTGATTCGAACTGCTTTCTTCTGCAGAGTAGAGTTAATGGCTATGACATCTTCACCTTGTTTTTCAAGGGTACAATTTTTCCAAAACTCTCTCTGAGTTTGCAGGTAAATGGATGCATCAACAGTTAACAAAGTTTTGTACTTTGATGCATTGAGCATATTTAGGATGGAATCAAATGTATCGATGGTGCCGGGTTTTGTGAGAAGACCCAGAAGATTATGAGATGGTTTGTGTGGGATTTCTGTGGAGGTAGCCTTTTAAGAGGCCCCTTTAGAAGATTTTGCGGATGATTTCGATTTTTTCATTTTGACGATGAGAATCGAAAATGAGATTGTGAAGAAACTTGATGAAATGTGATGAAAACTGCTTTGAGAAGAGAATTTTTAAGAATTCAATTCGACAGTGAAACCCTGTTTGGGTTTTGAAAGGGGGGGTTTTATGGAGGAAAAGTGAAATGCTGACGTGGCAGCAGTTACAAAAGGTCTGACCACTATGTACTGTCCGCATGCCATCCCCTGGTGAAAGAAGGACAGTACTTTTGAACAGTACTTTTTGTGAAAACAACTGGTGAAGACAGTAGTTGTAACAGTAATGGAGAACAGTGGATGCTTTTAACTATCAGTGGATAGCACAGCAGTGGATACAACATTGATTTTGAACATCAGTGCTTATCAAAAGGAAAATGAGAGCAGTGGATGACTTTCAACAGTGGACAGACTTTTGAAGTAGAGCAGACTTTTGAACCCATCAGTGGTTATGGCAGACTTTTAGGATTTTAATGAAAAATTCATTTTTAGCTATTTTTAAGGATGGATTTTTGATTTTCTGAAAACATTTTAATGCTTTTATTCACAGAAAAATAGGATTTTGCCTGTTATTCCATGTTTAGCATACCAATCCTAGAGATCAAGCTTTCAAAGGTGGATGTGTCTAATGCTTTGGTTAGCACATCTGCCAGCTGATCCTTAGTTGGAACATGATGCAGAGAAATCAAACCTTTTTCATAGCAATCCCTCACAAAGTGATGTCTGATGTCGATGTGTTTGGTGGTTGAGTGGGAAACTGGATTTTTGATGATATTTTCTGCTGCCTGGCTGTCCAACATGAGTGGTGTCTTCAAGGCAGTGATACCAAAATCCAGTAACTGATTTTGAAGCCAGAGCAGTTGGGCTGTACAGCTTGCAGCAGCTATATATTCTGCCTCAGTAGTGGATGTGGAAACAGCTGCTTGCTTTTTGCTTTGCCAAGATACTAAGCAATTGCCTAGAAATTGGCACCCTCCTGAAGTGGACTTCCTTGTTTTATCACATCCAGCAAAGTCACTATCTGAGAACCCTGAAAGCTCAATTTTACCATCAGCTGGATACCAGATACCAAGTGTGGGAGCACCTTTGAGGTATCTGAATATCCTTTTTACAGCAATAAGGTTTGACTTTCTAGGGGCTGATTGGGATCTTGCACAGACACATGTTGCAAACATAATATATGGTCTAGATGCAGTTAGGTACAATAAGGAACCAATCATGCTTCTATATAAGGTCTGATCAACCAAATCATCCTTTTCTTCAGACATGACCAATTTATTGGTTGCAATGGGTGTACTACATGGCTTACAATCATCCATATCAAATTTCTTTAAAAGTTCTTTGGCATATTTGCCTTGATGGATGAAAGTACCATTTTGCAGCTGCCTTACTTGGAGACCAAGAAAGCACTGGAGTTCACCCATTGCACTCATTTCAAACTCAGTTGTCATGAGTTGCCTGAACTCTTCACACATTTTATTACATGTGCTTCCAAAAATGATGTCATTCACATAAATCTGGACAATCATCAAATCCTTCCCTCTCCATTTTAAAAACAGTGTTTTATCAATCCTGCCTCTGGTGAAACCAATGGAAAGTAAAAAGGTGGACAGAGTTTCATACCAGGCCCTTGGTGCTTGTTTCAAGCCATACAAAGCTTTATTTAGCTTGTAGACATGATTTGGATTAAATGGATCCTCAAAACCTGGAGGTTGACAAACATAAACCTCCTCTTGAATCTTCCCATAGAGGAATGCACATTTGATATCCATTTGATACACCTTGATGTTGTGGTTGACAGCAAAGGCCAGAAAGAGTCTGATAGCTTCAAGTCTTGCTACAGGGGCAAATGTTTCATCATAGTCAATGCCCTCTTCTTGTCTGAAACCTTGAACCACAAGCCTAGCTTTATTCTTGACAACAATACCCCTTTCATCAGTTTTATTTTTGAAGACCCATTTTGTGCCAATAGGACTCACACCCTCTGGAAATGGAACAAGCTCCCATACTTGTTGTCTTCTAAACTGTTGGAGCTCCTCTTGCATAGCTTCTACCCAGCTGTTGTCTTTCAGTGCCTCTTGGTACTTGACTGGCTGATGGAGTGATAGAAAACCTGCAAAAAGACAAATGTTTTGGGACTGCTTTCTTGTGAGCACCCCTTCATTGATGTTGCCAATAATTTGATCTGGTGGATGAGATTTCAAGAAGATGAGCTCTCCTTGGTAAGGAACAATGGCATTGAGTGGTGAGGGCTGCAGATGTGTATCATCTGAGCTAACCACTGCTGGTGACTTTGATGACCCAGCAGTGGCTTCAAAAGGTGGTGGCATAGGGGGTAAAGGTGTGGACACCTGCTGACTTTGATCCACTGTTTGAGGACTTTTGTCAGCAGTGGTTAAAGGGCTACTTTGGTCAACAACTGTTGAGAGAGCAGTGGTTGAGCTTTGAAAACTGTTTTGAACAACTGATGCTCTCCCCATTGAAGCAGACTTTTGAGGAATGATGATCTCATATCCATAGTCTGGTGATGAATCTTCTGATGGACCTGCACTGTTAGTCTTGATAGTAATATTTTCAAAAGTGAATTTTTCAAGATCAAACAATTCTGCAGGATTTGCAGGGATTTTCAGTGATGAAAGTTCATTGAACTTTACATTCAAAGTTTCTTCCACTACTTTGGTCCGTTTATTAAACACTTTGTAGGCCTTAGCAGTGGTTGAGTATCCCAGGTGGTATCCCATATCAATTTTGGCTGCAAACTTTGAGATAGAATCTTTTAAGTTTAGAATGAAACATGGGCAACCAAAAACTTTGAAATATGAGATTAATGGCTTTATTTTATGCAGAATTTCATAAGCAGTCTTTTTGTGCCTAGGGTTGATCAAAACTCTGTTTTGGACATAGCAAGCAGTGTTTACTGCCTCTGCCCAAAAAGTTAATGGCAAACCTGAATCTGCAAGCATGGTTCTGGCAGCCTCAATCAATGTTCTGTTCTTTCTTTCAACAACCCCATTTTGCTCTGGTGTTCTAGGGATGTTGTACTGCCTTACAATCCCTTTCTTCACACAGAAGGCATCCAACTCCTTATTTTTGAATTCTGTGCCATTGTCACTCCTGAAGACTTTTACTGGAAGGTCAAATCGCTTTTCAACCTGTGTCACAAAGTCTTGCAAAATGCCTGCAGTCTCATCTTTTGAGTGTAAAAAGAAGGTCCATGTAAACCTAGAGAAGTCATCAACAATAACCAAGCAATATCTCTTCTTTTTGAGACTCATGACTTGCACTGGGCCAAACAAATCCATGTGCAGCATTTGCAAACAGTGGGTTGTTTTGGACTCTTCAATGGGCTTAAAAGAGCTTTTATGTTGTTTTCCTTTTAAACAGGAAACACAGTGTTCAGGACATGAAAACATTTTTTGTGGTAAGCCTCTCACTAAGCCATTTTTTTGAAATTTCATTGATTGTTTTGAGATTTGTGTGTCCCAGTCTTTTGTGCCATAGCTCTGTCTCTTTGTTAGAGGCAGCTGAGAACAGACAGGCATCAGCTCTGGGACACTCTCTTGACATGTCAACAACATAAACATTGCCACTTCTTTGAGCAACAAGTTTTGTTGTGCCTTTGTTGATTATTGCTTCAATCTTACTAACCATTTCTGGTCCAACAATCCTACAACAATCCTTTGTGAAGAATGAGCCAAGCCCTTTATCACTCATTTGAGATACACTCAGGAGGTTGAATTTTAGATTGTCAATATGATTGACATTTTCAAATTTTACATTTCCAGACTTTACTGTACCAGACCCCAGAACCTTTCCTTTACTATTATTACCAAAGGATATATCACCCCCTCCATGAATTTTGAAATCTTGAAGAAGGGCTTTACATCCTGTCATGTGTCGGGAGCCTCCACTATCTACATACCAAACACTATCTAAGCATGCAGAAGCTCCCTGCACATGAAGTAAAAGGATTAGTTCATAAAAGTCTCCAAAGCCAACAGGGCTTTGGATGGGGTCTCAACAGTGTCTGGGATGGATGCAGATGTATGGACAGTGGTTAGCACAGGGGTTTGAACATTTTTGAGAATGTTTTTCTCTAACCACTGTTGGGGGTCTTGACCCATCATCTGTTGATAACCAAAAGGATGCCTGTTCACTCTTGGTTTAGAGGGCTTTTTGTAAGCCTCATAAACGTGTGGAATCCTTTGGTATGGTGCTTTATCCTTGCCTTTTCTGAAATGATTGGCTAGAGGTGCATCAGTCACTTGTACATCCCTTTGAACAGATGTTTGGTTCAGCTGTTTTGTGACAGCAGTTTGGACTGGAACAAACAGTGGTTGTTTTTTAGTGAATTTAACAGATGATGCTGATGAACTTAAGGATGTTTTTGCAGTGTATTCTTTCTTCTTCTCATCAAAGTTTTTGAGATACACACATTCCTTAGTTTTGTGATTATTTTTACCACAGATGGTGCAGCTTTCAGCAGGAACAATGACGTTTGTTTTGTTTAGATCATGTGCTTTTAGATGAAAACAATCTTTTGTTAGATGATTCTTCTTTTCACAGAAATCACAAAACAGGTTTTTAATCTTTTCTCTTTTCTTCCTTTTCTCAGTTTCCTTTGCAACAGAGTTTTGAACCTCTGTTGGGATATCTTTGATAGGAATGATTCTTGCTTTTGGAGCTTTTACACTATCAGTGGTTGTGAAATCCATTGGTTTGAAATTTTCCAGGATATCATACTCATCAGACCATGTGGGTTTAAATTGGTATTTCTCAATTTCCTCAAAAGTTGAGGATCCCACAGATCTTTCCAGAGTAATTTTGTTACCAAGTTTGTCGGTTATTTTAACCTCTTGGCCATTTTTGTTTGTTGGAATTATCTCAGCTGAACCAGCTTGTTTTCCAGCAGTGTTTTCAAGATCATCATATTTTCTATGTCCAATACCAAATTTAACATTGCTTTCAAGCTGTTTTGCAAGCATAACCTCATACCCTTTACAAGACTCCACCCATCTTTCACAGGTGATCTGGGTAGACTCCAACTCCTTTTTGCAAACTTGGTATTTTTCTACTATAGTTTGGAGTTGAGTTTTGGTTATGCTCTGCTCTTCTTTTAAACTGCTGATCTCTTTATCTTTTTCAGTCAATTTGTTTCTAAGTTCTTTTAATGAATTTTCAAATTTGACTTCATCAGATAGGACTTTATTCCTAAGGTTTTCATTTACCTCTTTGATGTTAGCAAATGCAATAATACATTTGTCTGAACACAGTTTTTCAAGAACTTGAGGTGATACCTTAGCAGCAGCCATCATGGCACAGTCACATTGATGATCACCTTCTTCATCAGCTCTAACTTCTTCCTCACTAGCTTTCTTCTTTTCTTCTTCCTTTTTGTCTTCTTTGGACCAGGGGTCAGACAGTGGTTCAAGCAGGGTTTCTGAATTTTCTCCCAGCAGTAGTTCACCAGCAACTGCAGTAACCACTGCTTCAGCAACTTCATCCACTGTTTCAGCACTTAGCTGTTCACCTTCAGTTTCAACCCCTTCTGGTATTGACTCTAATGCCATCAAACAAAATTCATCATCAAAAGCATCATTAGAAGCATAGAGAGCAAAATTTTCATCACCAAGTTCATCAGGCATGCTGCTCCAATCAACAAAGCCTTGTGTGAAAAAGCTTTGCTGATCTGGTTGTGTCACTGTTGGAGCAGCTTGTTGAGGTGCAGCAGGTTGCACTTGTGCCTGAGGAACTGGGGCTTGAACATACTAAATTTGTGGAACAGTGGTTTGAACATAATGCACAGGCACAGGGGTAGCAGCATAATGAGCAGTGTAAACATGTGCTGTAGGGGCATATTGGGTATAGTGCACAGTGTTTTGTTGTTGTGGTCTAGGGTTTGAGCCAGGGTGAGTGATTATGGGACCAGTGGTTTGACTCCTACATTCCCTAGCAAAATGACCTAGCCTATTACACTTGAAACACTTGATTTTTGATTTATCCAACCCCACCCTTAAATTCCCATGAAGTCCTGGGAATTTTCTCCCTTTTCTTTTGTAGAATTTGCTTGTCTAACACTAAGCAAAGCCAATTGACGCAAGATGTCCATCTCATCTAAGTCAGTGGGATCAAAATGTTGCAAATCATTCAGCTCAAAGCACAAATTGTCTGACATCTGGTTTTCAGTATTTGCAGTGAAAGCATAATTTGCAGAGTGAGAATCAGAGTTGTTAAAATTACCCCCAGCAGTTATGTCAATAAAGTGATCATAACTCTGATCCTTACTGCTGCTACCAGATTCTTCCTGACCAAACAGAGCTGTGCTGCCAAATGAATAGTCATCAGCAACTTTACCAGACTCTTGCAGCTTCCTTTTCTGGTTTAACTCCCTTTCATGGGTCAGGAGTCTACCATGGAGTTGGGTCAGAGTCAGATCTTTGAACTCAGCTGAATTTCTGGTGACAAAAGCAATTGTGTCCCATTTTTCTGGCAGTGATCTAAGGAACCTGCTATTTTGGGTTGCATTTGGAAATGTAACCTTAACAAGCCTTAGTTCACTGATGAGACAACTGAAACGTTCAAATGGTTGGGTTAGTGATTCCCCTTTGATGTAACAAAATGTTTCATACTGCTGATTTAGAATTTCCCTGTTGTTTTCGATAACCTCTTCTGTCCCCCCAAATTGTTCCTTCAATGCATCCCATAATTCCGTGGCACTGTTACAGTGTAACAGCCCAACATAGATTTCAATGGGCAATGTAGAGGCTATGATGCTAAATGCTTTGGCATCCAGTTCGAACTTCTGAAAATCAGATTCAGTATAATTTTTAGTTGGTTTTGGAACGAACTTTTTGGTGTCCTCAGCACTTGGCACCATAGGAACATGAGGACCGAAAACAACAGACCTCCAACATCCAGTGTTCTGTTGAGCAAGGATGTGACACATCCTTCTCTCCCAGATGTTGTATTCATTTCTTTTAAGCATAGGAGGTTTAAAAAGCGAGCCAATGTTATTGTTATCGTCTTGAGACTGTGATGACATCCTGGTTGTTTTACAGGTACTGATTAATCAACTTTATCGGTGATTAAACTTTACTCTGTTTTTCAACACAACGAACAAACTATCAGTATCAACAATTTCGAGCTGAACTATTTACGTCAAAATGATTGTTAAATCAAATTTGACTGTCCAAGCTCTGATACCAATTGTTAGGATCTGAGTTTCGATTGATTGTGATTTGTGTTTGAATTAAGATGGAATTATGAGTGAGTTGTGTAGCGGAAATTAAATAGAAGCAAACTTTTCACAATCAAACAAAAGAAATGCTTTCAATCATACATTTTCAACATAGAATCAAATGATTAAATTTATTTTTAAACTCTGATTACAATGCATGTATGATTCGCAAACTCCCCCTCAGCCCGAGCTCAGTGTTTGTTCGTGCAGGAAGAAGATGGTGAATGAGCTAAACAGAACAGTATAAAATATTGTTCTATTTATAGGCACTTGCAAACCACTGAGCATCTAAGCTGACGTCACCATGAAAGTGACATCTAACCTCCTAACAAACTCTAACCTCTGATCTATACAAACACTGCTATGCTAACTACTGATGTTACAATTCAATACATAAAGTAAGCATAAACTGCTGCTGCATCCTTCCACTGCTGTGAACCCAGCAGTACTTGTCATGATCAGCAGTGCTTGAAACAAGGCAGTAGATTGAGCAGCAGAGCTTTAGTTCTTCAACACACTTTGACTTGATCAACAGTTGTAAGTCAGCAGTTTGCATGATCAGCAGATAGGAGGTCAGCAGATGTTGAAACCACTTCCAAGGGGAGAGACTTGCAACCAAACATCTGCTTATTCTGGATCCACTGCTCTGATCCAGTTTTGGCTTTTATTATCTGTTCCTTTGGCAGGGTTCAATCCCAACAGAAGATTATTTCCTTCCCCGTTGACACCTCTCTTTCCAATCTAACCATTCTTGCTTCTCAATATGGTCTTTTACTGATGTGCATCCAATTTCTACCGAACGAATTGATTCTTTGGAATCCAACAACTAACCAATTTTTGAATTTGTGTGATAAGAAACCTAAACATTTTTTTGATTTAAAGAAAGATGCAGTTGGGATTTATATTGATTCATCTAACGATGTTAAAATATTACTTCTCCAACGTCGTATGGATGATGTTGTACCACGTGTGTATTCTCGGAACACATGTGAATGGAAAACTTTAACTTTCTTGAAAGGACCGGATTACGGTTCAAGTTTATATTGGTTGTCTTCCGGAACTTTATGCAATAATGTTTTATATTTTCCATCTCCACACTATTGGACGCCTGCTAAAAGTTATACGATTGCTTTTGATGTGGATTCTGAAACTTTCTCGAAGGTTTCCATACCACAATGTACTGATGTTATTGGTCGCCAAAGCAGTTTTTTCAAAATCCGCAACACACTTCATATGTTTATTGTTGGAACCACCCCTGATAAAAAAGTGTCGTCTTTTACAAACGTAAATTCAATTTCATTTGATTCATGGCGTAAAAAATTAGCTGAGAACAAAGGTGACACTTGGTCTATTGAGATCGATCGGTGTGGTATTCTTGAGATACAAATTGGACTGAAAGATTTTCAATACTTACGAGACGCTGAGACCTTTCAAGGACTATAGAATGTAGCATCGTTTGAAGAGACCGTTGTCTAACCTATTTAGTATTTATAAGTTGATGTTACCGATATTATTTTGATTTACTATCGATATTAACACTTTATTAAAGTGTCGTATTTCCAATTTCCAAATCATTATAAAATAAAAGATTTAAATATTTAGTCATTTGATAATTGTAATTTATGATTTTTTTTAATTCTGTATTGATTTGCGTTGGTAACTTGCATTCTTTATTACCAAATACCATCATTGATTAAGATCCATCCAAAAAAAGACACAAGTGATAATTCAAAAATAGTATCTGTTATCTTTATTAATATTATATGGTAACACCACCATTAACAATAATTATGATCTTTGGAAATTTTTTATATTGTAAATCATACAAAATAAAATCTATTAACAATACTTATGATCGCCTATATAAAATTAATATAGTAATGGTATCTATATTTCAAAATAAAATATGGTAATCTTAATGGCAAAGAAAAAATCTGACATTGGTAACCTAAATTCATCATTACCCCTCAACCATCATCTCAAACATCTATTACACTTCTTTATTTTTTCTATTTATCAAAAAATCTCTGTTTAGTGTCTGAAGAAACCCATTTGTTCTTAGCAAAATCAAGTTTGGGGAAATTTTTCCTTCGTTGCATCATAACCTAATCGGTAAGTTAACCGCACTTACTATCTGTTTAGACGTTTATTTTGTTACGCTTCTCCGGGAAGTTTATAATAAATTCTTAAATCATAATGCTAATCAAGATTATTGGTATTTGTTTTACATCCACAAATATGCATGTTATTTTATCTGAACATTCTTGCTATTAAATGTGATTTTAGTTACTCTTTTCATAAAAATTGTGATATATTTTGTTTTTAACATTATAAATTATTTATTCAGTGTTAGATGAGTTTTTTTATGCCTGTATGAATGCAAAGTTGTAGTTCGTTGAACATATCTAATATTAATTATCCCGATTAATCAGGAATTATTGTTTCATTTGCAGATGTTGTTGTTTGTATCTTATTTATTAACGAAAGTCTTTTGAAGTTTGTATTGTATAAGTTGCATAAACTACATGTTTAAATGTGGTTAACCTTTAGTCGAAATTATGTTTTACCTTTAAACTGCATCTTTTATCTCATGCTTACTATCCTCTCAGAATTAATATTGTTTTATTTTAAATGTTAGATGTTAGATGAATGTTTTCAGAATTTACTGTGTTTATTCAGTGTTAGATTATTGTTTTAGGCCTATATGGATATAATCTATAGTTTCTTGAATATATTTAATATTATTTTTCTGAATTAATGATATATTATTTTATGATATTCAGATTATATTGTTTGAATCTTATTTAGTAGAAAAAGTCTTTTTATTTTTGTAATATATCGGTTCCAAAAACTGCATCTTTAAATGTAGTTACTCTTTTCATTAAAATTTTGTTTTATGATGAATATGTATTGATATTTAAGAATATTGCTAACGCTCACTTTCACTTAACAGTTTTTTTAGTTCAATTGCTGGTTGTGTTCATAATGGGAGACAATTCCGATGATGACGTTCTTGAAATATCTCGTGATCAGTTCGTTCATAATCTAGACGAGGTAATCTACTAATATCTGTATACACATTATTTATTAATAGTTATCTAGCACTAATTATTTGCATATTGTCCTTTATAGGCCTTACATAAAGATTATGGTGGAAGACAAGAGATTGTTAATGCCTCCTTATGTTCCAAATGGTGGAAGACAAGAGATTGTTAATGCCTCCTTATGTGCGTCTTACTTGTGGAGTAAATGTAAATTGCTAAGATTAACAAGAAACATGAGGTAAACCGTTGGAAGGTCGACGGCAGATATTGAAGAAATAAACAGTTTTGCCAAATGGCTTTTGGATTTGGGTGAGGGTAATGTTGGTGGTCCAAATGATGGGGAAGCAACTATTCAAATACCACAAGATCTTCTGATTACTGATGAATCTGACCCAATTGCAAGTTTAATTGATTTTGTTTATCTATCAATCTTGCAAAACATCAACAACCATAATTATTTCAGTGAGCGCGCTATAGTTGCACCGAAGAATGATGTTGTACATGAGATTAATGACAGGTTGCTATCAATGTTTCCTGGTGAAGAAAGAGAGTATCTTAGCTCTGACAGTCTTTGTCCGACCGAAGATGTAAATGCTACACAACAAAGAATATACTCTCCGGGTGTGCTCAATGGTCTTAAAATATCAGGCTTACCAAATCATAGGTTGGTGCTAAAAGTTGGTGTTCCAGTAATGTTATTACGAAATATTGACCAACGGAATGGGTTGTGCAACGGTACAAGACTACAAGTAAAAAAGTTGTACAACTGATGTGTGTAAAGTGCAACATATAAATTACATCAAATGAGGCATAAAACTAACCCTTTTTAAGTACTAATGTTGGAAAAGAGTGTTTTTGTCTTCCTTTTGTATTTTCAGGATTAAATGAGCTCAAATTCACAAAAGAAGCAAAAAGACAGCTAAATCTAACATAAATACAAGAAAAGGAACATAAGTGGATTGCCCGACCCCTCAACAACATCCTCCCAAGCAAAATAGAGAAGGCAGAAGACTGAACACGCCCCGTACTCAGCCAGCACGGGGCCGTGCCCAAGAAGCAGCAGAAAAGACAAACCTATAGAAGCTTCTATTGCCCACCACGGGGCCGTGCCCAGTGAACACGGGGGCGTGGCGAAAGTACAGCAGGCGCATTAATTGTAATTGCGAATTACAATTAATGAAGAGAGAGAGTGTCAGACAGGCACGGGGCCGTGTCCAGCGGACACGGGGCCGTGCCCAGCCTTCTGTTCAGCCTATAAATAGGAGTGCTTGGTTTCATTGCAACTCATCCCTTGGCACACCACCTCTCTCACACTTCATCCACCACCCACCACCATCACAACACCATCATCCACCACCATCATCCATTGTCCATCATAGAGTGTGTGAGTCGTCTCGGGATCCAAGATTGATCGTAAGAGTTCTTGACAATCAAGGCCATGTTTGCCTAAGTCTCTTACATCACTTGGTGAAGACAAGTGTTTAGTATAATACTTTTTATTTTCAATCTTTTGCACTTTTTATTTGGTTTTGTATTAATGACTTTAATAACTAGTTGCTTATGTTGAAGGTGATCTTTCCTTATCGTTTGTCCGTGGTGTCTTGGCATTATTTTACTGTCTATATAAAATAAAAGATTTTCACCATTCATATCTCCACGGTCTATATGGAGGTATGTTGGCTACCTGGTCGGGGGTTAAGGGAACGGTTTGGTAAGGGTCTTGCCCTTGTTCAGCGTTTAGAGGTCCTGCAAGGGACCTAGGTCAAATTTAGTAGGATCTCCTTCAATGCCCATAGGTATTGGATGGCGGGGATCCAAACTCTTTGACCCCCTCATAAGTTAACTACTATTAATACTATAACCCGGCTATTTAGGACTGTATCCCTGCTGACTCAGACTACTTAGTCGAGGGTAACATCACCTCCAAAAGAGGGGACTACCATAATTTGCATTAATAACTTAATTCATTATCTTTCAATAATCCGACCCTTTAGGATTGTATCCTTGCTGACTCAAACTACTGGGTTGAGGGTAACGTCGCCTTCAAAAAAGGGGCCTACTACAATAACTAAGATAATCTCTTAAATAAGTGCAGAAGTGCGAAAATAATCAAAGGTTATACTAATACACGAGTCGGATCCAAGTGATTCATCTTGTCTATCTGTTTTTATTTTTATTTTATTTTCAGCATTTAGTTAGTTTTTTTATTTTCTTAGTTTAAAAATCTTTTCTAACATTTTGATTTGTTTAGACGTTGAGGATAAACCGGTACTAAAAGCTCTTGTGTCCTTGGACGACCTCGGTATCTTACCAACACTATTCTACGTCCACGATGGGGTGCACTTGCCCATATGTGTGTTTAGTGTTAGTAAATATCGTGTTTTATAAATTTAAAACTTGGCTAAAAGTGTAAAAAGGGCTTAAATATACATCTAAATTATATTACACTTCGCACACATCAAGTTTTTGGCGCCGCTGCCGGGGACACAAGGATTTTAAGAAAGTTAGGAATCAACGGCCTAATCATATTTTTATTTTTCTTTTTATTTTTTTAGGATTTTCTTAGTTTTTCAGCTTCTGCAGAGCTCAGCACGGGCCGTGCCCGCTGAACACGCCCCCGTGCTCAATAATTGGAACTGGCAATCCTGTTTTAAGTCAGACAGTAAGCTGAACACGGGGCCGTGCTCACTCAACACGCCCCCGTGCCCAAGATTCACTTACTGAAAACAGAACCGTTAGATCCCGGCGGTTGGTAATTTCTGACATAAACATGAGTGATAGTAATTCTTTTTACTTTCGGCACTCTTATGGTATGTGGTGTCAATTATGTGGAGGCGAACATAAAGAATTAGAATGTTACTTTCTAAATTATAGGCCCCACTACATAGACACCGATTCCTTATAACCTTAAGAGGGACGGAAGTAAAAATAATCACTATCTCTCCCTCGAATGCGCCCAGCCAGATATTCTAGGAGAAATGCTCCTTGACGAGTTATTTCAACTAGAAGAGCTAATTTTAAATTGGTCAAAAGAGCTTAGGAAGGATTTTATTGATCCACCCCAAGACGATGACCATGAAGAAATGTTGGGATCGCATTCCGGCAACCTCGTTGCTCCCAAAAATACCTTCATACCTAGCGAAGACTTGGACGATAGTCGTCCCTGTGCTGATTGTGCCGTGAAGGACTCCCCATCGACTTCGTTTGGTGCATACATAGACCTGAGCGATTCGGCATACACCTTCTTTAATGAGAGCCCGGGAAAGGGTTGGACTTGCCCACCTAGAATGAAAATAGGAATTACCCTCACCGACAACCTCTTGCGTTCTCGCCTTAGTCTAGGACAATTAAGGTATCTTAGGCACTTTGGGGTTGTCCCCACCAGTAAGGAACCACCCGATATCAATAAAATCCTTAGAAGTAAGGAAACTCCATAAGACAGCTTCCAGACACGGGGCCGTGTCCAGGTCAACACGCCCCCGTGCTCACCTAAAAGATTCTCTGCTGATTTTGTCAGAATACGGACAAAATGTGTCAGGATTTCATCTGCACACGGGGCCGTGTCCAGCCAACACGGGGCCGCGTCCAGTGCGCTGTCGTTTTCTTTAAATGCAGCCTGATTCATGCTCATTTTTGACCACTTCAAAAGACAGAGATTCCTGGGATCTTCACTCATACCATCCTAGGTAAGTTCTAAAAGAAGGTTCCCAAGAACCATCTTGTTCCTTCCACTTTTATTCATTACCTCTTCTTTCAAAATTTTTCAAACATTTCCTCCATGGAAGCTTGGAAGCTCCATGATTCCAACCTTTTATGTGAAGTTTGTGAGATTATTTGCTAAGGATTCTTAATTAAAGTTAGTTGTACAACTTTGTTTTAAATTATCTGTGCTTAAAACCCAGCTGAAAATCATGAAAATAATTTAAAACTCCAAGACTCCTTAGCCTAAAATCCTGCAGACAAATGGACACGGGGTCGTGCTCAGCGAGCACGGGGCCGTGTTCGAGGTACTGTTTCGTAAAAATTTAGCTTTCTTCGGTTTCTTTCTCAGAAAATGGCAAGCAGAACAAGCGGAACATCTTCAAGAAGTAACCGACAAGGGAGGAGATCATCAACGGCAGAAGACTCTCTTGTAAACTATGTTTACGCCCTAAGGGAGGCTATTGATGAAATGACGGGAGTGGAGGAAGCATTGGTCGACCGTATCAACCATCTAACGGTGGGACTGGAGGGTTGTCTCCAAGAGGTGAACCTCTTGCACCAGAGGTTAAACCTTCTCACATCCCCGCCCTTGGTGCCTATAATAACCCAAAGGGCGTGGAACGTGGTGCCCGAAGTCATCATTCCGGCCGAATGGTACGCCATGCACCCTGAGCCTCCGCAAAGAGTGTGCAAGGAGTCCCGGTGAATGTTCCCCCTCAGCCACAAGTTGCTAAGGAAAATGAAGCCGCCTTCTTCCTTCCAAGGGAGATAGAAGAATGGCTTTAAACGACATCTAGGGAAGAAAACCATCGGCCGAAAGTCCTACTATATCGGGAAACTATTCTCGAAATTTTCTTAAAAAGTAGAACCCTTTATGATAACCTCGTGTACTTCCTGACCTAGTTAGTTAAGTTTTTATTTTATTTTATTTTAGGAATCTTATGTATTTCTCTATGGTTTAATGGGACGATGGTTTTAAGGTTTGGATGGTTCATAATAAACAAAACACAATCATGGTGGTAAAGGATGATAAGGGAAATGAGAAACATGGCCCCATGCACAAGAACAAGGCCACACGTCGACGATTTCTCCGTTACAGTAGGTTCAACACGGGCCGTGCTCAGCCAACACGGCCCCATGCTGAACCCCCTGCAAGAAAATGCCTAGTTCAGGTAACTGGACATGGGCTGTGTTCACCAGACACGCCCCCGTGTCCAGGCTTCTGTTTCTTTTTCTTAATTATCGTTACTGGCACCTGAACACGGGGCCGTGCCTGGTCCCCACGGGGCCGTGTCCAGGCTGCCAGTAACAAAAATTTTTGCTTTTAAACACCATGTTACACATTCAGTCAACCTAAAAATTTATTTGTGGGACACATTGAGGACAATGTGTAATTTAAGTGTGGGGGGGATGCTAAAACCTTGAAATTTTGCAAGTCCAAATACCAAGCCTTACACAAAACTCTATTGAAACCGCTAATCACCCCAATTTTTTTTCAAAAAAAATTTCATTTTTTTTTACTTGTCTAAAGTTTAAGTTGGGAATTCTAAGATTCATAAGGTTATATTTTTGCAAGTTTACAACCGATAGCGTCGTGATAAAAAGAACTAACATAAGAAAATTATGAAACGGCATGACAAGCTTAGTTAAAATTCGATTATATATACTTGATCACATAGAAAAACCCATTCCCATAAAAATGAGTTTTGAGCCTTTATTGAGCATACAAATACACATCTTTAGACTAAATGCTCATTTTTCTTTTCTTGTGTGAATAGCCGCTTGGTTCTTACGACTCTAGAACTTGCCACGACGATTCATTCCCGGTCCTTACCAACTTAAACCCAAGTAAGTAAATGATGGAGACATTAGGACTAACCCTTTTTCTTTCAAAACCATTATTTTTATTTTTCTTTTCACTTACCCAAAAACTCCCCCTAGTTAACCCCTTTGAGCCTAAACCTTTCATTTCTTTACCCTAAAACCCTTTTACCCACCAAAACCATTTTTATTTTTACCCTTTATTTTAGTAACAAGCTCGGTTTTCGTGTGACTGAAAAAAAAATATGATGAAGTTAGAAATAAACAAACAAAGCTCTTAAAACAAAAGCTTGTTTGAAGAAATACTTCATTAAGAATAAAAAGTCACTAAAACAAAATGTTTTACGAAAACCTACGCTTTTTACGCTTTTCGCCCTTTTCTACTAACCACTAACCCAACTACCCACCTTTAGCCCAAGCCTTTACCCAAAAAGTCCTCTTGATATTTACAAAGGTAACAAGTTAAAATGGAGGAGGATTGATTGTTTGGCAAGCCTATGGTAGGGATAAGTTCCACGCCGCTCTCAAGTGATTCACTAAAAATACACCTTCGGCCGAGTGTGAGTGATTTCTCCCGTGAGGTATGTGAACTTGTATATAAATGGAATTTTAAAAAGGCATGCTACGCCCAAATAAGTAATTTCTCCTATGAAACATTCTAAATAAATCATAACGAATAGGATTGTAAATAAATAAAAATAAAACCAAAAAGATCTTGGATTCCCGACACACTATGACAAGCCAAAACCTTCTATTCTACCCATTCCATTTGGGAGTGTAAGCCACGTATTAAAGAGTTTTGCTTGAGGACAAGCAAAAATTCAAGTGTGGGGGTATTTGATGTGTGTAAAATGCAACATATAAATTACATCAAATGAGGCATAAAACTAACCCTTTTTAAGTACTAATGTTGGAAAAAGAGTGTTTTTGTCTTCCTTTTGTATTTTCAGGATTAAATGAGCTCAAATTCACAAAAGAAGCAAAAAGACAGCTAAATCTAACATAAATACAAGAAAAGGAACATAAGTGGATTGCCCGACCCCTCAACAGCATCCTCCCAAGCAAAATAGAGAAGGCAGAAGACTGAACACGCCCCGTACTCAGCCAGCACGGGGCCGTGCCCAAGAAGCAGCAGAAAAGACAAACCTATAGAAGCTTCTATTGCCCACCACGGGGCCGTGCCCAGTGAACACGGGGGCGTGGCGAAAGTACAGCAGGCGCATTAATTGTAATTGCGAATTACAATTAATGAAGAGAGAGAGTGTCAGACAGGCACGGGGCCGTGTCCAGCGGACACGGGGCCGTGCCCAGCCTTCTGTTCAGCCTATAAATAGGAGTGCTTGGTTTCATTGCAACTCATCCCTTGGCACACCACCTCTCTCACACTTCATCCACCACCCACCACCATCACAACACCATCATCCACCACCATCATCCATTGTCCATCATAGAGTGTGTGAGTCGTCTCGGGATCCAAGATTGATCGTAAGAGTTCTTGACAATCAAGGCCATGTTTGCCTAAGTCTCTTACATCACTTGGTGAAGACAAGTGTTTAGTATAATACTTTTTATTTTCAATCTTTTGCACTTTTTATTTGGTTTTGTATTAATGACTTTAATAACTAGTTGCTTATGTTGAAGGTGATCTTTCCTTATCGTTTGTCCGTGGTGTCTTGGCATTATTTTACTGTCTATATAAAATAAAAGATTTTCACCATTCATATCTCCACGGTCTATATGGAGGTATGTTGGCTACCTGGTCGGGGGTTAAGGGAATGGTTTGGTAAGGGTCTTGCCCTTGTTCAGCGTTTAGAGGTCCTGCAAGGGACCTGGGTCAAATTTAGTAGGATCTCCTTCAATGCCCATAGGTATTGGATGGCGGGGATCCAAACTCTTTGACCCCCTCATAAGTTAACTACTATTAATACTATAACCCGGCTATTTAGGACTGTATCCCTGCTGACTCAGACTACTTAGTCGAGGGTAACATCACCTCCAAAAGAGGGGACTACCATAATTTGCATTAATAACTTAATTCATTATCTTTCAATAATCCGACCCTTTAGGATTGTATCCTTGCTGACTCAAACTACTGGGTTGAGGGTAACGTCGCCTTCAAAAAAGGGGCCTACTACAATAACTAAGATAATCTCTTAAATAAGTGCAGAAGTGCGAAAATAATCAAAGGTTATACTAATACACGAGTCGGATCCAAGTGATTCATCTTGTCTATCTGTTTTTATTTTTATTTTATTTTCAGCATTTAGTTAGTTTTTTTATTTTCTTAGTTTAAAAATCTTTTCTAACATTTTGATTTGTTTAGACGTTGAGGATAAACTGGTACTAAAAGCTCTTGTGTCCTTGGACGACCTCGGTATCTTACCAACACTATTCTACGTCCACGATGGGGTGCACTTGCCCATATGTGTGTTTAGTAAATTTCCACTTGCCGTATGTTTTGCAATGACAATAAACAAAAGTCAAGGCCAATCGCTTTCGAGAGTTGGTATGTACCTGAAACAACCCGTCTTCTCTCATGGTCAATGGTATGTTGCTTTGTCAAGGGTGAAAACAAGAGATGGGGTCAAACTACTCATACTTGACAACAATGGAAAACCTACAGATAAAACAACTAATGTTGTTTATAAAGAGATTTTCAACGAATTGTAATTGCTAAAG
Source organism: Helianthus annuus (assembly GCF_002127325.2). Lineage (NCBI taxonomy): Eukaryota > Viridiplantae > Streptophyta > Magnoliopsida > Asterales > Asteraceae > Helianthus > Helianthus annuus. The sequence continues at coordinate 139,468,389 of NC_035436.2, forward strand.
GTATAGCATTGCTTCTAATTAATTTCTAACATTTGATGATCACCAACAAAATAACAATAAGTCTATTAATGTTTTCTATTGTTCTATAATGTTTCTTTAAATAAAAGAAAACATACAGGAATAAATCACATTTATTAGTGACTTTGTTTTTAGCCATAATATGACGACGATGATAATATACTAAATCTTTTTAGCCTATTGTTTCAGGACTCTGCTGGTTAAATACACCCGCCCACATCGTCAACACCGGTTAGTTTCAAATACTTACGAATAGGTTGATTTGGTCAATGCATTAACTTTGGATGGGTCATATTTTCTTAGTACAAGTTGTTTAAATTACTGTAGCCATTTATGTGATGTTTTTTTATATATGTTATTATAGGTTGATACGTTGATGGTATGATTAAATTTAAAGAAAGAATGTTATTTAACTACTCTGTTTAGTTTATATATTTTTGTAACAATATATTCACATTATGTTCTTATTCATGATTAGTATCAATATATTTAACTTTTTTTATTGCATTTAGCTTATGGTTTTCTGTTCTATTCGATCTGCTATACATTGGGCTAAGGGACTAAGGGTAAACTAATATTACTATTTGTGAATATTTATTTTTTCCAAATTAAACAAAGTAAGACACACTTCTTTTCACTTATTCAAGAAGTTAACTGAGTCTAAAAATGCGGTGAGTAGGCATGTTCGTGTCGTGTTGAAATGGGCCTGGGTCAAAACAGGTCCTTTCAATGCAGGTTTAAAGGGTCAGCTGGATTGCTCCAACCGACCAACGAAATGTATTATAAAAGTTAAACACAAAATAAAAGTTTTAGTCTTTCTGTACAACTTTATATTATGAATAAAACCATAATTATCTAGAATGTGTTGGATGTAGGATGTTTAATGGGTGGACCATTTAGGAGATTGCTGGAATGGTGGGAATGTTGATTTTGGTGCTTGGAATGATTCGTAAATAAGTATTATTTTTTGTTGTTGGATTGTACAAATATGACTATACAATTCTTCACATCGTGTTCATGTTACTTGATTTTCTCATAGTATTTTTACATTGCTTATAAGAAACAAAACACTAATATGAAATATAGTATTTATCAAAGTATAGTTCGTGTTCATTATTTTTTGTAATATATTTATCATAAAGTGATATAGGAACTCAATCAGCCGATAAAATCGTTAGTATATTGAAAAAATTCATATTATTTACATTTTATTAAAGCCATTTACAGCAGTACATTTCTTATTTAAACACTCTTCCTAATAAATTTTATTTCAATCAATTGATTTATTCGTTATCCATACACAACATTAGAAATAAAACAACTAATATGGTTTATAGAGAGATTTTCAACGATTTGTGATTGTTGCATATTCATGTATTTCAATTTGTGGTTGTAATCTTATATATTTGTTCGTGTTTTAACGTGTATGAAATTATAATATTTATGTTAACGGTGATATTAAAGATATTTTGTTTTCGCATCCCGTGAAATTCACGGCTACTTAAACTAGTTATAAATATATAAGTACGTTTTAACAATTATATTTTACAGGCCTAATGGCTACCTTAGAAGGTAAAAAAAAATTTAACGGATTCAAGTTTGATTATCTTTTTAAAAAGGAAAAAAATTATAATCATAAACTAGGTTAGAACCCCATGTATTATACGGGTTGAATAAATGTAGTTTTATATATTATATAATAAAAAGTTATATTTTTATGAACCCCGTATATTGTACGGGTTAAATAAATGTAATTTTATATATCAAATAATAAACAGAAGTTATATCTTTAAAAACCATGTGTATTACACAGATTAAATAAATATAATTTTGTATACTAAATGCTAAAAACATCGTATCTTTAAAAAAACCCGTGTATAATCTGGTTGAATAAATCTACCAAATAATAAAAAAATTACATCCTTAAAAACCCCGTATGTTACACGTGTTGAATAGATCTGAAAAAGAATTATATCCTTAAAAACCATGTGTATTTCACATATTAAATAAATGTAATTTTATATATTAAATATTAAAAACGTCGTATCTTTAAAAAAAACCCGTGTATAGTCGGATTGAAAAATCTAACAAATAATAAAAGAATTATATCCTTAAAAACCCTGTGTAATACACGTGTTGAATAAATCTTATTTCACATAACAAATGATAAAAAGTTATATCTTTAAAAACTTCGTGTATTACACGGGTTATATAAACGTAACTTTGTATAGTAAATAATAATAAAAGGTTATATTTTTCAAAACCCCGCATTTTACACGAGTTGAATAAATATACTTTTGTATACCAAATAATAAAAAAAGTTATATTTTTAATAAATTAGGATAACATTTAATATTAGTTTATTATATATATATATATATATATACTATATTATAATGCATGAGGTAAGGGCATTTTAAGATACCTAAAAAATAAGAACTTTTCCCCCTTTTATTTATAGAAAGACCCTTAAAATGAGGGTAGTTTGGTCTTTTAAACACTACTTATTTTTTAGCCCCTGAACTTATTACACTTAAATCCCTAAGGTTTTAACAAAATTATAGATAATTAGTTACACTTTCCCCATCCACAACAAACTTATAATTTATGTATTCCTTGTCAAATCTTATAAACTATAATGTTTAAAAAAAATCTAAAGATATCATGACGACCTACACATTTTTGTCGACATTTCGGTAGTTGTCTTGTTCAATATCGACGCACATATTAAAAGTTACAAACAGATGATACTTTAGTATACAAGTCATTAAAACAATGTATTCTTATGATATTTAACAAAAGGCAATTATGTTAATTCTTTTTGTACAAGTCATTAAAACAATGTATTCGTATGATATTTAACTAAATTCTAGACAATTAGTTATAAATTACACTTTATCCCCTCTCGTACAAAATTATAATTATTTTATTTATTTCTATCATATCTTTTAAGCTATGATTTTTTAAAAACATTCAAAGGTATCATCACGTTTCGATGTTTATTTTAGTCAATAATGACGTATGAATTAAAATGCACAAATAGATAATGCCTTAGTGTAGAAGTGTTTATGCTTTAATATTTAAAAATTCAAAAACCTAAGATAATAGTTATAGAAATGCTAGCCAACACATCTATTATATATAATAAATGTGTTAATTTTTGCTGATGTGTCAGCTTCTCAGACCTCTAAATTTTGCTTTTTGGCGGGAAAATCACGTCCACTTTGTTTTTTCGTTTGGACACGGGATCCGATAGAATACGGGTCATCTGTTACCATGAATTCGGATCTGTATAAAAGGCAATACATCAGAACATTTTCTCTGTAAACCCTAAACTACAAACACCGCTTTCATTCTTTTCATCTATCTTTGTGTTTTCTCCTCTACATTGAAGTCGCTTCGATTCTTTGAGGTATGTTTAAGGTTTCCATTTTATAATTCTTTGCCTTTCTTGACTTACAGATCTGCTATTGTTTCAATAATGTTGCCTGAAGAATATATTTGATATTTGAAATACAGGTATCCTGCAATCCTCAACTCGAACCCTAATTTGTGGTCCAATTGCTTTTATTGTTAATTGTATGTTATTATGAATTTGGGTTTTGTTGTTTTTTTGAACAATGGGTTTTGATAAGAAGAGAGCGACAGACAGAGGTGGTGTCGCAGACATGGCGACGACCTTTCTGCTCAACTTGCTAGGGTTCCGACACTATGTTCATGAGTTCCTTCCTTTTGAAGTCAGAAGTCAGAAGTAATAAGGTTTGATTTTTGTAATTTCATTTGTTCGATCACTTTAAAATTTTTATGGTCTTCGTTTTTTTTAAAAGTCTTTTTTTTGTTTTTCTTATTTCCAGCAATAGGGATTTTGTTTTGGTTTTATGGAATTCATGTCATTGGATTCCATGCATAGTGCTATAAAGGTATGGCCTTGATACCCTGCTATTTTTCTGTCACTCTTTCTACTTGACTACAATTGGTTATTTTTGTACACCAAACAACTAAGGTGGTCGGTTTGTCATTCAAAGGCATGAATTAGGGTTGCTTTTTTTATCAAACCAAGATTGAACAAGTTGTTGTTTTCTCTTGAATGTCTTCAATGTTTTTATCAATGACGCTATACAAGTCAAGATCCGCTAATGGGGAGTTGTTTAGATCTACATTTTGACTCATTTTCTTATAAACGGGTCAATTTGGGTGTTGTTTTATCTCAAGCGAGTCCAACAAGGGTTTAAGTAAAAAAAAATTGCTACTAGGGAATAGGTTGAGTGGGGCAAATGCCAATGGTTCAGTCATAATGTTGTTTTTTTTGTGTTTCTGTGATGTCTTTTGCAGCAACTGTTAGTATGAATCCAATGATTCGGACAATGGTTCCACCTCCGTTTCAGCAGATGGCACTTGCACCATGGTTTCCACCATCACCACCAGTGATCCGGACAATGGTTCCATCTCCATTTCAGCGGATGGCACCTGCACCATGGTTTCCACCATCACCACCAGTGACTAGCATTTTTTGGAACACCACAAATGTGCAAGGTTGCCTGAAGGAACTCCGAAACACTTGATCTTGTAGAAGCAATGTGAGTATACGATAATCATTTCTAAAGTGAACTGTTCTACTTTTAGTGTGAATGTGTGATAGATCTTTAAGATTTAGGGTATCTTGCAGGGAGAAAGAGTTGGAGAGGCTTATTGCAATGAAAGGTACCGAGCAGCATATTGAAGGAACATATGATAAAGCTAATGAAACTGCAACTGGAAGGCTTTCGAAGTTTTTAGAGAATAACAGGATATCATTGGATACTCAAGAGAAAATCTCACTAGAAGCAGCTAACGGTTTGATGGTGAAGCTAAAAAACGATCTTGAACCATTTAAGGTTATAACCGAGGATAAAACGCCATGGGAGAAGTCTGGAGCAGTGTGACTGTCGAATAAAATGCAAAAGCACAAAAGAAACAAACTTTGGCGGAAAAGAAAGAGACAACACGCTGGGGAAATGCTTGCAAAAGTAGTACCTGTATACGCGTTTTCTTTTCTTTTGTTTTTCTTTCGTCTATTAGTTGTAGTTTGTGAAACTATGAGTTTCTTCGATAGGAACACGAGCGATTTAACCAAGTTGATCAAGAAGGTAATGAATGGAGGGCTAGGGAAATTGCAAAGGAAACCGCTAAGCGTAAGGTCGAGAAAATGAAGGAAATTGCAAAACAAAAGGCTAACGAGGAGATAAGGAGATTAGAATCTGAGGTGATAATCTTGTAATGTATGATTGTAGTTTATCTATTGTTTATACACGGTTGTTAGCTGCTGATGCTTTAATTATATAAAAGAACATACATTTTTTTTTCTAATTTATTTAGATGTTGATTTATTCTATTTTAGCTTGAGCTACTGTTGATCGTGGAGAAGTTGCAAGAACTACAGTCCATCAGTCAGAAATTAACAAAACAAGGTTTGTAGTAGATTTTACAATCCTCTAACCAATAATTTTCATGTGAATGCGATTTATATAGTTGGTTATTTATCTTAGGATGTAGATTAAGTGTTCGATGAAATGCTTGAACTGTTTTTGATGAAATGCCTGAACTGTTGTTGTAGACCAGGTGTTCGATGAATTGCCTGAATGGTGTTCAATGAAATGCTTTAACTGTTGATGTAGACCAGTTCGATGAAATGCTTGAACTGTGTTCGATGAAATGCATGAACTTTTGATGTAGACTAGGTGTACGATGCAAAGTCCGAACTGTAATGTCTGTACTTTAGGCTTGGCAAAACAAACTCATTAACAAATTTTGGGTCAAGATGGGTATTTAACTTAAAAGTTTGGATTCTTTTGGGCCAGCAATAAAGTGTTGGTAGGTCAGGATGGACATAAGTAAATAATGTAAAAAAGGCGGATGGGTCAGGATGGGCGACACAAAATCAAACAACAGTTCAGGATGGGCGCTCCCCTCAAAAGCACTTAGGACGTCTGGGTTCTCTCAATTAGATGTAAGCTTTGTTCGTTACTTTGTTTTAAATATGACTTCGGTTTTAAAAAGAAGTGTTGTTTCTAAACTACCGGCGAAACACGATACGAGTTTTGAAAATTGGCCGAACTTTAAACAAATTGTTTATGGGACGTTCATGGGTCCCGGTCAGAACGGGTCGCTTTGAAAAAATGGTCATTTTGCTTCGGGTTAGGATGTGTTTGGTTCAGAATGGGTCGCTTTAAAAAGGGTCGTTTTGGTTCGGGTCAAACACGGGGCTTTGAAAAAAGGGCCGTTTTGGTTCGTCATTAAGTACTTTACGAATAATGACTGAAGAGTTTAAGAGGGGTGTGAGGTACTTCCATTTATTTGAGTTGGTCGGTTTTGCTATAAAGTTTATAATTTTGTTTTCAACTGTTGTAGGCTATGGTGTTAAATAATGGTAGTTGGCTTGAACTATTTGAGCCGTATCGGTTTTTTGAAGCATACAAGAATTATCTGCAGATAGACATAGTTCAATGAATGAAAAACATTGTTCAAATGTTGGTTGTCTTCAGTTTTATTTCTTAAATGTGTTGGTAAAAAATGTTTGTCAAAAGTCTGCTGAAGTTTAGCATGCTGCCATTTTAAAAATTTGGATTATTATTATTATTATTATTATTATTATTATTATTATTATTATTATTATTATTTTAAAAACACTTGAAAGACCGCAAGCAAGAAGGCATCATACATACCTTTATTAATTTGGTCATCCCCAATATTCCATCGTTTTTTATTTTTTTTTTTTATTTTTTTCGTTTTTTTAATTTTTTTCGTTTTTTTATTTTTTTCGTTTTTTTTTTAATTTTTTAGTTTTTTTATTTATGTTTTTTTAGTTTTTTTCGTTTTTATATTTTTTTTTTATATTTTTCTTCGCTTTTTATTATTATTGATTTATTCTCTACTCATCCTGATCTAAACTCATCCTAACCCAAACCCATCCTGACCCAACCCATCTTGACCTTCTTCTTTCTTTCACCCATCTTGACCCAAACCCATCCTGACCCAACAACCAATCCAATCCAACCTATCCATTTTGCCACCTCTAATGGAGGTTAAGATTCAAAATAACAGTTGTGTGTATGGTTGATGAGGATACACCAAAACGAACCACTGGTTTAGTAGGTATATCTCCTACAGGTGACGTTATCATGTCTTTCAATACAACTGGTATGCTCGGAGCTTATGCTACTAAAGATGAGTTCATGGAGGTTGCAATTTGGAAATCTTATTGATAGTGATCACTCAAGTGTTAAATGTTTAAAACGCCGTTGAAAGCTTTTTATGTTATGGACACATTTGTTTTATTTATATGTGCCAAACATGAATTTGGGATCACCCATAGTATGCTTTCTAAATTACTTTCATTTTTTGTTTTATAAGTATTAATTCTAATTACAAGTTTTAAAATAATGAGAAATTGGCCTGTAATAATCCCACCTAGATCTTATTGGCCATTAATAATCTCACCTCAGATATTCCCCCCATCAGTCCCACCTTTCACCGATTCGGTTCCGGTACCCGATGACATTGGCTCATCCCTACTCTCTACTCTGTTATATTGTATTATGCTATAAAGAGTAAAGCTAAAGATTTATTTAAATGGAAACGGGTCAAATGAGTTGAAGGTCTCATTTGATTGGATTGTTATGCATTCTATGGGCATGCTCATTTTCTTTTACAAATAGATTGTTTTCCGCAAATTCTTTTAGTCTCCGATGAATTTTGATTCCATCGTTGTAGAAGGACTTTCTCCAAATTTAAGAACACATGCTTTGTTCTTCTTACACTATGAGTCTTTTTTAAAGCGTTTTTTTAATTATTCACTATATGATTAAAATTCAGTGTTGTTTCAAGCTATTATATCTATTTTTCCTTATTAAGTTATTATCATTAGTGTTCAGGAGGGGTGACAAGAGTTAGTGAACAAAGGTTTAAAGTTTATACATTAAATTACCGTGAAGAAAGTTACATGGTTTGTTTATAAACTTTACCCTTATGTCCTCATCTTTTCTATACTTTGAACTTAGTGAAATGGTTGTGCTTCTGAGTTCTGATTATGTGACCATTTCTACAGAAGATGCTTCTGAAATTTAAGACCATGTTACTCTTATGTGAGTGGATGCATATCCTTTGCTAGGCAGAAAGATTTCATTTGCGGGAAAATAAGATGTCCCGTATAACCCTATACGACCCGTATAGATGGTGCGAAAACAAGAGTTAAGGGTGTGGCTTTATTAACACCCATAATTTATTGTTGGAAGAATGACCTTATTGACATCAGTTTGACCTAATTAAGAAATTCTCTGATGCAGAATTGATAGTTTGATACAATAGGTGTCATAGCAAGGGTGAAAGAGTTGTTTAAAGGTCACAATAATCTAATTTTTGGGTTCAACACTTTCTTGCCAAAGGGCTTTGAAATAAATGTCATCGAGGATGAAGAGGCCCTACCAAAGATATCCGTGGAGTTTGAAGAGGCGATAAATTTCGTAAACAAAATAAAGTGGAGCTGATTTTCTTTTTTGTGGAAAGAAACAATAGTAATTTGAATTCTTGAATATAATTATCCTACCCCTTCGGTTGCAGAAACGCTTTCAAAATGATGATCATGTTTACAAATTGTTTTTGGACATCTTGAACATGTACAGAAAGGACCTCAAGGGTATTAATGAAGTATACATGATGCATTTGTTTCAAATCTATATTTGCAATTGTGGAGATAGTGCTGGTGCATCAAAAACTATACAAAAAGGCCATGCGCAGCAACACGCGCACCGCACCATCCGGTTATAATGAAGCTCTTATGCTTTTCATTGATTTGTTTTTTTTTGTTGATTTTTGTTTCTGGATATGCAGGGGCAATTGTCGGAGGAAGAACGACGAGAGACGGAGGCACAGAAGCTGGTCGTCGGTGATAATGAAGGTTGAAGAAGTTAAATCAACATAATCTTTCCTTTATTTGGTAAGTTTCTGGTCATTAGCAACTGTTACTACGGTTCCTTTATTGATCGCTAATTGTTGCAGTTTGATTTCAAATAGACTGATTTTAATTTAAACCTAATTAGCATTGATTTTTGTTGAAATTGTTACCGTTGGGTAATGGGTCAAAATGAAAGATCTTTTTGCTGGAGTAAGAGGATTCGGGTCAACCCGCTTCCATTCGACCCACACAAAAATAAACTATTTTGATACACCCATCCCCTATTTTGCTGTTTATTTTTCTAAAATAATAGATGTCACGGTTCATATGTCATTTTTTGTGCACATGTATTATACTAGGTATCTAACACGACATTTGATAAGTATTTCAAATATAACTTTTATTGGAAGAATATTCTTTTTCTAAGTTATAATTTTTTTAATCATGTTAGCATTTTTTTGTACATACTAGGCGACTAGCATGGCGTCTCACAGCAGCAATTTCGGTCGATGATTTTTATTCACTTCTTTAAGAGGTAATAGTATATCAATCTTTGAATGTCAAAGAGGCTGTGATAACTGAACTCTAGATTTGAGTTTTCACTAGGTTGATAGATTTATTTTATTTTGAAATGTTTAGTCATCCATGGCTATTATATTTATGACATAAGGTGCCAAAGTTTGGTGAGGTTAGTTTCAACCCATTTTATTCCCTTTGTTTTTAATTTTTTCAACTTTCTTATAATTGCTTGCTTTAAACTTTATTATAGAACGACGTTGGCGTAAAAACAAGAAGCCAACGAAAAAAAGATTGCCGATACTGATAACACAAAGAAATTTGACAAAGGGCAATCACTGTCATTCTAAAACTCGACTTTCGAAACTGATCTTCGGTTTGGTTCTTTGTTGAACATCCCTCTGTATACATACATACCTGGTCCAAGTAACATATCTATTTGTATGTATCTAGGTGTGGGAACTATAAAAGCCAATTATGGGAGCAACAAGCTTACGAAAATGGAGAAAGTAGATCCCGCTCATATCAAGGAGCGAGTTGAGTTCGGGACCAAGAAAACCGTAGAAATTATATCTCCTAAACCCAAAAAGGATGAGGGAGGTGTAAAGAAAGACGGAGGATTCGGGGAGGTATAAACGATTAACCGATATCTTAATTATGTAAATTAGTTTTTATTATTCGTAGATAAATCTTATGTAAATTAGTGTTTAAATTTGGATATCTAAATTGAAATTGTTCAAAAATCGCAAAATTGAATTCAATTTTTGGTTTATATTTTTTTAGAAGGCAATGTTACCGAGGTTCGAATCTTTCTACTCTCACTCTCAACTCCAACGGCTTGGAACCTTATTCAAATATATCTATCTAATATAATAAATAAGTTTGTTTTGGGACACTTGGCATCTTGTGGTTTATACTGCCTTCAAGCGTTGATGAAATGTCAAGCTGAATGGTCGTTTTGCTTTCTGTAATGCTCTCTTTTTTCTTTCCTTTTTTTTCGCCTTTTGTGTTTGAAGTGTGGAATGATATAGAGGCTTTATGAATGGTGTTTTTTAATCTTATATATTAACTTTGTTTTTTGGGTATTGGCAGATCTTCAGCTGCTGCTGGTTTGATGGTTTACAACTGAGACGAACATTAGCTAACTGATCTACGGTTTCGGAAATGGTCAGCTGTCCGGTCAGGGTTCTGGCAACTCCGATGCAGGTATGCATGTCCCCAAACTGGTTAGATTTTTAAACTACAACATTGGTCCGAACAATAGGTATGCCAAATTGCAAAAAAAAAAAGTTATGGTTCTTGAGTTGTTTTTCCAGATTTTAGATTTTATATGGAGGACTTACAATTGAGTGGTTTACCTTCGTAATATTTTGCATAATATTTTGCAGCTTTGATTGTTTGGGAAGAGAGGCCTCATAGGGTTTCTGTGATTGGGGTTTAATGAGGTGCAGTGGAGGGCCTTATAAGATTGTGAAACCAAGTTTAATTTAGTGTGTGATTACAGAGGTTTGATGGAAGTATAAAGCCCATCATGTCTTTGAAGCAAAGTCAAATAGTATGACGGAACCAGCATCATAGGGTTATAGTCAACCTGCCATGTTTTGTAAATGATAAATAGGTATAATTTCCGGCTTATGTTTTCATTTTTTTCTTTTCAGCAAAAAAAAAGAAGAAAAAGAAGAAAGTCAACAATATGCCTACAAGTGGTAAGAGTTTGGATTATTATATTGTTTTTCAAGTGTTATTTTTATATTAAACATGCCTAATAAGAATGGTTATATAATGATCCACCATAAATAATTGTAAATGGCCTACATTTTTCTTTTCTTATTCTTGCAGCAGCAGAGATGCAGTAGAGGGCCTCACATGATTTTGTGCCTATGAACTGGATGCCTCAAGGTCCTAATCCTTACAATCCTTATTGGCACATAATGCAGTCTGGAATGGATCCATTTAGGGGCCCATATAGCAGTGGCTTGCCATATATGGGTGGTTACGGGATTGGGCCCATGGATGTTCCTTTTGGAAGCATATTTCTCCAAGATCAATTTAGCGCACCAAGAGGACTCATGATGCCTCCTTTTATTCCAACTAAGGTATTCATAGTTGTTTCATCTTGCATTTTAGTCTATGATTAAGTAATTATTTATTTTTATTATTGTGACATAACTGGAGCAATTAATTATAAGAAAATATGTTACAACGGGGATCTTGCAGAGTTGGGAATGGGCATGAAGGGGAGGTGGGCCTCTCATGAGTAGAGAAGAATTTGAAACATGTAGAGCTGATTTAAAGTGGAAGCGTGATTCGGAGATACGTGGTGGAACTGGAAAGTAGTCATGTAATTGCAAGATCTGAGTTATATATTATAATTAATTGATGTATTAAATATGATTCGCACGCTATTACAATAATAACTTGGATTATGGGTAACATTGTCATAATATCTTAATATCTGATGGTGAAGAAACCTTGGAAAGAACCTTAACTTATTCTTTCTTGCATTGTTCTTTCTTTGGAAAACTGAATAGATGTGTTTCAGAATCCATCATAATTTCTTTTGTTTTGTCCGGTTGGTAAATTGATTGTTGATTTAGATTTAATTTTGGTGTAATGTGTAGGCTTTGAAGCTGTTGGGGCCTCCTGAAGCTTTATAGTGTTCGGTCTGTGAACATTGGGATGTCGATGATGTATTCAAGACCTGGATATGTTTGGCGTTTCATGTTTTTATATAAATGTGTTTTTTACAAAGATTTTTTATTGCTTAAAGAGGGGTAATGTTCTAGATATGTTAGTTTTGTAAATAAATGTTCTTGCTACATATAGTCGACTCGACTGGACAAAGCTTTAACGAATCATATGGGGTATGTACGATAAGGAGGTTTCACACATCAAAAGTACATTTTCGGATGTTAAGAACACTTCCTTATGTTTACATTACGTGTAAGGATTGGCTTAATTTATACATTTATTTAGAACAGTTAATTTTAAAATTTATGAAATAATTATGAAACTTGAATGTTTTTTAGTTAGAAAAGAATAGTAATTTTAGTAAAATATTACATATTCTGATGTTATTGTAGGGGTCTAATGTTCAAACTACCTTACTTGTGTCAAAAGATGGTCAATAGGGATTCACATTCCTTTAGTCCAAATGGTAACAAAGATGTTTACTTCCTAAGTTTACATAACCGATATTTGTCTTTTTCTTGATGTTTTTGTACACAGCTTCTAAAGAAAACTTTGTTACCATTTTACGTAATGTCATTTGATTTGAATTACTTTTATCGACACACTTATGAATAATTTTTATATGTACACGAATCAGTTGAGAAATTCATGATTGGGAGCTACATTTTTCAGTTTAATGTAATTTAATATCTACATAAGTAACGGAACGTTTCTTTTATTTCAAGTTTTATGTTTAAATGTATTTTTTTTTCAAAAAATAAAAAACATATCATTTCTCAACACACATATTCATAAAAAGATTTAAGGGTGTGTTGATTACTATTGAACTCGTATATTATGGTCTTTTATATTCCTTTTGAAGTGCTACTCTATGAGATTTTGACCAATCTAAATGCTATATCAATTCATCGTTTCAAATGTGTATCCAGAGAATGACGAGACGGGCTATCATCCTTTCATCTTGGTCTGAATCATTCTACATACGTAGAACATTATCTGGTAATATGTTGAAAATTATATGGTAATTGTTACCATTGATAAATCACATTGTTTGCATATATTATTATATACGATTAACATTGAATCATATTATATATATCCCCACAAATTTTATAAAACGGACCATTGAAATAAAATTAATAAAATATTAATATCCTTAAAAATAGAGCGACCCGTGGGTACCACGGGTTATAACCTAGTTATAATCTATATACATCAACCCGTTCAAAAAAACATAAAGTAATAAAAATAAATAAATCTTATATAACAATAATAGTCCATAGTTAAAATAATAGCCTGCTTAAAGAAATTAAGTTTTTGACTATTTATTCAAATCAAAAGGATCAACTACAACTACCTTCTGAAATTCAAAACCTAACAAATCTCTTTCTTCGCGAGGTGACGGAGATTGTGAAGAGTTTGTTAAATCGCAAGTCACATTTCATCCGCCTCCCTTTTCTTCCTTCGTTCTCTCTCTCAAATTTCGCATCTCAACATCTACACCCGCCACTATCAGTAGCCACCATACTCCTTCGATTTTGCTAAGGTTCAACGATTTGGAAGCATGAGGAAGCTAGGCGGCCGTGACACTCCGGAACCGACAATAAAGAAGATGAAGACGACGCTGATGGGGAGTTCATCTCTTTATAAGAATTTTCCACAAATATCGGTACGGTATGTATTTACGTCTCTTTGTTTTTTAATGTGATGATTTTATATGTATTTTAAAGGATGATAGGCCTTGGTCTCTGTTCCAGTGTTATGTCCTCATTTCCTTTGCAGTTTTCTTAATTACTAGAGTAATGGTAGTTAATTTTTTAATGTGGTGGATTAGTGGTGTTTGCCAATTCCTTTTAGATGTAAAGCCTATAAAAGCCTGTTTAATTTCTTTGTTAGATTAAGAATGAAAAATTAAAGAGAGTTATCTCAAAGGTCTTGTTTTATTTTCTTTTGAGTTTGACCCATCAACGGGTTATTTATCACAAATCCGATTGGTACATATCATCCAGTTAGGGTCACATGAAAGAAGATGCACCAAGAAATGGGTTGCACACAACAAGGAAGGTAGTTCGAGCACAAAAGCGGTGAAAAGGTAATACTTGCTTACACATTCCTGTTGATATAACATATACTGAGGCTATAACATGAAAGGAGTTTCTTTAAGAAATTTTGAATACACTCTTATATTGTACCACACCAAACATAGTTGTTGCTATTTGTATTTGTTTATAGTGGTTCAAAATAAGGTACTCATTTTAATTTTTTATTTTTTAACTTTTGGTTTTTACATTTTTAATGATGAACTTCAGTTGAGTGATGATGGCGTTGTTGATGATTCGCATGTAATTCCTTTGCTCTTCAAAGTTTCGGTTGAGGGTTTTTTTTTTTGCTTCAGAATTTGTGGCTTCTTTATTTTGTTTGTTGGTTTAATTATTTGGAGATTCTTCAAGAAAGAAGCAGTTGCAAAAAGCACTGACACCAACACATCTTAAACAGACATATTGCTTCAAACAAGCAGATTTAAAGTGAAGTTTTTTGATTGCCTACATTATTTTTCAAGTCCATGAAAGTTTGAAATGGTTTATACTTATACATATGCTAGATTTGGTCTTGGTTCTGGTTTAAGAGACATAGTTGCAAGTTTTGTTCCAGATTAATAAGCTTTATTGTTGTCATAAATTTTTTAAATTGTGCAATAATTGATTATAAGGGTGCAATGTGGAACCACATAATGGTTTGGTGCTTTCGTGTTGTGGTTAAATGTGTTTGAATGAGCATAAACGAAGTTCTGGTTAGTCTCAGTTACTTATTGTATGTTTTCAGATCCAATTTCACATGACAGTGTTGGTTAATGTTATTTTTGTTGTTGGAAATTAGGTGCTATTTGAGGAGACTGAAGAAAGTTAAGAAGATCAATGGTCAGATGCTTGCAATCAACAAGGTAAAGATGATGGATATATATTTATATCTGTCCAAAAACCTATGGGTGTTTTCTGAATTTCTCTCTCTCTCTCTCTCTCTCTCTCTCTCTCTCTCTCTTAAATGATGACAGGTTGACTTAGGCATTTTTGGCTATGCACTTTTTCTTTGCTACCACTCGTTTTCTTTTCTTATGTTTACTATTGGATGCTTCTTGTTTTTTATTGCCCTTCATTATTTCCTTCTTGTTTGACATCATTTGTGTGGTGAAATGGATGAAAACCCTTTTTTAATTCCGTTTAATTTGTTTGCTGTTGATCTATACAACCATGCGAATACACAGGGACGTGCATCAGAGGCCGAGTGGCTGACATCAGAAACCTTCCTAAATACGAATTTAAAGTGTCAAATGGTGACGTGGGGCAACATGATGTTAGAGCATGCAAAATGATCCAAATGGGAACTAATGGCCCAAACATTTCTACTCAACGTGCTCTTCAAAGTAAGGATGTGGTATGGTTTTTTTTTTCACCGATTAAAAGTTAATAGGTTATACATTATAGGCGACAATTTCAAGTTTCATCCCGTGCACTTATGAAAGGGTTAAATAGGTCGATTGAAAATTAGCTAAAAATAGAACGGTTCATATTGGGCAAACTGGTTACAAAGTAGTTCAAAGTCTATTTAAGGCATACTAATCCTATATGATCTTATTTAAAGGTTTATATTAATATTGTTTGATAAGCACAACTTATGTGTTATCTATTTTTAGAAACAAACATAGATGGTAAGAGGTGAGTAATTATATTAGAAATAAAGTAACGTAGACCAGGTATTAGGTATTGTCTGAGGATTGCATGGGAAGCTCTGTTTTATTGTGCGAATTAGAGTTTTTAATATTGTTTTCATCTCTGTTTATACTTGGGTTCCGTCGCATCTCAGGCAAATCACATGACTCCTGTTTGGCAATAGACAAGTGCTAGATTTGAACAGGCAAGTAGTAGTTCAAATTAAATTAGATGAAGTTTAATTCAATTTAACTGAACTGAGCAATTAAAACTATAAGTTGGATTTGATTATTCTCAATTGTCTGTTTATTTAATATGACCATTTACTGATGACCACTAATAGCAGTAGTAATTCACTATGTTTATACCCAATATTTATAACTACCTTGACCCATTACTAATGTAGATTCCCAGCATAATATATATAATATGGCACATAATGGTTGAGTATGTTTTACTCTTTTTTATCCCTTCCTATCTGCAGTCCTTTTCTTTACTATTGGCATCTTTTTCTTGAACACACACAAAGAAATGTTTTAGAATATGAATTCCTATTTTAATTCTAACAATTGCTGCTTAGGGTTACTTTTAAGTTTGATGTTACCATTGTTAAGTTATAAATCACCATAATTAAGGATCAATATGTCCAAACCGTGAAACCAAACTGGAACCAACCCATTGGTAACAGTTCGCTTATCAATTTCAACGGCTTGGTTTCGGTGCTCTATAACTAAATACCATTACTAACGGTTTAACTCATGTTTTGACCCAAACACCGTCAAAACTAGACTGCGAACAAATTTAATAATGACCCAAGGAACTCCATAAGCATTGGGGGTGGAGTCATAGGTGCAGGGGCTTTCACTCCACTTTTCGGGCCACTTAAGCTGGTTTGAGTTTGAACATGGGTGACTAATACTCAACACTCCATTTATCTTGATTATTTCAAATCCTACATAGCATAGCATAGCATATTGATGGCGAATCGATCCACGACGACGTTACAGTTGCCTAAGCTGTTGTACCATAAGAACCATGCAAGGGAAAATCAGGGCAATATGGGCCAATTGGGTGGTTTTCCATTTAATGATCAAAAGTTTCTACTGCACGTTGTTCCAGTGTATTTCCATTTCATTTAGTATTTCTATTTAGTCTATTGTATGCCTTTTATTTACCCGATCGTTGCGGTTATGTTAGTAATTAAGCATAACAGAACTATGGGCAATTTTTAATTTTTTTTCTATTGTAATCTCATGTATTCAAAGACAAATCATGAAATGAAACTAGGAATGAGCATGGTATCGAACTGGCACCAAAAAATATCGGTACCGAAAAGCAGGGAAAACGTGTACCGGTACCAATACTGTGACAACTCGAGTTTCCAAGATTCCATCTTCGCATTAGTTGCGCGTTAACTGTTTAGTTGTGTGATTGTTTGCTTTGTAACTGTAAACTGATTACAAGTTGAGATGGTTGTTTGATATGTTATGTGTTTAATATGAGTAAAGTGTTTGATTTGTTTGATTTCATGAACATGAATATTTGTATACTACTGATTTTTGACCCGACGAAACAAAGTGCTTTGCCATAGCCAACATCGACGAAACGGGTTTGTTTCGTCACCCCTATCTCGACGAAACAGGGTGTTTCGCCGAGCCCAGTTTCGCCGAAGCCCATTAAGGGCCCAGTACGTTACGCGACTATTTATTGTGTGTTACGGTTCCATTCGTCACACTTTCAACAAAATAGAAACCCTAGAGCTCTCTCCTGTGCACCGACGACAGCCCCTCCCCATCCGAAATTCTATCCATCTCGTTCGTACTAATCGCTTAGCTTTTCGGTTAGTGTTTATATCATTTGATTTTAAAGATCTTTGAAGTTGCTTTCTGTATGATCTTGATGTTGTGTAACAACTAGGGTTCCTGCTAGTAGATCCATTTATAATATTATGCTTGTAGAACAGATTCATGTTGTTATCAGTTATATGCCGAGTGATGCTTGTGTAGATTAGGGTTGATATTCTGTTGCTAAAACGATTGAACTCGATCTGATGTTGTGACTGTATTCACTCATGATTTACTACTCAAAGCTTATGTTCCTGTTTGATATTTGCAAACCACATTATCGTCTGCCTTTGATTGATCAAATGAATACGTGTTAAAGTCTGGTGTATGCAATAATCTGGTAACATGTGATTCCTGGATAAAATTCTGTTGTTGATGATCGTTATGTAATGGCTGTTAAGATAATTAGGGTTTCTGTGATATTTATGAAACAGTTACGATATACGACGTAACTGACATTGTTGACGAAACGCAAATCACGGCGAAACAGAGAGTGTTTCGCCAAGAGTAGCTATGACGAAACGGGGGTGTTTCGCCGAAGAGATCACGATGAAACAAAGGGTGTTTCGTCGAAGGGTTGTACGACGAAAACAAGTGTGTTTCGTCGAATGGGTAGACAGCAGAGTAACTTCGTTTAATTCTATTAAGAGTTAACTGGATTAATTAACCGCTGTTAATGATAAGTATGACTTGCATGAAATTGTGTAACTGGTAAATGCTATGTGCTAAGTTGTTACTTGCATGTATGTGATGATCTTGACCTATCAGCCGTACTTTGTGAATGTAAACTGATTGTGAATACATGCATAACTATAGGACGTGATTGATTACTTACGAGCATATAATTAAACATACCGAGCAAACCAAGGTGAGTTCACACTCTTTCCAAGGCATGGGATTCCCAAGGGTTGGGAATGGGTAAATGAACTAAACGGTAATTACAACCATCCTCCGTGGGTAGGATGCCAAGTATACACACTGGACTAAACCTCTATCATGAAGTCCCTCATTATATCGACTTAACCGCCGAGGCCTATGGCGAGCGGATCATTAGTTAATAGCGCTATTAGGTTTAACAAACCTCACACCGTGTCGTTCGAACGGGCGTGTACTAATGGACTATGGGCAAAGGGTCAATGCTGATAGACATTGACTTAGGGCACCTCTTACATTTTCGTAGCAGTCGATACACACGGTCTAGTAACACATGGGAAGCCCCCACTAATCTTCGCACACATGTCTGGGAGACCGCGATACGAACTAATACGATACATGGTTTACAAAACGAACATATGATTTACGAAACGAATACTATAACTAAACAACCAACTGTGAACTCGCTCAACTTTGTTGTTGACTCATTGTTACATGCCTTGCAAGTCGTTAGGTACTCATGGAGCTTGCACAGGGAGGCGCGGTCGTTGTGGGACATGGCAGTGGGTGCCATGCTAAAAACATTACTTTATTTCGTACTTAATACTTACATTGGGTTTTACAACTTTGCTTCCGCTAAACACTTAACTATGTTTTTGATTTGAATCACCTTTCATATTGTGTGGTTGAACTTTACTTATAACTTGTTATGTTCAATATGATTGGTGGCTTGATCCTGGTCAGTCACGCCTCCAGGCGGTGGTACTCCGCGTGTGGATTTTGGGGGTGTGACAGATTGGTATCAGAGCCATTGGTTATAGTGAACTTGGTTTTAATAAGGGGAAAAGGGTTTTTATTAAAATCAGACTATAACCTGTACAGTGCTCAACGATCCACAACGACGCTTCGCTCCACGTGCAAGACTCAACACTATAGGTGATACTATTCATGTTTACATTACCTACTTGATAGATACATATTACATTGCTCATGGTATGCTTAGATAGCGTAGCAACTACTATTTGAAAACCTTGTTTGCTCACACTCTTCTGTCATTCCACACTTGCATATTGATATGACGCACTTCTCACTTGTGTTCTCTTACTTGTGAAGATCATGAGTGGACGCGTTAACATGACTCAAGCCCAGTTGACGGCTCTAATTAACCAACAAGTTGTTGCGGCACTTGCAGCCGCACAAGCGGGAGGTATACCCTGCAGTCATAACTCACTCTAGGATCTTTATATCCTACACTCCTAAACCAACTCTTGTGTTTAACCTTGTCTTGTCCTTATACACAACAGGTCAACACGCTCAGTCACCTGTATGCACCTTCAAGACTTTCATGGACTGTCGTCCTAGCACATTCAGTGGCACTGAAGGAGCCGTTGGACTCCTCCATTGGTTTGAGAAGCTCGAGTCCGTCTTTGAGATGTGTGAATGCCCTGAGGCTCGCAGGGTGAAGTATGCCACTGGTACTCTCGAAGGCATTGCGCTGACTTGGTGGAATGCGCAAGTTCAGATGTTAGGGCTGGCAGCTGCCAATGCCACCCCATGGAACGACTTTAAGGAACTGATCAAGCGGGAATACTGTAGTCGTGATGACATCCGCAAGTTGGAAGTGGAGTTCTTTAACCTGAAGATGACAGGGTCAGAAATAGAGGCGTATACGAAAAGGTCAAACGAGCTTGCCATCTTGTGTCCAACTATGGTGGATCCTCCCATCAAGCGTACCGAGCTGTATCTCAGGGGTCTTGTACCAGAAATTCAAATCCATGTGACTTCGGCTAACCTTGCTACCATCCAGGATGTTACTCGTCTTACTCATCGTCTCACAGACCAGGCAGTGGAACAGAACAGGCTGCCTAAGCGTATCAGTGCTACTACTACTACTTCTGCTACTCCCAGTGACAACAAGCGAAAATGGGATGGGGATTCCAGCAAGGGTTCGACTACAGTTCAGTCACAGGCACAGCAGCGAAAGACTGATAACTACCAGAGCCCTGGTCAGCAATCTTCTGGTAGTCAAAGGCAGGGTGGATATCGAGGAAACCTTCCGAAGTGCAATACATGCAACAGGCACGCACCACAATGGTCAGTGCAACAAGGGTTGTTTTCAGAGGTGTCTCAAGATGGGTCACGAAGCTAAGGATTGCAGGAGCTCACGAGCTGCGAATCAGAACCAGCAACAACAACCACCAGCTCCACAGAACCAGCAGCAGCAACAGCAGCGAGGCAACAGGGGATGCTTTCAGTGTGGTGCCGAAGGCTACTTCAAGCGGGACTGCCCCCAGTTAAACCAGAACCAGAACAACAACAACAACAATAATCAGGGCAATGGGAACAACAATGGGGGAAACAATAATGACAACGATGCTAGGGGTCGTGCGTTCGTGCTGGGGCAGGGTGAATGTAGGATCAGTTTTGACCTTTCGAGTGAGTCAATCAGAGCTAGTGCTTACTGAAAATGTGGCGGAAACACATTTTCAGCATGATACAAAGAAAAACCGTAAAAGAATGGAGTAGAAACAGAGAATTCACACTTAAAATACTTTTTCTTCACTTGATAACGCTTGTCGTACGGACAGCAGTTCGACGTGGAGTTCCAGAAGACGTTACAAATGAAATGACAACAGGGGGTATTTATAGACTAACCGGTCCGCTCATGTGACATGTCCACAAGAGCGGTCCAAACAACAAAGCTGGTTCGCTTTTGTGGACACATGCCACAAAAGCGGACCTACAACATGAAATTTATAAATTTACACTTTAACCCCATGGACTTATACAAAAAGACCTATCTGGACCCTATACATTAAACTAGCATTACAAAGACGCAGGCTTTAGACATTGTGCATCAACAAACTCCCCCTTGGATGAAGCCGCAGTCTTTGTCTTGAATGTAGGTCTTCAGATAGCTTTGAATTTCTCTTCCTTCGGTTTTGGCTTTCTTCTCAGCGCAACCCTGATCTTCTCATTCTTTATCTTTCTCGCCTTTTCTTCCTTTTCTTGTTGCTTCATAAACTTTCCTCTATTTTCTTCCATCTTTTGATTTTCACGATCACGCTCACGCTTTGCTTTCTGTTTCATCTTCTCTTCTAAAGACCACCACGAAGATTTCCACTTGTTTTCAGAGTTGATTCCTTTCTGAACACACAGTGATACAACACGTTGGAACTGAAGAGCTTGCTCTTTATCTGCTGGCGAGTATCGAATCTTGTGAATGAATAGACATTCGATGTCTTTCGCTGAACAATTAACTAACCACATCGGGTCGTAAACATGAATATCCCTCAGCTCTCCACCAGCTCTGTACGTGATTTTTGCCTCGGTTGTTCTACAACTGTAAACCCAATGAATAAAGCCTTTATAAAAATCCTGCTCCATTTCTGGCATCGGAATTGTCTTCATTGTACGCGGAGGCTTCACATTCAGAATAATTTCTACATCCCCAGTTTCCGGATCAATTCTCTGAACACGTCTTGGACGATGAGGCTTCCACTTTCGAAATGGCTTCAATTGTTCATACTTGATGTATCCCCACATCGCGGTATCATTCTTTCTCACCTTGTACTCCAAGACTCTCACCTTTGCTAATTCATCAACGTCCCACCACGGTAATGACATTATGTCATATAAACGTGCAAAATACTGGACGCCATATTCTCTTCGAATAGCGTAAGCGTTAACTTGCGGAAGAAAACCCCAACTAATAATATCGCCAAGCGAAACATTTCGATCTCGTTGGAAGAACTTCAGCGGCCTCTTGAATTTTCTTTCATGAGAATCTTTTAACCATTTAGAACGATCAATTTCTTCAACCTTCGATTGATCTTCTTTATCAACATTAGATTGGCCTTCCTGCTCAGCTTCTTTCCTCAAACATTCAAATACATTATCATTCACCTCTTCAGTCACTTTCTGACGTAATTCATCTCTATTCTCAGCAGCAAAGAACTCCATTAACGTTGGAAGTTTCGAAGTATCTTCAGGAACCTCTTCATTATCTGAACATTCTTCAACCTCAACTCTATCGTAGATATCAGCATCTTCAACATAATCATACTTATAATCTTGCTGTTTATTGATATCAAACGATTCTAAGTCCTCTTCGAAGTCGAAGGGAATTTCAGGGATTACATCTTTAAGCATCTCTTTATACTCCTCTAGACGCATGAACAACGGCTCATGATGCTCAACAATCTGAGTCTTACTCGACTCCCCCTTTCCCTCAGCTTCACCACTTTCTTCATTGATTGTGTCGTTCAACAGATCTTCAACGACTTTTTCATTTGAGGCTTCAGTCACTCTAACACCTGAACCTCCTGCAGCGTCATCATCATCATCACCTTTAGAACTGTGACTGCTCGCAGAATATACAAATTCATCCTCATCATCATCCTCTTCATCTTCGCCACCAATTAACTTAGGCGTTGGAGTTTCTTCTTCGACTAAGCCAGGAACTGCAGATATAGGCTCAGGATTATCTATCACCATCGAAGGTACAATAGACATTTCAGAACTTCCTTCCACCCCTTTACCCTTATCTTTCATCTGCCTTTCTAATTCTGCTTGACGTTCTGCACGAAGGTCTTCTAGCTTCAACTCTTCATATTTCTGTTCCACTGATGTCTCTAACATGCTTTGTGACAACCCGTACTCCAGAACTATGTTACTTGAACGAATACATGATATGTTTTGTGTTACACGGTTGTGTGAGTGATTAAATGTTACATGTTACGTGATTTAATGTGATTGCATATGTTACTACTTGAACGATTAGTGAAACATTTATAAGAACCCACTCGGTCCATATGGTTGGACTCGAGACCATGAGGAAACCCAAGTGGGGGTTTCGGCCCACTTCCCTTCACACGCATATATACACACATTACCTCTAGGGTTTTAGTTTTACACAACTTAGCAATCAAGAACACACACAAACTCTCCCTCTCTTCTTCGCAAACCGAAGGCAGCCAAGGACTTTCCCCCATCGGAGATCATTGTCCACGGATCAATCCTACTCTCCTTTCAATCGGTTAGTGGTTTGTGTTTTCTTGGTTGAATGATGTATGTTGTATACTTTCGGATTGATTGGTTGTGATGATATTATGTGATAACTAGGGTTCTTGCTGTGATTATTAATGAAGGTTCTTGATGTCATAATATTCATACAATTCGGTTTGCATGATGTTAATCGGACACTATGTTCCTGTTATTGTTTTGATGCGTATATGATTAATCGGTCCAAGTATATGTTAGCCGGCTAGGTTGCATGCTAGTTCAATAATATGATTCATGTTTCGGTTTAGGTCTGTTTGATGATCTGATTACGTGTTCTTGAGGCTGTCATGAATATGTTAATGATGCTAATTTGAAGATGCTATGAAACTGTTATTTTCGGTATTTGATCTGTTTCCGAAACTGCTGAATATGTTTGCTGAAATCACGGATTAGTTGTTATTGTTATTTAAGGAATTCAGGAAAAGCTGTTACACGCATGGTTGCGACTCAGATTGCGAGTCGGGAACCCACAGTCTCGACTCGAGACCACAACGACATCAGCCGCAATCATGGTTGCGAGTCCCGTTGCGACTCGTAACCGGACCATGATGAACCGAGACCAGCCATTGCGACTCGCAACCTACTGTTGCGACTCGTAATCTCCTGATGTGACTCGTAACCCGGTTGCGACTCGAGATCCCCGTTGCGACTCGAGACCGGCTATTACACATACACTGTTTTGGGCCTACTTTGCCACGGGCCCAATCGTACGACTGTTATGCTATTGGACTGCTTACCTGTTGGGCCGACATGCTAGTTGGGTGAATACTATTGGGCCGGGTTATGGTTGGGACGAATACTTAGATTGTTTATCGATACGTGTACGTGTTTACCATGAATCCTTGTATGCTTGCAACGTGGTAACTTATGTGATACATACGTGCGATACTTGAACCGAACCTGACTTACATAATAAACCATGATAGGACGTGGTTGATCATTTACTTGCTACCTGTACTCTTTGTGTATCTGCCGAGCAATCCAAGGTGAGTTCACACAAGCCAAGGCATGGGGTTCCCAGGGTGGGAATGGGGTTGGATGATTTATTCGTACATGCTCAGATGATAGAATTAAATGATATGGTCCTCAGGGTGAGGAAGGGTAATGATGAGATACGACTAGACTGGTATACTAAATGAACTGATCTTCGCACACACGCCAGGGGTTGGCCGCGATATTATGACTATCATTCGCACACATGCCTTGGAAAGGCCGCGAACTATATACTAAAACTTCGCACACATGCCAGGGTGGCCGCGATACAAATATACATAGTCTAGAATACTTGGGAACTTTCCCCAATCTTCGCATACATGCCGAAATGGCCCGCGATACGAATCAATACTATACATGAACAATGAACGAACTAATACGATGCATGACTAGATAAACAAACGAAATGTTTGCTATACTACTCCATTACTGAACTTATTTTCTGTGAACTCGCTCAACTAGTTTGTTGATTATTTGCTGCATGCCTTGCAGGACCTTAGGTACATTATGGAGCTTGCACAGGGAGGAGCAGGTCGTTGTGGGCAAAGGATCTTGAATGATGTTTCAACACTTATGTTAAATCAAACATACTATTGTTTGGATTACTAAAATGCTTCCGCTATACTTAACTATATTACATGTTCAATATGATTGGTGGTTAGGATCCTGGTCATGTCACGCCTCCAAGCGGTGATACTCCGCGTGTGGATTTTGGGGGTGTGACAGATTGGTATCAGAGCCATTGGTTATAGAGAACTAGGTTTTAATGTGGGAAAACGTTTTATTAAAACCAGACTATAACCAGAACAGTGCTCTCAACGATCCACAACGACGCTTCGCTCCACGTGCAAGACTCGACATCTTAGGTAATAAGGTTTATGTTTATTGCCTGTTTGCTAGAACTGCTTAGAACTTTGCTCGCATTACGTTTAGATACACATGCTTTGATTACATGAGAACACCTATATGCCCATACTTTTCTGTCATCGCCCTACTCGCGAGCCACTCTTATTTACATTACTTTTACTATGAAGATCATGTCTGGACGAATCAACATGACTCAAGCCCAGCTAGAGGCTCTCGTTCAAGCTCAAGTTGCTGCGGCAGTTGCAGCAGCTCAAGCAGGTCAACACGCGCAGCAGCCTGTCTGCACTTTCAAGAATTTCATGGACTGTCGTCCAAACTCTTTCAGCGGCACAGAAGGAGCGGTTGGACTCCTCCACTGGTTCGAGAAGCTAGAATCAGTATTCGAGATGTGCGAGTGCCCTGAGGCTCGCAAGGTCAAGTTTGCCACCGGCACCTTGGAGGGAATAGCACTAACTTGGTGGAACGCCCAAGTTCAAATCTTAGGGTTGGCAGCTGCTAACGCCACCCCATGGAACGATTTTAAGGAACTCATCAAGCGTGAGTATTGCACGCGTGAAGACATTCACAAGCTGGAAGACGAGCTGTATAATCTGAAAATGATTGGGTCGGAGATCGAAGCATATACGAAACGGTCAAACGAGCTGGCAGTTCTGTGTCCTACTATGGTGGACCCTCCATACAAGCGCATTGAGTTGTATCTCAAGGGTTTGGCGCCAGAGATTCAGAGCCACGTGACGTCGGCTAACCTCGAAAACATCCAGGAAATCCAACGCCTCGCTCATCGCATCACCGACCAGGCAGTGGATCAGAATAAACTGCCTAAGCGTGTCAACGCTACTGCTACAGTCACTTCAGCTGCTACTACTGCTACACCCAGCGACAACAAACGGAAATGGGATGGGGATTCCGAACAGTCTCAAGCACAGCAGCGCAGGACGAATGACTACCAGAATCCGAGTCAGCAATCATCTGGCAGTCAGGAGCAGGGTGGATACAGGGGAGTACACCCACTATGTAACAAGTGTAACAAGCACCACAGTGGAAGGTGTCGCAAGGAACGTTGCCAGAGATGTTTCAAGATAGGACACGAAGCCAAAGATTGCAGGAGCTCACGACCTGCAAACCAGAATCAGCAACTTCCACCACCAGCTCCTCAGAACCCACAGCAGCAGCAGCCACAACGTGGAAATCGGGGATGTTTCCAGTGTGGGGCAGAAGGTCATTACAAGCGCGATTGCCCACAGTTGAACCAGAATCAGAACAACAACAATAACCAGGGCAATGGGAACAACAACAACAATAATGGCAACGAGGCAAGGGGTCGAGCTTTCATGCTAGGACAAGGAGACGCTGTTTGAACTTATAACTCGTTTTGGGATTTCCTTTATTATGTCTCTGTTACTCAAACAAAGTTTGGTTTGAACATGAATCGTACTGGGTTTTATGGACTATTTTAATTACTATACTTTATGTTTGATATGATGGATGGTTTGATATTATTTGAACACTCCTGCCGTATTTAAGGACCTTATGAACAGGGTGTGCAAACCCTACATAGACAAGTTCGTCATAGTATTCGTGAAGTTCACTTCTTAGGCCGCGTAGTGAACAGGGATGGGATCCATGTCGATCCATCCAAGGTAGACTCAACCAGAAACTGGCCTGCACCACGAGCTACAGACGGTTTACCAAGGATTTCTCGAAGATTGCTCAGCCACTTATGTTACTGACACAGAAGGGTGTCACCTATTGCTGGGAGAGCCCCAGGAGACTGCTTTTCAGCGCGACAAGGTTATCGCTTTCGCCTCTCGTCAACCCAAGATTCACGAACACAACTACACAACGTACGATTTAGAGCTGGGAGCTGATGTGTTCGCGCTTAAGATATGGCGACACTACCTGTACGGTACCAGGTGCACGATTTACACCGATCACAGGAGTCTCGAGCATATTCTTGAGCAGAAGGATTTGAACATGCGTCAACGACGATGGGTTGAACTACTTAGCGACTACGAATGCGCCATCAAGTACCATTCAGGCAAGGCCAAGGTTGTGGCGGACGCCCTCAGTCGGAAGGACACTCTACCTCAGCGCGTGCGAGCGCTACAGCTTACGATCCAGACTAGCCTGCCAGCACAGATACGAACTGCTCAGATAGAAGCACGGAAGCCCGAAAACGTCAAGGCTGAATGCCTTACGCGGCTCACGACAACGATTAGGACAGAAGGCAGACGGCGCCTACTATGTAACGGGGCGTATTTAGGTCCCACTTTATGGCGGTCTACGCGAACTTGTGATGGATGAAGCTCACAAGCCTTACCACTCAGTACATCCAGGGTCGGATAGAACGTACTAAGACATCAGCACTACTTATTGGTGGCCTAGTAGGAAGGCCCACATTGCTACATACGTCAGAAAATGCTTGACCTGAGTGAGAGTCAAGGTTGAATACCAGAAACTAACAGGGCCTACTTCAGCAGCTTTAGATACCTCAGTGGAAATGGGAAGAAATTTCCATGGATTTCGTTACAGGCCTACCTCGATCCCAGCATGGGAACGATACCATATGGGTGATCGTGGATCGACTCACCAAGTCTGCACACTTCCTACCGATTAAGGAAAACGGACAAGTTCTCCACTCTCGCAGACATCTATCTTAAAGAAGTTGTTTTGAGGCACGGGGTGCCCACGTCCATCATTGCGGATCGCGATGCACGATTCACGTCAGAACTTTGGCAAGCAATGCACAAACCATCCGACTCACGATTAAACATGAGCGCAGTAGCATACAAGCCGCACCATTCGAGGCATTGTACGGGCGTAGATGCCGGTCACCTCTCTGTTGGGCAGAGGTGGGGAATAGTCAGATCACGGGTCCAGAGATTGTAATGGACGCCACAGAAAAGATTGCACAGATACGACAACGCATGGCGGCAGCACGCGACCGTCAGAAAGCCTACGCGGACAAGCGTAGAAAGCCATTGGAATTTCAGGTCGGGGACCATACGAGATCATAGAACGCATAGGCAGGGTAGCCTATAGATCGAACGTACCAGCTGAACTCGGGGCAGTTCACAATGTCTTTCATGTGTCGAACTTAAAGAAATGCCTATCAGATGAAACCCTCATCACTTCTTTTAAGAACTTACTATCGACGGGCGGTTGCAGTTCGTCGGGGAACCAGTTGAAATCACGGACCGGGATGTGAAGGTCCTCAAACACAAGAAAATCCCTCTTGCTCGAGTTCGTTGGAACTCCAAACGTGGCCCAGAGTACACCTGGGAACGCGAAGACAGGATGACAGAAAAGTACCCCCAGTTATTCGAAACCAATGCTACCACTACTGAGGCTGAAGCTACTACTTCGGAATTTCGGGACGAAATTCCAGATCAACGGGGGGAGGATGTGACACCCCAGGAAAAACCAGTGAACGATTAAACTTACCTAGCTTCCTCAGTGAGTGCATACCAAATTTCGGGACGAAATTTCCAATTAGTTGGGGATAATGTGACAACCCGTACTCCAGAACTATGTTACTTGAACGAATACATGATATGTTTTGTGTTACACGGTTGTGTGAGTGATTAAATGTTACATGTTACGTGATTTAATGTGATTGCATATGTTACTACTTGAACGATTAGTGAAACATTTATAAGAACCCACTCGGTCCATATGGTTGGACTCGAGACCATGAGGAAACCCAAGTGGGGGTTTCGGCCCACTTCCCTTCACACGCATATATACACACATTACCTCTAGGGTTTTAGTTTTACACAACTTAGCAATCAAGAACACACACAAACTCTCCCTCTCTTCTTCGCAAACCGAAGGCAGCCAAGGACTTTCCCCCATCGGAGATCATTGTCCACGGATCAATCCTACTCTCCTTTCAATCGGTTAGTGGTTTGTGTTTTCTTGGTTGAATGATGTATGTTGTATACTTTCGGATTGATTGGTTGTGATGATATTATGTGATAACTAGGGTTCTTGCTGTGATTATTAATGAAGGTTCTTGATGTCATAATATTCATACAATTCGGTTTGCATGATGTTAATCGGACACTATGTTCCTGTTATTGTTTTGATGCGTATATGATTAATCGGTCCAAGTATATGTTAGCCGGCTAGGTTGCATGCTAGTTCAATAATATGATTCATGTTTCGGTTTAGGTCTGTTTGATGATCTGATTACGTGTTCTTGAGGCTGTCATGAATATGTTAATGATGCTAATTTGAAGATGCTATGAAACTGTTATTTTCGGTATTTGATCTGTTTCCGAAACTGCTGAATATGTTTGCTGAAATCACGGATTAGTTGTTATTGTTATTTAAGGAATTCAGGAAAAGCTGTTACACGCATGGTTGCGACTCAGATTGCGAGTCGGGAACCCACAGTCTCGACTCGAGACCACAACGACATCAGCCGCAATCATGGTTGCGAGTCCCGTTGCGACTCGTAACCGGACCATGATGAACCGAGACCAGCCATTGCGACTCGCAACCTACTGTTGCGACTCGTAATCTCCTGATGTGACTCGTAACCCGGTTGCGACTCGAGATCCCCGTTGCGACTCGAGACCGGCTATTACACATACACTGTTTTGGGCCTACTTTGCCACGGGCCCAATCGTACGACTGTTATGCTATTGGACTGCTTACCTGTTGGGCCGACATGCTAGTTGGGTGAATACTATTGGGCCGGGTTATGGTTGGGACGAATACTTAGATTGTTTATCGATACGTGTACGTGTTTACCATGAATCCTTGTATGCTTGCAACGTGGTAACTTATGTGATACATACGTGCGATACTTGAACCGAACCTGACTTACATAATAAACCATGATAGGACGTGGTTGATCATTTACTTGCTACCTGTACTCTTTGTGTATCTGCCGAGCAATCCAAGGTGAGTTCACACAAGCCAAGGCATGGGGTTCCCAGGGTGGGAATGGGGTTGGATGATTTATTCGTACATGCTCAGATGATAGAATTAAATGATATGGTCCTCAGGGTGAGGAAGGGTAATGATGAGATACGACTAGACTGGTATACTAAATGAACTGATCTTCGCACACACGCCAGGGGTTGGCCGCGATATTATGACTATCATTCGCACACATGCCTTGGAAAGGCCGCGAACTATATACTAAAACTTCGCACACATGCCAGGGTGGCCGCGATACAAATATACATAGTCTAGAATACTTGGGAACTTTCCCCAATCTTCGCATACATGCCGAAATGGCCCGCGATACGAATCAATACTATACATGAACAATGAACGAACTAATACGATGCATGACTAGATAAACAAACGAAATGTTTGCTATACTACTCCATTACTGAACTTATTTTCTGTGAACTCGCTCAACTAGTTTGTTGATTATTTGCTGCATGCCTTGCAGGACCTTAGGTACATTATGGAGCTTGCACAGGGAGGAGCAGGTCGTTGTGGGCAAAGGATCTTGAATGATGTTTCAACACTTATGTTAAATCAAACATACTATTGTTTGGATTACTAAAATGCTTCCGCTATACTTAACTATATTACATGTTCAATATGATTGGTGGTTAGGATCCTGGTCATGTCACGCCTCCAAGCGGTGATACTCCGCGTGTGGATTTTGGGGGTGTGACATGCTTTCCACAACTCTATTCAGCATGTAGAACTTATGTTCATGTAGCGCTTTAGCAGCCATAAGTTCTTTATTCTTCAACTTATAGTATTCATTTTCACTCTCTCGATGATTCTTCTCTTCTTCTAATTCAGACACTCGAACTTTCAAAATGTCGATTTCCGTCTGATCAACTTCAATTTTCAGTGTCAACACTTTGTTTTCACCTTCCAACCTCTGCACTCTACCAGCAAGAG
Source organism: Helianthus annuus (assembly GCF_002127325.2). Taxonomy (NCBI): domain Eukaryota; kingdom Viridiplantae; phylum Streptophyta; class Magnoliopsida; order Asterales; family Asteraceae; genus Helianthus; species Helianthus annuus. Next base: position 139,499,768 of record NC_035436.2, read on the forward strand.
TCTTTTCTCTATCAGCAATCTTTTTGCTTTCAGCCGCCAACTTTTTATTCTCTGCTATCACATCCTCAATTCTCTTTTCCAATTTCAACACTTGCGAATTGTTTGCAAAGTCGAAATCAACGTCTAGCAGATTATCTTGCGGTATCGGAAGACCTCTACTCGAAGAACCAGGTTGTACTTGGGTGAGTGGAGATGTGCCAAAGAGATCTTGCGAAGTATAATATGGTTGTTGTGGTGGTGGTGTTGATTGAAGAATAGGAGATGGTTGTCGTTGTGGAGTAGGTTGTCTGGGTGGTGTTGAGTGTGATGGAGGAGTAGGTTGTCTTGGTGATTGTTGTGGTGTTGGTTGTCTGGGAGGAGATTGATGTATTGGAGATTGTGGAGGTGTTGGTTGACGTGGAGGTGTAGAATGCGTATGTATGATCTTCTGAGGGCGCTTCGACACTTTAATTTTTGGTGTAGTTCTCTTTCGACCAGCAGCTTTCTTTTTACCCTTCGGAGAAGATTGTGACACTGAAACATGCTCCGGAGAAGGTACATAAGGTGCATCTTCTTTCTCTTCCCTCTTCCTCTTTCTAATCAACTTCTCCTGTTCTACCTCTTCTCTCATTCGTCTTTCACGTTCTTTTGCATCAATCACTTCATATTCAGACGAACTAGAAGAACTAGTAGTGTCTTTATCAACGTCGTCACCTTCAACATCATCTAACACTTTCTCTTTTTCTTTTTGAACATCAGAAGTAACCGTTTCCACAACACTGTCAACAAAATATGCTTCTGTTGTGAACAAATCTGTCTCAATTTCAATATTTTCAGCACCAGTCATCTCTTGTTCACTTTCAACATTCATCTCAGAAATATCTTCATCAGATTCATCAATTAACATTGTTTGCTTTTTCTTCTTTTGTATCTTCTTCGGTTTTGACGAAGAACCTTCACCTTCAGCTACAGGAGTTGCAAATCTACGTCTGCGTCCTGACTCCTTTACATACCACTCGTTCTTTGTTCCTTTGAAATTCTGAAGTATTTTCAATTCTACAGCATACAACGCCTCTTTCATTTCCTCCTGATTTCTCCAATTTTGATGATTTTCCGGATCAGGATCCACATAGTTCGCATCTCTAAGCAATCCAAAGTTTTCAATCACTAGATCAGGCTCTGGATGATTAGGATGATACTTGACCAGGTTCTTCAAAGTGTTATTAGACATGTGAGCTTGAACAAGAAGATCACCCTGAATGTTTCTATCAATTCTAGGGTATGCACGATCAATCATCATTTGTACAAAACGCGGATACCTCCAGGTTCTAACATCCGACGTGAGATTCTCCACCATATAATGAAAAACTATGTGCGAAAAATTGTATTTCTTATTCAGCACCAACGCTGTCAACATGTTCATTTGGTAATCTCTCATCTGGTCGAAACTGCCCTTTGTGTGGCTCAAGGAAATCAGAATACAATGAATTAAGAACTTGAAAGATTTTTGAAACTTTGACTTCAAGTAGTTTCCGGTGTTCAAAGCACCTCTGTATCCCATTCTCAGCATACAACCCTTCACCAAAGGTTCCGGAAATCTTGTGGGGTAGTTGGCCTCATCAGGAAAGTTCATAACTTCTCGAACTAATGCTTCAGTCACCAGAATAGTTTCCAACTTTCCATCTACTCCCACCACTGACGAAATCACCTTGCTTGCCTCATCATACTTTGCATTCATCCAAAAACGACTAATATGTGATCTGTACAATGGTCTTTGATCAATCATTGCTTTCTTTACTGGAATACGATTCGTATAGTCCAAAATACTGCTGAATTCTGACAATAAAGGACACTTCTCCACATCTAAATCAATGCAGCTGTTGTGTACTGGATCGAATAACACGTTTGGAGATGCCTGCACAACAACAACAGAAACCAAGACTTAGAAAAAAATTTCACATTTTGAACACTTGACCAAAAAGCGAACCAACATTTTACAGTAAAAGCGAACCTACACTGTGCTACCATAAAAGCGAGCCAAACACTTTGCAACCCTATAGGCGAACCACTGTAATGACTAAAAAGCGGACTTACTTAGAAAATACACAAAAAAGCGAAACATCCCTAGCCACATAAGCGAATCAACAGTTTACTGCCTTAAAAGCGGACCTGATATGGTACATATGGGCGGACCTGAAAGTGTTCCTAAAGGCGGACCTAAAATGGTAACAATGAGCGGTCCTACAGATGACTTATGAGCGGTCCTATAGATGACATATGAGCGGTTCAACAGATGACATATGAGCGGTTCAAAGTTATCTGTTCGTAAAAGCGATCCAAATTCAAAACCTGTAAAAACTGCTTTAACCCTAAAATTGATTCAAAAATCATAGTCTTCACAACATTCCGAGACTAGAGGTATCTTTGATTTCTACAAAACATGCCTAAAGAACCCTAGATCTGAAACTGAAACTATGCATCATCGACAAAACACATCAAACACTCAAATTACAGCAATTAACATGTAATACAACTCCTAATATCATCAGACGACACTGAAACAACGATCATTTCAAACAAATATGACATTCAAAGGCTTAAAACGCGATCCGTTTATACGAACATACCGACTGACATGATTTCACTTCAAAAGAGATAAAATTTCAAGAGAACTTACCTTGCCCATGGTATAATCAGTGGAAATCTATCAAAATCAAGTGAAAACAGGGCTCAAACAGCAGTAAATCACGATGAACAAGACGAATCGCTCGAAATCGCCTCAGAGACAACAACGTATAAGCGAACCAAGAAATGACAGAAAAAGCGGACCCCTGTACCTTTTATATGGGGTCTGGACCGCTTATTCGACAGCGGACCATCTTGTTACTATGACAGAAAAGCGGACCACAAGATGCCATAAAAGCGAACCAACATCACTTTTTTAAGAAATTTATTTTTTATTCATTTTTCCAACTTTTTCGATTTCACACGCTGACACCCAGTTGACCAAGTCCAAGTTAATGACCCTGGACAACTGTTTGACCTACCAAGTCCAAGTTAATGGCCCTGGATGATCAGTTTTATGAAGTACTCTGTCGTTTTGTTTCAAAAACAGTTCAAATTAATGAACTTTTCAACGTTTCAAACATTTGCACATTTTATCTTTCAAACATCATACCAGATCTTTGTTTGCAATCACAGCTTACCCAACCCTCATCAGATACAGACATGATCTGCACACAGGCTTTGATCTTCCAATTCCCAGTATCAGTTGTCGAAAATAAAATGAGAAAAAAAATCTTTTTGGGTTTTAAGCTGTACAAACTGAAATATATACACACAATATTTTTGTGAGCGTGTTAGGGGATCATATCAGCTGCCGACAGAACACAAGCACCGTTAAGCTTATTTCATTTTAAGTATTAAGCAATTCGCATTGATTGTCGGTATAATGATCCATTTTAAATTCTCGCAAAACTTTCAATCTGTTCGGGATACGTTATTAGTGTTTTAAAGACTTAAACGTTAACGTGTGTTCCCACCTCAGTATATACTCCCGTATCCGAATCCCAGTATTCAGTCTTACAGGTGAATATACCACAGCTGATATCTGTTGGGGTTAGATGCGAAACCGTGAGAGCTCAGGTCAGAACTTCCGTTCAGCAGAGAGATGACGGTTCGACTTTAAGGTGGGTCCCCTTTAGAGGATCTTTTGCATTTCAACAGCAGCGACTATCAATTTTATTGTTTCATCAGCATGCTGAGGGTGAAGCTTATATTTCAAAGCTTTTTGCGTAAAGTATTATCCGGGGACTAGGTCAGTATTTCCATACAGCAGAAGTCCCGGGATAATACCCCAGATATCACCGAGCATAAAGACCTAGTATCTCAGAATACGGGACCTTTCAAACAGGATTTCAGGGGTTACCTATATATCCTGGAGGTGTTCCCCACGAAAACGCAAGTTAAATTTAGTTTATATCCCAAACTGATCTACTAATTCTGTAAGAACCTACCGGCACATCTTTAGCGAGATTGCTTAACTGCATTAATACATTACATATCTTTAGCGTACTGTGCCCGTCTAGCTGATGTACTATCATTTCCCCTATACTACACAGCTCTTTTTGCATTTTTTTAATGTTTTTGGATTTTTATGATTTTATCATGTTTTTGTATTTTTCTGCGAATATCTCACCCTAAAACTAAAACATGTTTTTGTTCTTAACGAAAAGCTGTACAAACAAAAGTTGACAACTCGATACGGTTCAAGTCAGATCGCCGCCCAATTGTAGGATCCATTTTAATGACGACCTGACGAGTCGATCAGAAGAGCACTTGGACAGAATCAGAGGCGGAATTCATTGATTCGGTCTTCGTAAAGCTTGATTTTACTACTTAACGTCTCTTTTATTGATTATTTGACAAATATACAAGATCCGGAGACAAATCGGCAGGGCTTCGCCGTTACACCTTCAAAAACACACACTGATCCGCTCATATGACACCCCTATATATAGACATATGGGTTCGCTTATACGGACATGTCCGTATAAGCGGACCTGACATAAAAGCGGACCTACCATGTCCGTATAAGCGGACCTGACATAAAAGCTGACCTCCTATGTCCGGATAAGCAGACCTACATGATTTGTCCATATAAGCGGACCTATCATGAGTGACACATAAGCGGACCCACTTTTTGACACATAAGCGGACCTATCACTAAATCATGATTTCTCGATTTCCGTTCACTATACAATCAGCCCTAGCCTAAGACTCGAACTAAGATGTAGTCGACAGACAACTGCACCAACAGACTCCCCCTTGAATGTTGACGGAATCTTCAGTGAGAGTCTTCAACATGACATTCTCGGATATTGCTTGGTCTTCTTCAGGAATTCTGCCTGGATCTTTCTTTGGCTATAACTTTCATCAGACTCCCCCTATCATCCTGCTAGGATTGTCGTCTGGGATTTGTTACCACCATTGAAATCTTCTCCTGGCTTTTCTCTGTTCAGCTCATCATCTGCATACATCTCAAACACTCATAAGAATTGTTTCAGATTTAATCATTTTAAAGACTATGAAGATCAATATGCATGTTTACATTCAACTTAGAGTACAAGTTTAATGAACCATTTTGACGTTTTAATCTTCTCAATTTCACTCACTCTCTCCCAAATCACACGTTCAACATGTTTAGCATTTGAAATGTTGAAAATCAGTTCTTCACACACTGTTGTCGAAAATCTTTTTGGAGTTTTCAATTTTCAAACAAAAATACAATATTTTTGGATTTTTGAATTTGATGAAAAATCTTGAAACAAACAACAAACAAACACTATTTTTGAGAGATTGTGCAAGAGGATCATATCGGTTTTTGAGACACATCACAAGCACCGTTGATCTTACTTAATCAGCATATGTTCAAACAAATTTACTTCTGATTGTCAGTATTGTTGTCCACTTAAACCTCTACACAAGTTTTCAATTGATTCAAGATACGTATTTAATGTTTTAGAACTTAAACTTATTTGCGTGTCCCACCACTTGAATATACTCCCGTATTCAGATCCCAATATTCTGATTTACAGGTAAGTATACTACAATGATATCTGTATATAAATTAGGGGATACGCGAAAACTGAGAGATCTCAGGTCGATACTTCCGTATGCGCAGAGAGATATCAGTTTCGACTTAGCGGTGTGTCCCCTTTAGGAGATCTTTTAGCTACAACAACTGATTATCAATTTTATTGTCTAATCAGCTGAGGGCTTTATGCTATGTTTCAAGCATTTTGCAGCAAGTATTATCCGGGGACTAGGTCAGAACTTCCATTCAGCAGAAGTCCCGGGATAATACCCCAGACATCATTGAGTAAAACACCTAGTATATCAGAATAAGAAACCTTTCAAACGAGATTTCAGGGGTTACCTATATATCCAAGTAGTGTTCCCCACAAACTAAGCAAGTTTGAATTTAGGTTTATATCTCGAATATAATTTACTAACTGTGTGAAGTCTACTGACACATCATTAGTAAGAATTGTTTAAAAACACTCTTGACTTTACAAATCTCTAGCATGCTGTGATAGTTCACCGATGTACTATCATTTCTTCTTATAGCAACAAATCTCATTTTGTATTTTTCAATTTTTAAATTTTTCAAAATTTTATTACTCCCCCTAAAATCAAAATATGTTTCAATTTTGATTTTCCGAGGAAAATTGAAAACAAACTATACAAGAAAATTTGACAACATTATGTAAATTACCTCAATTCACCATCCTCATGCAAAAACAATCAGAACTCCCCCTTACAACAAACTATTTTCCCATAGTGATTTCAAAACACTTAAGTTTGTTTCAATCAAAATGGTTTTTCCGGAAAAAATATAAGTTTGTTTACCAAACATTTTAGGTACGGGGTTACTTCATTATCTTGTTTTTTGATCAGATGTAGGAAAATCCAAGTACAAATTAATGTCGTTGATTTACCATTTGCAGTTCAGAATCCTCTGTACCACTTGCAAAACATAAACTCATCTAAATACCTCTTGTAAGAAAACACATACAAACCTTTTTACCGTTTGTATGATTGACATTACCGAATAGATTTTGAAAAAGATGCCGATTCATGATCCACAATACCATCTTGGGATCTCCGGCAATTGCTGCAAAATCTCAAATACTGATGTAGAAAGATGCCGATTCATGCTCCACGCTTACAAACCTGGGAGCTCCGGCAAGTCAGGATTTTTCATTTAAACAGATTCACCCAAGCCTGACCAGCCTTGGGTGATTTCGAATTCTTGTTCAACAATGGTGGAAAGTTTTTCTCATCCATTGTTAAAATAGAATTCTCGACCTTTACCTCAACACATGGCTCTTCTGGCTTTGACGAACCAGAATCATTGCCTGCAGATGGCTTCTCTGACTTTGATGAGTCAAATTCATCGCCTGAAGGTGGCTTGTTTGACTTCGGCACGTCAGATTCATCGCGGACCTTTTCCTTCTTCTTCTCCTCTTTTGTCCCCAGATTTGTATCTGATGAATTCTTTTCGTTTGTCTTTACAGCTGAGGGAGTAGATTCATCAGAACTTTTATTCGATCTGTCCGGTGAACCCGAGGACAAGATCTTTTCGAGATATTCTCTCACTTTCTTTCTCTTTTTCCTCAGTCGGTCTTTCTGCCCCTGAGAAAGCTTCACTTTTGTTTCTTTAACTTTAGGTTCTTTGACCTTCTGTTCTTTGACGTTTTGGCCCGAAGCTTTCAATTCTCTGGGCTTGACAACGACTGGTATCTTCTTTGCCATTTTCTGAGAATTAGCCCTCAATCTGTCATTCGATCTTCGTGAGCAATCTCTGGCAATGTGACCTTTGATGTTGCAGTTAAAGCACCTCCTGGTCTCATAACTCCAATACTGGCAGTTAACAGCAATGTGTCCGTGATATCCGCAGCTGTAACACACTCTGTTATCGTACCAATCACCATTTTGAGTCCAAACGCTCAGATCAAAGCACTGTTTGGCTTGGTGATATTCCTTCCTCAAGTTTGCTGGATTTGGCTTTTGAGCACTGTGGTCCAACCTGCACCACTTAATACCAACATTTTTTGAATTTTCATTTTTTACCTTTTGTAATTTTTCATTTTGATTGGATGATCGATCTGATGATCTTTTATTATCTTTTTGAACAATTTTCTCATTTTTAATTTTTTGTTTCTGTTCCGCTTTCTTCTTCAAAGGTTTTTGCTTCGAGCATTCACCCTTTTCAGTCGATTGCAGAACAGTTTTCTTAAACTTTTCCTTTTTATCATCAAATTTTTCACCGCAATCTTTAACTTTGACATTATCAAAGTTTGTGACATTGTCACTTATTGGAACTGAATTGATTGGTTTTGGACAGGGAAAATTCAAACTGTCTGATTTAATCACAAAACCTATCAATTTCTTTTCAAGTTCATCAATCTTGCTTCTGGAATTTTCAGCTTCTTTTTCAAGCTGAGATATTCTACCAAGATGAGACTAGATCGAACTTTCATTATCAATCTTCAAATTTTCAAGAACAGATTTTTTATCTTCTAGAACTTTTATCTGTTCTTGAAATTTTAATTCATTCGCTTTCAAATTTTTATTCTCTAGCTTGATCCAGAAATCTTCATCTTCTGATGATTTCTGTTTGCTTTCAAGCTTTTTTTCCAACTCTTTGATTTTCATTTGAGCACATTCACCTTCTTTTTCAAGTTCGATAATTTTCTGAAGATGGAAATTTATCATTTTCTGTTTTTCAATGTGGTTTTTACTGAACACATTTCTCCCATCTTCAAGAATTTTCATTTGCTCTTCAAATCTTTGCCTTTTCAATGTCAAACTATTAAAATCATTTAACAGTTTGTCATTTTCTGCTTTTAGTTTCTCACAATTTTCATGTAACCAAAGAATCTGGTTTTCAGCAGTGTGCTTCTCGTCTTTCAACTTTTTGACTTCAGATGCCAAACTTGCCATGTCTTTCACAAGTTTGTCATTATCAGTCTTGACATTATCGCATTTTGAGCACATTGTTTCATTCTCCACCGATTCTTCAGCTTTTGGAGCTTCTTCTTCCTTTGCTATGAATGTACCTGCACAAAAGATTTTAACGAAATCAAGAGGATTTCCATTATTATCAATATAACAACCTCGTTTGAAATCGTATTTCAGCATATATTTTGCCCTGACACATTTAGAAACCCTTTTGTGCATCTCTTTAATCACATCTGAACTCAGATCTAGCACATTATTCTCCAAAACCTTGATCATTTCTTTCTTTTTCTTTCTGATTTCAAATTCATGAGCTTTAAGTTTGCTGATGAATTGATTTAGAGGTAGTTTTGAAAAATTTGAGTCCTCCCTTAAATTTTTTAAACATTCACCCCATTCAATCGGTAATGCATCTGCAAACTTCTCTAATTTCTCAGCATTTGACGGATATATCTTATGATCTTTCAAATAATTCAGTAAGACACTATATCGGTCTTTAAGATCTTCCAGCGTTTCGTCTTTCAGACACACAAAATATTTAAACCTTTTTGCCCATCCATCTTTGCTCACTTTTCTATAACCCTCATCTAGAAATCCGTGATGCCATTCATTAAATCTTTCAAGATAATAGTTCTCCTGTTCATCAAACACCATTGCCATTTTTCACAAAAACCCAACACGTGTTTGTTGACTGAAAAGCGAACCACAACAGATTGACCGAACGAGCGGATCTCTTATTTGATCGAATAAGCTAACCTACTCAACGTCCAAATAAGCCGACCTACTCAATGTCCGAATAAGCTAACCTACTCAATGTCCGAATAAGCTGACCTACTCAATGTCCGAATAAGCTGACCTACTCAATGTCCGAATAAGCTGACCTACTCAATGTCCGAATAAGCGGACCTGCTGATGTTCAAATAAGCGGACCTGCTGATGTTCAAATAAGCGGACCTGCTGATGTTCAAATAAGCGGACCTGCTGATGTGCTTTTGGAGCGGACCTCACTTAATGTGACACAAAAGCAAACCAGACTAGTCACAAAAGCGGACCAGACTTGTCACAAAAGCGGACCAGACTATGTCTATGCCGTAAAAGCGGACCTTATTCGGAACACGTTTTGACCCATTTTTAGTCCGTATTTCAGTCCAAAACTTTCAAGGGTTTGTCTATGTACTATTGCGCACAATCCTTGAAATTTTCAGCAAATTTTGACCGTTGGAAGTGTCTGAAACAGAAAAAGAAGGTGTAGAAATCAGAATTTTCGAGCGAAAATCGAGCTAAACGGTAAGAACTCTTCCTCCTGAGCTCTGATACCACTTGTAGGAACGTTTGACGACCTGACGAGTCGATCAGAAGAGCACTTAGACAGAATCAGAGGCGGAATTCATTGATTCGGTCTTCGTAAAGCTTGATTTCACTACTTAACGTCTCTTTTATTGATTATTTGACAAATATACAAGATCTGGAGACAAATCAGCAGGGCTTCGCCGTTACACCTTCAAAAACACACACTGATCCGCTCATATGACACCCCTATATATAGACATATGGGTTCGCTTATACGGACATGTCCGTATAAGCGGACCTGACATAAAAGCGGACCTACTATGTCCGTATAAGCGGACCTACATGATTTGTCCATATAAGCGGACCTATCATGAGTGACACATAAGCGGACCCACTTTTTGACACATAAGCGGACCTATCACTAAATCATGATTTCTCGATTTTCGTTCACTATACAATCAGCCCTAGCCTAAGACTCGAACTAAGATGTAGTCGACAGACAACTGCACCAACAGTGAAGCAAGGAATGATCCTAATGTGGTGATGGGTAAGTTCCTTCTCGATGACTTTTATGTTACTGTTTTATTTGATTCGGGTGCGGATACCAGTTTTATGTCTCTGAAATTTAGTCAAATGCTTAAACGTACACCAACCCCTTTAAACACGAAACATGTCGTAGAGTTAGCTAACGGTAAAAGTTTAGAGGCCGCACACATAGTCAAGGGTTGTAACATCGTTTTAGCTGGTCAGACTTTCTCTACCGATCTCATCCCTATAGCCTTGGGTAGTTTTGACTTCGTCATTGGGATGGATTGGTTGTCCCAACAGCAAGCAGAGATCCTATGCAAAGAGAAGATTGTTCGTATTCCCCGTTCTAGTAAAGAACCTCTCGTGATTCAAGGCGACAAGAGTGGTGTTGTTGTGGGCATCATCTCCTTCCTTAAGGCCCAGAAGTGTTTGCGAAAGGGACACATCGCTATCTTGGCACTTGTCACTGACGCGTCAACGAAAGAGAAGAAGATCGAGGATATTCCAGTAGTACGCGACTTTCCTCAAGTGTTTCCTGAGGATTTACCTGGGCTACCGCCTCATCGCCAGGTCGAATTCCAAATCGAGCTAGCTCCTGGAGCAGTACCCATAGCTCGAGCACCTTATCACTTAGCACCGTCAGAATTGGAAGAACTATCCAAACAACTGCAAGAACTCTTGGATAAGGGTTTCATTTGTCCTAGCTCTTCGCCTTGGGGAGCTCCAGTATTATTTGTGAAGAAGAAAGACGGTACCTTCAGGATGTGCATAGATTATCGCGAACTCACCAAGGTGACAGTGAAGAATCGCTATCCTCTTCCACGTATTGACGACTTATTCGACCAGTTGCAAGGGTCGAGCTACTACTCCAAGATTGATCTGAGGTCAGGTTACCATCAACTGAGAGTCCGGGACGAGGACGTCTCCAAAACAGCATTCAGAACTCGCTATGGCCACTACGAGTTTCTGGTCATGCCATTCGGGTTAACAAACGCGCCTGCAGTCTTCATGGATCTTATGAACAGAGTGTGCAAGCCCTACCTAGACAAATTTGTTATTGTCTTCATCGACGACATCCTGATCTATTCTAAGAGTTAGGAGGAGCACGAGAAGCATTTACGACTCATTTTGGAACTCCTTCGAACAGAACAGCTGTACGCCAAGTTCTCGAAGTGCGATTTCTGGCTTCGTGAAGTTCACTTTTTAGGCCACGTGGTAAACAAGGATGGGATTCATGTTGATCCATCTAAGGTAGACTCGATTAAGAACTGGCCTGCGCCTCGCACACCAACGGAAATACGCCAATTATTGGGTTTGGCCGGTTACTACAAGAGGTTTATCAAGGATTTCTCCAAGATTGCGTAACCTCTCACCTTACTAACGCAGAAGGGTGTTACCTATCGTTGGGGTAATACACAGGAAACAGCTTTTCAGCACTTAAAGGATAGGCTTTGTAGCGCACCTATTCTCTCATTTCCTGAAGGCACGGACGATTTCGTGGTTTATTGTGACGCATCAATACAGGGTCTTGGTTGCGTATTGATGCAACAGGATAAAGTCATTGCTTATGCTTCGCGCCAACTTAAGATTCACGAAAGGAACTACACTACACACGATTTAGAGCTGGGAGCTGTTGTTTTCGTGCTTAAGATATGGAGACATTACCTGTACGTTACCAAGTGCACCATCTACACCGATCACAGGAGTCTCGAGCATATCTTCAAGCAGAAGGAATTAAACATGCGTCAACGTCGATGGGTCGAGCTACTGAACGATTACGAATGTGCCATCAAGTACCACCCGGGCAAAGCAAATGTTGTGGCCGACGCCCTCAGTCGAAAGGACACTACACCTTGGCTTGTGCGAGCATTACAACTTACCATCCAGTCTAGTCTTCCTGCACAGATACGAGATGCTCAGGTAGAAGCATTGAAACCAGAAAACGTCAGGGCTGAATCCCTACGCGGTTCAAGGCAGCGCTTAGAACAAAAGGAAGACGGCTCCTACTACGTAACAGGACGCATCTGGGTCCCACTTTATGGCAACTTACGCGAACTTGTAATGGATGAAGCTCATAAGTCTCGCTACTCAGTACATCCTGGTTCGGATAAGATGTACCACGATCTCAGAACTACGTATTGGTGGCCTAGCATGAAAGCTCACATAGCAACTTACGTTAGCAAATGTTTGACTTGTGCGAGAGTGAAGACCGAATATCAAAAACCATCGGGCCTACTCCAGCAACCAAAGATACCACAATGGAAATGGGAGGAAATTTCCATGGATTTTGTTACTGGCCTGCCTAGATCTCAACGTGGGAACGATACTATTTGGGTGATCGTGGATCGACTCACTAAGTCTGCACACTTTTTAGCTATTAAGGAAACAGACAAGTTCTCTACTTTAGCAGACATTTACTTAAAGGAAGTGGTTTCGAGGCACGGGGTGCCCACCTCTATTATATCTGATCGTGATGCACGTTTTACTTCGGAACTGTGGCAAGCAATGCACAAATCTTTTGGCACACGATTAGACATGAACACAGCTTATCACCCTCAGACGGATAGGCAGTTTGAGCGCACTATCCAGACTCTAGAAGACATGCTTCGGGCATGCGTTATCGATTTCGGAAATGGCTGGGAAAAACATCTCCCTTAGTGGAGTTCTTGTACAACAACAGTTACCACACCAGCATTCAAGCCGCTCCATTTGAGGCATTGTACGGACGTAAATGCCGATCACCTCTATGTTGGGCAAAGGTGGGGGATAGTCAGATCACGGGTCCAGAACTTGTAGTAGATGCAACGGAAAGAATTGCTCAGATACGACAACGAATGGCGGCAGCTCGTGACCGTCAGAAAAGCTACGCTGATAAGCGCAAGAAACCACTCGAGTTCCAGGTTGGGGATCGAGTGCTACTCAAAATCTCACCCTGGAAGGGTGTACTTCGTTTTGGTAAACGAGGCAAGCTCAATCTGCGGTTTGTCAGACTGTTTGAAATCACTGAGAAAATAGGCAAAGTGGCCTACAAACTGAACCTACCAGCAGAACTGGGTGGAGTTCACAATGTTTTCCACGTGTCAAATCTGAAGAAGTGTCTGGCAGATGAGACCCTTATAGTTCCTTTGAAGGAGCTCACTATCGACGAGAAGCTGCGATTCGTTGAGGAACCAGTTGAAATCACGGACCGAGATGTTAAGGTCCTCAAGCACACCAGAATACCTCTTGTTCGAGTTCGTTGGAACTCCTGTCGTGGCCCAGAGTTCACCTGGGAACGAGAAGACCAAATGAAACTCAAGTATCCCCAGTTGTTCGGAAACAATGCAACTACTACAGAGGCTGAAGCTACTACAGAATTTCGGGACGAAATTCCAAATCAACGGGGGGGTGATGTGACACCCCAGGAAAACCAGTAAACTACACAACACAACTAGCTTCCTCAGTAACCGCATGCTAAATTTCGGGACGAAATTTCTTTCAAGTTGGGGATAATGTGACACCTCGAGTTTCCAAGATTCCATCTTCGCATTAATTGCGCGTTAACTGTTTAGTTGTGTGATTGTTTGCTTTGTAACTGTACACTGATTACAAGTTGAGATGGTTGTTTGATATGTTATGTGTTCAATATGAGTAAAGTGTTTTATTTGTTTGATTTCATGAACATGAATATTTGTATACTACTGAGTTTTGACCCGACAAACAAAGTGTTTCGCCATAGCCAACATCGACGAAACGGGGTTTGTTTCGTCACCCCTATCTCGATGAAACTGGGTGTTTCGCCGAGCCCAGTTTCGCCGAAGCCCATTAAGGGCCCAGTACGTTACGCGACTATTTATTGTGTGTTACGGTTCCATTCGTCACACTTTCAACGAAATAGAAACCCTAGAGCTCTCTCCTGTGCACCGACGGCAGCCCCTCCCCATCCGAAAGTCTATCCATCTCGTTCGTACTAATCGCTTAGCTTTCCGGTTAGTGTTTGTATCATTTGATTTTAATGATCTTTGAAGTTGCTTTCTGTATGATCTTGATGTTGTGTAACAACTAGAGTTCCAGCTAGTAGATCCATTTATGATATTATGCTTGTAGAACAGATTCATGTGGTTATCAGTTATATGCCGAGTGATGCTTGTGTAGATTAGGGTTGATATTCTGTTGCTAAAACGATTGAACTCGATCTGATGTTGTGACTGTATTCACTCATGATTTACTACTCAAAGCTTATGTTCCTGTTTGATATTTGCAAACCACATTATCGTCTGCCTTTGATTGATCAAATGAATATGTGTTAAAGTCTGGTGTATGCAATAATCTGGTAACATGTGATTCCTGGATATAGTTTTGTTGTTGATGATCGTTATGTAACGGCTGTTATGATGATTAGGGTTTCTGTGATATTTCTGTAACAGTTACAATATACGAGGTAACTGACATTGTTGACAAAACGCAAATCACGGCGAAACAGAGAGTGTTTCGCCAAGAGTAGCTATGATGAAACAGGGGGTGTTTCGCCGAAGGGATCACGAGGAAACAGAGGGTGTTTCGTCGAAGGGTTGTACGATGAAAACAAGTGTGTTTCGTCGAATGGGTAGACAGCACAGTAACTTAGTTTAAATCTATTAAGAGTTAACTGGATTAATTAACCGCTGTTAATGATAAGTATGACTTGCATGAAAATGTGTAACTGGTAAATGCTATGTGCTAAGTTGTTACTTGCATGTACGTGATGATCTTGACCTATCGGCCGTACTTTGTGAATGTAAACTGATTGTGAATACATTCATAACTATAGGACGTGATTGATTACTTACGAGCATATAATTTAACATACCGAGCAAACCAAGGTGAGTTCACACTCTTTCCAAGGCATGGGATTCCCAAGGGTTGGGAATGGGTAAATGAACTAAACGGTAATTACAACCATCCTCCGTGGGTAGGATGCCAAGTATACACACTGGACCAAACCTCTATCATGAAGTCCCTCATTATATCGACTAAATCATCGAGGCCTATGGCGAGCGGGTCATTAGTTAATAGCGCTATTAGGTTTAACAAACCTCACACCATGTCGTTCGAACGGGCGTGTACTAATGGACTATGGGCAAAGGGTCAATGCTGATAGACATTGACTTAGGGCACCTCTTACATTTTCATAGCAGTCGATACACACGGTCTAGTAAAACATGGGAAGCCCCCACTAATCTTCGCACACATGTTTGGGAGACCGCGATACGAACTAATACGATACATGGTTTACAAAACGAACATATGATTTACGAAACGAATACTATAACTAAACAACCAACTGTGAACTCGCTCAACTTTGTTGTTGACTCATTGTTACATGCCTTGCAAGTCGTTAGGTACTCATGGAGCTTGCACAGGGAGGCGCGGTCGTTGTGGGACATGGCAGTGGGTGCCATGCTAAAAACATTACTTTATTTCGTACTTAATACTTACATTGGGTTTTACAACTTTGCTTCCGCTAAACACTTAACTATGTTTTTTATTTGAATCACCTTTCATATTGTGTGGTTGAATTTTACTTATAACTTGTTATGTTCAATATGATTGGTGGCTTGATCCTGGTCAGTCACGCCTCCAGGCGGTGGTACTCCGCGTGTGGATTTTGGGGGTGTGACAAATACCGAATATAACTGGTACGGTATGATATTTACCGGTAAATCAACCAAAATATCGGGATCGAAAAGTGCGTATTGGTACCAGTACCAAATATAATCGGTACGGTACTGATTTGGTACCAATGTTCATCCCTAAATGAAACAA
Source organism: Helianthus annuus (assembly GCF_002127325.2). Classification (NCBI taxonomy): domain Eukaryota; kingdom Viridiplantae; phylum Streptophyta; class Magnoliopsida; order Asterales; family Asteraceae; genus Helianthus; species Helianthus annuus. Next base: position 139,515,872 of record NC_035436.2, read on the forward strand.
GATTTTAGTTCACTTGTGGAACTCAATTCTAAGCAAGTCTTTGTAATTATGTTGATTAAACAATGCATCCAGACATTTAATATTCCTCTTAAAACACATCAACTTTCTGCTTAATTTGGTTTCAGTATATGAATATTTGTAGTCAAATAAGGAACCTTATATAAAGAATGAAAAGTAGATTATAAACTTAATATATTCCACTTCAAACACACATCCATACGGTTGTTTTTTCGCTCACAAAAAAGAATAGAAAAATCAAGATTACTCAATTTTACATATTTGCATGTCGTAGATATAAGCCTTTAAATAATATAATATCGTAATAAGAATATTATGATACAACGGTAGAAGAAAATTGTGTTACTTTTTGTAAACCTAGATTCTAATCCATGTTTAGTTATTAAAAAATCGAATGCGATTTGAAATTCAAATTCAAGTTATACATGTTTTTTTATGTTTACATAAATATACACACAAGCACAAATTGATAAAAAGCTTCTAATTTTGGTCCAAATTAAAATTACATTGTCAGCTGTACTAGGTTGTAAGCCCGTGTACTACAACACATGATTAGGTATAGAAAATATGCAATAAAAGAATTATAATAAATAATTACCTACTTCATTACATGTAATCATAAAAAATTACAAATTAATGTCACTTTTATATTTTATAATTTACAAATCAATTAATACAAATACATATTACAAAACGCTAAAAATTTCTTTGTAGACAACATTGCCCGGCCTACTCAGAAGATTATCATCTTTATCAACATATGAAAACACTGATTATTTATAAAAAAAAAACAACTATGGATAGCGATTGTTCTTGAATTTTATTTATGGGGATGATTAAAATGAAAAAAAATATATGTATAACTATTTGTGAAAATGATAATAACAAATTATAAACATGATGTGGTTTTAAATTTTTGGTTACGTCAAATAGTGATTGGTGTATAAATCTTTGGTTATCTCATCTTATTTCAATAGCAACGATAGGCCATTAATCTAACTATAGTTTCAATAACATCGATAGGTTATAAATCTAACTTATCACACCATCGGTACCTTGCAAGATTAAAAGAACCTAATCCCAAGTCGAATACCACTCATTGGCAATCATAATGTTACCATAAATATTATACGAATAAAAAAGCTACGAGAAACGAGTGCCGCAATGCAAAGTGTCGCCCCCATCGCATCGTGCGGGCACCCTACTAGTATATATATATATATATATATATATATATATATATATATATATATATATATATATATATATATATATATATATATATATATATATATATATATATATTTAGTATAAGATAAGTAGGAGAGAGAAATATTTGTTTTAAAAATAGATTAAATTAACAATTTAGATTTGAAGATAATATTTTATTAAAGTATGATAAGATTTAATATTAATTTATTTTTTATTTAGTTAATATAAAATAAATATATATTTGATGATACCTTCCATAAATGACACGTGTCTAAAAGTTGGTTTCTTCTATTATAGTAGATAGATAGATACCTTAAATTACATAATTTTCGCAATATTGTTTTAATACAAAACTACTCCAACAATAATAATAATTAAAACTATCCATGTCATTTTGCACCACCGTGTGGATGTGTTTATGTGTGTTCAACGTGTATGTGTTTTGTTTGATTTCATATCTTGTTTTTGAGAACAACAATTTTTAAATCGCCATTAGATGTTGAAGACATTGTATGTGAAATACGAATATATTACTTAATCCCCTCACTTAATTTTGAAATATAAAAATAAAACCTAAACAATGACATTTTCCTCAACCATTAATTCTAATTTCAGTATAGATTTCAAAAATACATATCTGAAACATAATCAACCACAAACAATAAGAATACACACTCACATGATGACAATGAGACAACAAGATAGTGATGATAGAATGTGTGTTGTAATATTTGTGTGTTAGTGATGCATGTATTTCGTGATATTTATGTTTGTTTTGGCATTTTGTTCGAATTTAACAGAATAGTTAACGGACATTGGTTCAAGACCTTTACTTTATTATGATATCAGAACCATAGATAACTTGCAACTTTTAAATGGTAGTAATAAGGGGAGGGAGGGTGGTTCACTAGTGATAGATTCTATCACTCCCACTATCCAATCAAGTCATGCCAAGTGCAGGGCCGGCCCCTGAGAATTCATGTACCATGTTCGAGCTCGAAAAAACATACCCTTAGGCCTTAACGAAATTGGGTATTGGGCTCATTAAAGGTTTAAACATAATGGTAATGGGCTAATAACTAATCTAAACCATAAAAATAGTTTTGTAAGTGGGCTAATGTTGGTGTTTATATGAGTATACCCTATTAATTTATTTATTTTCACATTTACATATAAGATTTTATTTTACAAATAACGTGCCCATCGAAGTATCGGGCCCTGGCCGGTGGTCCTCCCCGCCCACCCTAAGGGCCGGCCATGGCCATGTGTACAACCAATATTCTATCACTAGTCATAGAAATGTAGGGGGGTGGTATCACTAGTGATAGAATTCTACCACTCCCAAATTTTAAAAATATTTACTCTCACAAACAACACGTGTCCAGAGCATCATCAATGCAATTCGTGAAGTTGGTCAACAGGACATGCAATGCATCATCAATGCAACAGGTGTCAACATGCAACAGGACATGCATCACCAAATTTGTTGAAGTTCAACGCGTGAACTTTTTAACGAGTTATAAGTTTAACGCGTGAAGGGAGTGGAGGCGGCGTGTGCTAACGCGTGATAGAGTTTATCACGATAAAATAACGTGCCACCCCGTGTGGCCTAAGGGTGAAAGGGGTGGTCATCTTAAGGGAAGAGGTAAACTTTCCACCATGGTCGATCCTGAGAATTCGTGTACCCTGTTTGAACTCGAAAAAACGTGTCCATAGACCTTAACGAAATTGGGTATTGGGCTCACTAAAGGTCTAAATCTAATGTCAATGGGCTAATAACGAATTTAAACCATAAGAATAGTTTTGTAAGTAGGCCTATGTTGGTATTTGTTTGGGTATACCCTATTAAAAAAGTTTTTTTTATATATACATATCGGGTTTTTTTTAAATAACGTGTCCTTCAAAATATCGGTCCCTGTCCGGTGGTCCTCCCCGCCCACCCCAGGGCCTCCCCTGCTTTTCACCCACCCAATCATCTATTGCCATGTTATCTTCTCTCTATAAGTGCCCTCTTGCCTAAAAACATAGGTGGTCACCTCTATTGGGTAGAGGTAAACTATTTTTTTAATGTTAATTATGCATTTAAACAAAATAAATAAAACATAATCAATTAAATAAAGTCATCAATAAACTAAATTGAAAAAAGAAAATTAAAACTAGTAAAATGGTCACCCCTCGCCTTCGAACCGGAACACGAAATTTTTTTCTTGCCATCATCCTTGTTTTGTCTATCCATAGTATGAGAATTTTGAGATTTAATAAGTGAGAATATATGAATTAGGTGAAAAAATGATATGCAAAATGGTATTATTTATAATCGTATTTATTTGTTTTTTTTTTAATTAAAACGGCAATATACCCGCTAAATGCTCCAACAGTCCAAAAATTCACCCAATGGTCAAATGCTTCATTCGGCAACCATTCACCGATTTCCATCTTCATCGTCGGGGAGGGAAGGGTCGGCGATGGTTTTGCTGTGCAGTAAAAGGGCACACCGCACCTGTAACAGCCCAAGTAAACCGTGCCAAAATATTGTCTGATTTGCCCCTGATGGGTTGCCCATCCAGGAACTCACGGTTTTGTTTTTACCCGACAAGTTACTCGCCCATGCAAAACGCGTTTAGTAGAGAAGGTTTCCACCCCCTTATAAGGAAGGCTTCGTTCTCCTCCTCAACCGATGTGGGACCTGCATCTCCACCCCCCTTAGGGAGCCCAACGTCCTCGCTGGCACACCCGCCCAACCCCTGGCTCTGATATCATTTGTAACAGCCCAAGTAAACCGTGCCAAGATATTGTGCGCTTTGCCCCGATTGGTTCCCCATCCAGGAACTCACGGTCTTGTTTTCACCCGACGAGTTGCTCGCTCAGGCAAAACACATTTTGGTAGAGAAGGTTTCCACCCCTAATAAGGAAGGCTTCGTTCTCCTCCTCAACCTATGTAAGGTTGTGACCTAGGCCAAACCAGATCAACTATTTATGTAATTAACTAATGATGAGGTTACATGTGGCTTGTATTACTATTCATAGACTTCATTTATTAAGGTTGTGACCTAGGCCAAACCAGATCAACTATTTATGTAATTAACTAATGATGAGGTTACATGTGGCTTGTATTACTATTCATAGACTTCATTTATTAATATATAGGGTAATAGGGTAATTAACTAGTTATAAAAAGAATCAAATGAGGAAAAAAGCTAGAGTATTTTCCCAAAAGGGTGTGGTGGAAAAACTTATTTACCAAAATGGGCACTTTGAAAAATATTTACCAAAATAGGTGTTTTTTAAATAATTACTTTTTCTCTCTCCTAATTTTATTGGATAAAAATAATTTCTTCTTAAAATATGTTATATAAGAAGAATTAATTAAAAGTTTGTAATATAATTAAAGAAAAACATTTTGCTTGTTTCATGAAATGTTATAAACAGATTTTTTAATTGTTATATACAGTTTTCTTATATTTTTTCTTTATTGTTTTAATGTGTTTTAATAATCATATTAACTTTTTTTAGTAGAGTGCTTAAATGAAAAAAAAACAATAAAAACAATTTATATTGATATACATAGCTAGCTTTAAAATAATTTAAAGATATGTATTCTTTCGCATAGCTAACTTTGAAATAATTTACCATGCAAATATATATAGACGATGTAGAATTTTATAACTAAAATGTAATTTTTTATACATTCGTATTTTAAAATAAGGGATTTAATATGCAAAAAAAAAATGGTTTCAGAAAGTAGATTGGTTTTCTTATTATATATTTTAAATATAAATTATCCAAAAACGTACTTTAATATTAAAGAATAAAGAAATTGAAAAACAAAAATTGTTATAAAGAACAAGTGTTAACTGTTAAGAGAGTATATGTAAAAGAATAAAAGTTTCATTTAGTTAAACATTATAATTTTTTTTAAGAAAACGTTTATATAAGAATTAAAAAATAATTCGTTTATAAAATTTCATGAAACAAGCAATTTTTTTAATTATATTAGAAACTTTTAATTAATTCTTCTTATATAACATATCTTAAAAGAAAATTATTTTTATCCAATAAAATTAGGAGAGAGAAAAGGTAACTATTTAAAAACACCTATTTTGGTAAATATTTTTCAAAGTACCTATTTTGGTAAATAAGTTTTTCCACAACACCCTTTTGGGAAAAAACTCAAAAAAGCTATTAATTTTTTACATTAATTTTATTATTATTGTTATACATTATTATATATAGGGGAAGGTTTATTTGAGAAGAAATTTAATGTGAGAAGAAAAAGAAGAAATGGCATAATGGTAAAATATTAAATAGTTTATAACTCCTCCCATTAATTATGTTATCTCTCATTAATAAAACAAAAAACATTTTATCCTACACATTTTCAAAATTTATCATACATATATCTTACATTTACCGAAATTTACCCTACGCATATATAAATTCATCATACACATTTAAGAATTTATCCTACACATACTAAAATATATCCTACACATGTCGAAAATTGTCTTTCCCCCTAAATTATTTTTTTCTTGAAATAGTATATATTTAAAAGTGAGTTACAAGTTTAATTAGTTAGCTAATTAATTACAATTAGAAATTTACCTATATGCCCTTATTAATAACATTAAATACACATATTAAATGAAGTAAATGGAGCATTTCTATTGGTTTAAAACTTATTCTTTTTATTCTTACAAAATTTTTCTTCTCATTTGAACCCTCCACATTATATATATATATATATATATATATATATAGGGGACCACTAAAATGAAAACCACCTCTAGTTGTAAAAACCACGAGAACCACTTTCTGGCCATTAGATCAAGATGATGGATGGATGAGATTAAAAGTAGTTAAAATTAATATTAAAAACTTTTTATCTTATTATGTTTTTAATATTTTATTCTTAAAGGATATATAAGTAAAATTGTCTTTTTTGTCTTTTTATATATATTAATTTTAAATTACCTTTTTTGTCCTATTCATTAATTACTTTTTTGACTTAATTATTTTTTATTTATAAACAGATTTTTTTGTTATACAATTTTTTGAAATCAAATTTTTATTATAATTTTTTTTAAGATTTGTTTAAAAAAAACGTTTTGAAGAGCCGTTTTTTTACGCCCGGCTTTTTCAAGCGTCCTTTTTTTAAACGCGCCGCCATTTACGTTAAAAGCTTTACGATTTTCTTTACGCGCCGTCATTTACGTTAAAAAACTTTGCGTTTTGCGTTAAAAAACTTACGTTTACCGTTTTACGTTAAAAAATTACGTTTTCCAGTTTTTCGCCCGGCTTTTTCACGCATCGTTTTTTAACGGGTCGTTTTTTGCACGCATCGTTTTTTAACGGGGTCGTTTTTTAACGCGCCGTTTTTACGCTGGGCGTTTTCAAGCGTCGTTTTTTTAAACGGGCCGTTTTTACGCAGGGCTTTTTCAAGCGTCGTTTTTTTACGCGCCGTTTTTTACACACTTTTTTAACGCGCCGTTTTTTACACATTTTACGTTAAACTTTTAAGTTTTACGTTAAACTTTTTACGTTTTACGTAAAACTTTTTACGTTTTAAGTTTTACGTTAAAATTTTTACGTTTTACGTAAAAAAAATTACGTTTTTACGTTTTACGTAAAACTTTTTACATTTTACGTTAAAAATATTACGTTTTACGTAAAACTTTTTACGTTTTACGTTTAAACTTTTTTTTACATAAAACTTTTTTACACAAAAATGAACGCAACCATAAATCACAGCTCGGTAGGTGTCTCAGATAAATTGTTATCATCATCAGATAGATTGTTATCATCATCGACTGGAAAAAAAAATAACAAACCAACAACAAAAATTAAAACAATGTTTGGATTCTCGAAAAAACCGGGGTTTGGGCACAGATTTTTCCGATAATCAGAGGCTGCAAATTGGGGTTGCAGGTTCAAAAACCTACCCTCCGCCATCCTTTCCGCGCCGTCGTCATCAAAATATGCGTTTTCTTTTTGCATCATCGCCGCCCAATCAAACAGGTCAAAACCCACACATAGTTCACTGTTTCAAAATATTCAAAATCATCAGCAACCCCCCCCCCACGCCACCGCTACCACCACCAACAACCATCACACACCTTCATCACAAAAAAAAGCAACAGCAAAAACCCCCCAACATTCAAAAGCATCAACAAAAAGCACTAGTAAAACCAACCAAATCCAAACATTGACAAGCATCAGTAAAAATCCCCCCGATATCAACAACATAAATCAAACACCGGAGAAACATCCCCAAACTGATTTTGCTTGAAAAACAAAACTGATTTTGCTTGAAAAACATCCCCAAACTGACCCGGAACATAACCTCCACCGCCACTACCACTGCCGTAGATGGTGTGGCTCCGGCGGCCGCGCCGCCGTCTGACCACCACCATCATCAATATCACCATCATTATCTATCATATTCAACATCATCATGCCGGTTATCATTCATCCTCATCGAGTATTACCGGAAATGAAAAGAAAGAAACAAGAATTAAAAAAAGGTAGAAGTAACAGATCTACCGGTTATCATCATCCTCATCAAGACCAAGACTGTCACCCCCCAAAATCCACCTGCGGAGTATCACCGCTTGGGAGCGTGACTGACCAGGATCAAGCCACCAATCATATCGAACATGTAATAAATAGTAATAATTATTCATCAATACGAAAGGTGTTTATCAAACCAACGTAATTAAGAGTAGCGGAAGCATTAAAGTAAAACCCAAACATAAGTGTTAACGTATGAAATATCATAAGTGTTCAAATAGCATTCACGATCCTTTGCCCACAACGACCTGCTCCTCCCTGTGCAAGCTCCATAAAGTACCTAAGGCCCTGCAAGGCATGCAGCAAATAATCAACAACTAGTTGAGCGAGTTCACAGAAAGTAAGTTCATAACAGTAATGCGTAAGTTCATCTGGTGGGGGCTTCCCATACAAGTATATATTATTGGTGAGGGATTCTCACATTTATCCTTAACAATGGGGGTTTCCCATTATGGTACTTACTAGACTATTCGCAACCATGTGTTCTTCTTAATCCGAGAACAGGAATACGTACTAGGTCACGCAGGATTTACGTGAGTGCCCTTCCCCGAGGACAGTGGTACGCGTGGGGTTTACGCAGGATTTACGTAAGTGTCCTTCCGACCCGGAAGACAGTAGTGGGTATTTGGTTACGCAGGATTTACGTAAGTGTCCTCCTGACCCGGGAGACAATGGTAGATACTATTTTACGTAGGTTTTACGTAAGTGTCCTGACTATCCTGAGGACGATGGTCTATAGTCTAGTGATTGCGTAAGTACGAGTAATTCATTCCATATTAACATTCCAACCCAATTCCCAACCCGGGAATCCCATGCCTTGGCTGTGTGAACTCACCTTGGTTTGCTCGGCAGATACACAAAAAGTACAGGTAAGCTAGTAGGTGGTCAACCACGTCCTATCAGGGTTATCATAAAAGTCAGGTTTTGACTTAGATAATACACGTTTGATTCATACAAGTTAACATGTTACTGACACGTATAGATCATGGCAACACTTAGCAGTCAAACAATCCATTTAACTTGTGTAACTAACATCAGCCCAACAATAATCTGGCCCAACATGTTGTGCGACCCACAACATGTTGTGCGATCCGCATAACCCCGGCCCAAATAGCGTAACTGACCCAACATGCATAAGCGGCCCAAATATAACACATAAGTAACTTGTGCGATCCAGTGAACTTGTGCGACCCGGTTAGCCTTGTGCGACCAAACTGGGTTGTGCGATCGGCCCTAATACTCAGCCCATGTCTACAGCCCAACAAATAATATGCGGCCCAATAGTTAACACCATTGTGCGATCCAAAGGATCTTGTGCGAGTCAGATGGGCTTGGGCGGTCCAATAACAATGGTAATAACTATCTAACATAACCACGGCCCAGTCCAAATAGACCAAACCCAACTTGTGCGATCAGGTCAATCTTGTACGACCGAGAGCTTGTGCGGTTGGATCAGATCTTGAATGATCTGACCTTGTGCGATCGGCTGACTAGTGCGATTGGGCCTCTTGTGCGACTAGGGGACCTTGTGTGATTCGTAACAAACTTCCAAATATCATGCCATCGGTTACAATCAATTAACAGTTTCCAATTTTTACATCAATCAATCAACAAAATCAAAGATTCTATCCCATCCCTTAATCGATCAAACAAGCATAATCTATCACAAATTCATATGAACCCTAACCTAAACATATGAACAATTTAACAAGCATGAAACCGATTTATGAACATTGGTTCTCGAAACAGCAAGATAAGATCCGATTTGCATGAACATCAACAACAATCAAACCTCCTAAATTCACAAGCAAGGCGTAGCAACATCAAATCGGTTCTAGCTTAACATCATGCAATAATATATACAAGAACAACACATATTCAATCCTAATCGGTTGATCTAAGCATGGAACATATAAATCACAGTGTACATCATACAATCAAGTACCAAACAAACACCAAAACACTAACCGGATGAAAGTAGAGGATCGATCCGGTTCACAAGCTTCGAAGGGTGTGTGTGTGCCGTCGGGTTCCAAGCAACGAGAAGGAAGAACTAGGGTTTTGTGTGTGATAGTGTTTTTGTAACAAATGAGATTACTAATCCCCAACTATGGGTGTTTACACGGTTTAGAGGGGTGGGCCGGCCCTTACATGGGCTGCCCTATTGTTCGATTACAAGGTGTGGCCCAAAGGGCTTGTGCGGTTCGGTTTATGTGTGTGTTGTGCGATCCGGGTTATACAAACATATAACATAACATACACACATAATACACATAATAACATATCACCATGTCATAACATCCAATAAGTTAATCAAGTACACATGTTCACATACGTTACATTCATTACAAAAACGGGTTCGAAATACAAGTTGTCACATTATCCCCAACTAAAAAGAAATTTCGTCCCGAAATTTGGTATGCACTCACTGAGGGAGCTAGGTAAATTGTATTGTTCACTGGTTTTCCTGGGGTGTCACATCCTCCCCCCGTTGATCTGGAATTTCGTCCCGAAATTCCGAAGTAGTAGCTTCAGCCTCAGTAGTGGTTGCATTGGTTCCGAATAACTGGGGGTACTTTTCTGTCATCCTGTCTTCGTGTTCCTAGGTGTACTCTGGGCCACGTTTGGAGTTCCAACGTACTCGAACAAGAGGGATTCTCTTGTTTTTGAGGACCTTCACATCCCGGTCCGTGATTTCAACTGGTTCCTCGACGAACTGCAACCGCTCGTCGATAGTAAGTTCTTTGAAAGGAATGATAAGGGTCTCATCTGATAGGCACTTCTTCAGATTCGACACATGAAAGACATTGTGAACTGCCCCGAGTTCAGCTGGTAGGTTCAATCTGTAGGCTACCTTGCCGATTTTCTCTACGATCTCGAATGGTCCGACATATCGCGGATTTAGTTTGCCCCGTTTGCCAAAACAAACCACACCCTTCCAGGGTGAGACTTTAAGTAAAACCCGGTCCCCGACCTGAAATTCCAAAGGCTTTCTACGCTTATCCGCGTAGGCTTTCTGACGGTCGCGTGCTGCCGCCATGCGTTGTCGTATCTGTGCTATCTTTTCTGTGGCGTCCACTACAATCTCTGGACCCGTGATTTGACTATCCCCCACCTCTGCCCAACAGAGAGGTGACCGGCATTTACGCCCGTACAATGCCTCGAATGGAGCGGCTTGTATGCTGGTGTGATAACTGTTATTATATGAGAACTCCACCAAAGGGAGGTGCTTTTCCCAGCCGTTGCCGAAATCAATAACGCATGCCCTAAGCATGTCTTCAAGAGTTTGGATCGTTCGCTCAGACTACCCATCCGTCTGAGGATGATATGCTGTGCTCATGTCTAACCGTGAGCCGAAAGATTTGTGCATCGCTTGCCATAGTTCTGACGTGAATCGTGCATCCCGATCCGAAATGATGGAGGTGGGCACCCCGTGCCTCGAAACAACTTCTTTAAGATAGACGTCTGCGAGAGTGGAGAACTTATCCGTTTCCTTTATAGCCAGGAAGTGTGCAGACTTGGTGAGTCGATCCACGATCACCCATATGGTATCATTCCCACGCTGGGATCTAGGTAGGCCTGTAACGAAGTCCATGGAAATTTCTTCCCATTTCCATTGCGGTATCTTAGGCTGCTGAAGTAGACCCGCTGGTTTCTGGTATTCAACCTTAACTCTCGCACAGGTCAAGCATTTTCCAACGTACGTAGCGATGTGGGCCTTCATGCTAGGCCACCAATAAGTAGTTCTGATGTCGTGGTACATTTTGTCCGACCCCGGATGTACTGAGTAGCGAGACTTGTGAGCTTCATCCATTACAAGTTCGCGTAGACCGCTGTAAAGTGGGACCCAAATACGCCCCGTTACATAGTAGGCGCCGTCTGCCTTCTGTTCTAACCGCTGTCGTGAGCCGCGTAGGGCTTCTGCCTTAACGTTTTCTGGTTTCAATGCTTCTACCTGAGCATCTCGTATCTGTGTAGGAAGGCTAGACTGAATCGTGAGCTGTAGCGCTCGCACGCGCCGAGGTAAAGTGTCTTTCCGACTGAGGGCGTCAGCCACAACATTGGCTTTGCCGGGATGGTACTTGATGGCGCATTCGTAATCATTAAGTAGTTCAACCCATCTTCGTTGACGCATGTTCAAATCCTTCTGCTTAAGGATATGCTCGAGACTCCTGTGATCGGTGTAAATCGTGCACCTGGTACCGTACAGGTAGTGTCGCCATATCTTAAGCGCGAAAACAACAGCTCCCAGCTCTAAGTCGTGCGTCGTGTAGTTCCGTTCGTGAATCTTAAGTTGGCGCGAGGCGTAAGCAATAACCTTGTCGTGCTGCATCAACACACATCCAAGTCCCCGAATGGATGCATCACAATAAACCACGAAGTCGTCTGTACCCTCTGGCAATGAGAGGATAGGTGCACTGCAAAGTCTATCCTTTAAGTGCTGAAAGGCAGTCTCCTGGGGCTCTCCCCAGCGATAGGTGACACCCTTCTGTGTCAGTAGCGTAAGCGGCTGAGCAATCTTTGAAAAGTCTTTAATAAACCGTCTGTAGTAACCCGCCAAACCCAAGAATTGGCGTATTTCCGTTGGCGTACGCGGTGTTGGCCAATTTCTGATCGAATCTACCTTGGATGGATCGACATGGATCCCATCCTTGTTCACCACATGGCCTAAGAAGTGGACTTCACGAAGCCAGAAGTCGCATTTCGAAAACTTAGCGTACAACTGTTCCTTCCGTAGGAGTTCCAAAATAAGGCGTAGGTGCTGCTCGTGCTCCTCCTGACTCTTGGAGTAGATCAGAATGTCGTCGATGAAGACAATGACAAACTTGTCAAGATAGGGTTTGCACACCCTGTTCATAAGGTCCATAAATACGGCAGGCGCGTTCGTCAACCCGAACGGCATGACAAGAAACTCGTAGTGACCGTAACGAGTTCTGAAGGCTGTCTTGGAGACGTCCTCCTCCCGGACTCTCAGCTGATGATACCCTGACCGTAGGTCTATCTTGGAGTAGTAACACGACCCTTGCAACTGGTCGAATAAGTCGTCTATGCGTGGAAGAGGATAACGGTTCTTCACCGTCACCTTGTTGAGTTCACGGTAGTCGATGCACATTCTGAACGTACCGTCCTTCTTTTTCACGAAAAGTACTGGAGCTCCCCAAGGCGAAGAGCTTGGACGAATGAAGCCCTTTTCCAAGAGCTCTTGTAGCTGCTTGGACAATTCCTCCAATTCTGATGGAGCTAGACGGTACGGTGCGCGAGCTATGGGTGCTGCTCCTGGAGCGAGCTCGATTTGAAATTCGACCTGACGATGTGGCGGTAAACCAGGTAGATCCTCAGGAAACACCTGAGGGTAGTCGCGTACAACTGGAATATCCTCCAGTCTCTTTCCCTTCACTGACGCATCTGAAACGAGTGCCAAGATCGCGGTGTGACCCTTCCGCAGACACTTCTGAGCCTTCAAGAAAGAGATGATGCCAACTACAGCACCACTCTTGTCGCCCTGAACTTCGAGAGGTTCTTGACCAGAACGTGGAATACGAATGATCTTCTCACTGCATAAGATCTCTGCCTGATGTAAGGATAACCAATCCATCCCAATAACGATATCAAAACTTCCCAAGACTATGGGAATAAGGTCGATCGAGAAAACCTGACCGGCTAAGACAATGCTACAACCCCTGACTACTTGCGTGGCTTCTAAATTCTTACCATTAGCTAGTTCTACGACGTGTTTGGTGTTTAGGGGTGTTGACGTACGTTTTAACAATTTACTGGCTTTCACAGAAATATAACTTGTATCCGCACCCGAATCAAATAAAACAGTAACATATATATCGTCAAGGAGAAACTTACCCATAACCACATTGGGATCGTTAATTGCATCTCCTCGTCCTAACACGAAAGCTCGACCCCTTGCCTCGTTGCCATTGTTGTTGTTGTTTCCCCCGTTGTTGTGCCCGTTGCCCTGGTTGTTGTTGTTGCGATTCTGGTTCTGGTTCAACTGAGGACAATCGTGTTTGAAATGACCTTCAGCCCCACACTGGAAACATCCCCGGTTTCCACGCTGTGGCTGCTGCTGCTGTGGGTTCTGTGGAGCTGGTTGTTGCGGTTGCTGGTTCTGATTTGCAGGCCGTGGGCTCCTACAGTCTTTGGCCTCGTGACCCATCTTGAGACATCTTTGACAACGACCCTTGTTGCACTGGCCGCTGTGATGCCTGTTGCAGTTGTGACACTTGGGGTGAAACCCTTGATACCTTCTCTGTCTATGACCACCAGAGGATTGCTGACTAGGACTCTGGTAGTGGTCAGTCTTTTGCTGCTGAGCTTGAGATTGAACTGTTGCTGAACCTTTGCTAGAATCCCCATCCCACTTTCTTTTGTTGTCACTGGGTGTAGTGGGAGTAGCGGCTGAAGTGGTAGCACTGATGCGTTTGGGCAACTTGTTCTGATCCACCGCCTGATCCGTGAGGCGATGAGCAAGACGCTGGATGTCCTGGATGTTGTCGAGGTTAGCCGATGTAACATGGCTCTGAATTTCTGAGGCTAGACCCTTGAGGTACAACTCGATGCGCTTGATCGGAGGGTCTACCATGGTAGGACACAAAATAGCCAGTTCGTTCGACCGTTTCGTGTAAGCTTCTATCTCCGACCCCGTCATCTTCAGATGATAAAACTCATTTTCCAGCTTGTGAATGTCGTCACGGGTGCAGTATTCCCTCTTAATAAGTTCTTTGAAATCGTTCCAGGGTGTGGCGTTAGCAGCTGCCAACCCCAAGATCTGAACTTGGGCGTTCCACCAAGTTAGTGCTATTCCTTCTAGCGTGCCAGTGGCGTATTTCACCCTGCGAGCCTCAGGGCATTCGCACATCTCGAACACTGACTCCAGCTTCTCAAACCAGTGGAGGAGTCCCACTGCCCCCTCTGTGCCGCTGAAAGTACTTGGACGACAGTCCATGAAGTTCTTAAAGGTGCAAACTTGCTGCTGCGCTGGTTGACCTATTGTGTACGAAAAGGACAAAGTTTAAATACGAGGGCTAGTTTAGGAGTGTAGGATCTAAAGATCCTAGCGTAAGTTATGACTACAGGATATACTACCTGCTTGAGAAGCTGCAAGTGCCGCAGCAACTTGAGCTTGAACGAGAGCCTCTAGATGGGCTTGAGTCATGTTAATTCGTCCAGACATGATCTTCATAGTAAAAGTAACGTAAGTGAGAGTGGTTCGCGAGTAGGGCGATGACAGAAAAGCGTAAGCACGTAGGTATTCTCATGTAACAGTATCATGTGTATCTAAGCGTAATGCGAGCAAAGTTCTAAGCAGTTCTAGCAAACAGGCAGTAAACATAAACCTTATTACCTAGGATGTCGAGTCTTGCACGTGGAGCGAAGCGTCGTTGTGGATCGTTGAGAGCACTGTTCTGGTTATAGTCTGGTTTTAATAAAAACGTTTTCCCATTATTAAAACCAAGTTCTCTATAACCAATGGCTCTGATACCAATCTGTCACCCCCCAAAATCCACCTGCGGAGTATCACAGCTTGGGAGCGTGACTGACCAGGATCAAGCCACCAATCATATCGAACATGTAATAAATAGTAATAATTATTCATCAATACGAAAGGTGTTTATCAAACCAACGTAATTAAGAGTAGCGGAAGCATTAAAGTAAAACCCAAACATAAGTGTTAACGTATGAAATATCATAAGTGTTCAAATAGCATTCACGATCCTTTGCCCACAACGACCTGCTCCTCCCTGTGCAAGCTCCATAAAGTACCTAAGGCCCTGCAAGGCATGCAGCAAATAATCAACAACTAGTTGAGCGAGTTCACAGAAAGTAAGTTCATAACAGTAATGCGTAAGTTCATCTGGTGGGGGCTTCCCATACAAGTATATATTATTGGTGAGGGATTCTCACATTTATCCTTAACAATGGGGGTTTCCCATTATGGTACTTACTAGACTATTCGCAACCATGTGTTCTTCTTAATCCGAGAACAGGAATACGTACTAGGTCACGCAGGATTTACGTGAGTGCCCTTCCCCGAGGACAGTGGTACGCGTGGGGTTTACGCAGGATTTACGTAAGTGTCCTTCCGACCCGGAAGACAGTAGTGGGTATTTGGTTACGCAGGATTTACGTAAGTGTCCTCCCGGCCCGGGAGACAATGGTAGATACTATTTTACGTAGGTTTTACGTAAGTGTCCTGACTATCCTGAGGACGATGGTCTATAGTCTAGTGATTGCGTAAGTACGAGTAATTCATTCCATATTAACATTCCAACCCAATTCCCAACCCGGGAATCCCATGCCTTGGCTGTGTGAACTCACCTTGGTTTGCTCGGCAGATACACAAAAAGTACAGGTAAGCTAGTAGGTGGTCAACCACGTCCTATCAGGGTTATCATAAAAGTCAGGTTTTGACTTAGATAATACACGTTTGATTCATACAAGTTAACATGTTACTGACACGTATAGATCATGGCAACACTTAGCAGTCAAACAATCCATTTAACTTGTGTAACTAACATCAGCCCAACAATAATCTGGCCCAACATGTTGTGCGACCCACAACATGTTGTGCGATCCGCATAACCCCGGCCCAAATAGCGTAACTGACCCAACATGCATAAGCGGCCCAAATATAACACATAAGTGACTTGTGCGATCCAGTGAACTTGTGCGACCCGGTTAGCCTTGTGCGACCAAACTGGGTTGTGCGATCGGCCCTAATACTCAGCCCATGTCTACAGCCCAACAAATAATATGCGGCCCAACAGTTAACACCATTGTGCGATCCAAAGGATCTTGTGCGAGTCAGATGGGCTTGGGCGGTCCAATAACAATGGTAATAACTATCTAACATAACCACGGCCCAGTCCAAATAGACCAAACCCAACTTGTGCGATCAGGTCAATCTTGTACGACCGAGAGCTTGTGCGGTTGGATCAGATCTTGAATGATCTGACCTTGTGCGATCGGCTGACTAGTGCGATTGGGCCTCTTGTGCGACTAGGGGACCTTGTGTGATTCGTAACAAACTTCCAAATATCATGCCATCGGTTACAATCAATTAACAGTTTCCAATTTTTACATCAATCAATCAACAAAATCAAAGATTCTATCCCATCCCTTAATCGATCAAACAAGCATAATCTATCACAAATTCATATGAACCCTAACCTAAACATATGAACAATTTAACAAGCATGAAACCGATTTATGAACATTGGTTCTCGAAACAGCAAGATAAGATCCGATTTGCATGAACATCAACAACAATCAAACCTCCTAAATTCACAAGCAAGGCGTAGCAACATCAAATCGGTTCTAGCTTAACATCATGCAATAATATATACAAGAACAACACATATTCAATCCTAATCGGTTGATCTAAGCATGGAACATATAAATCACAGTGTACATCATACAACCAAGTACCAAACAAACACCAAAACACTAACCGGATGAAAGTAGAGGATCGATCCGGTTCACAAGCTTCGAAGGGTGTGTGTGTGCCGTCGGGTTCCAAGCAACGAGAAGGAAGAACTAGGGTTTTGTAACAAATGAGATTACTAATCCCCAACTATGGGTGTTTACACGGTTTAGAGGGGTGGGCCGGACCTTACATGGGCTGCCCTATTGTTCGATTACAAGGTGTGGGCCAAAGGGCTTCTGCGGTTCGGTTTACGTGTGTGTTGTGCGATCCGGGTTATACAAACATATAACATAACATACACACATAATACACATAATAACATATCACCATGTCATAACATCCAATAAGTTAATCAAGTTCACATGTTCACATACGTTACATTCATTACAAAAACGGGTTCGAAATACGAGTTGTCACAAAGACCTCCGCCGCTCACGGCGGCGCTGCCGTCGGCCCGCCTCCGTCCTCTTTCTCCCTCCCCAATCTCTCTTCGTCCTCTCCATCCCCAATCTCTCTCCGTCCACGGCGGCGTCAGGGTGGTCAGCCTCCGCCGGCGGCTGTGTACTGACGGCAAGAAAGACCCACAAGTGATACTGAGAGATTTGGTGTTGAACGATTTTAGAGAGAGAGAGATTAAGGGGTGAAGGTTTTTTAAGAGAGAGAGAATTGCTTCATCAGGATCTTCATCAGGGATAAGTTTCAAATGAGAATGAGGAGAGAGAGAGACTAAAGATGGGTTTTAATACAAGGGGTCTGACACTTTAAAAAAGCTGGTGGAATTTAATTTGGAGAGAGGTAGGATTTGACAATTGGGGTAAATGACCAAATTACCCTTTTTGTTGGCATAATATGATTGGTGGAGAGTGGTTCTTACGGTTCTTACAACTGGGGGTGGTTTTCATTTTAGTGGCTCCCTATATATATATATATATATATATATATATATATATGAGACCGTTAAAATGAAAACCACCTCCAGTTGTAAGAACCATGAGAACTACACCGTACGGGGCGAGTTGGACCAAATTTTTTTTTCATAAACATAGATGCGTGTATTATAAACATGTTAATGCACTTTAGGTGATAAGTGCATGTCTCCCAAGTTATAGGGTCTTTATTGTACATATGTTGAAAATTAGTCCCAAGTTTATCCTAGGGATATTTTGTCCAAGTTTTAGATGTTTTCTTTAGTCAGAGTTTTTGTATGGACTAAGGTCAGAGTTTGTGTGTTAGTTTATTAGTCTGAGTTTATTAGTGAGTCAATAGTCCGGCCTTTTATGGTTCCTTAGTCCGAGTTTTATTTATATAGGTAGTCCGAATTAATATAATTTAGTCCGAATTATTATAATTTTGTCCGACTTTTGTTTCGATTTTGACAGACTTCAGTTAATTCAGTCCGAGCATTTTAATTTATTTATGTCCGAGTTTCTTTTTAACTCTTTTATTTAGTTTTTGAGGTCCAATTTTTTTTTTTAAAATCCATTAGTCCGATTTTTTTAGGGTCCAAACTTTGGAGAAGATTACATTAGTCCGACTTTCATAATTTATTTAGATTATCCGTCTTTTGTTTGCCTATTTAAATAGAGTCCGAATTTATTTTTATTTCTATTTAGGAGTCCGAGGTTTAAGAAGTTTGTCCGACTTCTTTGTTGAGTTTTATAGTTATTTATTAGTCTCTCTGAATTTTATTTCTATTTTTTTGTCCGACTTTTAACATTAATTAGAGTCCGACTTTTGTAGTTATATAGGTCCGAGTTTCTTTGAGTATTATAGTCCGACTTTTAACTCTAATAGAGCTTTGTGTTTTATTATTGTTAGTAGTGTCCGACTTTTATTTGATTAGTAGTGTCCGAATTTTTAGGTTAGATCTTTTAATGTCCGAATTTTTCTAATAGTCATTAGAGTCCGAATTTTATATTCTTGGGGAGTCTGATCTTTATTAGTGTCTGAGTTTTTCTGTTTGTGTTTATTTCAGGTTTTTGTGATCCGGGTTTTACACTCTGTTTAAAGCTCAGACACTTCACTCCGTGTTTTCTCTCCGAGTTTGGACTTAGAGAATCTGTTCAGTGACACAGTTCTTGCTTGGAAACCTACTGTTGTTTTCTGAAATAGCAAACAACAATCTGACTGCAATGGTGCAAAACCTCAAGCACAATGCTGAGGTAGGAAGTAGCGACAAACCTCCTTTGTTGATAAACGAGCTTGATTTTCCTGAGTGGAAGGAGCGTTTCGAAAGATATGTTCGAGCAAAAGACATCAAAATCTGGTTGTGTATCGTTAAAGGATGTGGAGCTACTCAAGTACGTACGTTGACGATTGATACGTATTTGGCACTCACTGACGACCAAAAGAGATTTTTTGACTGTGAAGAGAAAGCTATGTCAATGATAACGATGGCAATGTCGCAATCCATACTTCATACGTTCCGTAAAAGAAGTAACTCGAAGGAATTGTGGGATAGTATGATCCAGCGATATGAAGGAAATGAAATGTACAAGAAGCGACGTCTCGAACGTTTGAAGACTCAATTTGTTGTGTTCCAGGCTTTAAGAAATGAATCATTTGATGACACAGTGAACCGATTTTATCATTTGCTGAGCGAACTTGATAGAAGTCAAGAGGGTATCTACACTGAATTCGAGAAGGTTGAGAAGTTTCTGAATTGTCTTTCCAGAGAATGGAATATGTACACCGCTTTGATCAGAGAGGGTGTTCTCTATGAAGAGCTCTCATTGGAAGAAGCTGTTCAGAAACTGAGGGGTTATGCTTGGAATATGGAAGATCAAGCATCTGATTTCGAGAAGATCCAAGATCCTCAGCTATATAAGGCTTCAAAACCAACGGAGAAGAGTAGTAATGGTGGAGTCGGTGTTGCTTTGTATTCGGAGAATGAAGGTCCTGCAAGTGAACACGCCTTCATAAGCAACAATGACAGTTCAGGTGGAACAACCAATTCAAATCAAGGGATGTACTCTTCTAGTGGAGCTCAGAAATCTCAAGGAACAAGCTTGAGCATTCCTAAGATAGATGCAAGCTGTTTGAAGTTGATTGAAGAAAACATGAGTCTGTTGGCGTCCTTCATGACTGCCTACGAGAACTTCTGTCTTGGAAAGCTCATTGAATCGTCAAGTCTCGATGAGGACTTTGATCAGATAGATCAAGACGAAATGGAAGAACTTGATCTACAACTCAATATGGCACTGTTAGTCCGAAGAGCGAAGAAGTTTCTGTTGAAGACTGGTAGGAAGTTCATAGGAGGTCAGACAAAGACTCGAATGGGAGTAGATATGTCCAAAGTAAAATGTTATAACTGCGGTATCTACGGGCATTTCGCACGTGATTGTCGAAAGCCGAAAATGGGAAGATCTGATAACAATTCTCGAGGTAGTAATTCAAGACCTCACAATAATGCATCAACTGCTACCTCTAACTCAAGTGCTCGTTCAAGTGGGTCTGAAAATCTTACACCTTCGACAAACAATGCTATGGTGGCTCAACCTCTGCAGAATGTGACTGAGCCTTATGACTGGGGTTGTGCTTTGGAAGACATTTCGGGAGCTATTGTGTCGCAAGCATTTATAGCTGAAATTGTGAACGAAGAAGTGTGTGAGGAGATTGTCGAAGAGACTAGCATAAAGGAACTTGCAGTTGTAGCTGAGGTTATTGGGGAAGAATTGGACTCGGGAAATGTTGCTGAAAATGTGGATCCCTCGATTGAAGAGACTGTTGAAAAGTCAAACAAGACAGAAGATGGAGAAAAAGGAGAACGCTTTGAATTCAACATCTCCACAGCCGAAATGCAGCAATTTGCAGATGCGGAAGCTAAAAGGTTGGAAGAAAACTCCGTTGAAAACGAGGCTTGTGCATTCATGGCTGGCATTGAGGTAAAATCATCTTCTGTAGATAAGCGATGTGCTAGATGTGTTGAGTTTGTGACTAAGATTGATAGATATGCACTTCATAATACAAACTTAATTGCAGATTTAGAAAAATCCAGAGAACTCATTGCTGTTTTATCTAATTCGGATAAAGAACACCGAATTAAGTTAAAAGCACTGAAAAATGATATCTCTGAATTTGAGAGACTTGTGGCTCAGGGAAATCTTCTAAATCAGGAATTAAAATCTGAACTTGAAATAAATCAAAATTGTGTTTTGGAAAAGAACAAAATCATTTTGGAAAAAGATAATCTGATTTTAGATTTGCAACGAAAGATTGAAAAATTCAGGAATTCATCCGAAGTGATGAATTTCTGTATTAACAGCCAACGTCTCAAAGAATCTGAGGAAGAAATGTTTGGCATTGGTTATACTAAGGTGCCTCCTCCGGTAAACCATAACTATACATCGATGCCAAGCATTGATCCTGAATTGGCAAATTTTGTGCCAAAGACTCCTCTGACGGTTGAACCGCAAAGTGAGTCAGAATCTGAGCCAGATGAAGTTACTGACTCAGATCAGTCGAAGATGAGTGGAGTTTCAAAGAAAAATGAAGTAAATCTTGAAAACATTGAAAATTTGATAAGCAATAAGATTTTGGAAATGTTTAATCAAGTTCAAAATGTGAAGTCAAAACCAATGTCACGTGGGAAAACTAAAAAGGCTTTGAAAAATATTCCTAAAACTGAGTTTGTTAAAAGGGAGGATTTTATCAAAGAAGAAGTAAAAATCGAAACAGGTTCCAACTCTCAGTTTGTGAACCAAATTTTGAAAAATTCCACCAACGCCTCATCATCTTCGACCGATCATGAGGAACGTCCAAAGAATGCTGCAAAAATTCGCAAATGTTATAAGTGTCGTGGAAAAGGACACTTAGCAGCAGACTGTCCAGATGACAAGGGTAAATCTCTTGTTGATCCTGATCAAAAGAAACCTTTTGTTGAAAAACCACAAAATGAAAAAGGTAATGTTGAAAAGAAAAATGGTAAAAATCAGAAGGTTGAGAAAAACAAAGTGATTAAACAAGAAGTAAAACCAGTTGTCAAACCAAATGTTAAATCACAACAAAATTAGGATCAAGAGGACAAACCCGTTGTTATTAACCGTGGGGACAGATTGGAAAATGTATCTCAAAGACATGATACTCGTGAGAAAACCCCTCACAGACGACAAAATCATGTCACCTTTCAAGTAGTTGAGAATGACCAACGCTCTGGAGGTTCGAACAACAACTATATTAGACCTCATGCACAGAACAGATTCGTGAATGACCGAAATGCGTCACCCCCCCGATTTCCAAATCAAAGACCGCATTCGGATAATCATCCACGATCATTCTCAAGACACGAAGATGCTCCTAGATTTGGTAGGAATTTTGAGCCACCCAGGAATCAAAATTACAGTTACCAAAACTATGGAAGCCGAGGGTATGGAAACTCTGGTTATACCAACAGATCGTCAACTCCGTATAATACACGATTTGCGGGGACTCATTCCAACAATTTCCGAAATGGAAATGGTGGACACAGAGGCGATGATGGTTATTTCAAAGAGTTTTCTTATGTTGACGAATCAGGACGACCCAAGACCATCATGGCTTGGGTCCCACACTCTAACTAAATTTTTGTTGGGGAGTGTAGGAGCAGCTGAAGAGGGCTATCTATATTTGGTATATCGATAGTGGTTGTTCCAGACACATGACAGGAAATAAAGAATTATTGAACAATTTTAAACAATTTCGTGGTGGTTATGTGAATTTTGCCGGTGAAAAGGGTGGTTACATCACCGGTGAAGGCTCTGTGTCAAATGGAAAAATCACGCTGCATAAAGTGTCGGTTTCTCAAATCTGTGATAACAAGTACACGATGTTGTTCGAACCACTACGTTGAAGAATTGAAGCATAACTTGATGTCGGTTTCTCAAATCTGTGATAACAAGTACACGATGTTGTTCACTGATAAGGCTTGCTTCGTTTTGCATCCGGGATTTGCTGTTCCTGGACATGCGCCCGTTGGTTAACTCTTCTGCTCCAGTGACTTGTCTACTTTCAAAGGCGACTGAAGATCAATTGTATCTCTGGCATAGGAGAATGGGCCACGTGCATCTGCGAAAAATGAACCACTTAGTGAAAAACAACTTGGTGTTGGGGGTTCCTTTACGTAGTTTCAATATGCACAACAAATGTGAATCATGTGAAAAAGGAAAAATCAAACGAAAGCCTCATAAATTGAAAACAGTTAACTCAATCCAAAAACCACTTGAATTGCTTCACATGGATCTTTTCGGCCCGATCCATGTTGCTAGCATTGGTGGGATGTCTTATTGCTTAGTTGTCACTGACGATTTCTCACGTTACTCATGGGTATTTTTCTTAAAAACAAAGGACAAACCGCTGGTATTTTAAGAGATTTATTCAAACAACTTGAGAAAAATTATTCACTTCCTATTAAGAAAATCCGAAGTGACAACGGCACTGAGTTTAAAAATCATAATATGGATGAGTTATGTCGGGAAATGGGAATAGTTCATAGTTCAGCGCTCCATATGTTCCTCAACAGAACGGAGTTGCAGAACGGAAGAATCGCACCCTAATTGAGGCGGCCCGCACTATGCTTTCTGAATCAAAATTACCAATTTTCTTCTGGGCCGAGGCTGTAAACACTGCATGTTATGTGTTAAATCATGTGCTTACTGTCAAAAGAGAAGATAAAACGTGTTATGAATTGCTTGAAAACAGGAAACCGAACTTATCTGGTTTTCAACCTTTTGGGATTAAGTGTGTTATCAAACGCACCAAAGATACTCCTAAAATGGGGGAAGTTGGTGAAGTTGGGTTCTTCTTGGGATATGCCAATGGAACTCCAAACAAACGCGTTTATAACATCAAGAAGCGAACAGTGCAGATCGTGTTTGATATAACTCCTTTGAGTTTCGATCCTCCACCGTCCGAATTCGATCCCAAAAGTGGTTATGATTATGATAAATTATTTGATTCATTTGATCTTCCTGATGTTTCAGAAGAAGATTCGGAGGTTGTATACACACATCTTGTGAACAAAGATGAAGTGGATGCGAGCTGGAGAGCAAGTATTCCGACTAATGTGTCTTCGAATGTTCCAGTCGCTGATTCTTCGACCGGAAATGATGTTGTTGCTGAGCAGATCCCCAATGCAGCTGCACAAACTACAAGTGGAGATCTATACGTTGACTTTTCAGCATATCCAAATGTTAATGTGTCTTCTGGTAATGATCGAGCTTCTAGTAGTAATGCAAATGCTGAGGGGGAGATTCAATCAAATTTGGGAAACAATCTTCAAGCTCCGGCAATCCCGGTTCCAAGAACAAATATTCATCATCCTGTTGATAATATTATTGGGAATCCAAATGCGGGAGTGCAAACGCGAAGGAGTATTTCAGAAATGCAATGTCTGTTCTCTGCTATCAAGAAAGAAGAAATCTACAATCTTAGCCTGCATGAATGTTTTATCTCTCAGATAGAGCCGAAGAACTATCAAATGGCTCTGAAGGATAATTCTTGGTGTGAGGCGATGCAGGAAGAGTTAGCTCAGTTCGACAAGCTCAAGGTGTGGAATTTGGTCGATCTTCCAAAAGGCCAACATGTAATCAACACGAAATGGGTTTTTAAGTGCAAGAAAGACGATAAGGGTGTCGTTGTAAGAAACAAAGCACGGTTGGTTGTTCAAGGCTTCAATCAGGAGGAAGGGATTGATAATACCGAAGTTTATGCACCGGTGGCAAGACTGGAAGCTATTCGTTTGTTTCTAGCCTTTGCTGCACACATGCGTATCAAAGTCTATCAGTTGGATGTGAAAAGCGCCTTCCTTTACGGGAAATTGCATGAAACTGTGTATGTGTCCCAACCACCGGGTTTCGAAGCTCCAGGGTTAGACAACAAGGTCTATTTGTTGGACAAGGCTCTCTACGGTCTCCATCGGGCCCCTCGAGCATGGTACGAGACATTGTCAAAGCATCTTTTGGAGCATGGGTTCTCGCGTGGTGCAATTGACTCCACACTGTTCATTTTGAAGAAAGGGGGAGATTTTCTGATCGTGCAAATTTACGTTGATGACATAATTTTTGGTTCTTCAAATGAAGAATTGTGTCGTGAGTTCGAAGCGGTGATGAAGTCAAAATTTGAAATGAGCGCGATGGGCGAGTTATCATTCTTTTTAGGTCTTCAAGTGAGTCAAGAAAAAACCGGGACGTACGTGCATCAGACTAAGTATGTCAACGAGATTCTCAAAAGATTTGGATTGGAAGATAGCTTACCCTATGACACGCTGTCACACCCCGACCGCGTATAACATGCAACCGCGGCGGAAACGCCGGGGAGTGTTGGGACAGAATTAAATTGTTTCATGACCATGGCATACAAAGTTGTATTTTATTTATAAACAAGAGTGCTACATCGTTTCAAACAGGAAAACAAAGAGTTCAGAACACAATTAAACTAATTCTATCTTCATTTTTATTCTCTAAGGCACAGGTCCGCCCTAGTGTCATGATCATCATCCTATGGAATAGCTCCTAAAAACACATGTGAAAGTAGGTACGTCAGCATAAAAATGCCTGTGAGATACATAGTTTTTGTGAAAATGGGATTCATGACTTGAGTTTAAAGAAATGTTTAATAACAGTCAGTCATGAACCTTGTAATTTGTCTCGCTTTGTAAACCGTTTGAAAGACGATAATATCAGATGATATGTATAGATAAAAGTAAGGTTAAATGAATAACCTAGTAAAATGAGTTGAATAAGATAAGTTGTTTTGTAAGACAATGTTTTATGATAAGTATGTTATTTGTATAAAATGTTATACGTCTAAACTGAAATGATTTAGATAACGCTAAGATATGTAATATTATACAAACATTTATATATAGGAAGTACCAGCGGCGTATCCACCATGTTTGCATCATATTAAATACTCCACGTTACTCAAACCATTTACCCAAACCAATCCACCATGTAAATTGTTCATGTATAAACCAAATGTCAAGTGTTATTGTGTAATCCATGTCAAATGTTTATGTTCAATGTAAACCACCAAATGTGTATGTCACTGTCAACGTGTTTATGTTCAATGTAAATCATGTAATGTGTATCCCAAAATGTATCATGTATGGTAAGCGAAATGTATCAACTTAAACCATATGTAAAATGCACAAAACAAGTCGTTGAAGTAACACGTGGTTTAAATCAACGTTATGTTCTGTGGAAAAATGCATGCTCTATTGATATTAACATTTATGCGGTATTATAAACTATGCATACATCCAAGCCTTGAGACTGTGGCGATAAACCCTTAAACAAATTAAAGGTTTATCTAAGTTATGTATATCGAATTCGGTCATTCCTTCCAATCCTATCAAACCCAGGATTTCAGAAACGGGAGTTGTCAATTCCTATGGTACCACTACCTACTAACGAACGGCGTGACCAATGTTAATGAATGTATTGTCCCATGTTAAACAAACCAAATGTCATAACAAAATGAAGGCATGTGATGTAAACAATTGTACTAAGTATGCTAAGTAAACATACGAAGCAGAAATGTTCATGTAAATCAATGTGTCCATATGCTGAGTAAACATATGCAACAGAAATGTTCATGTAAATCAATGTGTCCATATGCTGAGTAAACATATGCAACAGAAATGTTCATGTAAATCAATGTGTCCATATGCTGAGTAAACATATGCAACAGAAATGTTCATGTAAATCAATGTGTCCATATGCTGAGTAAACATATGCAACAGAAATGTAATGTAAATCAATGTACTAAGTACGCACACAATGGGCATACATAGCATAAAATGTAATGAAATCGTGTACTATAATGTACTAACAACATAGCAGGCATATGATGTGAAAACATGGAAAGCATGAATGTAACAGACAGGCACATGTGTTTCACCCCAAAACAGTTGGAAAACAGTAAAAGAGGGGTTCTACGTACTCACCTGAGATTGCTTTAGAGTTCTTGTATAATAACCAGATAATGCTAAAGATCACGGGATATCAAATGGCACCTAATAGGTAGCTATGTTAATATACCGGACCAAATCGGAAGGATCGGATAGTACGCGGGTTCGTAAACCAAACGAGTATGGAGACTCGTGTAATATGGTTTAACAAAGCCTACATACTAAAATAAAACCTAACCTAAGTGCTTGCGACCCATCACGACCCGTTTAGGTAGCTTATGCTACCCTAACGCGCCGTTCGCGTAGAACGCGTTTGGAACGCCTAACATCGTGACCACAAGGCATAACCTCGGAAGGTTATAGCTATGGTCACCTAATGTGTTTGGTCGGATCCTAATGATCGACCAAATGGGTCGGGTTCGAAAGTATAAGCGATGGTTTAGATCGCTTACCTTACGACCCTATATAAGCACTAAACTAAAAGTGACGAGCTAAGCATGTTAGAACATGCTTAACTAAGATTAGAAAGCAGGTTTGGCATCAAAACAAATGGCTTTGATGCTCACGAGTAGTTTGGTTACAAAATATGCAAGAATGCACATTTTGGCCGAAACTACGACTCGTCACTGAGCCTAGATAACGTGGTAATCAGTAGGTATAGTCACTACGGACTATAACCATCGTGATCACACTCACGTTATGAAGTTCCACGAACTTCGGGTTGATCATAGGCTGGTCAATGCAGAAAGTCAACAAAACGTTGACTTTCGGACTCGAAAAGCGAATAAAAGAACGAAAGAATACTTACGGAGGGTCCCCGAATGCTAATCTAGATCAAAATGGCTCAGGTATGAAACAAAGGTTCCAACTTAGAGCTTAGATCAGATTCTTGTGGGTTTTTGCAACAAAGGGGGGGGGGGTATTTATAAGAAAAGCATAACTGTTAGGATCGTTTATCGAATATCGTGCCATGATCTCGCCCGTACACTTGTCAAAAATGTGGTGGTTACTGAAAATGGCCTTTGGCCTTTGATTGGGTGAAAGGGCATTGCCCCTTGATCGAACGAAAGGCCAACTGCATTGAATGCAAACATTGAATCTGGTCTGACAGTCCCACGCGGCCCGCCTCAATATGCAGGCCAAACTCACGCGGGCCGCCTGGCCCCGTCTGATCTGCACATATTTTCAGAATTGGCAGTTTTGGTCCCTGTTGCGTATTTAAGCCATTTCCGACACTTCTAAGGCCTGTAAAGCCAACTTTAAGGCCCTAAAATAATGCCTAAACATTTTGGACATGAAACATGCTCAAAAATGTTCCGGATGTTGGTTCGTTTGGCCGTACGATCGCGATGTTCGCTTAATTACGACGGAATGCGCATAAGCGTGAAAGACGGTCCAAATGACGCGACGAATGGATTTTTCTTATGCCAAACACTAAGGCATAATATAAGGATGCTTACATAAATTTTTGGATGTCCGGATGTATTCAGAACGTAAGTTGTGCGCGAAAGTGCAAACTTGTGCACTTTTTGACACTTTTAGTCCCTGAATGATCCAAAAGTTTGTTTTAGCATACCAAACCCCTCAAAGCCTATTTCTAAGCTATATAAAGGATATTTATGGTATGTTTAACTTATGGACATGTTCCGGAATGTTCGTTACAGTTCAAATTGGCATACTTTCGCAGTTTGTCAATTTTAGTCCCTGTAAGCGAATTAACTTGTTTTTGCTATACTAAAGCCTTCAAAACTTATTTCTAAGTTATGTAAAGGTTATATAAGGTATGTTGAGTATATGTTGATGTTCCAGAGTATTTGTCGCATTAAACTGAGTACGTTTAAGTACCAATTAGCATATAACTCTCCAGAAAGCGATGTAGAGTTTGAAATTGAACAAAAGTCAAAACATGAAAAATGTAAAACACAACCAAACAAACATTGGGATCAAATAACATTGTTTTATTGATAACTGAACTGTTCACAATGATTACAAGCACAAATGTTACAGTCTCCCCTACTTGTGGAAATTTCGTCCCGAAATTTATTTAGAGGAAACTCGTGGAAAAAGATGCGGATATTTTTGCCTTCATTTGATCTTCACGTTCCCAAGTAAACTCGGGTCCACGCTTAGATTCCCAACGAACCTTGACCAAAGGAATGCGCTTGCGTTTAAGCCACTTGACTTCACGTTCCATTATTTCTACCGGTTTCTCAACAAATTTTAGTGTTTTATTAACACGAATCTCGTCAAGCGGTATGTGGAGGTTCTCATCAGCTAAACACCTCTTGAGATTGGACACGTGAAAAGTTGGATGAACATTTCCAAGTTCAGGAGGTAACTCAAGTCTGTAGGCTACCTTACCGATTCTTTCGACGATCTTGAATGGTCCAACGTATCTAGGTGCAAGTTTTCCTTTCTTTCCAAATCTGATCACACCTTTCCAAGGTGAGACCTTAAGTAATACACGATCACCGACTTGAAAATCCAAGGGCTTGCGTTTTAGGTCCGCGTAACTCTTTTGACGGCTTCTAGCTGTCTGAAGGTTATCACGAACTTTCTTTACCTTATCTGTTGTCTCTAAAATGAGGGCAGGTCCAGTAAGTTGAGCCTCGCCAATCTCATTCCAGCAGACTGGTGAACGACATTTTCGACCATAGAGAGCCTCGAAAGGAGCCATGTTGATGCTGGAGTGATAACTGTTGTTGTAGGAGAATTCAATCAATGGAAGATGTGAATCCCAACTACCACCAAAATCGATCACACACGCTCTAAGCATATCCTCCAGTGTCTGGATTGTTCTTTCAGATTGACCATCCGTTTGCGGATGATAGGCTGTGCTCAGATTAAGTTGGGACCCCATAGCAGATTGCATGGTTCTCCAAAAATGAGAAGTGAAACGAGCATCTCTGTCAGAAATGATGTTCAAAGGAACACCATGTCGAGCTACAATTTCATCTACATATATTTGAGCAAGTTTGTCAGCCGAAAAATCCTCACGGATTGGCAAGAAATGCGCTGACTTGGTAAGACAATCAACGACTACCCAGATGGCATCGTGACCTTTCTTTGTGCGCGGAAGTTTGGTAATGAGATCCATAGTAATGTTTTCCCATTTCCAAACTGGGATCTCTGGTTGCTCCAATAAACCCGAAGGACGCTGATGTTCAGCCTTAACCTTAAGACAAGTAAGGCATTTGGATACGTATAAGGCAATGTCTTTCTTCATACCAGGCCACCAATACTGTATACGAAGATCCTTATACATCTTATCTGAGCCAGGATGAATAGAATAACGAGACTTATGGGCTTCATCCATAAGCAAGGTACGAAGATTTTCTTGGCTTGGGACCCACAAACGGTCCATGAAGTAATATGATCCATTGTCCTTCAGTTCAAGAGCAGGCGTTATGTGATAAGGAAATTCCTTATCCATCAAACCTTGTGAAACACAAGCTTGTTGAGCCTGAGAAATACGGGCTTGGATATCGGTTTGAATAACAGATTGGACACGTACACAATGAAGCTTAGTACGTTCCTTGCGACTCAAAGCATCGGCTACGACATTCGCCTTACCAGGATGGTAGCGAATCTCGCAGTCGTAGTCGTTTAGAAGTTCAACCCAACGTCGTTGTCTCATGTTGAGTTCTTTCTGATTGAAGATGTGTTGAAGACTCTTGTGGTCAGTGAAAACCACACATTTTGTACCGTACAAGTAGTGTCTCCAAATCTTAAGAGCGAAGACAACTGCACCCAACTCGAGATCATGAGTGGTGTAGTTTTTCTCATGTATCTTCAACTGCCTTGATGCGTATGCTATGACTTTGTTTCTTTGCATCAGGACGCAACCAAGACCTAATTTAGATGCGTCGCAATAAACGACGAAATCATCATTGCCCTCAGGCAATGTTAGGACAGGTGCGTCGCAAAGCTTTTGTTTCAAAGTCAGAAACGCTTCCTCTTGTTTGACTCCCCAATCAAATGGCTTGTTTTTCTGAGTTAGAGCAGTTAGAGGAACTGCAATCTTCGAGAAATTCTCAATGAAGCGGCGGTAATAACCCGCCAGACCAAGAAAAGAACGAACTTCAGTAGGAGTACTAGGTGTATCCCAATCCTTAATCGCACTGATCTTGGAGGGATCTACATGAATACCTTGTTCGTTGACAATGTGTCCCAAGAATTGAACCTCTTTAAGCCAAAATTCACACTTGGAGAATTTGGCGAAAAACTGCTCTTTCTTTAGGAGTTCCAAAGTAAGACGTAGATGTTGCTCATGATCAGCTCGCGTCTTAGAATATATCAAAATGTCATCAATGAAAACGATGATGAACTTATCCAAATAAGGTTTGCAGACCCTATTCATTAAGTCCATGAAAACAGCAGGAGCATTAGTCAAACCGAATGGCATGACTGTGAACTCATAATGTCCATAACGAGTGCGGAACGCTGTCTTGGGAATGTCTTCTTCATGCACACGAAGCTGATGATATCCAGATCGTAGATCAATCTTCGAAAAGTATGAAGCACCTTGCAATTGATCAAAGAGATCATCAATGCGAGGTAGGGGATATCGATTCTTGATGGTAAGCTTGTTAAGCTCACGATAATCGATACACATCCTAAAAGATCCATCCTTCTTCTTTACAAAGAGAATGGGAGCACCCCAAGGTGAAAAGCTAGGACGGATAAAACCTTTGTCGGAGAGCTCCTGAAGCTGCTTAGATAACTCTTGCATCTCAGACGGTGCAAGACGGTATGGAGCTCTGGCTATGGGATTTGCACCAGGTACGAGATCAATACGGAACTCGACTTGGCGTGCTGGAGGTAGACCAGGTAACTCTTCAGGAAAAACTTCAGAATAATCCCGAACGACAGGAATATCTGAAATAGACTTACCCTTGCCTTTATCTGCTGTAACATGTGCTAAGAAGGCCACATAGTGCTTTCGCAGATATTTCCGAGCTTTAAAACAAGACATGAGTTTGAGACCACCGGCAGGCTTCTCACCACGAACCTGTGGGATCTCGCGTGTCGACAGCGGCACACGAACAATCTTCTCAGAACAAACTATCTCTGCGCGATGCTTAGATAACCAATCCATGCCCACTATAACGTCGAAGCTTCCAAGTTGCATTGGCGTGAGGTCAATAGGAAAAATATGATCGTTAAGGTTCAATTGGTAGTTGCGTAGAACAGAATTAAGAACAATGGGTTCTCCACTGGCAACCTCTACTGTCAAAGGTTTACCTAGTTTCGTTCTAGACACGCGAAGCATTGTCTCAAAAGACAATGACACAAAACTCTTGTCGGCACCCGAATAAAAAAGAACAGATGCTGGCTGATTATTAACAAAGAACGTACCGTTCACCACCTCGTTGTCTGCTTGTGCTTCTTGTGCATTCATGTTGAAGACTCGACCTCGAGCCTGTGCCTGATTCTGGTTTGCATTCTGGTTCTGGTTGACTAGTCTTGGACACCGATTTCTGTAGTGGGTCAGATCCCCACAGTTATAACAAGCACCTGGTGGGTAGTTTGGTCGTGCAGCCTGACCCTGTTGCTGAGCAACTTGTTGAGCAGGGTTCTGAACTGTGCGATTCTGAGCAAACCGACAAACATCGGCAAGATGACCCGACTTCCCACAGTTAGTACAGAAACGGCACTGATATTGCGGCTGATGGTGATTGTTGCATTGATTGCACAAAGGTGCACTTCCTGAGTAGGGCTTCTTCACTGGAGGCTGGTTGGGAGCTGCCTGGTTAGCTTGGGCAGTGACAGCATAGTTTTGGGAAGCCTTACGCTTCCTTGACCCCCTTGAGGAACCAGAATCCTTTCCCTTCTTGTTTTGACCTTTCTTGCTATCTTCCTTGTCAGCCGACTGCTTCTTGCCCTTGTCACCCTTCCTGTGTAGCTTATTCTTTCGAATCTGCGACTCAGTCAGTGTCGCTGATAACTCGATTGCCTGACGGAGTGTGGTAGGGTTGCTACCAGTGAGGATGTCTTGTACTGAGTCAGGTAGGCTGTCGATGTACCTTTCGATGGCCTTATCGAGTGGGGTAACCATAGTTGGGCAAAGCAGACTCAACTCCTCAAACCTATCAGTATAGGCCCTGTGCTCGCCACTATCTTGCTTCAAAACATCAAATTCTTTCTCCAACGCTCGTTGTTCATGACGAGGACAAAACTCCCTCATCATAAGAGCTCTCAGTTCAGCCCATGTCTGAGCTAGAGCAACTTCTGCACCTTGATCTCTCATAACCCCATTCCACCATGTAAGAGCCCTCTTCTGAAACACGCTTGAAGAAAACTCGACCTTGCGATTGTCAGGACACTGCACATCACGGAAAGTGTTCTCGATGCTTTCGAACCACTGAAGAAGCCCAGTTGCTCCCTCAGAACCACTAAACTTGAGTGGCTTAGCCGAGTTAAAATCCTTGTATTTGCATGTACCATTGTTGTTGTTATTGGCCTGGTTCCATTGAGAAAAGAGATTTGGGAATTGAGCAGCCATCTGCTGCGCAATAATCTCCGCCAGCTCGGCAGTAGCTATTTGGTTGTCGCGTCGAGGAGGCATTCTAGAAGAGAAAAACATGAAATGAAACGAGTGAGATGATTGGATGAAGAGAATGAGATGAAGCAAAATCAACAAAAGCAAAGATGGCGGTTATGCATCGCAAAGCAAACAAGCGACATGAAATGTCTAGTCAAAGTAAATGGGTCAGAATTAGTGTATCGAGAAGACATGCTCGCCTATAAGTGGACACTCACCCCAAGAGTTCCCAGGTAAGAGCGACTGGTCCGATTATGTGGATTTGTACGAACACTCTAGCCTTAGACAGAAAACCCAGGGTACAGGCATTCACTCTTCCAGTTCGCACGTGTTCACACTATTAACCCAAAACTTTGACGGGATTTTTGAAATCCAAAGAGGTTCAAAACCATATAACAGAGGGTTCAAAACCTTATAACAGAGGGTTCAAAACCTTATAACAGAGGGTTCAAAACCTAGTAATCAATCATCCTAGAACAGATGATTAATTTTCAAAGCGGATTCGGAACCGAAGTTCCCGTTGTGGTTATCACCTAAGGATAGATGATGTGCATGTTTTAAACTCTAAACACAAGATAACTTGTGTTAGGGTCCTAGAAAGTTATAGTCTAGGTCAAAGCATTACTAATAACCTAATTCCCTATAACCAATGGCTCTGATACCAACTCTTCTGTCACACCCCGGCCGCGTATAACATGCAACCGCGGCGGAAACGCCGGGGAGTGTTGGGACAGAATTAAATTGTTTCATGACCATGGCATACAAAGTTGTATTTTATTTATAAACAAGAGTGCTACATCGTTTCAAACAGGAAAACAAAGAGTTCAGAACACAATTAAACTAATTCTATCTTCATTTTTATTCTCTAAGGCACAGGTCCGCCCTAGTGTCATGATCATCATCCTATGGAATAGCTCCTGAAAACACATGTGAAAGTAGGTACGTCAGCATAAAAATGCCTGTGAGATACATAGTTTTTGTGAAAATGGGATTCATGACTTGAGTTTAAAGAAATGTTTAATAACAGTCAGTCATGAACCTTGTAATTTGTCTCGCTTTGTAAACCGTTTGAAAGACGATAATATCAGATGATATGTATAGATAAAAGTAAGGTTAAATGAATAACCTAGTAAAATGAGTTGAATAAGATAAGTTGTTTTGTAAGACAATGTTTTATGAAAAGTATGTTATTTGTATAAAATGTTATACGTCTAAACTGAAATGATTTAGATAACGCTAAGATATGTAATATTATACAAACATTTATATATAAGAAGTACCAGCGGCGTATCCACCATGTTTGCATCATATTAAATACTCTACGTTACTCAAACCATTTACCCAAACCAATCCACCATGTAAATTGTTCATGTATAAACCAAATGTCAAGTGTTATTGTGTAATCCATGTCAAATGTTTATGTTCAATGTAAACCACCAAATGTGTATGTCACTGTCAACGCGTTTATGTTCAATATAAATCATGTAATGTGTATCCCAAAATGTATCATGTATGGTAAGCGAAATGTATCAACTTAAACCATATGTAAAATGCACAAAACAAGTCGTTGAAGTAACACGTGGTTTAAATCAACGTTATGTTCTGTGGAAAAGTGCATGCTCTATTGATATTAACATTTATGCGGTATTGTAAACTATGCATACATCCAAGCCTTGAGACTGTGGCGATAGACCCTTAAACAAATTAAAGGTTTATCTAAGTTATGTATATCGAATTCGGTCATTCCTTCCAATCCTATCAAACCCAGGATTTCAGAAACGGGAGTTGTCAATTCCTATGGTACCACTACCTACTAACGAACGGCGTGATCAATGTTAATGAATGTATTGTCCCATGTTAAACAAACCAAATGTCATAACAAAATGAAGGCATGTGATGTAAACAATTGTACTAAGTATGCTAAGTAAACATACGAAGCAGAAATGTTCATGTAAATCAATGTGTCCATTGCTGAGTAAACATATGCAACAGAAATGTTCATGTAAATCAATGTGTCCATATGCTGAGTAAACATATGCAACAGAAATGTTCATGTAAATCAATGTGTCCATATGCTGAGTAAACATATGCAACAGAAATGTAATGTAAATCAATGTACTAAGTACGCACACAATGGGCATACATAGCATAAAATGTAATGAAATCGTGTACTATAATGTACTAACAACATAGCAGTTATATGATGTGAAAACATGGAAAGCATGAATGTAACAGATAGGCACATGTGTTTCACCCCGAAACAGTTGGAAAACAGTAAAAGAGGGGTTCTATATACTCACCTGAGATTGCTTTGGAGTTCTTGTATAATAACCAGATAATGCTAAAGATCAGGGGATATCAAACGGCACCTAATAGGTAGCTATGTTAATATACCGGACCAAATCGGAAGGATCGGATAGTACGTGGGTTCGTAAACCAAACGAGTATGGAGACTCGTGTAATATGGTTTAACAAAGCCTACATACTAAAATAAAACCTAACCTAAGTGCTTGCGACCCATCACGACCCGTTTAGGTAGCTTATGCTACCCTAACGCGTCGTTCGCGTAGAACGCGTTTGGAACGCCTAACATCGTGACCACAAGGCATAACCTCGGAAGGTTACAACTATGGTCACCTAATGTGTTTGGTCAGATCCTAATGATCAACCAAATGGGTCGGGTTCGAAAGTATAAGCGATGGTTTAGATCGCTTACCTTACGACCCTATATAAGCACTAAACTAAAAGTGACGAGCTAAGCATGTTAGAACATGCTTAACTAAGATTAGAAAGCAGGTTTCGCATCAAAACAAACGGCTTTGATGCTCACGAGTAGTTTGGTTACAAAATATGCAAGAATGCACATTTTGACCGAAACTACGACTCGTCACTGAGCCTAGATAACGTGGTAATCAGTAGGTATAGTCAGTACGGACTATAACCATCGTGATCACACTCACGTTATGAAGTTCCACGAACTTCGGGTTGACCATAGGCTAGTCAATGCAGAAAGTCAACAAAACATTGACTTTCGGACTCGAAAAGCGAATAAAAGAACGAAAGAATACTTACGGAGGGTCCCCGAATGCTAATCTAGATCAAAATGGCTCAGGTATGAAACAAAGGTTCCAACTTAGAGCTTAGATCAGATTCTTGTGGGTTTTTGCAACAAAGGGGGGGGGTATTTATAGGAAAAGCATAACCGTTAGGATCGTTTATCGAATATCGTGCCACGATCTCGCCCGTACACTTGTCAAAAATGTGGTGGTTACTGAAAATGGCCTTTGGCCTTTGATTGGGTGAAAGGGCATTGCCCCTTGATCGAACGAAAGGCCAACTGCATTGAATGCAAACATTGAATCTGGTCTGACAGTCTCACGCGGCCCGCCTCAATATGCAGGCCAAACTCACGCGGGCCGCCTGGCCCCGTCTGATCTGCACATATTTTCAGAATTGGCAGTTTTGGTCCCTGTTGCGTATTTAAGCCATTTCCGACACTTCTAAGGCCCGTAAAGCCAAGTTTAAGGCCCTAAAATGATGCCTAGACATTGTGGACATGAAACATGCTCAAAAATGTTCCGGATGTTGGTTCGTTTGGCCGTACGATTGCGATGTTCGCTTAATTACGACGGAATGCGCATAAGCGTGAAAGACGGTCCAAATGACGCGACGAATGGATTTTTCTTATGCCAAACACTAAGGCATAATATAAGGATGCTTACATAAATTTTTGGATGTCCGGATGTATTCAGAACGTAAGTTGTGTGCGAAAGTGCAAACTTGTGCACTTTTTCCAGAATGTTCGTTACAGTTCAAATTGGCATACTTTCGCAGTTTGTCAATTTTAGTCCTTGTAAGCGAATTAACTTGTTTTTGCTATACCAAAGCCTTCAAAACTTATTTCTAAGTTATGTAAAGGTTATTTTAGGTATGTTGAGTATATGTTGATGTTCCAGAGTATTTGTCGCATTAAACTGGGTACGTTTAAGTACCAGTTAGCGTATAACTCTCCAGAAAGCGATGCAGAGTTTGAAATTGAACAAAAGTCAAAACATGAAAAATGTAAAACACAACCAAACAAACATTGGGATCAAATAACATTGTTTTATTGATAACTGAACTGTTCACAATGATTACAAGCACAAATGTTACACACGCCTCTACCGACAAATCTCAAGCTTTCACCTGATGATGTGAAAGATCCTGAAGTGGATCCGACTCTATATCGAGCAATGATAGGTTCATTGATGTATCTTACTGCTTCACGACCAGATATTATGTTCTCTGTTTGTTTGTGTGCTAGGTACCAATCAACTCCGAAGGAGTCTCATTTGAAAGCAGTCAAGCGTATTTTCAGATATCTGAAAGGGACGCCTAAGCTTGGATTGTGGTATCCAGCTGAAGGTGGTTTGGATTTGACGGCGTATGC
Organism: Helianthus annuus; assembly: GCF_002127325.2. Classification (NCBI taxonomy): domain Eukaryota; kingdom Viridiplantae; phylum Streptophyta; class Magnoliopsida; order Asterales; family Asteraceae; genus Helianthus; species Helianthus annuus. The sequence continues at coordinate 139,553,967 of NC_035436.2, forward strand.
TGACGCAGATTTCGGAGGGTGCCAGATGAACAGAAAGTCAACCTCTGGCGGCGCACAACTTCTTGGAAATCGTCTTGTCTCTTGGCAATGCAAAAAGCAAGTTGCCGTTTCTCTATCCACGTGCGAGGCTGAGTACATTGCTGCTTCAAGCTGTTGTGCTCAGGTTTTGTGGATTCAGCAGCAAATGAGGGACTACGGTTTGAATTTTACTCGAACTCCTATCCTTGTCGATAACAACTCTGCCATTTCCATAACAAACAATCCAGTTAATCACTCACGCACTAAGCACATAGATGTTAGGCATCATTTTATTCGCGACTGTGCTGAGAAGGGTTTAATAGAAGTGGTTAGGGTAGACACCTTGGATAATCTTGCCGACCTGTTTACGAAAACATTCGATCGGGCTAGATTTGAAAATCTGGTCCGAATGATTGGCATGATCAACCCAGAGTAAAATGCTTTCAAAACTCGCATAGAAACTTTATTTTATATTTTCTATACAGCTCTTACCGCTTTCGAAAAATTGAAAAACTCCAAAAATATTTTACTTAGTTGTAGGATAAATTTCAGAAAAATACAAAAAAATTTGAAAAATTTAAAATGAAGTCGTGTTGAGATATAAGGGAAATGATAGTACATCGGTTAGTCGTATCTGGTGCAGGACTATGGTCATATGCATAAAATTAACCGTTAACTGTGACAGCTTCATTATACGTTGCTTCGGTAGGTTTTACGCGTAAATAAGAACCTGTCTTTGGTATATAAACATAATGAACTGCGTAACTTGTGTGGCACATCTCTCGGATATATGGTCTTGGTACCGTAATTTCGTTTGATAGATTGCCGAGGTTCTGAGATACGTGGTCTTTATGCTGTTTATCATCTGGGTATCATGGTTGTTTCTTTTACCGGAAAATAACGGGGACGCAAGTCTAGATCTTCCATGATACCATACATACGAGTAAATATCCTTAATTCTTGATGCATTCGACCCAAATAAGTGATAAACAATCACATGTCCCACAAAATTATGCGGGAGTCAAGTTCCTCCTCAATAAGTGATTCTATCACAAAGGACTTGCTCATATGCCCTTTGCATCTGAAATTCAAGTTCCTCCTCAATAAGTGATTCTATCACAAAGGACTTGTTTTCAATTCCAAATAAGTGAGTATCTCACATTAGCTTATACGTCAAAAACAGATGATAAATGGTATACTCACCAGTAAGATGATCTCTCGTGCATACCTTGATACGGGAGTATATTCTGAGGTGGGTAAACATAGTTACTGTCAGCTATTAATACACTTAATTTCATATCTCGAAAACAGTGTTCGAAAGCGTGCTAAAACTTAAGTGGACCACAATATCGTTGAACGTCTTGAACTGTCAATATCATTATTAAAAGATTAAAGCTAAAATGCTATGGTTCTTGTGTTGGGTACTGACAGTAAAACCGATATGATTCCTTTGCTCCGACTTCACAAAAAGATAATTAGTGTAAATATGTTCTTAGGTTTAACCTATTTAATTTAGTTCAAATTGAAAAACCACAAAAAGATTTTGCTTTCTTGTTTCTATGTGCGAGTTATCTTATTAAGAATACTCTAGGGTTGTGAAAATTGTTTAAATAAGTTATTAAATGTTGGTTGTTTAATATTTCAATTGTTTATTCTGGGGTATTGGAATTTATTATTGGGATCCAGGTTTGGGCCGATGTCTCCGGGGTCAAGTTTCTTAATCCGGGGTTAAGTGTTTCAGGTCTCCCAAGTTATAGGGTCTTTATTGTACATATGTTGAAAATTAGTCCCAAGTTTATCCTAGGGACATTTTGTCCAAGTTTTAGATGTTTTCTTTAGTCAGAGTTTTTGTATGGACTAAGGTCAGAGTTTGTGTGTGTAGCCTTTGTCTGAGTTTTGTCTAGGCAAAAGGTCTGAGCTTTGTGCTATATGTTTTGTCCGGGCTTTCTAGTTAGTCTTGAAAGTCCGGGCTTTATGTGGAATACACAAGGTAACGATTCTGTGTGAAATTATGTGCACCTAACCCTAATCATTGTGTGTGTTTTTGTCTGGCGGCTGCTTTGTGTGAGTGACGTCATTCATCTTCATCATCAAGAATACTCAGTGTATTCTTGATTTCTCCCACAAATCCTTGCATACTAGTGTTTCATCTGCAGTGGTTGATCATCAGGTGGATTCCGCACACCTGTTGGTGGCTTTAGCTGAGTGAGATCTTGGATTAGGAGGCCTTACAAAACACATTTGAAAAAAAAAAATTCAAAAGAGTAAATTGCCATTTTGGTCCCTGTGGTTTGGGCACTTTTGCCATTTTAGTCCAAATCTCAAACTTTTTACATCTGGGTCCCTGTGGTTTGCATTTTGTTGCCATTTTAGTCCAAATTTCAAATTTGACTAGATTCCTTAACTTAAACCCCCCCTATTTTGTCTTTATCCTCAGGGGTATTTTGGTCATTTAGATTTATTATAACTCAAATTTACATATATATTCAAACACAAACAGACATACAACTCTCTCTCTCTCTCTCTTCTATCTCTGTAATCAAACCCAGATCTCTGTAATCCAAAATCGTCGCCTCCAATCTGAACTACCACCACCGTGCACCACCACCACCCCGACTACGATTCCCCATATTTACACCCAAACATTGTAAGACCCAGCTCAATTAACTAGATTAATGATATAAACTTTGCATTTAATACCAAGATTTGGAGTTTACAAAAACTTTGATGATTTTAAGACCATGCCTAAACATAACATTCACGTTATAATCCTACTAAACAATATTCAAGATAGAACTACAAGTGTTTACATAATCTTAAAACAAAATAGATCAAGTGCGGAAGCGTTGATTTGTGTGTTCGGTTCGATTTCTTTTGCTTGATCATCATCCCCCTTACATGTATTACCAATAAATTGAAATTTTAGACAAATGTTAGTATTAAAGTCCTTGGGAATTAACATAATCGAAGCAATGTTCGAAAACAAATTCAAGTAACCAGAAATATGAAAATTCAGCTTTCGTGACTGGGTGCTACCGTAACTTACGGTAGCCACCGTAAGTTACGGTAGCCCCTGGGTAACTATGGTCTGCCGTAAGACAGCAGGGAACCACCGTAACATGTTTACTTGCTACCGTAAGTTACGGTAGCCACTGTAACTTACGATAGCCATTGTACATTTTTCCTTGTTTTTTTTTTGCAGTTTTGCCGATTCCTCTCCTATGTCACCTTAATTCAATTTCGAACACATTTATCACATAACTAAGGCTAATTACTCATGTCTATATCTTTACCAACTATGACATTCGCTTCCCTCTTGAGGGATTGCTTACGCCTTAATCCACATGCTTGTTTTCAAGATATCGAGCTTGCCTTTTTATACTACTTGACATGCTTAAAATTTAGAACTTTAACTCCTGTATTAGGGGTTAAATTTCTCAACTAATTTAGCGTGTCCGCTACACGACTTATGCATTGTTTATAACCATACATCAAGTAATGGTATCTAGCTTCAAAGTTTACTACACGACTTGTTTTGACCCGTTTGGGTGCTGAAATTAAGGCACCATTCAGGGCATTTCAAAATCCATCTTTGTCACTTGTTTTGACCCGTTTTACTTGTTTAAGACACTTAGTCACATCCGTGACATATTGGTCTATCTTGTTTACCATGTTTCAAAATGATGACATATGACTAACAAATAAACTTAATGTAACGAAATGGTAAATTTCGTACCTTTAGAGCACACCTTTCCCACGCGTATTCCCTCCGGGTTGTCCGCTCGACGCTCCGGACTCTTTGCCTAAGGAGTTAAATTTACAATTGCTTTAGGACCCCCCCCCCCTTATATGATTATAACGCATCATTATTACTAATAGTCAAATCTGCGTTTTAATCCTATTTTCAACATTTAAATCCCCACTTAGGCATTTCAACAAACACCTAGCAGGTCAGATTTTCACATAATCATTACCAAGTTCGTGACTTGTGATCAGCATCTAACTTTGCTTCAATTAGTCAAGTTACTCTTATCCTAACATCAATATTTCTGAAATTACTTCTTAAATTCAGATTATGCTAGAACAAGAGTTGCAATTTTAGTATTTATCAAGTTTCTTCAAGCTCCTCAATCACCTACAATGGTGATTAGGAAACCCTACTAGTATCATGCAAGATTTTGGTCAAGAATCATCTAGGGTTTGTTCCTAAACCTCATATATCTAACACATAATCAAACTCAACATTCGATTTCTATCACATGCAAGGAAATTGAGTTGAATCAAAACAACCTAATTTAGCATACCTTATGATCCCTTTGACGAGGTGATCACGAATCTATGTTCAGATTTCGATTTTGACTTGGTATGAGCCTTCAATTTGTGAATTTTGTGTGAAAACTAGGGTTTGGAAGAAACCCCTGGTCGCTCATGCCTTCTGTTCGATCCAAGCACACATACAAGTGTGTGTTTGGTGTGTTTGTTTACCATCTTAGTAATCAAGTTTCAGATTTGGCTAGATTGATCCCTAGGTTTTTATCTAACCTTAAGTTTAAGTGTTTTAACCCTATTAAGAGTTACTTTAAGACTTGTAGCTAACTGGGTTATAAGTTCCTAGTTAGTCGGTTCTTGTTTGGTTAGTGCTTTATAATAAAATATACAAATTTTATATTTTTAGGGTGTTACAAGTCCACCCCCTTAAAAAGGGTTTCGTCCCCGAAACCAAATAACGTACCAAATAATGTAGGGTAGAGCCGTTGCATCTCCTCTTCGGATTCCCATGTAGTATCCGATCCCTTCTTGTGTTCCCATTTGATCTTTACTTGATTTATTTCTTTGTTCCTTAAGGTTTTCACCTTACGATCCAAAATCGCAATGGGCTTCACCACATAGTTTAGTCTATCATCCACCTCGATGTCATCGTAGTGGATATAGGTTGTTTCATCCGCTAAGCATTTCCGAAGATATGACACATGAAATGTGTTATGAATTTTGCTTAATTCTTCCGGTAGTTCAAGGCGGTATGCTACCTTCCCTACTCGTTCGACAATTGAAAACGTCCCAATAAATCTTGGGCTTAATTTTCCCTTCTTTCTAAACCGAATAACCCCCTTCCATGGGGATACCTTGAGCATGACCTTGTCACCAACTTGGAACTCGATCGGTCTCCTCCTTTTGTCAGCATACGACTTTTGTCTATCTTGAGCCGCCTTCAAGTGTGCCCGAACCACATCAATCTTTTCATTAGTGGCTCGTATTATATCTTGGTGGGCGAGTTCACGTGGGCCCACTTCACTCCAACATACCGGGGTTCGGCACTTCCTACCATAGAGCATTTCGTACGGTGCCATGCCAATGCTAGCATGGTAGCTGTTATTATACGAAAACTCGACCAACGGTAGATAGACATCCCAACTGCCTCCAAAGTCGATTATGCATGCCCGTAGCATGTCTTCCAACGTTTGTATTGTTCTTTCACTCTGTCCATCCGTCTGAGGATGGTACGCAGTGCTGATGAACAATCTGGTTCCCATTTGTTCTTGGAAGTCTCGCCAGAAATTTGAAGTGAACCGGGTATCCCTATCAGACACGATGGATACCGGTACTCCATGGCGTGCTATTATCTCATTAGTGTAAACTTCTGACATCTTTTCTGAAGTATAGGTCTCACGAATCGGAATGAAGTGAGCACTTTTCGTCAATCTATCTACAACTACCCATATAACATCAAAACTGCGGTTCGTCTTTGGTAGTTTGGTTAATAGGTCCATTGTAATATGTTCCCATTTCCAAACCGGGATTTCTAATGGTTGGAGTTTACCGTATGGTTTTTGGTGCTCTGCCTTGACTTGTAGACATGTAGAACACTTTTCCACGTATTTCACTACATCTCTTTTCATTCCGGGCCACCAATAGTTTTGTTTTAAGTCGTTATACATCTTGGTCGCTCCCGGATGAATGGAGTAACGGGATTTGTGAGCTTCATCGAGTAGAAGCTTTTTAACTCCATATGTGTTAGGAACCCAAATTCTATTGAAACGTGTCTTCAAACCGTGGCTGCCTACCTCGAGATCTTTAATTTGGCCGACAATCCTTTCCTTTCTCCAGTTTTCCTCCTTTACTGCTTCATCTTGTGCTCCTCGGATTTGTTCAAGTAAGCCCGAGGTCACAATGAGCTGCAACGATTGTACTCGTATCGGGGCATAATCTGCCTTTCTGCTCAACGCATCAGCCACTACATTGGCTTTCCCGGGGTGGTAGTGTATTTCACAATCGTAATCCTTGACCGATTCCAACCACCGCCTTTGTATCATGTTTAATTCCTTTTGATCAAAGAAATATTTCAAACTTTTATGGTCGGTAAAGATTGTACATTTTACCCCATACAAGTAATGTCTCCATATTTTTAAGGCATACACCACTGCCGCCAGTTCCAGATCGTGAGTCGGGTATTTCTTTTCATGGATCTTCAACTGTCTCGAGGCGTAGGCGATGACCTTGTCTCGTTGCATTAGAACACATTCAAGCCCCGAATGCGACGCATCCGAGTAGACCACCATGTCGTCAACTCCTTCCGATAATGTTAACACCGGAGTGTAAGTTAACCTTTCTTTGAGCTTTTGGAAGGCCTCCTCCTGTTCAATGCCCCATACAAACTTTTCCTCCTTGCGAGTCAATTTGGTGAATGGTAAAGCAAATTTGGAGAAATTCTGTATGAATCTCCTATAATATCCTGCGAGCCCTAAAAAGCTTCGGATTTCCGAGGGATTCCTTGGGACGTTCCATTTTGACACGGCTTCTACCTTCGACGGATCTACTAGTACCCCGTCGGCACTAATGATATGCCCAAGGAACTGCACCTCTCGCAGCCAGAAAGCGCACTTTAGAATTTTGCATACAGCTTTTCTCGTCTGAGTGTCTCTAACACTTCTTGCAAATGATACTCGTGTTCGGCTTCATTCCTCGAGTATACCAAAATGTCATCGATAAATACAATTACCGATTAATCCAGCATAGGTTTGCAAACCTGGTTCATGAGATCCATGAAAGCCGCGGGTGCATTTGTCAACCCAAAGGGCATTACAAGGAACTCATAATGTCCGTACCGCGTACGAAAGGCTGTCTTCGGTATGTCCTCCTCCTTGACTTTCAATTGGTGATAACCAGATCTGAGATCAATCTTGGAGAACCAACTTGCTCCCTGTAGCTGGTCAAACAGGTCATCAATTCTTGGAAGTGGGTATCGATTCTTCACCGTGAGTTTGTTTAACTCTCGGTAATCGATACACATGCGCATGCTACCGTCCTTCTTTTTCACGAATAGAACTGGTGCGCCCCACGGGGACACACTCGGTCGGATTTGTCGAGCAATTCTTGGATTTGAGACATCAATTCTTGTAACTCTGATGGCGCAAGTCGATACGGAGCCCTGGCCACGGGTTTTGCGCCTGGAATCAGTTCGATCCCGAACTCTACCTCCCGTTCTGGTGGTATTCCCGGTAGTTCTTCCGGGAACACATCTTCGTAATCCCGTACCACCGGCACTTCTCCAATTTTGAGGGACTCTTTCTCTGATTCGCTTGCGTATACCATAAAGGCCTTGCATCCATGCTTCATAAGTTTGTGGGCTTCTAATATCGAGCACACCACCGGGTTACCCCCTTTTTCACCATATATCGTAACGTGTTTTCCGCTAGGAGACGTTAGTTTTATTTCCTTTCGGAAACAAACTACTTTTGCGTGGAATCGGGACAACCAATCCATCCCTACAATGACTTGGAATTCCCCCATCGACATCGGGATCAAATCTATCGTGTATTCTTCGTCATCAATGCTCAATTTACAGTTTTCACATACATCACAAACAATAAAGCTCTTGTTATTACCTATCTCTACTTCTAAAGGCATAGGCAATTTTGTTAGAACAAATGAAGGATGCCGAATAAATCCATATGAAATAAAGGATTTATTCGCACCCGTATCGAATAACACACGTGCGGGAATCGAGTTTACAGTAAATATACCTGAGACCACTTCAGGTTCGACTTTTACTTCAGCAGCGGTCAATTGGAAAGATCTTGCTTTTGCTTTCGGGGCTTCACCTTTCGAGTCTTGCCCATCTTTCTTTCCAACTAGTTCCGGGCATTCCGATCTTTTGTGACCCGGTCGATAACAATTGTAACAAACCGTCACTTTCTCCGGGCACGATATAGCCATATGTCCCGTTTTTCGGCATATGGGACAAGGCTTATCCTTGAAGCGGCATTCGCCTTTATGAACCTTCCCGCAAATTTTGCAACTTGGCGACCCGCCTTTTGTATCAGATTTCTTTGTGGTTTCATTTGTTCGTGCTTTCTTAGTAGGGCTTGGGTTTACATCTTGTGCCTTCCGTTCACCCCGTTCAATGCTCTTTTTCAGTTCGATCTCCCTTTCCCGAGCAGCATTTATGATCTCGGTAAGCGTCTCGTATTTTGAAGGGGTGATAAACTCCCTATACTCAGCACTCAACATGTTATGGTAGTAGTATATCTTTTGTTCTTCATTCGTCACTAGTTCATTGCAAAACTTCATCTTATCCATAAACGTTGCCGTAATCTTGTCTATGGTCTCACCCTTGTGCCTAAGTTGCATGAACTCCTCCTTGATTTTATTCACAACCGCCTTGGGGCTATGATGTTTAAGAAATGGCGTCTTGAATTCTTCCCATGTCATGACCTTAGCCGCTTCACTACCAACCTCTCTCTTTTTGTTGTCCCACCAATCTTTCGCTTGACCCCTTAATTGACCCATACCATAGGCTACATAGTCATCTTCATCACAACGGGTCCTCTCAAATACCCCTTCGATATCACTTAGCCATCGTTGGCACACTATTGGGTCAACCTCCTCATTATATATTGGTGGTTTACACGCCATGAATTCCTTGTATGAACAAGGCTTTCGTCCTCCGGGCTTTTCCTTTGCCAAGTTAGAATTATCTTCTAATTTCTTGATTCTCTCGTCTACTATCGATAGAACCGTGTTTTGAATTTTATCAATAAAGCCCGACAAGCTATTTTCGATCGCCTTTCCAACCTCTTCGGTAATCATTTCTCTCAATTGTTCGGTGACTCTTGGCACCGCATCATCATTACTTCCATCCGCCATCTTTATTACTGAAATGTTTACATTAGTTGTTAAACATTTCATTTCTAATACATGATTTACTTGTTTTGATTTAATCAAGTTCATAACTTGATTCAACCATTCTTGTTTCATGCATTTCTTGTGTTTGAGTGAGCTTACACACTCTTTTCATGCATAATTTGTTCATGATTTATTTCTATATTTTCTAAATCTACTTAAACGATTAACTCTTGCCGGATGCTTGATCAAGCTTGAACCGAACACTTTATTGACAACCTTGAGCTCTGATTACCAACTTGTAAGACCCAGCTTAAAATACTAGATTAATGATATAAACTTTGCATTTAATACCAAGATTTAGAGTTTACAAAAACTTTGATGATTTTAAGACCATACCTAAACATAACATTCACGTTATAATCCTACTAAACAATATTCAAGACAGAATAACAAGTGTTCACATAATCTTAAAACAAAATAGATCAAGTGCGGAAGCGTTGATTTGTGTGTTCGGTTCGATTTCTTTTGCTTGATCATCATCCCCCTTACATGTATTACCTAAAAATTGAAATTTTAGACAACTGTTAGTATTAAAGTCCTTGGGAATTAACATAATTGAAGCTATGCTCGAAAAAAAATTCAAGTAACCAAAAATATGAAAATTCAGCTTTCGTGACTGGGTGCTACCGTAACTTACGGTAGCCACCGTAAGTTACGATAGCCCCTGGGTAACTATGGTCTGCCGTAAGACAGTAGGGAACCACCGTAACATGTTTACTTGCTACCGTAAGTTACGGCAGCCACCGTAACTTACGGTAGCCGCTGTACATTTTTCCTTGTTTTTTTTTGCAGTTTTGCCGATTCCTCTCCCATGTCACCTTAATTCAATTTCGAACATATTTATCACATAACTAAGGCTAATTACTCATGTCTATATCTTTACCAACTATGACATTCGCTTCCCTCTCGAGGGATTGCTTATGCCATAATCCACATGCTTGTTTTCAAGATATCGAGCTTGCCTTTTTATACTACTTGACATGCTTAAAATTTAGAACTTTAACTCCTGTATTAGGTGTTAAATTTCTCAACTAATTTAGCGTGTCCGCTACACGACTTACGCATTGTTTATAACCATACATCAAGTAATGGTATCTAGCTTCAAAGTTTACTACACGACTTGTTTTGACCCGTTCGGGTGCTAAAATTAAGGCACCATTCAGGGCATTTCAAAATCCATCTTTGTCACTTGTTTTGACCCGTTTGACTTGTTTAAGACACTTAGTCACATCCGTGACATATTGGTCTATCTTGTTTACCATGTTTCAAAATGACGACATAAGACTAACAAATAAACTTAATGTAACGAAACGGTAAATTTCGTACCTTTAAAGCACACCTTTCCCACGCGTATTCCCTCCGGCTTGTCCGCTCGACGCTCCGGACTCTTTGCCTAAGGAGTTAAATTTACAATTGCTTTAGGACCCCCCCCCCTTTATATGATTATAACGCATCATTATTACTAATAGTCAAATCTGCGTTTTAATCCTATTTTCAACATTTAAATCCCCACTTAGGCATTTCAACAAACACCTAGCGGGTCAGATTTTCACATAATCATTACCAAGTTCGTGACTTGTGATCAGCATCTAACTTTGCTTCAATTAGTCAAGTTACTTTTATCCTAACATCAATATTTCTGAAATTACTTCTTAAATTCATATTGTGCTAGAACAAGAGTTGCAATTTTAGTATTTATCAAGTTTCTTCAAGCTCCTCAATCACTTACAATGGTGATTAGGAAACCCTACTAGTATCATGCAAGATTTTGGTCAAGAATCATCTAGGGTTTGTTCCTAAACCTCATATCACTTCCAATTTCATATATCTAACACATAATCAAACTCAACATTCGATTTCTATCACATGCAAGGAAATTGAGTTGAAATCAAAACAACCTAATTTGGCATACCTTATGATCCCTTTGACGAGGTGATCACGAATCTATGTTCAGATTTCGATTTTGACTTGGTATGAGCCTTCAATTTGTGAATTTTGTGTGAAAACTAGGGTTTGGAAGAAACCCCTGGTCGCTCCTGCCTTCTGTTCGATCCAAGCACACACACAAGTGTGTGTTTGGTGTGTTTGTTTACCATCTTAGTAATCAAGTTTCAGATTTGGCTAGATTGGTCCCTAGGTTTTTATCTAACCTTAAGTTTAAGTGTTTTAACCCTATTAAGAGTTACTTTAAGACTTGTAGCTAACTGGGTTATAAGTTCCTAGTTAGTCGGTTCTTGTTTGGTTAGTGCTTTATAATAAAATATACAAATTTTATATTTTAGGGTGTTACAAACATACAACTCTCTCTCTCCTATCTCTGATTCGCATTTGATGCAGATTTATTGGGGGTTTGATTTTGATGGAGGCGTTAAATATGGGCTGGAGCAAGAGGAATCGGAACAAAATGGCAGTTTAAATATGGGTTGGAGCAAGAGCAAGCGGTGGTTGTCAGGGTGTACGGTGGTGGAGGGTGGTGGTGGGGAGACGGTGGTGGTGGGTGTACGGTGGTGGAGGGTGTACGGTGGTGGAGGGGAGATGGTGGTGGAGGGTGTACTGTGGTGGAGGGGAGACGGATGATGATCTGTGATTTTGTGATGGATGATGATCTGTGATTTTGTTAGTTTTAAGGGATCGAGATGATGGATGATGATCTGTGATTTTGTTAATGTTTTAGGTGGTTGAGGGTGATTTTGTAACAAACAGGATGATCAAAACTTGAACCCAGTCCTTTTATTCACCACGAGGCTGTGATGATTTCACCTAATTCGAGTCAAAATTGCGTCAACATTTGAGATTTTCCGCAGGTTGGCGTGGCAGAATCGGAGGAGGGCAAGTGCGCTTGCAACCTCTGTTTGCAGCCATGGCGGTTATTCCTCCTTGTTCCCATTGTAAAACAGATCTGAGCCTCGTTTCTTTTTACAAATCGGTTTTTGTTTTGATTTATTGTTGGAGCATCGTTTCTTTTTACAGATCCGAGCCTCGTTTCTTTTTACAAATCTTTTTACAGAGAGAGAGAAGAGAGAGATGGGTGTTTGGAGAGAGAAAGAGAGAGTGAGTGTGTGTGCAGGTTTTAGAGAGAGATGGTGGTGTTGGCGGCAGTGAGATGGTGGTGGTGGGGATGATGCGGTGGTGGGGGTGGTGATGGTGGTGTGGTGGTAGTTCAGAGAAGAGAGAGAGAGCTGAAGTTGTCGATGATGATGATGAAGATGAACTGCTATGTATGTGTGTATATTAATATATATATATATATATATATATATATATATATATATATATATATATATATATATATATATATATATATATATATTAATGTTTGAATTAAGAAAATGTTAAATGAAAAGCAAAATGACCATCATGTCCCTGAACTAAAAGACAAAATAGGAGGTTGCAACAGTCAAAAAATAGGGTTTTTAAATTTTTAACTAAAATGGCAACAAAATGCAAACCACAGGGACCCAGATGTAAAAAGTTTGAGATTTGGACTAAAATGGCAAAAGTGCCCAAACCAGAGGGACCAAAATGGCAGTTTACTCAATTCAAAAAAAAATGTCGTGTGTGTAGTTTTGAGCACCACAAGTTTGTTTTTACGGGTACCGTACGGTACCCGTAAAAACAAACTTGTGGTACTCAAAACTACACTCACGACATTTTTTTTTGGAGTTTTTTTACAAATGTCTTTATAATACACACATCTAGGTTTATGAAAAAAATTTTGGTCCAACTCGCCCCGGATCAAAAAGTTCTCATGGTTCTTACAACTGGAGGTGGTTTTCATTTTAGCGGTCTCCTATATATATATATACATACATATATATATATATATATATATATATATATATATATATATATATATAAATAGAAAGTTGTAATGAATAGTAATTGAAAATTTTGAAGTATTTATTTTTGTTTTTAGAAATATTTTATCTATTATTCATTTGATTTTTCAATAAAAAATAATAATTAATAATTCTCAGGTAATTGTTTCATTATTTTTCATTAGTGGTATTATATTTAGCATTTAATTTGTTTTTTTATTATTGTAACTTACGTTCGTTAACTTTTAAAAAAAAATTAAATCTGCATTTATGTTTATTTATTTTTTAACATTCAAAGTTATTGTGATGGTATCGATTTGGTTCGTTACAGTACCGGTATATTCATGCACTCGGTATAGAAATCAACATGTGTTTTACATCGACCGAAACGATAAAAACGGTAGCCGGTACCGACACCAATGTTGTTCAAACGGTATTGATCGATTCAAATTATAACGGTGCTGGTACCGATATTCAATTATCGTCACAGACAAAGTTGTATAATATTTTTTTTGAAACCAGAAACCATAAATATGAATACGGATAACAACGGTACCGATGTTGTTTGGTACAATATGCTAGCGATTCGATGTTAATTTATCGAAAGAAAAAAAACAATAAAAATAAATAACAATGCCGAACTTACGTTGTTTGTTTGGTTTTGGTTATGTTCACTACGGTAGCGACAGGATATTTATTATCAAACAAAAAACCATAAAAAATAATACATACTAGTACCAAAGTTGTTCAGTCTGGTACGGTATGGTATGGTAGCGATATGAGCTTAATTATTGAAAGTTAAAATAATAAAAATAAATACCGGTACCGATATAAATGTTTTTCAGTTGGGTTCTGTTCGGATTTGTACAATAGCAACGCAATAGTCGTTTTCAATACAGTTTATATGGCATTTTTTAAACAAAAAACATAGAACGCAAACCAACCGAACCAATATCAACTAAGCAACATCGGTGCTGGTATCGATAATTGTTTTATTGTTTTCCATCGATGTAAGGTTTTCTTTCTCGTTTACTATAGCAATTATCGGTACCGTAACGAACCGAACAGATATCAACCGAATTCCCGCCGTGAAGCATGAGGAAAAATCGCTAGTTATACATATGAAAAAAAAGTGGTGATGAATAATAGTGATATTTTTTTAGTATTTGTTTTTTTAGTCTTTTATTTGTTATTTATTATGATTTTTGTTAATGAATATTATTTTTTTTTGATAACTCTCAAGTATTTATTCTTTTTATTTATGATAAGAAGTATTTTATCCAGTTTGATTTTTTTATTAATAACTTGCATTCGTTGACTTTAAAAAAATCTAAATTCACATGTATGTTTATTTATTTTTTAAGTTTTTTCAGTTTGTTTCACCAGGGTAGCGACACGATATCCGTTATCAAACAAGTGAATGCATACCGGTACCGATGTTGTTAGGTTAGGTGCGGTATAGTAGCAACACGATGTCAAATTATTGAAAGCAAAAAACAATAAAAATTAATAGTAGTACCGATACATATGCCGTACCATTTGTTTTGGTTGGTTTTGGTTTTGATACGATAGTTATAGCGACGCAATTAAACAACATGATCGATATTAATATTCGTATTTATTGTTTTAGATCAATGTAAGGCCTCTTTCAATAACTATAGCGAGTCTGATATCATAATGAACCAAACAGATATCAACCAAATTCTTGTTGCGGAGCGCGAGAAAATTTCACTAGTTTAAATTAACATATTGAATTTTGCATCTAGAAGAATTTTATATATTTCTCAATTTTATTTCCCATTTTTTACTATACAATTTTAAATGTTGCTATATATATATAGCACATTTTCATATCACTCACATGATTCACAATTTCACATTATCACAACATCACCAACCAACAAAAGCTCTCATCTATGGCATCCATCTTCATCTTCATCCTCACCATCTTCACACTCTTAACAACACACCTCTCCCACGCTCAACAAACCTGCACCACCCAAAAATTCACCAACAACAAACTATACTCCCATTGCAACGACTTACCTCACCTCAACTCCTTCCTCCACTGGTCCCTCAACCCATCAAAAAACACCCTTTCCATCGCCTTTATCGCCGCTCCGCCCACCCCCTCCGGCTGGATCTCATGGGCCATCAATCCCACCGGCGAAGGCATGGCCGGAGCCCAAGCATTACTAGCCTATAAAGCATCTAATGGATCAATGGTATAAGCTTCGCATATCACCTGTGTGTGTGTGTGTATATATATATATATATATATATATATATATATATATGTATGTATACTAATAAATGTTATAAAATAACCAACGGTTTGTTGAATGTATGTAACAGGTGGTGAAGACATATAACATAAGTTCGTATAGTTCGATTGTTGAGGGAGAGTTGTCTTTTGATGTTAAGGATAAGAGAGCAGAGTATAGTGATGGGATGATGAAGATATATGCGACAGTTGTGTTGCCGGAAAATGGGGTGACGACGGTTAATCAGGTTTGGCAGGTGGGGCCGGCCGTGTCGGATGGGTTTCCGGTGAAACATGCGTTTCAGCCGGCGAATTTGGGGGCCAAAGGGCGGTTGGATTTGTTGAGTGGGCAGAGTAGTGGTGGTGGAATTGGAGGTGGTTCTGGTAATAAGAAGAAAAATGTAAGTTTTAAAATTTTTAATTATGAATTGTATAGGATGAGATTTGTACCTTGTACTTGTATTGAACCGGTACTGGTATCAAAATACACTGGAACTAACTGGTACCGAAACCGAAAACCCTGAAAATATATATGACGGTACTGGTGTTGGTACCGATTTTGTTGAGTTAGTATGGATTCGGTACAATATCAGGTGATAAATACCAATCCCTAATCTAGTGGTTGATTAATTAATTAATTAACATGCATTAGAATTTAGAACATAACAATGATTAAACCATGTTGACCAAATGGGTTTCTTTGTTTTATTGTTTAGTTCATGTGTCAACAGTCATATGTTAACTAGATTGTTGTTATGGTTACTCTTTGGTAGTTAGAATTTGGTTGTCTTTGAATCTTTCTGCATTTTTGGTGATTAATTTTATTGAATTATGTTGTTTCCTACCATTTGGAGTAGGTTTTATTGTAATTTTCTGCTTTATTTTTAACTTTGACTGATGGAAATTCTTTTGATTTATGTATTATGTTTGGTTGTTTATAAAAAGGAATGTATTAAGAGTTAAGACACCCAGTAAGCAAAATTTGATTTTTAAAATTTGGGTCACCATATTTACCATTTTTCAGTTTTCACAAGCTTTTTTTTTCCTTGAAAATTCAACTAAACTTTCTTGATTCAACAACAAAGATGATTTAAAATTGAATTGTAATTTTTTTTTTTTTTTTTGATGATTGCAGATTCATGGGATACTTAACGCGGTCAGCTGGGGAATTCTATTTCCGATTGGAATAATCATTGCTAGATACCTTAGATCATTCCCATCTGCAGATCCAGCATGGTTTTACCTTCATGCTTTCTGCCAAGTTTCGGGTTATGCGATTGGGGTTGCGGGTTGGGGGACCGGGCTCAAACTCGGATCCGACTCAAAGGGTGTCACATACAGCACTCACCGCGACATCGGGATTGCTCTATTTTCTCTTGCAACAGTCCAGGTACTTTGACTTTCAGAGTCAAACTTCTGGATTTTTTAATGATTTTCTCACATTTCTAACACTAAGAATTCCTATTAAGTTTAGGGAGTTCACATCCATTCCATCAAATGGTATGAGTGAAGTTTTTATAATATAAAGAATATAAAAAATGGTTGTGAGTGGAGGAGAGAGAAAATGTTAGTGTTCATCTGTATATTTGAGTGGAGACTATTCACCCCCTATAATTTTTTATATATTTTGTAAGTGGCTGTGAGTGGAGGAGAGAGAAAAAGTAATGATAAAGATATAAAAACATTATTTAATTGAAAAGGAGAGAAAATATAGTGTTTTTTAGTGTAATCAAAAGTGAAAATACGGTGGAATGGATGCAAATGCTGATCATGTTGACTTTTGAGGTCAAACGTCTTGATATTCACCTTCATCATTTATATCTAACTTTTTGGAATCCTAGCTCCTATAAGTTTCTACATGTTACACATAATAGCATGTGGTTTTGACAGATGAATGTAGCTAGTCTCATAGGTGTTTAAAACTTTGATCTCAAAAGTCACTCTTTATGACTTTATGTTTCTTTTATTATTCATTAAAATGGAAGTATTGCAATTTAATAATTGAAAGACAATTTCCATCTTACATCAAAAGAGATGCATCACATGGAGCTATTTCTAGTTTGGTGAAGTTGGTTCTTCATTTGTTTTTTAAGCAAAATGTAATAGCCAAAATTCACTTATGTTTCACAAACACAAATGCCTACAATAGTTGCCCCATAATGAATCTTGTTTTCTTTTTCTTTTTTTTTTTTGGTCATTTTTTAGGTTTTTGCATTGTTTTTGAGACCAAACAAAGACCACAAATTCAGATTTTATTGGAACATCTATCACCATGGGATCGGTTACGCGATCCTTGTTCTTGGCGTCATCAACGTGTTCAAGGGTCTTGATATATTATCACCAGAAAGCAAATGGAGAACATCCTACATAATTGTGATATCTACATTGGGTGGAATTGCTTTATTATTAGAAGTCATTACATGGATTGTGGTCTTGAACAGGAAGTCCAGCAAGTCTACTAAACCCTATGACAACAAACAACAACCATTAGCACCATAGGTTGAGCTTCATTTTAATGTATGTTTTTAGTGGCTTATTTATCATGTTCTTGTTAATTATCTTCTTGTATGATAGGCCACTTTATATGTTACTTATATTACGTTTGGTTGTAATTTTATTATTGTACTATGCTATATACAAAACGGGATTTGATTATTCAATGACGCTGATGTGTCATATATTTACATCTTTCAATTTTTTTTTGGCAAAAACGTCGTGATGATATTATTTTTAGAGCGCGTAGATCTACTTGATATTACTTCTGATGCACATGCCTTGAAGTTACATCATTCACACCAATTTTTTGGCATAGGCATGGTCATGAGTGATTCCTAGTGTATGATTTCCAACCTAGACAAGAGCAATGAAGTGCATGCTTGGTCCCAACTCTCTTTTGATTAGCTTCTCCATTATGATGTTTTTAAACATCTATCTAAACTTTGATTGATGTGGGGTAGTTTGATGAGTGGTTAAATTAAAAGGGTTTGTTTTGTAATTTGGAATCTTTTTTTGCAAATTATTGTTTAATCGTATCATTGTATTCATTATAAAAGTGACTTTCACTTTAATGGCTTTATAAGAACCAATCTCATTTAGCCGTGACACACTTTGAGTCCCATAATTAGCTTTTGTTCTTTCTTTAGTTCATTTGAATTTTCTTTCATGAAACGAGATTCGTGTTAGGATCCGATGCTAAACAATGGGTATCTAAGTCAAAAATTAAAGAGTTAAATGCCCATTTTAGTCCCTGTGGTTTGGGTCATTTTACCAGTTTGGTCCAAATGTTTGAAATGTTGGCATTTTAGTCCAAATAGTTTTAAACGTTGCCATTTTAGTCCATTGGGTTAACTCCATCCATTTTTTCTGTTAAATAGAAGGGCAATTCGGTCATTTTTTATGTAATTCTGCTAACTAGAAGGGTAATTCGGCCATATAAAATGACCGAATTGCATTTATCGTTAACAGAAAAATTGGATGAAATTAACCAAGTGGACTAAAATGGCAACATTTTAAACTATTTGGACTAAAATAGCAACGTTTCAAACCTTTGGACTAAACTGGCAAAATGACCCAAACCATAGAAACTAAAATGACATTTAACTCAAAATTAAAGATATAGATGTGATTTGATTCAATTCTTACATAAATTACTCAACTAAGTGATCAAACGCAGGGGCAGACATAGAGTGGAACAAGGGGTAACCCACGTTGCCTAATGACGCTCCGGCGGTGGTGTAAATTTTTGAAAAAATTGACGTGTTTTCGATTTCGTTACCCTTTAAAATATATATATATATATATATATATATATATATATATATATATATATTGAAACGTTGCACCTATAATGATTTTCTAGATTCACAGCTGATCAAACGTGCACGTCATCTTAGCTTTTCGGACTTCTTTCTCTTAAGAAACAATACATCAATAATAGAACACGACTCGGCTATGCGATAGATTTTGGAAGATTATAACTTTAAAATGAAAAAAAGGCGTCACATCTCTTTATTGACATTTTCACGCGGTAACACAAACCATCTTCTTTTCCATAGGGGCAATGATAATCTTTCAAATATAAATTTGTTGGCTAGTCTTGTAGGAAACAACGTTTAACAAGAAAGGCATACCATGTTCATTCTACCAAAACGGGACCCCAAAGTGCAAAAGTACATATCTATATTTATTTTTTTATGTTGACATGTAACTTTATTATATTCTTTTTCTTCAATCAACAAAAGGTAAATGACTTATGAATTTGAACTTTATATTTCACTAACCATAATCAATACTAAAAAGGTGAAAATCATCTTAGGAACCACTGAACAAGTTCATACATGTTTTATATATATTAAAGAAACCGTGATCGGGTTTCTTTATCGCGTGTTATTTGATTATATATGATGTTTTGTTAAGGAAAGATGTGTTTGATGGCTGTAAATTTGAAATAAGATGTTTGTTGAATGTTAAAAAGGAACAATATTGTGCCCAATTGGACAATTAAATGCTCGCTTTGTGAAAAAGGAATGACCAAATTATATATCTTCCAAGTTCGTTGTAGCTTTTATTAGCAGACAAGACAGCACACAGCACACAGTCCTTAAAAAACATAGTTGGTGGGACTTACTTAATGTAAACGACGATAATTTTTTGTTTATATGTTAAGCATCGAAGATGATGGATTTTTTTGTTTGTTAGTAAGCAGCTAGATTTTGCCCCGCCCACGTTGCGGGACACTAAGCCGAATATTTCTCTCTCATAACATGTATGTCTGTGTTTCGGTTACTTGTATATACTACTCATAACACAATCTCAAAAAAATTACATTGAGTCAACCAACTAAGTTAAAACACTATCATACGTTTGCTTAAGAAAAACAAAAACGATAGAAAACAATAATTTTAAACAGGGGGCAAAATTGTAATTTTTCAGGATAAATGAGCGTGTTCCAGGCAGCCGCCTGACACGAATAAAAATTACACCGAGTTAAACAATTAAAGCAAAGCACTTCTATAGTCTTGTAAAAAGAAACTAAAACAATGGCATGACTGTAATTTTACACTTGGGCAAAATCTTAATTTAACTGGGAAAGCAAAGGAAAACGATGGTAAAAAAATGTAAATTTAAATTGAGGGCAAAATCGTAATTTGGCTGGGTGGGGAAAAAACAAACGTAATGCAAAAATGTAAATTTAAAGAGGTAAAATCGTAATTTTGAACCGAGGGCAAAATGGTAATTTTTAGATGGGAGTTTTGAACTGTGGGTAAAAACGTAATCTTGAAATGATGGCAAAATCGTAATTTTAAAGCGGGGATAAAATCGTAAATTGGTTGGGCCAATGGGGGAGTGTCAGGCTGCTTCCTGACACTATTTCCCCATCTTGTGTCTGTAGTTATACATTGGAGGCAAAATCGTAATTTTACTGGGAAAGCAAACAAAAACGATGAAAAAATGTAAATTTAAATTGAGGGCAAAATCGTAATTTAGCTGGGAGGAACAAAACAAAACTAATGGCGAAACTGTAAATTTAAACGGGGCAAAATCATAATTTTGAACCAAGAATAAAATTGTAATTTTTAACTGGTGGCAAAAATGTAATTTTATTTTAAACTGTGGGTAAAAACGTAATTTTAAACTGATGGCAAAATCGTAATTTTAAAGCGGGGACAAAATCGTAAATTAATTGGGCCCAAAGCAGGTGAACTACTGTCCCCGAATAACCCGTATTTGATGTTAAAACCTCAAAAAAAAAAATTCCTATCACCAAATTTTTCCTAGAGACTCGTCTCGTCACCACGATCAAAAAAAAATCCTATAACCAATCTTTTTCCTCTTGCGCGCGCATGACACTCTCCCCTCAGCGTATGAGTCCTGTGCGTGAATGACTCTTTCGCCTAGGCTCCTGCCCACGTAGGACTCCTGCTCTCTGGTCTTGCGCGCGTATGAGCTTATGCTTTGATACTCCTGCTCTCGCATGACTCATGCTCTCCAGGAGGTTGTTTGCACATTTTTCGATCTAAAATCTTCATTTCTTTAAATTCGATGATGAATCTTCCATAGACATGTGCGAAAATCAATTCTGAACAAGAATATATCTTCAATTTGAAATTTCATCCGTGAATTGATCTTTAATTTTGTTTTTTACGTATAAAACACATAAACCATGAACGTAGGTGATTCAATCAACGGTATGATCGACTGAATCGGTACCGTAGCTCTGATACCAATTGAAATTGCAGGATTCAGTGTAACCACCCCGACCACGTAAAAACAACCCGCGGCGGAATCGTCGGGGAGTCACGTTACAAATTGTTTCAAACACATGGTACTTAAAGTTTCATTGTTATTGACTAATTAATTTAAATTACATTGTCTTTTGGAACATAAACAAACATAAACAATTGTCTTTATTTTAAGCAGACTAAGGCTCGGGTCCATTCCTATGTGTTGCATACTTGTATATCATCACACATTTGCACCTGAAACATATGTGAAAAAGATGGTCAACAATGAATGCTTGTGAGTAACATAGGTTTTGTAAATCAAATTCATGGTTTTGTATTTGTATTGCAATACGCCGTCCGCCTACGAGAGTCGATGAGTGAAAACCTTGTAACCAAAGTGTGCTTGGTATTGCAATATGTTTAACCAACTATAAAAGTTGGGATGAGTGAGAAACCTTGTAGCCATGATATTGAAAAAGTTGTTTCTTTTGTAAAATTGTGTAAGCAATCAATTTAAAAGAAAACTTTGTAAGGTTTATATACCTTCAAATGAAAACTGTTTGTGACTTGTCTAAACCAATCGTTTGTGTTTTGTGTAAGCCAATTGTCCTTGTTTTGTATAAACCAATCGTTCTTGTTATATATAAACTAATCGTCCTTGTTTTGTGTAAACCAATCTGTAACGCCCGGCTCTTTTGTACTTTCCATTTATAGAAGGTTTTGTTCGTATTTCTATTTTTGGAAACTTTGTATTCTTGTAATCGTTCCCTTCTTTGTAATCATTGTCAAACCGAGACTTGGATCATTAATGAAGCTTATATTTTGTTACATCTGTGTTAAACGCATTCTATGTATACTCGTATGTTCGATTTGGTGAATCAATCTATGTTTAATCGTGATTCTTGGAAACTATGTGCGAAACTTGTAATTAATCTAAACTTATGCATGGAACGTATTTTGAACGAGAACGACACTTGATTTGATGCTTATACGCGTGATTATACTTGGTTTATACTTCTCATACTTAATCATGTCTTAAACTATGCCTTTATGGCAAATATGGCCCTTAAAATACCCTAAATGCATCAAATACACAACTTCAGGGGCCAAATTGTAAAAAAATGAAACATATCCGGAACCACAAAGGGCTCGCGGCCCGCGTGAACTTGCCTGGATATCCCAGGCGGGCCGCGTGGACCTTCATATCTGCAGAAAGATGGATGGTCGCGACCAGCCTCCATTTTTGAGCGGGATTTCGAGTTTAAACCGAGTTTTGGCACCTGTAAACACCTCTAATCAACCCTAAACACCTCCCTATAAGTACCCAAGGCCCTCCAAGCACTTGGACACTTTCATCACACTCAAATCTCTCAAAAAACACTCTCAAGTTCCAACAATAATCTGCATTTTCGGACAGATTCATACCTCTACACTAAACTTGGTATAACTTGCTCATTTCTTGATGAAAACACTTGATTCTTCTTCCTATTTGCTTGGTTAATCATGGAGTTTGATTCCTTGACTTCTCCTTGGAGAAATCAGACCTGGAATTGCTCCGAAATTGACCAAAAACTTTCTGTTTTGTTACATCTTATGCAAACTTCATTCAACTTGTGTTTAACACAACTCAAACCAATGTCCTGATGCTTACAACCCCTCTTATGGTTGGTTAAGCTTAAAAACATGGTTGAGACACTTAAATCAGAGGATTAAACCTCATAAACTTTCTATTTTGTTAGGGTATTTAACCCACAAGTCATGTCAAGCTTAGACCTTGATGAATGAGTGATTGTAGAACAACTTGGGTTGTTCCAACATAAAATCCTCACATGATTTGATGATTTCCTTTAGTTTAGATTATTTAAATACTTGTATTAACCCTAGTTCGTGACCCTCCTTGGTTGTCTTTACATCAAGTGAAGTGGTGAACATTCAAGGGGTCCCTAAACGGAAGCATGTTCTTCCTACCCCATACATGACATTCATGAATGACTCGAGGTGCCTAAACGAAGATCTTAATCTTCTACCTCCTACTTGAAATATTGAACTTAATAATATGTAATACTTAAATATATATACACACAGATTCGAACCTTTAATATTAAACTTGTGTTTATATGTTAAAGTAGTAGAATGACATCTAAGACTTAACACTCCAAATATGATTCTAATGGGCCTACTACCCATGAAATACAATATAACCCTAGTGGTTACGTAGTGTCATATAAGAGTATAAGTCAAAGATGGTTATTTTGATATCCTACTTTATGCTATGTTAAACTCCAAATTATAATCTTCCGTTATACGCCAAACTCACACACCTACGTTTCCTTGTGTAGAAGGACTAGGTGCTCCAACTTAATCCATCCACCGAACTCGCTCGCGGGATTTCAAGTAGGAAAGCTTGCAACCACCGTGAGTATACTCGAACCCATCTTTTTACTTTTAAACACTTTGGGTGCAACATGTATTCTATATTAAACGCACGTGACACTTGAAACTTATTTGAAACATGCTCTATCCTTTTAAACATGAAACATGAAACTTGTGAAACTTGAGACTATTTTGTGCTATGTGAACGTTTAATCCTTGTGTGTAGTTCCGCCTTAACAATGGTAGCGCTATAGGGGTAATGCACCTCCCCGTTAGTCTTGGGGGTATTGTTAGGAGGAGACATATTAACCTCCCGTGAAACTTTGGGTTAGGTACTTTAACGCATTGGAAACTTGGGCTATCACTTGGACTGCGTAAACTAGCATGGTTGAAACTATTTTAATATGTTCATGTTGGATACGAGTTTTTATTCTATTATGCTATGTAAACAAACTTGTATACTCGCTCTTTGCTTTTGCATTGAAACTCTATTTTAATACATGTTGCAGGTTGATTATTGAAGTATGGATGATTGATGAAACAAGTTTAGGGTGGACTAGATACACACCTAAATTTATCTATCTTTTTTTGTTATGTTATTTGTTGAAACAATGTTGTTATTTCCTTTTGAATTTGTATGACATTTAGTTTTGAAATGAAATTTGAATTTAATTAAATATTGTCACATAGTGTTATGACGTCTCTAGCAATCTTTACACACTTCGTCTCATCCCGATGTTTCCGCCATCGGTTGGGGTGTGACTGATTGGTATCAGAGCCATAACTATAGGGAATTAGGAAAATTGCCATGCTTTTGCCCTAATCTATAGTTCTAGGAATTTTGCCTCTTATTTGTTGTTTAAAACTTTTGTGCTCTACCATGCATGCTTCCTAGCTATACTTTCTATTGAAATTATGTGCCTTTCCTAACGCTAACACTAATACACTTATGCTATTTTTATGCTCTTATAACACCAACGAGAAGAATTTACCAAAATAGGCGTGAAACCCACAATTTGGTAAACGACTCTCATTCTACCTTTAATCTATTTTGCACGAAATTTCACCATTAAGCTAGGAGTGACATCCACAACTTAATGGTAATTTCCATTTCAACTCTAGTGGACCCTCGTCAAAGTGTCAAAATTTTATTTTGATCGACGAGTACCAACCACATTTAGGGTACGAAATCGTCAAGTTAGGGGTGAAACCCGCACCTCGTCGATTAAGTCCCATTCCTCGATTTTTATTCTCGCCAAAGTCCCGAATGTTTCAATCATTTAGAGATGTGTAGTAACCGGAAGGGTAAGATACCGTTAATCGCTTCTCGACGAGAGTATCTTACTTATAGGCCAAAGCACAATATCTCTAATTCGAAAGAACTTTCGACCCACTTTGGAATAGTCGACGTTTCTCTACCCGAAACAATCCAATGTTTTATTGAGCCTCTCTTTTATGTATCTCAATTTATATGTGATTTTTATACTTGAACGTTCATTCATTTCCAAATGTCGTTTTAATCATTTCGCACGTTATCGCAATCACAAACAATAATAATCCCTCGTGAACAAACTAAATTTACGATGCTTTCGTTTATTCATGTTATACTATGTGGAATTCATGACTATGCTATATGAAACACTTTTATGCTATGTAAATCAAATTGAACCTTTTATGCTATGTAAATCAAATTGAACCTTTTATGCTATGTGAATCAAATTGAACCTTTTATGCTATGTGAACCTTTATGCTATGTGATCAGTTTCGCTTTCTTAAACAAACATTATGACCAAGTCTCACCTATTCGTTCTTTGAATCTTAGATGTCTTCTCGTCACTCCAATGCGTCTAAGAAGTCAAAGTCTCGCTCCACCAAGAAGATGATGGCTTTCATGGCCGATCAATTTGCTCGCGTCGTTCCAAAGGTCATTTCCGAGATTCGAGCCTCTGAAACTCCTCACTCTTCCGTCGACTCTAAGGTTGAAGCACGCAAGCCCGTCTCGTTCAACTTCAAGCACTTTTCATCGTGCAATCCAAAGCCATTCACTGGCAATGATGGGGTGACCGCCATGCTTGAGTGGTTTGACAGCATAGAGGTCACATTCATCAATAGCGAGTGCCCCGATGAGCTCAAGACGCGCAGCGCGACTGGGGTATTCCAAGCCCGAGCTCTCGAGTGGTGGACGAATGAAAGAAACATCCGTTCGAACGAACTGGCATATGCTTTGACATGGGAAGAGACTAAGGCCCTAATGATGGATGAGTTTTGTCCTCCGCATGAGCAACGAAAGTTGGAGGAAGAATTTTGGGTATTAAAGCAAATTGGTGATGACAACCTAGCCTACACCACCCGTTTCAAACAACTCTGTTTCATTGTCCCTCACCTTGTCTCGACCCCTGATCGCAAGAAAAGCAAGTATATCAATGGTTTACCCCCTAATATGCGTGACACAATCGAGGCAGCCAAACTCGATAGCATCGAAGACATTTACCGTTTGGCCGCGTCCTTGAACAACAACCGTGTTCGCGATAAGCAAGCCGCAAACCTCGTTCCTTCGAAGCCACCCAATCAAATCACCCAACAATCGAATAACAATAGGGGAAAGAAGCGAAAGCAATCCAGCCCCGTTTGTAACGCGATTGTGCCACCTGTTAACCCGGACCCTGTTGCTCCTGATAACACCCAAAGGCCGTACACTGGGATTCACCCCAAGTGTGCCACTTGTAATTTCCATCATCCCGTCAATGCTAGGTGCCGTCGTTGTGGCAATTGCAACCGTTATGGTCATACTATCAATTTTTGTCGCCAACAACCACAACAAGCACCACCAGCTCAGCAAGCTCAGCAAGCCCAACAAGCGCAACAAGCCCTACCTGCTCCTCAAAACGCAAGACCCGCTAGAGCTTGTTTCAAATGTGGGGATGTTAATCACCTTCGTCCTCAATGCCCACAATGGAATCAAGAGCAGCAACAACCTCCTCGTGGACGCGCCTTCAACCTAAACGCGAATCAAACGCGCAACGACAATGATGTCGTTAACGGAACATTTCTTGTTAACCATCTTTATGCTTTGATACTATTTGATACTGGTGCGGATAAAAGCTTTGTGTCCTTAGAATTCGAATCATTGTTAAATTACACACGCTCTAAGTTACCTAAGTCGTTTTCCGTTGAAGTTGCCAATGGCAAGTCTATCTTAGTCGATTCCATTCTCCTCGATTGTCGTCTTACTCTTAACGAGCATGCTTTCTCTATCGATCTTATACCCGTGCAATTGGGTAGTTTCGACGTCATCATAGGCATGGATTGGCTTCAAAAGAATCATGCTGAAATCGCTTGTCACGAGAAATTTGTTCGTTTGCCCCTTCCATCCGGTGACGTTTTACACGTTTATGGAGACCGACCTTCAAGGGGACTAAAGTTGATGTCCTGCACACAAGCGAACAAGTACTTACGCAAATAGTACTTTGCCTTTTTAGCCCACGTTGTGGAAGAAAAGGGCAAGGGAAAAAGTTTAAGTGATGTTTCAGTGGTGCGCGACTTCCCTGATGTCTTTCCTGAAGACCTACCCGGTCCTCCTCCTCCTCGATCTGTTGATTTTCGCATTGACCTCGTACCTGGTGCGACTCCTGTTGCCAAGGTTCCTTATCGTCTTGCACCTTCCGAAATGCAAGAATTGTCTTCTCAGCTTCAAGAACTCCTCGATAAGGGTTTTATCCGTCCAAGTACCTATCCATGGGGTGCTCCTGTTCTTTTCGTTAAAAAGAAAGATGGTTCTTTCCGCATGTGTATCGACTATCATGAGCTCAACAAACTCACCGTTAAGAATCGTTATCCCCTTCCGCGTATAGACGACCTCTTTGATCAACTTCAAGGCGCTACCTGTTTCTCCAAAATCGATCTTCGTTCTGGTTATCACCAACTTCGAGTCCTCGAAGAGGACGTTCCCAAAACCGCTTTTCGCACACGCTATGGACATTACGAGTTCGTGGCCTTTTGGCTTGACCAACGCACCCGCTGTGTTCATGGATCTCATGAATCGTATTTGTAAGCCTTACTTGGATCGCTTCGTGATCGTCTTCATTGATGATATTCTCATTTATTCTAAATCTCGAGCCGATCATGAGCGTCATCTCCGCCTTATACTTGAACTTTTGCGTGTTGAACGTTTATATGCTAAGTTTTCTAAATGCGAGTTTTGGATCAAGGAAGTTCAATTCCTTGGGCACGTTGTTAGTTAAAAAGGAATCCATGTCGACCCTTCAAAAATCGAAGCCGTGAAGAACTGGACCGCGTCTAAATCTCCTTCTGAAATCCGTTCTTTCTTAGGATTGGCAGGTTATTACCGTCGATTCATCTCGAATTTTTCAAAAATCGCCGTTCCTCTCACTTCGTTGACTCAAAAGGAGAAACCTTTTGCTTGGGGTCCTGAGCAAGAGGAATCTTTTCAAACTCTCAAGGACTTGCTTTGCAACGCTCCTATCCTCGCTCTCCCTAATGGGAATGATGACTTCGTGGTGTATTGTGATGCATCGAATCGTGGTCTTGGTTGTGTGCTCATGCAACGAGACAAAGTCATCGCTTACGCCTCTCGCCAACTCAAAATACATGAAAAGAATTATACTACCCACGACCTCGAGCTTGGCGCTGTTGTTTTTGCGTTGAAGATTTGGCGACACTACCTATATGGTACTAAGTGTGTGGTTTTCACTGACCATAAGAGCCTACAACACATCTTTGACCAAAAAGAACTCAATATGCGACATCGACGTTGGGTGGAATTGCTCAACGACTACGACTGCGAGATTCGCTACCACCTTGGTAAGGCGAATGTCGTGGCCGATGCACTTAGTCGTAAGGCTCATGTAGATGTCATTCGTTGTTTTCATATCTCGAGCGATCTTCACAATCGTATTCGTGAAGCGCAGTACTCATCTATCAATGAAGGTTCCATGGCTGTAGAAATACGTGGAGCATCTGAAAGTCAACTCGTTTCAAAACCTGATGGTCTCCTCTATTGTTGCGATCGCGTTTGGATACCAGATCATGACAATCTTCGTGACCTTATCATGAACGAAACACACAAATCTAAGTACTCAATTCATCCTGGCGCTGACAAGATGTACCATAATCTACGTACATCCTATTGGTGGCCCGGTATGAAGAAAGACATTGCTGTGTACGTTTCCAAGTGTCTTACCTGTTCGAAAGTCAAAGCCGAGCACCAACGACCTTCTGGTCTACTCGAACAGCCTGAAATCCCCGTGTGGAAATGGGATAGCATTGCGATGGACTTCATAACTAAACTCCCGCGTACACCTTCTGGTTACGATAGCATTTGGGTAGTCATTGATCGTTTAACTAAGTCCGCGCAATTCATTCCCATTCGCGAAGATTTCAAGGTTGAACGACTTGCTCGTGTCTATACCAATGAAGTCATACGCCATCATGGTGTTCCTCTTGACATCATTTCTGATCGTGATGGTCGCTTCACTTCGCGTCTCTGGAAAACTTTTCAGTCCGCTATGGGTACTCATCTGAATCTCAGTACGGCTTTTCATCCTCAAACGGATGGACAGACTGAACGTACTATCCAAACCCTAGAGGACATGCTCCGTTCTTGTGTCATCGACTTTGGTGGTAGTTGGGATGTGCATTTACCTTTGATCGAGTTCTCATACAACAATAGCTACCACTCCAGTATTCAAATGGCTCCTTTCGAGGCATTGTATGGTCGCAAATGCCGATCTCCTTTAAGCTGGCACGAGATTGGTGACAAACATTTTACTGGCCCTGAGATCATACAAGAAGCAACGGATAAGATTCTTCAAATCCGTGACAATCTACTCAAGGCTCGACGTCGTCAAAAGAGCTACGCTGACAAGGGACGCAAACCTATGGAATTCAACGTTGGTGACCACGTTCTTCTCAAGGTGTCTCCTTGGAAAGGAGTGGTTCGTTTTGGGAAAAAGGGAAAACTTGCCCCTCGCTATGTTGGTCCTTTCAAGATACTCGAAAGGATTGGTAAGGTGGCTTATCGACTCGATTTACCTCAAGAGCTCAACAACGTTCATCCAACGTTCCACGTCTCTAACCTAAAGAAATGTCTCGCTGATGAAGGACTTCAAGTTCCTCTCGAAGATCTTCAAATCAACGATACTATGCATTTCGTGGAGAAACCTGTAGAAATCGTGGACCAGCAAGTCAAGTTACTAAGGCGCAGTAAGATTCCTATCGTCAAGGTTAGATGGGAAGGAAAACGTGGCGCCGAATTTACTTGGGAACTCAAAAAGGATATGAAGTCAAAGTATCCTCATCTTTTCCCTGCGTCTTCCTAAATTTCGGGACGAAATTTCCTAAAGGAGGGGAGACTGTAACGCCCGGCTCTTTTGTACTTTCCATTTATAGAAGGTTTTGTTCGTATTTCTATTTTTGGAAACTTTGTATTCTTGTAATCGTTCCCTTCTTTGTAATCATTGTCAAACCGAGACTTGGATCATTAATGAAGCTTATATTTTGTTACATCTGTGTTAAACGCATTCTATGTATACTCGTATGTTCGATTTGGTGAATCAATCTATGTTTAATCGTGATTCTTGGAAACTATGTGCGAAACTTGTAATTAATCTAAACTTATGCATGGAACGTATTTTGAATGAGAACGACACTTGATTTGATGCTTATACGCGTGATTATACTTGGTTTATACTTCTCATACTTAATCATGTCTTAAACTATGCCTTTATGGCAAATATGGCCCTTAAAATACCCTAAATGCATCAAATACACAACTTCAGGGGCCAAATTGTAAAAAAAATGAAACATATCCGGAACCACAAAGGGCTCGCGGCCCGCGTGAACTTGCCTGGATATCCCAGGCGGGCCGCGTGGACCTTCATATCTGCAGAAAGATGGATGGTCGCGACCAGCCTCCATTTTTGAGCGGGATTTCGAGTTTAAACCGAGTTTTGGCACCTGTAAACACCTCTAATCAACCCTAAACACCTCCCTATAAGTACCCAAGGCCCTCCAAGCACTTGGACACTTTCATCACACTCAAATCTCTCAAAAAACACTCTCAAGTTCCAGCAATAATCTGCATTTTCGGACAGATTCATACCTCTACACTAAACTTGGTATAACTTGCTCATTTCTTGATGAAAACACTTGATTCTTCTTCCTATTTGCTTGGTTAATCATGGAGTTTGATTCCTTGACTTCTCCTTGGAGAAATCAGACCTGGAATTGCTCCGAAATTGACCAAAAACTTTCTGTTTTGTTACATCTTATGCAAACTTCATTCAACTTGTGTTTAACACAACTCAAACCAATGTCCTAATGCTTACAACCCCTCTTATGGTTGGTTAAGCTTAAAAACATGGTTGAGACACTTAAATCAGAGGATTAAACCTCATAAACTTTCTGTTTTGTTAGGGTATTTAACCCACAAGTCATGTCAAGCTTAGACCTTGATGAATGAGTGATTGTAGAACAACTTGGGTTGTTCCAACATAAAATCCTCACATGATTTGATGATTTCCTTTAGTTTAGATTATTTACATACTTGTATTAACCCTAGTTCGTGACCCTCCTTGGTTGTCTTTACATCAAGTGAAGTGGTGAACATTCAAGGGGTCCCTAAACGGAAGCATGTTCTTCCTACCCCATACATGACATTCATGAATGACTCGAGGTGCCTAAACGAAGATCTTAATCTTCTACCTCCTACTTGAAATATTGAACTTAATAATATGTAATACTTAAATATATATACACACAGATTCGAACCTTTAATATTAAACTTGTGTTTATATGTTAAAGTAGTAGAATGACATCTAAGACTTAACACTCCAAATATGATTCTAATGGGCCTACTACCCATGAAATACAATATAACCTTAGTGGTTACGTAGTGTCATATAAGAGTATAAGTCAAAGATGATTATTTTGATATCCTACTTTATGCTATGTTAAACTCCAAATTATAATCTTCCGTTATACGCCAAACTCACACACCTACGTTTCCTTGTGTAGAAGGACTAGGTGCTCCAACTTAATCCATCCACCGAACTCGCTCGCGGGATTTCAAGTAGGAAAGCTTGCAACCACCGTGAGTATACTCGAACCCATTTTTTTTTACTTTTAAACACTTTGGGTGCAACATGTATTCTATATTAAACGCACGTGACACTTGAAACTTATTTGAAACATGCTCTATCCTTTTAAACATGAAACATGAAACTTGTGAAACTTGAGACTATTTTGTGCTATGTGAACGTTTAATCCTTCTGTGTAGTTCCGCCTTAACAATGGTAGCGCTATAGGGGTAATGCACCTCCCCGTTAGTCTTGGGGGTATTGTTAGGAGGAGACATATTAACCTCCCGTGAAACTTTGGGTTAGGTACTTTAACGCATTGGAAACTTGGGCTATCACTTGGACTGCGTAAACTAGCATGGTTGAAACTATTTTAATATGTTCATGTTGGATACGAGTTTTTATTCTATTATGCTATGTAAACAAACTTGTATACTCGCTCTTTGCTTTTGCATTGAAACTCTATTTTAATACATGTTGCAGGTTGATTATTGAAGTATGGATGATTGATGAAACAAGTTTAGGGTGGACTAGATACACAGCTAAATTTATCTATCTTTTTTTGTTATGTTATTTGTTGAAACAATGTTGTTATTTCCTTTTGAATTTGTATGACATTTAGTTTTGAAATGAAATTTGAATTTAATTAAATATTGTCACATAGTGTTATGACGTCTCTAGCAATCTTTACACACTTCGTCTCATCCCGATGTTTCCGCCATCGGTTGGGGTGTGACACAATCGTCTTGTTTTAATCGTCTTTGTGTAAATAAGTGTGGTCGTGTGGTGAATACATTCAAGCCTGTGTCGACTCGACTAATAAACCACCAAAGGATTTATCAAATTATGTTTCACAGTTTCTATCGTTCCTCAAACTTCCCCACAAACCCCAGGAAATTTGGAAACCGGATTGCCAGTCCTATGGTACTATAACGTACTATCGGTCGGCTTGGCCAAAGTTAATGAACGTACTCGTGTTATGGAAACCACCAAATTTCAAACATTATTGAAAACATACTGTGTATTTAAACCATAAGTAATAGTGTTTTGTTAACTTGGTAAAATAATGAATCACCCCAAAAAATTTTAAAAACGTAAAAGAGGGGACTGTGTACTCACAGGTTGCGTAGATGTCTTGTTCAATCGTGTATGTAAAGCTGAAGTGTTTCCTAATGTATCAGATTGTTAAAAGATTAGCGTACATTGTGGCTTAAACGGAAGAACGGATAGTATGTGGCTTTAAATCAAACGAGCGAAGGATCTCGTGTAATATGATTTATTAACCTAACATTTTGATTTGGAAAGTGTCTATAGGTGTTTTTACCCGTTACAACTTTTTAAAATGGTTTACGCCACTTTAACGGGTCGCATGCGAAATTACGAGTCCGGATGGTCGAATGAGTCCTATGACGAGTCCGATATGTCCAAACATGTTTACTAATGTTGTATGATCAATTTATATGTCAAAACTATTGCTCATGTAGGTTTAAAACTTATTTTATGCAAAAGGGTATTTTTGACCATTTTAAAAGTATCTAAAGTTGACTCGTCATTTAACCCATCAAACGACATGACCATAAGGTATAACCTCAGAGGGTTATTCCTATATTACTAGGGTCATATATTTGGGTTTGGTTGGATCCTAAGGTTGACCAAACGGGTCAGATTCGAAAGTCAAAGAAGAAGTTAAACTGCTTGACTTTCGACTAAGGAATGAACACTAAACTAGAAATGACGAATTAGACATGCTAAGACATGTCTAATAATGTTGTATAAACTGATTTGGTGTCAAAACTTTGGGTTTTAATACTTAAAAACTCATTCGTCGTAAAACACATATTTTTACATTTTTTACTTTTATTTTGTAAAAGTTTGACTTGTCAATTCGCCTACTAAACGTGATGATCAGAGGGTGCAATCGTACAGGATTAACATCTCAATATTACGATCATGTAGCAAAGTTCATTTTGAACTTTGACTTGACCAAAATGGTCAGAACCGAAAGTCAAAGCAAAAGTCAATTTGCTTGACTTTTAGCTCATAACTAGCCAAATAATATGAAATAGACTAGGAGAAACACTTACTTGTGTTTGGAAGAAAATTTGAACTCAAGAAAGGAGGCTTCAAATGCAGAAGCAAGCTCCAAGAGAGTGTTTAAGTGAGAAAGAAAAGAATGGTGTGGTTGTAGCTCAAGAACAAGTGCTTATTTATACTAATTTGGGATCAAGGAGACCTTGACAAGTGTTAGGTGAGGTGTCCTAAGGTTGCTTAGCGTCCTAACAAGTGTCAAGGCCAAATTATAAGTGGCAAAGATGGTGCTAGGTGTCACAAATTGAAGCAAGGTGGCAGAACTTGGTGAAAAAGCAATTTTCTGTATCTACGGACTGCAAGGAAAAATGTCTTATGGTCTGCAAGGCCTTCTGACAAAAGAATTTCACTTTTTGGCAGTTTTCGCCCTCGAACTTGTATTATCACTTGATTGCCATTTTTAGCCCTTCTAACTTGTTATTTAAGCTATATGAACCATCCAATGTAAAGACGGTTTTCGGTGCTAGTTATCCAGTTACAGAAGCGACCCCACAGGCTTTCGCTTTCGCGTCTATCTAAAATTGCAGTCATGGTAAAATCTTGGTTTTAAGGCATATGTAACTTGGATTTTGTTCTGAAAATGTCGTGAATATCGTTTTGCTCGATCATATGATTACGTATTTCGTAAATAAAATAAACAATTTTATTTAACACGTAAATGATCGAAAGTGGAGTTAGGACCCGTTAGTCAAACTCTGACGCCAGCGTGGTCCCGGTTAAGACAACATAGTTTGGTCAGAGTGGAGTCAGGACCCTCTGTTTAGAAGAGTGTAGGATCTCTCACAACAAATTAAAGATTCTCAACGTTGAAAAAAAAAAAAATTTAGACAGCTCTTGTGTGTCGGTATGCAACAAATTTACTATCATGATAGTCACGAGTGGTCACGTATATAGAAGAATAATTTGGTATAACTTTAACCATTGGTAAAGGAATTTGCATATAATAATTTCATACACAATAAACTAAAAACCTCTTATAAACTAAACTTAATATTATCGTAATGTTGTTATAATAAAAAATATATAAAAAGGTATACTTTAAATGATTAATAATTATTATTATGTTTGAAATAAACAAAATTATATGGAGGCATCTTTGATATGTATTAGCATGACATAGATAGTTAGGTAGTGATGTGTCGAAACAGAAAAAACCAGAAAGTAGTTTTGAGCGCGACAATTCAACAAAACAGGTCTCTATATTCTGTTCTATAAAAACATTGTAATTTTGTCAAAAAGATAAAAAAATTGTATTTTTGTCAAAAAGATAAAAAATAGTTATGTTTGACTGCGAGTGACGTTTAGCTTTACACAGGGTTGTAAACGAGCTAAGCCAAACCTGAGCTCGATTAGGTTCGAGTGAGTTCGAGTTTAAGCTCGGCTTGATTCGACCTTTGTTTTTAAAGCTAGAGCCGGCTCGTTGGTAGCTTCTATTAATTATCATATTAAATAATAATAATAATAATAATAATAATAATAATAATAATAATAATAATAATAATAATAATAATAGACTCGTTTAGGCTCGTGAACTTGATAAGTGAAGCTCGGGTTCTTTAACTAAACAAGTTTTTTTTAGGTTTGGGTTCAGCTCGGTTCGTAAACAACTTTAAATATAGGACAAACGTTATTAAATATTAACAAAAGCTCATATTACACTAAGGCTCTGATGAGTTTCACATGTCAGGCTTGAGTTAGGGCTCGAACAATAAACGATCTTTATTTTATGCTCAAGTTCAGCTCGGGCTCGATAAGACTCGGCTCGTTCCGAGTTTTTTTTTAAGCCAATTTCGAGCAGCTAGCGAGCGCTCGGCTCATTTGCACCCCTAGCTTTATATATTTGATTAAAAAGATTAAGTAAATTTTATTTTCTTCGTATTTATAATTCACCATAAACATAAATTCGCAATAAGTTAACCATCTAAACAGCATCTTTTTATCACTTGTACTTGGTAAAACATATAAACACTAATTTGTATTTTACGTGGTCCAACTTTATCCATCTATTATCTATAAAAAAGTTATATTAGGAGGATGTTTAATACAAAACTAATTTTAAGTATAAAATCCTGAGAACCATTTAAACACTTAGGGTGTAAGGGGTGCTCACCTCTTAGGTGAGTCCCCCCTCTTACACATAACCAACCATAAAATGCCACGTCAACTCCCTCTAACACTCCCCTAATACCCCTTTTTGATGGCGGCACTCCCCTCTTAGGTGAATTGGTTTTTTTTTTTTTTTTTTAAAAAAAAAAAAAAAAGAAAAACAGTCATTGGTCACTCCCTCTCTCTCTCTTCCCTCTCTCTTCGGTGAGCCGCCACCGGATTTACCCCCAACCACCTCACCGATTTCCTCTCCCGCATCAATGGCGGTGCTTTGCCGATCGGTGTTTCGTGTCACCGAAGGGGTCCCCGAAGGGTGCCCCGTACACCCTTATACAATTATACAAGGACGGAAGATAATCAAATGCGGGGAGAGAAACAAAGAGATGCTATTAAAAATCCATCGTGTTTAACATATTTAAAACAATATATGCGAGAATCTAGCGCATGGCCACCTAGAAGAGGGGTATGATGAGCGACTGTCCATGGCCCGCTATCTCAGGGGACCAATTTAAAAAAATATATATATTTTTATTTTACATATAAGTAACTTTTTTTTTTTTGGATAAAAACCTATATTAAATTTTAAACACCAAAATAAAGTTAGAAATTTAAGCATATTCATTAGGCAACCAAATAGACCATTTACCAATAGGGTAGTGAGTGGTCCATTGCAAAAGACAAAACCTTTAAACACCTTGAGAGTGTGAGTTCTAGGGTTCAAGTCTCACAGACGACAAAATAAAAGAAATTTGCTGTTAAAAAAGACCATTTAAATTAGAAAATTTACCCAATTAGTCAATTACGCGTCCAATGTCAAACCCATTACTAATAAAAAAAAAGAGCGCGTAAGAAAGGACAAGATTTTTAACCTTTAAGGCCTAATTTTTATAATCGTCCAAGATCCCTAGTCTCATATGCTAGGTTTGTTCATATAATACAAAATTATAGCGTATATAACATCAAAATCAATCGAAAAGAAAGGCATCGGATCTAAAGCAGACTTAAATTCTTCATAAAGAGTCTTAGAGCATTCACATTCAATCCACTAAAAATATACATACATTCCACTAAAAAACAACTTCTATATCAATATATTTCCACTAAAAACAAATACTTTTTCTCTCTCCTTTTCAATATATATTACATTTTCTCTCTCCTCTACTCACAACCACTTTCAAAATATATTAAAAAATTATACAGAGTGAACAGTGTCCCCCCAAATATACAGATGAACAGTAACATTTTCTCTCTCCTCCACTCACAACCACTTAAACCACTTTTTATAATTTAAAAACCCATCTCTCAAGATTTGATGGATAGAATGTGAATGCTCTTAGCTTGAGAAAATTGGTGTGATGTCATAATGAGGGTAGCATGACGACGCCCATGAAGCACTCAGCTGGAGTCAATGAGGTATGTCCACATCCTGGCCCAAAGACGTACTATTAGCAAATAAGGCCCACTTCATAACGTATGTCAATTGACGACTTGTGGACTTGTCGTGTTCAAGGCTTCAATTGTTGATTACGTTTTGAAATTATTTTAATTTCTATTTAAATCGTCAAAACTCAAATATATATGATTTAAAGTTATTTAAGAGCTATTTAAATCGTCAAAACTCAAATATATATGATTTGAAGTTATTTAAGAGGATTTCAAGATTGTGTTTCTCTCGCTTGCAAATAGAGTCGGCATATAATTCTTTTTACACAAAAAAAATTCTTACACAAATATATATAAGGTATGTATGGCAAAAGTAGCTGGTGTCTCGAGGCTGGAAGCTGATGGCTGGAAGCTGTAGCTGGTAGCTTTTTAAATATAATTAGGTGTTTGACAGAGCATGCTTTTAATAAAATGTATAAAATGACCAAAATGGGCATAACTAAAAAAACATAATAGTCATTTAGAGGTTAAAATAGTCATTTTTCCCTAAAAGCATGTAACTCCTTTTAAACGCTACTAGTAGGAGCGTTCAACCAAAAGCTTCAAACTCTTTCAACCAAACAAAGTTTTTTATTGATTAAGAACTTTTTCTTAAAAACTTAAAACTAGAAGCTCCTAAAAACTTCATTCCAAACATACCCATAATTTTTACGTACCAAATTTTGTGATTTTCAGCACCCTTGATTCCGCCATTAAACTTACCATACAATCCAACATTGGATTATATAATTAATGTAATTTCAAACAACATAAGCACATTCAAATACTATATAATGCAGAAGCGTCTCTGAGAATTCACGTACCGTGTTCGAGCTCGAAAAAATATGCCATTCGGTAATGTTTTATTATTATTATTTTTTAGTAATCAAATTGGTATTGGGCTCACTGAACCTAACGCTAATGAAACTTATAAACCATAAAAATTGTTTTGTAAATGGGCATATATTGAAGTTGGTACGAATATACTATTTCTTTATTTTTAAAATTAACATATATATCAGATTAAAAAAAAAAAAACAAGCGTGCTCCTCGAAATCGCGGCCTTGTGCAATGATGCTCCATGCACACACTCATCACCGCTACTGATCTAATGTACTTGTTTATATTACAGATAATTTTTTATTCTGACTACCAACTATCAGGGTGATGAGTTTCAAAAAAAAAAAAAAAGTATCAGGGTAATGTTAATTTTAACCAATTAATTTTTTTAATTTGTGGATTAAACCCTAAAAATATGTTGATAGAATTTGTTTGTCACTTCAAGTTGGGCCAACGGTATCCAAGATGAATCGGGCTATTGGTCCTAAATATTAAATATGGCCCAAACTCAATTATCGGCCCACTAATGGACACATCGGATGAAATCATATATCTAATAATCTAAACCCTAATATTGAATCCTCACTGCAGGCAACGCCGCACCGTATCTTCTCAATTTCCAGCAGCAGCAGCAGCAGGTTCATACTCCTCCTTGTTCTTAATCTATTTTCTTGCCTTTTACTCACTTTTTATCTAAATCGTCCGTCATACATGTTTGTTTCAATATCATTGTTTGTGTTAATTGTTCTCAATCCGTTTGTGTTAGTCTTAACGTCTTACTTTCATACATGATGCTATTGCATGAATATATTTGTATTATTTCATATGGATTTGATTTGAATGTTGTAGATTTTCATTTGGAGGCTTTAATTTGGACTTTTGACATTACGTAATATGTAGCTGAGTTTTAAGTTATGTGCCTTGTATGTTTCTCTACTGCTATTATTGGATTTACAGAAAATGATTGTTATTTTTAGGTTGCTATTAAAAAATGATTGTTTTTTTCTAGATTTTGTTAGACTGTTTGTCTGCACTTATTTTTGACAAGTTTAGAGTTTAGACCCTTTCAATAAATCTAAATTTATGTTTTTTTTATTATAATTTTGAGTTTGCCTCACTTCAATGTTTTACATTTTATCAGCGTCGTCAAGGCATTGTGTGAATATAACAACCTGTTACAATTATATTTAAAAAAGTTCAAGGTATTGATTTGTTTTGGTGATTTGTTTCAGGTAAGCAATGGCGGTTCCCAAGCTTGATAAGAAGATCATCAAAAAGCGCGTCAAGAAGTTCAAGAGGCCCCAGAGTGACTGGAAGATATGTGTCAAGGTATATTTATGCTGCTGGATTTGCACTTAACTTTATTTCCATTCTGTTCAACTCTCTAATACTGTTGTTCCTAATATAATTTTTACTACTTAAATTGTATATTATACAATTCTGTTTTAGTATCATGATCTATGGTTCTTATGTTTGACACAATTGTTTTCAACCTCATGGTTATCAATACCGATCATTATAGTACGCTACGTAGCGCATAGGTCCAATGTCACTATTTGGGTTGTAACGATGGATAGCGAGAACAGCCACACTTTCTTTATTTATTATTTTTGTAGTATAAGTTGCAATTAAATATAGCTAGATTTCAGGTTTTTGTTAAATATACAACTAAAATAGCATATATACCATAGTGTGTTGATATAATATACATATGAAATTTTAAATTCTTTTTCTAGTGTATCACTATTTATAAAATAGCCACCCGTGTTTTGTCGCTATTCACCGTTAACAACTATGCCATTACTTGTCACAAATGTACTTTTACTTGTATTGTAGCGTTTTTGTGTTGCACATCATTCATTACGAGCTGAAGTTTTGTGTGATTTTGTTGTAGGAAAACTGGCGCAGGCCCAAGGGTATTGATTCTCGTGTGAGGAGAAAGTTTAAAGGTGTAACTCTTATGCCCAACATCGGGTACGGCTCAGACAAGAAAACCCGTCACTATCTGCCAAATGGCTTCAAGAAGTTTGTTGTCCACAACGCCAAGGAGCTGGAAGTCCTCATGATGCACAACAGGTAAATAGTTTAAAACCACTCATGTTATTTTCAACGCTAACGTTTGGGTTTTGTGAAATGCAGGACATACTGTGCTGAAATAGCACACAATGTATCTACTCGCAAAAGGAAGGAGATTGTTGAGCGTGCAGCCCAATTGGATGTCGTTGTTACCAACAAACTTGCTAGGTTGCGCAGTCAGGAAGACGAGTGATAGCTAGTCCCTCAAGCCTTTGTTTTCTATAATTTTGATGTTCAAGATTCATATCACTTCAAATCTTATTTTCTTCGTACTAGGTCAAGTTTTGTTGCTGTTGATGAAATGAGGGTTATTTTTCTTTAAGTTATGTTTGCTATTTTTATTCTTAACTAACCGAATGAAATTTCTTGTTCATGTTCGTTCATTAATCAAATGAACGAACGTAAACAAACTTCCCGCCGAACGGTTCACGAACGTTCATACAGTCCTACGGATCATATACAGTTCTCTAACCAGATCCGAACCGATTTTTAGGATCATTTTTTATCTGGATTTTCCCATTTTGCACCAAATCGCATAGCCATATTACTACATATAGCTTCTGTTTTTTGACCATTTGTTCTTTGCATATGATCCTAATAGGTAACAGCTATATAGCTTCGTTTGGTATTTTTTTGACCGTTTGTTCTTTTATTTATTTTTTAATTGGGCCAGATTATTTTTTTTTAACGACCAATAGAATCAATTTCAGGCACCCACTGAACCAAACAGAGTACTCCGAGAGTAACCCGAGTTCACCACCAATTCCGAGAAAAACCCGATAATCCACCCGTCCGTAGGTACGACGATGAAATTACCGTTAAGCCTGTTTGGCTCAAGGATCGAACCCAGGTTTCACTGGATCTCCTATCATTGCCCACCAATACCTCA
Organism: Helianthus annuus; assembly: GCF_002127325.2. Classification (NCBI taxonomy): domain Eukaryota; kingdom Viridiplantae; phylum Streptophyta; class Magnoliopsida; order Asterales; family Asteraceae; genus Helianthus; species Helianthus annuus. The sequence continues at coordinate 139,595,363 of NC_035436.2, forward strand.
CTATACACCAATTGCGAGTTGAACCTACATCTTACAAGATAAATATAAGCATTCCACCACTTGATCTAGAGATCATCTAATTAAATCCAAGATCCCATCGAATATTACTTTTTATTTACAATTCTTGCTTCTTGTAAATAGGTTAACAGTTATATTTATTCAAACACAAAATCCTCTAAAAGAAAACCAAAACCCTCCACAAAACACAATCTCTATCTCTCAATTTTTCATTATGTTAAATTCATGGCAACCGACAACCCTCAAGCTTGTTGTTTGTTGTTCCACAAGCGAGGTGACCGTGGTGAGGATTATACCAACAACAAGGAACCAATATTTTGAAGGTTTTAATCCTAAAACAAAGTTGAACTAAAGTCGAAGGGGTCAAAGTGAAAGATTAATTTAATTTATATTTGTATATATATGTGTATATACGTGTTTATATATGTATGTCACAGTATGTGTATATGTATATGTGTATATATATATACACACACACACACTAGTCAAAAGTAATAATTCAAGCGAACCGATCCAAAGGGACCTTTGCTCATGCTTGACTCGTTTACAAACCGAACCGAGCAGAGCGGCTCATTTACAACGAACCTCAAATCGAACGAGGATGTTCCGAGCAATTTCTCAGCGAGCGGTTTTAACGTCCCTAATGTGAACACAATGCTTGACTCGTTTACAAACCGAACCGAGCAGAGCGGCTCGTTTACAACGAACCTCAAATCGAACGAGCATGTTCCGAGCAATTTCTCAGCGAGCGGTTTTAACGTCCCTAATGTGAACACATCTAAATAAACCCACCCCACCACCACAAAAAAACCTAACCCCCCCCCCACACACACACACAAACACCTAAAAAACCTAAACCTCCTACCTCCCAAAAACCTAAACCACCACTCACCCCACCCAAACTAAAAACTAAACTCTAAAGCTAAACCCCATAATGAAATGCTAAAAAAGTTTTTTTTAAAGTTAAATCGCAACTTTAGCAAAATAATAATAATAATAATAATAACACGTGTCAAAAGGAGATCCATTCATTTGGGTTTCTTAGTTTTCTTAACTAATATAGATTTTCTTATATATATATATATGTATATATATATATATGTATATATGTATATATATATATATGTGTATATATATATATATATATATATATATATATATATATATATATATATATATATATAGGGAGCCACTAAAATGAAAACCACCTCCAGTTGTAAGAACCGCGAGAACCAGTCTCAACCAATCAGGTGATGCCAACATAAAGGGTATGTTGGTCATTTACCCCAAATGTCAAATCTTCCTTCTCTCATCAATTAAAGCCCCTGACTCTTTATATACTCTCTCCTCTCTCCTCTCTCATTTACCACCATTTTCATCTACCTCAACAAATCCTCTGCACACTAATATACTTAAGAAACCCAAATCATAACTAAAACCAAACCAAATCAAAGGGCACTGTAAAAGAAACAATCTTCCAAAGGCCTTGGATCTTCACGATGACATGAATTCAAATGGTGTTCTTCAACGGTTGCCCCCACCACTGTCGTGAATCTTGATTCTCCGTCACCGTGAGCTTAGCACCATCGATCTGAAACGACGACGTGTTGAGGCTGGTCAACGGTGTTTGAAGGTTGGCTGTAGGTGGGTGTGGGGACTGTAGCGTACCAAATCCCTAAATATCATTTCGATTCGTCGTTTGTGTGGAAGAAACCGAGAACAAATGTTTTGTTTTCGCTGAGGATAGTGGAGTTGCCGGAGATTATGGGTTTTGAAGAGGTGGGGGGTTGTGCAGGATTTGGATTGGGTTGAGGCTAATAAGTGTAGTGATGTTGAAATTAGAAGGAAGATGATGAATTTTGTAAGAAATGGGGTGTGAAGAAGAAGAAGAAGAAGCCATGATTTAAGTGTGAATAACATCTACATTAATGGAAGCTTAGAGGTGCAAAAATGGCAGAATGAGAATATGAGATGGTCTGTGTTTGTGCGCCGGAGAAAGAGAGAGGGGTGAGGGATTGTTTGGGGAATGGATTTTTTTTTTGTAAAAAATGTTTTTTTTACAACCATAAAACGTTTTACGTAAACTTTAAACGTAAAACGCAAAACGTAAAACTTCTATGTAAAACGTAAAACTTTTTTATGTCAATTGTAAAACATAAACTTTTTTTATATAAATTGTAAAACGTAAAACGTAAAACCTTATTATGTAAAACGTAAAACATTGTGTTATGTAAATTGTAAAACGTAAAACGTCAAAAAAGTTTTCATAAAAAAAAATTTACGGCGGTAAATAAGGGGCGTGAATACGGGGCGTAAAAACGGCGCGTAAAAACGTGACGTAAAAAACGACGCGGTATAAAACGGCGCGTAAAACCGGGCATAAAAAACAGTGCGTAAAAATACGGTCGCAAAAACGGCGTGAAAAAACGGTGCGTAAAACGAGTCGTAAAAAAACGCACGTAAAAAACGGGGGCGTAAAAAAACGGTGTGTAAAACGGGTCGTAAAAACGGAGCGTAAAAAACGGGGCAAAAAACGGCGTGTAAAAACAGGACGTAAAACACGGCACGTAAAAAACGGTGCGTAAAACCGGGAATAAAAAACCGCACGTAAAAACCCGGTTGCAAAAACGGCGTGGAAAAAAAAAACTGGGCGTAAAAAAACGGCGCGTAAAACGGGCCGTATAAACGGCGCGTAAAACGGGCCGAATAAACGGCGCGTAAAAACGGGACATAAAAACGGGCCGTATAAACGGCGCGTAAAAACGGGACGTAAAAAATGGGGCGTAAAAACGTGACGTAAAAAATGGCGCGGCAAAAACGGTGCGTAAAACCGGGCATAAAAAACGGCACTTAAAAACCTAGTCGCAAAAACGACGTGAAAAAAACGGGGAGTAAAACGGGTCGTAAAAGAACGCGCGAAAAAAACGGGGGGCGCAAAAAAACGGCGTGTAAAACGGGTCGTAAAAACGGCGCGTAAAAATGGCACGTAAAAACGGGACGTAAAAAACGAGGAATAAAAACGGCGCATAAAAACGGGACGTAAAACACGACGCGCTAAAAAACGTTGCGTAAAACCGGGAATAAAAAACCGCACGTAATAACCCGGTCGCAAAAACGGCGTGAAAAAAACGGGGCGTAAAAAAATGGCGCGTAAAACGGGTCGTATAAATGATGGGTAAAAACGGCACGCTAAAACGACGCGTAGAAACGGTTCGTAAAAAATGGGGCGTAAAAACGGCTTGTAAAAACGTGACGTAAAAAACGGCGCGGCAAAAAACGGTGCGTAAAACCGGGCATAAAAAAACGGCACTTAAAAGCCCGGTCGTAAAAACGGCGTGAAAAAACGGAGCGTAAAACGGGTCGTAAAAAAACGCGTGTAAAAAACGGGTCGTAAAAAAACGCGCGAAATTTTTTTTTATCAAAAAATCTGATTTTAAAAATGTTGTTTAATAAAAAAAATATGATTTAGAAAAAAACAATTAATGCAATAGGGCAAAAATGTAATAAAAAAACAATAAACTTAATAAGACAAATAACCAAAATTACTTAAATACCCTTTTAGATTAAAATATTAAATAAATAATAAGACAAAATGACTTAAATATTACTTTTAGCTAGTTTTAATCTCATCCATCCATTTAGAAGATCTAATGGCCAGAAAGTGGTTCCCGCGGTTCTTCTTACAACTGGAGGTGGTTTTCATTTTAGCGGTCCCATATATATATATATATATAGGGGAAGGTTCATTGGGGAACACTAAAAAAGTGGGAAACAGTGGGGAACCAGCTCAAACGAACTCCGATTGGACTCATTCCAGTGGCGTTGGAACCGTCTCGTCGAACCCTAACTAAGATCTCTTAACCCTAAACCCTAACTCTTAACTCCTAAACTCTAAACCCTAAAGCTAAAAAATAAGGCTAAAACCTAAGCTAAACCGTAAAATCTAAACTATAAACCCTAAAAGCTAAACCCTAAAGGCTAAACCTAAAGCTAAACCCTATAGTTAAACCCTAAAGCTAAACCCTAAACCCAAAGCTAAACTCTAAACCCTAAAAATCAAACCCTAATATATTTAGGGTTTAGGGGTTTTGATTTAGGGTTTAGAGTTAAGAGATCCTAGTTTGGGTTCGACGAGATGGTTCCAACGCCGTTGGAATGAGTCAAATCGGAGTTCGTTTGAGTCGGTTCCCCACTGTTCCCCACTTTTTTAGTGTTCCCCAATGAACCCCACACTATATATATATATATATATATATATATATATTAGAAAATGTGAGAACGGTGAGAACGCTTATGGATCGTCCGATCAAAACAATCTATGGACTAGATTGGCGCGGTGGCATTTTCGTAAATAACATCAATTTTATTACTTGGACGCGCTTCATTAAGGGTAAAAGGGTCTTTTGACTTCTCCACACAAAACGCCATCTCATGAAATAAAACGCCGAAAACAAAAATCACACACTATTCTAAGTAAAAACGCCATTAGATATAAAACGCCAAACTTCCATTTATTTTACTAAATAATAACTCTCAAAAACTCCATTTAATCAAACCAAAAAAACAACCGACAAAAATACTACTAAATACCACTCACTGCAAAACGCCAAAAAATAAAAAAAAAAATCAAAGATGGCTAATATGCTATATTGGATATTCAGTACTGTTCTTCGTGAAGTTTCACTGAATGGATTGTTAGCTGAGAGGAGTAACTCAGAAAGATTTTGCTGCATGATATGAACAATTCTACAAGAAAAAGATACTGATGACAATAGAATGTCATTTTGTGTTCTTTGTTCTTGAATAAGGCTTGAATGAGGAAAAAAGATCAATGACACTAAAGAGTGCCATGATTATAAAGATGAAGATGACGATGAAGAAAAAGCGAAAAACCCACCCACACTCATAGATCTATGTACCCAAACATCCACAAAAAGCCACTTCAACAGACGAGCAGGCAAAATAATCAAACCGATGGGTTTGTTAAGTTTTACATAAAACGCCATATATTTGGTGACCGTTCTTGTACTATTAAAGAAGAGAGAGACTGATGACAGTGAAGATTGTGAAGAGAGATCCGATTATGATTTTTAATTTATTTTCTTCGCTTCTATTTTTTTCCCTGTGGTTGTGATATAATCTTATAATTGTAAAACGCCAAGTTACCACAAACGCCAAAATGTATATAAAAACTAATAGAACAATGGGCCATCTTGTTTAAAACGCCTTGAAAAAATGCCATTCGGATAGATTCCTGACCACCCTGGGTTCCAATGGCATACGATTTGAAAATTGCCATAAACGCCAAAATTTTAATACGATGAAACCATTAAACGCCATTAATTATTGAATTTGGTTAGCGCCAAAAATCTTAAACCCCAAAAAATAAAACAATATTGGGAAAAGTGGAACTGGAAAAGCAGAAGATAAAGGACAAAAAAAGCCCCTCCACCCTTCTCTAAGCCGCGTGACACGTGTTGGGCCAGGATGCGTTCTCACCGTTCTCACACTTTTGAGCGTTTTCTCCTGATCCCGTTTCTATATATATATATAGGAGAAGGATCCGTTAGGAACCACTCTTTATTGCGAGAACCTCGAGAACCAGTGTGAACACAAAGAGTAATACCTAAAAAAGTCTAAAAAACACCCAATTTTTTTTTTTTAATTTTTTTACGATTTTTTTTTTTTGTAAAATTTGCTATATTTCGTTTACAATAAAATAATAAAAAAAATTTTCAAAAAAAAAAAAAAAAATTCCGAGTCACAGTTATCCATGCACATGTGCATTTGTATCATTTCTTTGACAAATTCCGTAATTCATTACAAATATTAGATAATTGCACTTTCATTTACACTACCACGTGTAATACACTACTTTTTACGTTAACAATATTAGAAATGCACATGTGTATCTATATGTATCAACATGAAATAAAGTGTTTTGGTACACTACTTTCTCTTTCATCTGTCATTCCATCCATAATACACAAACATGCACGTGTGCATTTTTGTCATTTATTTGACAAATTCCGTAATTCATTACAACTATTAGACAATTGCACTTTCATTTACACTACCATGTGTAATACAATACTTTTTACATTACAATACTTTTTACATTACCAATATTAGAAATGCACATGTGCATCTATATGTATCAACATGAAATAAGGTGTTTTTGTACACTACTTTGAATACACTTTCCTTTTCATCTATCATACCATCCATAATACACTACCATTACCTCCTACCATCCATAATACAATACCATTACCTCCTACCATCCATAATACAATACCATTACCAATATTTTCACTTTATTACATGTATGTAAACACCATTTATACCATCCAATCAACATATTACATCATAAATTGACAACTATAACCAAACCATCAACCACTAGATATAACTAATAAAAAACATGTATATGGGCCTACTTCTCCATTCAAAATCATAAATTTTTTGTACCAATACACGTTATATCATGGTTATACCTAATGATGCACATGTGCATTTTGAATATTGGTAATGTAAAAAGTAGTGTATTACGAATGGTATTGTAAATTAAAGTGCAATTGTCTATTCCTGATAACGTATTACCGAATTTGTCGAAGTAATGATACATATGCACATGTGCATGGATAACTGTTACTCGAAAAAAAAAAACGTTTTTTTATGGTAACGAAATATAGCGATTTTTTAAGAAGAATATTAAAAAAATAAAAAAAAATTTGAGTGTTTTTTGAGTGTTTTAGATTTTATTTTGTGTTCACATTGGTTCTCGCGGTTCTCGCAATAAGGGTGGTTCTCGCATGAACCCTACCTCATATATATATATATATATATATAGAGAGAGAGAGAGAAAGTGTACTGTACAATAGGGCTTATCGTATGATACGTACGCGATCATTCCAGCTGTTCGATCTGGTGCAGATCTGGTGCGAATTCAATCTTCGCATGTTATAAAAAGGCAAATGAAATCGCATGGCTTGAAAATGCAATGAAATCGCATGTGAAAAAATGGTTAGTATGAGGTAATGTGAAAAATGGCATAGGGTGTGTAGATGGACAAAATCGCATGTGGAAGATTGAATATCGCATGTGAAAAAATGGCTAGCATGGTGTAATGTGAAAAATGGCATGGGGTGTGTAGAATCGCATGTGGAAGATTGAATATCGCATGTGAAAAAATGGTTAGCATGGGGTAATGTGAAAAATGGCATGGGGTGTGTAGATGGACAAAATCGCATGTGGAAGATTGAATTCGCACAGTTCGTACAGTTCGTATGGAGATATGAAATCGTACTGGAGATGAAGATCTGACGGATGGGGTTATCATGTACGTAATGTACGATAAGCCCTATTGTACGTTAACTGGCCTCTACATATATATATAGAGGGTATGGTTCGTGCGAGAACCATTGTGAGCACAAAAAATACCTAAAAAACACACAATTTTTTTTAATATTTTTTTTGGAAAATCCGTTGTATTTCGTCACTAAAAAATAAAAAAAATTCGAGTAACAATTATCGATACACATGTGCATATGTATTAGTTCTTTGACAAATTACGTAATACTTTACCAGTATTATACAATTGCACTTTCATTTACATTACCATCCGTAATACACTACTTTTTACATTACCAATACTAAAATGCACATGTTTATCATTATATATGACAATGATATAACGTGTTTTGGTACAAAAAATTTGTGATTTTGAATGATGAAGTAGGCCCAAAAAAGATATTTTTTGTTAGTTATATCTAGTTGTTAGGATCTGAGTTTGGTTTTGATTGTGTTTTACGTTTGAAATAAGATAAAGATGAATGAGTTGTGCAGCGGAATTAAAATGGAACAAACTTTTCACAATCAAACAGGAGAAATGCTTTTAACATACAAGTTTAACATTGAATCGAATGATTGAATTTATTTTCAACAACGATTACAATATGCAAGTATGCAACAAACTCCCCCTCAGCCTGAGCTCACAGAATTTGTTCGTGCAGGAAGATGATGGTGAAGAGCTAATAGAACAGTACAAAGCACTGTTCTATTTATAGGCACGAACAAACCACTGAAGCATCTAGGCTGACGTCACCATGAAAGTGACATCTAACCTCCTAACAAACTCTAACCTCTGATCTATATAACCTCTGCTATGCTAACTACTGATATTACATTACATTACATAAAGTAAACAAAACAACTGCTGCATCCTTCCACTGTTGTGAACCCAGCAGTACTTGTCATGATCAGCAGTGCTTGACTCAAGGCAGTAGATTGGGCAGCAGGGCTTTAGTTTTTCATCAGTCTTTGACTTGATCAGTAGTTGTAGGTCAGAAATTTGTATGATCAGTAGATAGGAGGTCAGTAGATGTTGAAACCACTTTCAAGGGGAGAGACTTGTATGCATAACATCTGCTTATTCTGGATCCACTGACCTGATCCAATTTTGGCTCTAATTATCTGTTCCTCTGGTAGGGTTCAATCCCAACAATCTCCCCCTGGAACAGATAATGCCAAAACTCTTCATTATTGTAGATCTTTATTGCCTCATCAGCAGTTCCCTTATTTGCCCTTTGAGTTGAAGCTCAAAGGCTAAGGTATCTGTGTCATCATCATCCCTGCTAAGTGGAAGATCAAGGAGATCCTGCAAATATTCAAGACTCAGGCCGAGAGCTTGTTCCCTTGATATATTCTTCACTTCTCCACTAGACTTGAGCAATGTCAGTACGTGGGTCTGTTTGTCAGTTTTCCACTTTAGTACTTTTGAGTCTGATGGGTTTCTTGGGAGATTTTTATTTGATGAGGTGTTTGGTGATGCAGGCCTATTCATGACTGTCTGAGCAGTGTTTGCAGATTGTTCCAATCCAAGATCTTCTTTGATCATTATCTTAATGCCCTCTTTTACAAGCTCATCACCAGCTATTAGATCTTGGATTGTTTCAGCGCCCAACTGTTTTTGTGGCCTTCTTTTAAAGATGGCTGCACCAGCTGGAGCAGTGGATCTTCTGATTTGCAGTTTTGATGGTCCTTTTGAAACCTCTGCTTCAGGATAGTCAGGCTTTTGTGGAACTGTTGGATCTTTCTTCCTAAGTTCCTCCAGCTTTTTGTAGGTGGCCCTGACCCTATCTTCTCCCCACTTTGACACAGAATTCTTTGACCCATAATCAGCTGCTATCAGCTCCTTTTTCATTCTCTTCAACTCTAAAGCTTTGTCAGATACAATCTTTTTGAATTTTTCTGGAGGAGTGTGTTTGACCTTATTTTTAATCATTTCTTAGATCATGGCTGCTTCATTTTCCAGCTCAGAAATGGTCCAATCTTTGTACATGTATTTCTCTCCTTTGTATTTCTTGTAGGCCATGATGTTATCAATGTAGTCTTTTCTCAAGGACTCATCTGCCCTTTCTGAGATTTGCTGACATACATTTTTAGCAAATTGCTCCAAAGATCTGACCTGTGTGAGTAGAAACTGATAATTTTGCTGAAATTCTCTATCAGATTTCCCTTGTTTATTCTTATTTGAGATATCTTCTGCTTGCTTAGCCTTGATTTTCAAGTATTCTTCAATATTGTTTAGCCTGGGATATCCTTCAACTGATGGCAAACTCCTTTTAGCAGGGTCATCCTCATAATAGAAATATTTGATTTCTTCCCTAACTGCTATGAGTTCCAAAGGAAATAAAACACCTGCAAGAGGTAATGGCTTTTGAATTTGAGCTGAAGAGAGAGGAATGGGATTTGGAATTGTGACAAGTGCTAGAGATTTTTAAGATGTTGGTGGTGGTGGTGGTGATGGAGAATCATCATCTGGTATGATAATCTTTCTCTTTTTTATTTTAGGAGAGGCAGATGATGTTTTGGGTGGAGCAGTGGTGGTGACTTGAGTGGCAGTGGTTTGTGATTGACTAACAGCTGTTGAAACAACTGGTGTTTCAACCACTGTTGTCATTACAACAGATGTTGTAACATCTACTGTCTTCTGCTTTTTGACAGGAGGTGATGGTGGAGATGTTGTTTTAAGTGGTGATGGTGGTGGTGGTAAGGAAGTGGTTGTAGTGTGTGTTGAAGTGGTGTGTGTTGTAGTGATAGCAGTTGTTGAAACAACTGAAGTACCAGCAGATGTTGATACATCTAGAGTTTCAGCAACTATTTGGGTGGAGGTTTGATGTTGGTGGCTTTTGGATGGTGGTTTTGGAGTATGCTTTGTGAGTCTGGATGGTGTGGACTTGGGTTCCCTTACTTTTCTAGTAGGATTTCTTTTTGGCACAAGATTTTGAACATCCTTTAGCCCAGAACAACCCTGCGTATTCAGCTCCATGTAAGCTCTTTTCTCCTCATTCCACCTTGATATATCCTTTGCCGCTCTATCCCTTTTTACACTTATTACTCCTTCATCAAGTGCATTTTGGGTAACATCAACCTTCTTGCTACCATCTGGCAAGGGAATTTTTCTGAGCATAGCATCCTTTTCTGGCTCAACATATAGACTATCATCAATCCCCTTCTTCCTCCACTCCTGCATTTTCTCCCCCTTTTTGGCATTAACTGGGGGGAGTTGATCAATAAAGAGAACTGTTGGAGGAGCAGTGCCAATGGTTGTCAACAGATGGGCCTTTATAGCCTTGATGTCAGCTTGTGTGTTCCTGAACCTGGACTCCGTTGTGTTTCTCGGCTCTTGGACATGTTTTTATGTTGCTGATCAGCCAGTTGTTGCTGTTGTTGGAGAAAGGTTGAAAGAAGTTCCAGAGCTCATTTGCAACAGATGCTTGTGGAGCAGATGTTTGAGGTGGAACAACTGTTGTATCAGCAAGGGATTGTACCTTTTGTACTGTTAACAACTGTTGCAGCAGTTCTTTGATTTCTGCAACCGAAGTATCCAGTTTTTCAACACGTTTCGTCAATTCTTGGTACTTTAAACCATCACCCAATTTAATAGGATCATCTGATTTCCCACTAGCAGTGGTTTTATCAGAGGTTGAGGTAGGGAGTGTACTCCAAACATCAACCACTAATGCCCCTTTTTCTTGGTACTGGGGTCTTCTTCCTTCAACACTTGATAATCTTTTGATGGAACCAGTGGTTAGAACAAACTCACTAGCAGATATTAGAGGTGTTATATGGGTGAGATTCTGAGCCCATATCCTGGGAAATATCTTGAGTTGTATCTTGATTATGTAATGTCTGTTCATATCCGGGATGCTCATTCAGGATATTGGTAACATCCTGAATGGTATCCTCAGGATTACTAACGGATTGTGTGCAGAAGTACGAGTTCAAGTGCCCAACGTTCGCGAAGACCATTTCTCCGGGAGACTCGGTCTAAGTCGTTCAAATAAAGACATTGAAGCCGCTTTTCCCGACCTGCAACGTTATTAATGAAATATTAGAGAGCATCCCATATTTATAGGAATTTTAGTTTGTATTTAGTAACTATAAATAGGTGGGTATACCAGATCGAATAGGGCATCACAACTACACTCACTACTCTCTCACACTTATTCTTCCACACCTTTCACTTTCACAAAAAGCATTGTAACACTTAGCGATCTGGTCGATATCCTGCACTGTATCCTGAAGTTGAAAGCAATAAGAAGAACAAGGCAGCTGCGATTGTCAGCTCTCGAGGTTTTATGCCGGCGATCTAGATTGATCAAGGGCTTTCCTCATATATCTCGTGTCATTTCCTTTACTTTTTGCTCATAGTTTGATCTTAGATACAGCTCAATATCCTGAGCCATATCCTGAAAACTGTTTTTCCTAAACAAGTTAACCAGCATATTTCCGACACACTTTTTAGCACACTACCTCACTTAACTAATTTGATCACTTAATTACTTCGGTAATTTTTGACCAAAACAATTTGGCGCCCACCGTGGGGCCAGTGGTGCTATCTTTACTAAAAATCTTTGTGAAATCACTAATTGGCTTTCTATTTTCACAACTGTTTGCTACATTATTTGCAATGGCCACAAGATCAAGCATGAGCTCCTCCACTGTGTCTGCTACAGCTTCTGCTACTACTGGTTCGGTGCTCCCGCCACCTCCTCCAAGAATGCCCGCTTCTTCAAAACCTCAGGATATTATCCCTACTCGGAGTATTCAGGGATCTGCTCCCGTTTTAGCTTCTAATGATGAAATTCTAACCTTATTTGGAAGTGTGCAGGAACAAATGAGGCAGCAAGAGGAAACAAACCAAATGCTGTTAAGGGAAATACAACTCTTAAAATCTAGTTCGAGCAGATCCACTGAGGATATCGTCACTCCTTTACAACCCAGAACTTTGAACTTCAGTTCGGCTGTGTATACTGAGGATAATAGGAGAAATATTGTGCCTAGCCATCCCCAGAACCATACTCCTGAAATACCCTCCTCGGTCAGGATGTCAACTGTGAGGAGCTCAGGATATGCTTCAGGATATGGCCAGAATCCTCAAACTGGTAACGTGTCAAATAATAATACACTTGCTACTAACAGTATTGGATCTTTGCAGGATGCAGGTGTGACATCAGCATTGTCTAGGGAACTTCAGAAGCTAAAGGATGTGATATCTAGTGTACCTGGGGTGGTTTAGCCAATTCCTGAAGTATCCTAGGATAGCCACAAGATATCTCGGTTTGTGTATCCTATTTGTGATGCTGAAATCCCAAAAAGATTCCAAACTCCCAACATGAAGCTTTATGATGGAACCACAGATCCTGAGGAGCATATTGCCCAGTATAGGGAAAGGATGGAAATCAATCCTATCCCTCCAGATCTTAAAGAAGCATGCTTGTGCAAGGGCTTTGGTTCTACCTTAACAGGATCAGCCTTGAAATGGCTCTTGAATGTTCCTCCGCACTCGATTACATCATTTGCTCATTTAGTGAATTTATTTAATAGTCAATTTTCTTGTAGTCGGAGTTTTGAAAAACTAACAAGTGATCTTTACAGGATAACTCAAGGACCTCAGGAATCCCTAAGGGATTATGTGAACAAATTCAGCAGGGAATCCTTGGATATCCCACACCTTGATGTTGCTACGGCGGTCCAAGCGTTCAAGATGGGATTACAAAAGGATTCCCAATTTTATCAGGATCTTGTGATGAATCCTTGCAGGAACTTGGATGAAGCTCGAAACAGGGCCTTGAGATATATTAGGCTGGAAGATGATAAGAAAATGCAAGAGAGGATGAATTCGTCCACCACCTATGAGTCAACTAATAGGAAGTCAGAATCCTCGTATAAACCATACCGCTCTAAGCCGTATGGTAGAAATGACAATAAAAGAGTGAATGCTGTTGAAGACGAGGATCCTGAAGAATATCCTGAATTATCTGAATATTGCTTTTCTGTTAACATTCCTGAATAAATGTATGCTATGCAGGGTTTGGGAGACAAAGCTAGGTGGCCTCGAAAGAATCAACAAAAAGCCGATTGGAAGGATAAATCCAAATGGTGTGCCTTCCACGAAGACTTCGGACATGTAACAGAGGATTGCATTGCTCTAAGAAAAGAAATAAGCTACCTTCTCAGCAAGGGATACCTGAAGGATCTGCTAGGAAGAAAGAAGAACAAGGGCCAGGATACTGAGAAGGATCCTGAATGGGCAGCATCACCTCCTGCGAATGCCAAGATAATCAACTTTATTTTATGAGGATCCGACATTTGTGGGACTTCCTATTCTGCGGCCAAGAGGCATGCAAAGGAGGCTAAGACCGAAATGGGAGATAAACCAGCCAGGATGACTACCCTCACGACTGATAAAGTGATCACTTTCGACAGTGATGACAGGGATACAGTCCAGGATCCTCACCATGATGCTCTTGTAATAACATTATACGTGGCTAACCATTTTGTACGCAGGATGTTGGTGGACAATGGCAGCTCCGTCAACATAATCCAACTAAAGACTCTAAAAAGAATGAATGTATCTCCAATGGATATCACTTCGAAATCCACCGTACTTGTTGGGTTCAGTGGAGAGGCTAGAAGCACAGTGGGAGAAATAAAGTTACCAGTATATGTTGAAGGGGTCAACTCGATACAACGTTTCTGTGTGATGGACTCCCTATCCTGCTATAACGTCATAGGCAGACCATGGATCCATGACATGAAGGCTGTGCCGTCAACTTATCACCAATGCATCAAGATTCCTACCCCTTGGGGGGTTGTTAAGGTTGATAGTGATCAGCAAGAGGCAAAAGAATGTTACTCATCCTCAATGAAATCCTCAACCAAGCCTAATACAGCATAGCAATTAAAGATGCGGGCCCAGGATATCGTGGAGGCTTCAGAACAGCATATGAAGAAAGTTATCTTGGATCAGGATAATCCTGATATCTCGGTGCTCGTAGGAACCAATATCCCCCAGGATATTGAAGAACAATTAACTAACTTTTTTGAAGTGCAGGATGTCAACATTTGCATGGAAGCATGAGGATATAACAGGTATACCCAAAGACATTATCACCCACAAGCTTGGAATCGACTGTCGTTCAAGCCCGTACAGCAAAAGAGAAGGAAGTTTGCCCCTGAATGAAATATAATTATCCAAGAGGAAGTTGAAAGATTGTTGAAATCAAGAATGATAAGAGAAGTCAAGTTTCCAAGATGGCTAGCAAATGTAGTGGTGGTACAGAAGAAAAATGGGAAATGGAGAGTCTGTGTAGATTACACAGACTTGAATAAGGCCTGTCCCAAAGACCCATTTCTGCTTCCTCATATTGATGCAATGGTGGATGCTACTGCCGGGCACGAGATGTTAACCTTCATGGATGCATCCTCAGGATTCCAGCAGATCCAAATGGAACCTTCGGACCAGGAGGATACTGCCTTCATGACACCAACAGGTATTTATTGTTATACTGCTATGCCTTTCGGTTTGAAAAATGCAGGTGCAACATACCAGAGATTGGTAAACATGATGTTCAAAGATAAGCTGGGGGACACAATGGAGGTATACATAGATGACATGGTGGTAAAATCTAAAAGAGCTGAGGATCACCTCCAGGATATTAAGGGAGCATTTGATATCCTGGATCAGTATAACATGAAGCTAAATCCTGCTAAGTGCCATTTCGGAGTGGGAGCAAGAAAGTTTCTAGGATATATGGTGACCAAAAGAGGAATATAGGCAAGCCCGGAGCAAATTAAAGCCATCTTGGATTTCAAATCACCTTCAAATATGAAGGATGTTCAACGGTTAACAAGACGAGTTGCAGCATTGAACTGATTTATTTCAAGACCCTCCGAGAAATGCAAAGAATTTTACGATATCCTGAAGAAGAACAAGAAGTTCGAATGGGGAGAGAAGCATGAAGCAGCCCTGCAGGATTTGAAGCAGTATCTTTCAACTGCACCGCTGTTGATGAAGCCTGAGAATGGTGAACCACTATCCCTATACCTTGCAGTATCAGGGAATGCTGTAAGTGCCGTCCTTATAAAGGATCATGAAGGTCAGCAATATCCTCTTTATTATGTTTGTAAAAGTTTGTTAGATGCTGAAACTAAATATTCTCATTTAGAAAAGTTGATACTAGCACTAGTTATGGCATCAAAGAAGCTTAGACATTATTTTGAGACACATAGAATTCATGTTAAAACCAATTATCCTGTCAAAAATGTGCTTAGGAAACCCGAGATGTCAGGCAGGATGGCCAAGTGGTCAGTAAAGTTAAGTGCTTATGACTTAGTGTATGAACCTAGAAATGCCATAAAATCACAGGCTCTAGCTGATTTTGTGGCTGATTTCAGTAGTGACATTCAGGATGAGGTAGACCTAGAAGTACAACAATTAGGAGAATCCTCAGGATCCTGGACATTGTACACTGATGGAGCATCTAATGTTAGAGGAGTAGGATTGGGAATACTACTAAAATCGCCACAGGGGGACATATTAGCCCAGGCCATTAGGTGTGAATTTCCCGCTACTAATAATGAAGCAGAGTATGAGGCTTTAATTGCAGGGTTAGAACTAGCTAAAAATATGAATGTCAAGAATTTGCAAGTATATGTTGACTCCTTGTTAATCACTAATCATTTTAATGGATCCTATGCAGTTAAGGGTGAGAAGTTAATCGAATACCTCGATATTCTCAAAAAATTAGCAGGATATTTCGATGTTTTTACACTTGAACAGGTACCAAGGGAAGGTAATGCTGAAGCAGATGCCTTAGCAAATCTGGGATCATCGTTCAGGATACCAGAAGGAACCCAAATACCAATATTGCATATTTTGTATCCTGCTACGAATCCTCAGGATAAAGAAGTAGCAAGTATCCAGGATCCTGTTGCTGAATATCCTGAGGAGGATTCAAAATCCTGGACGGCTCCAATCATAAGATATCTCAAGGAAGGACACATCCCTAGAGACGAAAATCCTAAATCATTTAGGATGAAGGTATCACGATTTACCATTTTAAGTAATGTTTTGTATAAGAAATCTCTTGCAGGACCATATCTAAGGTGCCTGGAGGATCCCGAAACTAAAGAAGTTCTTCAGGATGTACATGAAGGGGATTGTGGTAACCATACTGGGGGAAGGTCATTATTCTCGAAAGTATTGAGGACAGGATACTATTGGCCGACAATGAAGAGAGATGCTGCAGAATATGCTCGAAGATGTGATGCATATCAGAGGCATAGCAACATTTTGCACCAACCGGCTGAACCATTATATCCTATAGTTTCCCCTTGGCCATTCATGAAATGGGGGATGGACACAGTAGGGAAATTACCAGAAGCTCCAGGAGGAAAAGTCTTTATGTTGGCAATGACTGATTATTTCTCTAAGTGGGTGGAAGCTGAAGCATTTGTTCAAGTCAGAGACCAGGAAGTAGTATCCTTTATAAAGAGAAATATCCTGACCAGGTTTGGAGTACCAGCTGAAATCATTTGTGACAATGGATCCCAGTTTATAAGCAAGAGGACTACTGACTTTTGCAAAAGTTGGGGAGTCAAAATGATCACATCTACCCTGGTACATCCTCAAGCAAATGGACAAGCTGAATCCTCAAACAAGATAATTGTCAACAACTTGAAGAAGAGATTAGGAGCTGTTGGGGCTGGATTTTACTATAAATGATCCTTATACGTGATCCTGACCAGTGATCCTTGTTTCTTTGGAAGATAGTGATCCTCAGCCAGACTTCAGGATCAGGATCATGGGACGATATGGTGATCCTTACACTAACGGTCACTTCCACTTGTTACAAAATTGTTTTGCAGGAACACCTAGCAGGATATGCCCTACACATCATGATCCAGGGACGCGCTTTCACAAATATGGCAAGAGCTAAATTGGAGATAGACGTTGTACCGGATATGGAAACTTAGCTTGATTAATGGGCAGCAATTTAGGCTAGATTATCTTTATTTCTAAAGGGGTAATGAGCTGATTAGTGGTCTATCTACCTAAAATAAGTTACCTACACATGTATAAATACCCATCTTCCTCATTCGGAAGAACACACACAGCATACGACACAACTCTCAACACTTAGACACTCAGTGATCCTTGTACTCAGCTCATTATCATCCGAAGTTGTAACTACATTTTTATTATATTGAAATTGGTGATCGGTAGTTGCCATCACCCGAGGTTTTTTATGCCGGAGATCATACATTGATCAAGGGCTTTTTCCTCGTATAAATCATTGTGTCTTTGCATCTTTATCACAGAAGTGATCCTTTACTTTCATAGCTAACCAAGCATCATACCCCGTTTACATAAAGTTTGGTTACATTATCCTTGTGTGATTTTTGACCAAAACAGTTTGGCGCCCACCGTGGGGCAATTGGTGCTTCATTCAAAAAGAAAATCTTTTGTTCGAAATCATTTCAAAGAGTTACATGGCTTCATCGTTGAAGAACACCTCCACGGCGATGTCTGCAGTCACCTCAGCACAAACCACTCTACCTCCTCCACCGGCAGGATCCCAGAGAAATGCTGAGAAGAGACCAACCCCTTCTTTCTCTAAACCTCCATCTTCTTCTGCTATGAATTCTTCTATTCCCAGTACTAGTGATGTGTTTGCTTTAATTTTGCAGATGAAGGATCGTATGCAGCGGCAGGATGAAACTAATGACAGGATCCTCAGGGAGATTGGAGATCTCAAAAGACAAAAGAAAGCGGCAGAGGATCATTCCCCACTGATGCCAAAATCCTTGAGTTTTGAGACTCCAATGGTCACCTCTCAGCCATCAGGAATCCCAGACGTACAGATCACAGGGGAGACGAGAGGATTACATCTCAAGTCAGCAGCAATGACTCAGACATCGGGCTCGTATTTGCAGCCAGCAGGATCCTATCCTCAGTATATGGGATCCTTCATGAATCCGGGAGCCTATCCGGGGGCACAACAGTTTCAAGGATCCTACTTTATCCCAGGATCATTCCAGGGCCAAGGATCCTCCTTTATTCCAGGATCATCCCAGGTTCAAGGATCCTCCTTCGTTCCAGGATCATCCCAGATATCAGGATCCTTACAGATGCCAGGATCCCTAAAAAGTTTGCAAACAGGAAGTCTAGATGTCCATCAAGGGGACTTCATTCCGATGCAGACCATTGCTTCCACTGGTCCCTCCGTTGTTCCAGAATCCCAGCAATATGGATTCCCTAACTTGAACCCAATGGGAGGTAACACTTTAAATAATTATCCTACTACTAACCTTGGATTCATGCAGGATACAGGTACCAATCATGTTATGGCCAGGGAACTACAGAAACTAAAGGACATGATCTCAAGTGTTCCAGGGGTAGTCAAGCCTATCCCAGAGATTGCAGATGGGAGCCACAAGGTATCTCGCTTTGCACCACCAATCTGTGATGCAGAGGTACCCAAAAGGTTCCATATCCCTACCATGAAGTTGTATGACGGCACAACGGATCCAGAGGAGCATATAGCACAATACAGGGAAAGGATGGAGATCAATCCTATCCCAGAAAAATTGAAGGAAGCATGCCTATGTAAAGGATTTGGATCTACTCTTACTGGATCAGCCCTTAAATGGCTGCTAAGTCTTCCCCCTTACTCTATTACTTCATTTGCTAATTTAGTTAATTTATTCAATAACCAATTCTCTTGTAGTAGAAAATTTGAAAAATTAACCAGTGATTTGTACAGGATAACTCAAAATAATAATGAATCATTAAGGGATTATATAACTAAATTTAGTAAAGAATCCTTGGATATTCCCAACTTGGATATGGCTACGGCTGTTGAAGCCTTCAAAATGGGACTTCTTAAGGATTCCTTATTCTATGATGATCTTGTTATGACACCTTGCAGGAATTTAGATGAAGTAAGAACTCGAGCACTCAGGTTTATCCGGCTAGAGGATGACAAGAGGATCCAGGAGAGACAAGTAGGATCCTCAAAACAAGATAATCAAGGATCCTCCTTCAAAAACAACAAGTTCAAATCCTACCATAGAAATGAGAACAAGAATGTGCATGTTGTCGACCAAGAAGAGGATGATGAAGAATATCCTCCAATCTCAGAATATTGTTTTTCCGTTGATAATCATGAACTAATCCTTGCAATGCAGAATCTAGGTGAAAAGGCTAGGTGGCCCAGGAAGAATGATAAACCATCCGGGACTAAAGACAAGTCCAAATGGTGTGCATACCATGAGGATTTCGGGCATCTAACTGAAGATTGCATAGCCTTAAGAAAAGAAATTGGATACCTGCTAAGCAAGGGGCATCTAAAAGAATTATTGGGGAGAAAAAAGCAAAGGACCCAGGATCCTGAAAGGATCCCTGAAAAGGCTCCAGCACCTCCGGCAAACGCACAAGTGATTAACTTCATATCCGGAGGATCAGACATTTGTGGCACATCCTTCTCAGCGGCCAAAAGACATGCAAAAGAATCAAAAATGGATAATGGAGAAAGGCCTATTAGAACCTCGAGTGTCTCAGAAGGGAAGATGATAACATTTGATGAGGATGATCGCGTCAATGTTCAGGATCCTCACCATGATAGCTTAGTTATCACTCTCTTTATCTCTAACCATTTTGTCCGCAGGATCCTTATTGACGGAGGGAGCTCAGTGAACATTATCCAGCTTGATGTCTTGAAGAAGATGGGAATCCCAGAATCAGACATCACACCAAGATCCTCCGTGCTTGTAGGATTCAGTGGGGAAACAAAGAAAACTCTGGGGGACATCAAACTCCCAATCTACGTGGAAGGATTACATAATTACCAAAAATTTTGTGTTATTGACTGTTTATCTTGTTGCAACGTTATCCTTGGCAGGCCTTGGATACATGACATGAAAGCAGTTCCATCTACCTACCATCAATGTGTGAAGCTCCCTAGCCCATGGGGGATAATCAAGATCGACAGTGACCAGCAAGAAGCTAAGGATTGCTATACCTCATCCATGAAGCCAACCTCGAAGCCAAGGGAGCAATAGCAATTACAGTATCCTCCGAGGAACGTCTTGGAGGCAAGGGAACAAGATGTAGATGAAATCCTCTTGGATCCTAGTGATCCTGAATCGAAAATCTATATCGGATCAGGGATCCTTGGCAAGATGAAAGAAGACATGATATCCTTCCTCAAAAGAAGAAAACCTACCTTTGCTTGGAAACATGAAGATATGACAGGTATATCTAAGGATATTATTACTCACAAACTTGGCATTGACAGATCTATCAAGCCAATCCATCAAAAAAGGAGGAAGTTTGCACCAGAAAGGAATGCCATTATCCAAGAAGAAGTAGAGAGACTACTTCGAGCAGGTATGATCAGAGAGGTAAAATATCCTAAATGGCTAGCCAATGTGGTTGTTGTCCAAAAGAAAAACGGAAAGTGGAGGGTATGTGTCGATTTCACTGATTTGAATAAGGCATGTCCCAAGGATCCTTTCCCATTACCCCACATTGACTCCATGGTGGATGCAACAGCGGGGCATGAACTGTTAACTTTTATGGATGCATCATCTGGATTCCAACAAATCCAGATGGAACCATCTGACCAAGAGGATACAGCCTTTATGACCCCAACCGGTTTATATTGTTATATTGCCATGCCTTTTGGACTAAGAAATGCAGGTGCAACATATCAAAGGCTGGTAAACATGATGTTCAAAGATCAAATTGGAAAAACTATGGAGGTGTACATAGATGATATGGTGGTCAAGTCAAAGAAAGCTGAGGATCATCTAAGGGACTTGGAAGAAGCATTCGATATCCTTGATAGTTACAACATGAAACTTAATCCTTCAAAATGCCATTTTGGTGTTAAGGCAGGAAAGTTCTTAGGATACATGGTAACCCAGAGGGGCATTGAAGCAAGCCCGGAACAAATCAAAGCATTAATAAATATCAAATCTCCTGCCAATGCCAAGGATGTTCAAAGACTAACAGGCAGGATAGCAGCTTTGAACAGGTTCATATCGAAATCCTCAGAAAAGTGCAAAGAATTCTACGATATCCTAAGGAAGAATAAGAAGTTCGAATGGACTGAGAAGCATGAAAATGCTTTACAAGCCCTAAAAGAGTATATGTCCTCAGCACCAGCATTAGCAAAACCGGAAAAAGGAGATGTGTTATCCTTATATCTGGCGGTATCCTCAACCACTGTAAGTGCTGTCCTTGTTAAGGATCACGAAGGTACACAATATCCTATCTACTATGTAAGTAAAAGTCTACTTGATGCCGAATCCAGGTACTCACACCTCGAAAAACTCATCCTTGCATTAATCATGGCATCCACGAAGTTAAGGCATTATTTTGAAACCCATACTATTATTGTTAAAACTAATTTTCCAATTAAGAATGTCCTCAGGAAACCGGATATGTCAGGGAGAATGGCTAAGTGGGCAGTGAAGCTTAGTGCCCATGATATAAGATACGAACCAAGAACAGCCATTAAATCTCAAGCCTTAGCCGACTTTGTGGCTGATTTCAGTAGTGATCTACAAAAGGAAGCAGAATTGGAGGTCCAGCAGCTGGATGAGACCAAGGATCCTTGGATCCTACACACTGACGGATCCTCAAACATCAAAGGCACAGGGCTAGGGATCCTACTAAAATCGCCACAGGGGGACATAATACCCCACTCCATAGCTTGTGAGTTCCAGGCAACTAACAATGAGGCTGAGTATGAAGCCCTAATTGCTGGCTTACAAATTGCTAAGGATATGGGGGTAAAGTATCTTAAAGTATATGTAGATTCATTATTGATCACCAATCACTTTAATGGATCCTATGCTGTTAAAGGTGAAAGACTAACCAAATATTTAGAGATAGTCAAAGAATTGGCACTCTCTTTCGTTTCTTTTAGCTTAACACAGGTACCAAGGGAGGATAACACGGAAGCTGATGCATTGGCCAACCTAGGATCATCCTTGAAGATTCCAGAAGATATAAGTATCCCTATCATCCATATCCTGGCTCCTGCTATTGAAAATCAGGTGGCCATGGAAATAGAAGAGGATACTGCAATGATCCCTAGTGAAGAAGCCCAATCTTATTCAGGATCATGGATCTCACCAATCATGAGATACTTGCAACATGGGGAGATTCCAACGGGAGAAAATCCTAGAGCTTTCAGGATTAAGGTATCTCAATTTGCAATCTTAAATAATGTGCTATATAAACGATCCCTTGCAGGACCATATTTAAGATGTATTGAAGATCCTGAAATTGAAGAAGTGTTGAGAGACTTCCACGAAGGAGATTGTGGAAACCACACTGGGGGCAGGGCATTATTCTCAAGGAACCTCAGAACAGGATACTACTGGCCAACCATGAAAAGGGATGCTATAGAGTATGCTAAGAAATGTGATCCTTGCCAAAGACATAGCAATATCCTTCACCAACCAGCTGAATTCTTACACCCAATACCATCCTCTTGGCCGTTCATGAGATGGGGAATGGATATAGTTGGCAAGCTTCCTAAAGCACCTGGTGGAAAAGTATTTATGCTCGCCATGACTGACTATTTTTCCAAGTGGATAGAAGCTGAAGCCTTTGCTCAAGTCAGAGAGAAGGAAGTTATATCCTTTATCAAAAGAAACATTATAACCAGATTTGGCATTCCCTCTGAAATTATATGTGATAATGGTTCTCAATTCATTGGAAGGAGAACCACTAACTTTTGTGACAGTTGGGGAATCAAGATGATAACATCAACACCAGTTCATCCACAAGCCAATGGTCAAGCAGAATCATCCAACAAGATCATCATCAACAATCTGAAGAAGAAGCTAGGATCCAAGAAAGGGAAATGGGCAGAAGAGTTACCTTATGTGCTATGGGCTGATAGGACAACTCCCAAAAATGCCACCAGTCAGACACCCTTCTCTTTAGTATTTGGGGCAGAAGCAGTGATCCCCACAGAGATGGTGATCCCAACTGCTAGAACAAGTGTTCGTGATCCTGAAGAAAATGCTGCAACTCTAGCTCAGGATTTGGATACTATTGAGGAAATCAGGGATCTAGCCAGAATAAGGATGGCAAGCTACCAACAAAGAATGGCTGGTGCCTACAACAAAAATGTCAGGATAAGGAAGTTCCAAGTCGGAGATATGGTGTTGAGAAAAGCATTTCAAAATACTATCAATCCTGCTGACGGGAAACTAGCACCAAAATGGGAAGGTCCCTACTTGATTGAAGCTGAAGCAGGAAAGGGGGCATACAGGTTGCTAACCATGGAAGGGAACTTGTTGCCAAGAGCATGGAATGCTGTTCACCTAAAGAAATATTTCATGTGAACATGATCCTTCATGCATGTGATCCTCACGTTGGAGTATCCTTGAAGGATCCCGGTGCCATCGATGATCCTCATTCTGGTAATATGCTTATCCTAAAACTATTGCATTTTCTTATTTTTTACCTAAGGATAAGGATCACGTATCCTTTATCCTCTTCTCACGAACCGTTTGAGTTATGATAGTCCAGGTATCCTCCGCATCTCGTCAAGATCCTCGAAAGCACCACAAGTCTTTGGGTCCAACCCCAGTTATCCTTGGGATTATCCCCAGTTTTCGCCAGTAGCGCACGATGATCCTGATATAGTTCACGTCTTTGGGATCAGTACCCACTTCCGGGGCTGGCGACCTCATCGTACTGGCTATACCCAGGATCCTACGTATAATGGTGGACGCACCATACATCCGTTCCTAAGGTTTCTAACGTTTTCACGTTAGCTAAGGTTTTGACATTTTCATGTCACTAAAGTTTGGATAGTTGCCAGAAAGGGCCATACTCCAGTTTACATACGATCCTTTGGGCTTGTCCCCAGTTATCCTATGGGCTTGTCCCCAGTGATCCTCCGGGATCATCCCCAGTTATCCTATGGGCTTGTCCCCAGTGATCCTCCGGGATCATCCCCAGTTATCCTATGGGCTTGTCCCCAGTGATCCTCTGGGATCATTCTCAGTTATACTTTGGGCATGTCCCCAGTTACTAATTTATCTTTTACATTGGCTTAGTCCCAAGTTATATCTCACTTTTCAGGTTTTGGAAATCTAAACACATAAGGATCCTAGATCCTCATTAATTATCAAAGTCTTATCTATGTTTGTCTTGATTGAAGGTTAGGATCCTAACGTGGGTCCTCAGGTATGATCCTTGACTATTTTTGATTATACTCTTTATCCTAACCAACCCTTACACTTTGACAACCGAACCTATAATCCTTGAACTAAAAATTCTTTGAATGTGAGGATATTTGATCTAGGATCATATCCTAAGTTTATTAAACACTTTTTCAACTCTTATTATTTTAACAAATAGAGCAATTGAGAAATAAGAGGATTATTGAAGGATAACAACACAAGATAAGCCAGAAAGATTAAAGTTATATTATTAAACCAAAGGATCATAAACCCTTTCAAAAAAGTTGTCAAAATTGCCAACCCACATTTCTACCAGCAAAACGTGGCCCGTCCACATGGGTTGGCAAAGGGTGTCCATTGTCTATGCGGTCTTAGCATTTTTGCAGGAAAGTAAAAGCGGCAGGATCACAAAGGCTTCATCCCCCAAACAGAGGATCCCTCCACCTTTTGTAATCCTACCTATTGTTCAAAGGATCCAGGATCCTCAACCCTAAACTATTGTTCAAATACAGACCATCATTGTTTTAAAACATCACAACCACTAAACAAAAAAAATTGGGCTCCGGCTATGTCTAGAAGTTTCCATCATTGCCCAATCTTGCAGCTCAAACCTTCGCTGCACCATCACCACCAGCTCCACTCGCTTCACCCTGATCCTTGCCAGCATCACCACCTTCCAGCATGGGGATCTCCTCAGCCTCATCCTCGTCCTCCAGGTCTGCCAGCCTTGCCTTCCAACCTTCAACATCCCACGAGCCTTTGTCAAAGGTAGGATCCTGAGCTTCCTCGGCCATCTGAAGTTGAATCTTATACATAGCAATTGCCGCGGAGACCTTAGCATCTTGGGTGATCTCCTGCTTCTCGTTATCCATATCAATCAACCTCTGAGCAGCCTCAGCCTTCATGACCCGGAGCTCCTTCTCAAGATCTCCTATCTTGAGATCCTTAAGCACGCCCATTTGTTGAAGATCAGCAATCTGGCTCTCCTGGTCCTCAACATTGCCAAGATAAGTTTCAATCTCAGCAAGTTTCTGCAAACAAGAGAATAAAGACAAGCTCAGACTCAGGTGATCCTCAAGAAAAGCAGGATACATAAAATATGATAGGCGGATAACCTACAGGGGCAGTGATCCTTACCTCATTCACGTAATCAAGAAATTGCTGGCGAAGGAGAGGGAATCCTTGGAGTTCATCAGAAGCTTTCCTCTTTTTCCCTTTGCCCCGAATGGACGCTTTAGGAGCTGAGACTGAAGGGCTAGCAGCGGGAGCTTTCTTCTTTGAGGAAGTGACGTTGGCAAGGTCACTGATCCCAAACTTGGAGGCAGACTTTCCGGCACCTACACAATTCAAAAACAAGATAAGTTCCCTTGTTAAATTAAATACTTTCACATAAAACTTATTTTCTATAAGGATACTTACTTGACATTGTGGCAGATGCAGAGGATATCTCTTGAGAATCTTGGATAATGATTTGGAAGCTTCTGACTTCAGGATTAAGCTTCTTGAAGGCTAACACTCTTTCTTTGGCAGCAGGGGTCAACTTTAAGTGAGCAACAGAGATAGCTGCAAAAAAGAAAAGACATCAGTGATCCTCATCATAAGAGACAGGACTGATAGTGATCCTTCAAGGATCCTCTACCCTACCATGAGTGGCCCATTCCTTGGGCAGATCCTTTCCATCCGGGATGGAATCCCTCTTAACAAAGAAAAATCGACGTTTCCAGTTGGTATCATTCTTGGTAACCTTGAAGATTGGATGATCCTCCCCAGCTTTCCGTTTCAACAAGTACCGGTGAGAACCAAAGGTGGTGAGATCATAAAGTTCAGCTAACTCTGACATCCCCAAATCAATCCCTTCTTGCTCGATGATCCTCTCGAAGGTATATAGAACCCTCCAGATCATCGGCATAGCTTGGATATATGAGATGCCGGCAAGAGAAAAGAAGGATTGGGTAAATGTCGGAAAAGGATATGAGTACCCGATGAGGAAAGGGGTAGCAGGAAAGGCCACCCAAGTGTCCGAAACAAAATCACTCAAAGCAGTAGGGTCAAAAGGCTTAAAAACAACATTCGCCGGGAAGCAATGGCGAATCTTGTCTATCTGGATATCGGTAAAACAGCACCTCTCCATAGGAGAATCCTTGATAATCCCCTGGCTTTTCAAGGGACTATCCTTCTTAGAGCCTTTGTGCGGTGAATTCCGAAGAAGCATGTTCGAGACAAAAAACAGAGTAAAAGCAAGAAAAAACAGAGCAAAGAAGAGAAAGAAGAAAATGATACCTGATCAAAGCCTTCGGTGACGATTATAAAGGGAGATACTTCGAATTTAAATACAAAGTGATCCTAACCCTATCTCCTATTTATAATGATGATTCGCAGGGATTGTCACATCAGTGACGTAAATATCATAACGGCTAGTCCATGTGCAACGGCTAGTAAATCGGAATCGTCCGTTAGAGATAAGCTCAAAACAAAATATAACTCATCTATTTACATTTAACTCCTTATATTTTGGGGGCAATTGTTGGGGCTGGATTTTACTATAAATGATCCTTATACGTGATCCTGACCAGTGATCCTTGTTTCTTTGGCAGATAGTGATCCTCAGCCAGACTTCAGGATCAGGATCATGGGACGATATGGTGATCCTTACACTAACGGTCACTTCCACTTGTTACAAAATTGTTTTGCAGGAACACCTAGCAGGATATGCCCTACACATCATGATCCAGGGACGCGTTTTCACAAATATGGCAAGAGCTAAATTGGAGATAGACGTTGTACCGGATATGGAAACTTAGCTTGATTAATGGGCAGCAATTTAGGCTAGATTATCTTTATTTCTAAAGGGGTAATGAGCTGATTAGTGGTCTATCTACCTAAAATAAGTTACCTACACATGTATAAATACCCATCTTCCTCATTCGGAAGAACACACACAGCATACGACACAACTCTCAACACTTAGACACTCAGTGATCCTTGTACTCAGCTCATTATCATCCGAAGTTGTAACTACATTTTTATTATATTGAAATTGGTGATCGGTAGTTGCCATCACCCGAGGTTTTTTATGCCGGAGATCATACATTGATCAAGGGCTTTTTCCTCGTATAAATCATTGTGTCTTTGCATCTTTATCACAGAAGTGATCCTTTACTTTCATAGCTAACCAAGCATCATACCCCGTTTACATAAAGTTTGGTTACATTATCCTTGTGTGATTTTTGACCAAAACAGGAGCCAAGAAAGGAAGATGGGCAGAAGAACTACCCTTTGTTTTGTGGGTTGATAGAACAACGGTGAAAAATGCAACGGGCCAAACCCCATTTTCTTTGGTATTTGGGACAGAGGCAGTGATCCCAAAAGAGATGGTGATACCTACGGCAAGATCCAACCTTCAGGATCCTGAGCAGAATCCTGAAGCTCTGTGCCACGAGTTAGACACTGTGGATGAAACAAGGGATGCAGCAAAGCTAAGGATGGCAGCATATCAACAGAGGATATCCAGAGCATACAACAAGAATATAAGGACTAGGAGGTTTCAAGTCGGAGATTGGGTGTTAAGAAAAGCTTTTCAGAACACTACCAATCCTGCCGATGGAAAATTAGCTCCAAAGTGGGAAGGACCCTATGAGATTGAATCAGAATCAGGAAAAGGAGCATACCGACTCAAGAATATGGAGGGGTATATGCTACCAAGATCCTGGAATGCTATACACTTAAAGCTCTACTTCAAGTAAGAATAGAATTTAATTTCTATCTCAGAATGGTATGTATCCTGTCTCTCTTAAATATATTTGAATTCATTTATTATCTTGAGTCCAATACTGACTTAGGCATCGGAGGGGTGTTAGCCAAGCTAATACCCACCTTAGTTTGAGGTTGTTTTGCAGAATATGTGTCAGGATATAGCTCCGGGATATACGCTCAGGATATGTCGAAAGATTAGAGGATTGCCCCCCTCTCTCACGCTTAAGGGATCCTGATCCCTTCACAGGTTTAAAGGTATTCACCTTTCTCTCGAATTGGGTTTGAACACCCCGCCTGGAGCGTAAGTCATCCAGGGATAGTTCAAGGTAACGGGACCAGTTCATGTAAAAGTGGCTGACAATTTCGTTACTATTGGCTATGTCCTGGATCCTAAAGGTATATGAGGATTGACCACCCTCTCTCACGAAAGGGTATTTTCATGCCCTCTAAGGTTTAAAGGTTATCACCTTTCTAAGACTTAGAGTTTATACACTCTCGCCTATAGCGCATGAAAATCAGGGTTTATCCCCAGGATACAAGGGTTTATCCCCAGCATACTAAGGGTTTATCCCAGGATATCAAGGGTTGATCCCTGGATATTCAGGGTGTATTTAGTAAAGCTAAAGTATGGCTACATTTACATCCCTATGTTGAACACAGGGGACATGTATCACACAATTTAAAGGATGGTTTCGAATTCATAAGTGTGCACTGGGGACATTCCTATGGTGGAAAGTTGGAATTGAATCTTTGGGAATCTCTGGTATGATCTTTCCTTTTTATTTGGATAACTTGAATTTTACAGATTATGTGTCAGTATCCTGAGCAGGATATCTTTCAGGATAAATTCACAATGTGTTCCCAAGAATGTTCGAACAAAATTGTTTTCATAAGTAAGATTCATGTAATGAAAATAATAAAGATAAGGTCAAAACAGGGTTATATTATTAACATAACAAAAGTTGTGCTTTTGGTTTCACCTCAAACCGAGGCCCATCCGCCAAAAGCACAATTAGTTTTTAACATATTTACACAACGGCTAAAGGTTTCGTCTCAAAACGAGACCCATCCGCCTCCAACTGTTGCATCATTCAAAACAAATTATACTAACTGATGACCAAGGGCTTCATCCTGAAACCCAGGACCCATCCACCTTTGGTCATCATATTGTCCAAGTGCAGGAAAGTAAATTGTTTTAAAGACAAGGAAGGTAAATTGTTCAAAGGACCACAACTATCAAATCTAAAAAAGTGGGCTCTGGCCTAGGCATAAACATCCATCATCGCCCACTCAAGTGCCCTCACACAGCGGCATCTTCACCAGCCTTCTCCGTCTTCTCAGCCTCAACATCCTGAGCAGCATCCTCACCAGCATCCGTCCCAGCATCCGCTCCAGCATCCTTCTTGGCTCCAGCCTTGACCACCACCTCTACTGACTTAGAGGACTCAGCAGCATCAGCAGGATATGGCACAGCCTTGCCTCCGAGCTCCTTCAGTTTAGCTACCCAGGATTCAACTGGCCAAGCGGGGCACTCAAGGCCTGTCTCCTTGGCCTCATTAGCCATCTTGATACGGGCTTGTAGCAGAGAGACAACGGCGGAGGCTTTGATCCCTTCCCTAAAAGAGATCATGGCCTGTTCGTGCTCCATTTGGACGGTGGCAAGTTTTAGCTCGGCATCCTGGGTGACCTTCTTCAGCTTGTCCTCATAATGCCGAGTCTTGGCTTTGGCAATAACACCTTGGTCAGTGATGGTAGTCTCGAGCTGTTTGATCCTGGCCTCGTGGAGTGCAGCAGTACCACAGGCGTCGCTGTAAAGGTGGAGCAGATGCTGGAGGCCCTGTAAGTTGAAATTCAAATATAAGTCAATAGTCACTAACCTAAATATCCTGTCAGGATATTCTATCAGGATATTATGCAGGATACGGTGCCAGGATATTACCTTGTTAAGGAAGGATGTCATCGGTTCCAAGGAGTCGGTAAAGCTAAGATCATCATAGGAGAACCCTTCGGAGCCTGGGGCACTAACTTCAGAGCCCTTCCTCTTTTTTGTGGTGGAAGCACGGGTCCTCGGATTAGCCTTAGGAGCCGGGAGTTGCTTGGAGCTGGTGGCAGCAGAGGTCTCTTTCTTGACAACAGGTGGAGTAGGATAGCTGTCAAGTTCATCAAGATCAAGGAAAACCTGAATTTTGCTGGAATCTGCATACAGGGAGTAAAATTTCTCCTAAGTATATCAAATAAATATATGTATGCAGGATATTGTACAGGATCCTTACCAGACATGTTTGCACTAGAAAGAGGGCTTGGAGATGGTGGAGACGGGTTAAAACTTCTTTCAGCTTCTGGTAGAAGTCTAATGGCGTCGATTCTCTTCTGTGAGTCGGCTAAGGGGGGTGCAAGTTTCCTGAAGTCAGCTGTGTGCAAGAAAACAGAAAAGTCAGTATAGGATATAAGGCAGGATCATACTAAAACCCTAAGTCCTACCCTTTTTCAACCACTGCACTGGATATTCCGTTCCACCAGGGATTGAGTCCCTTTTTACAAAGAAGAACTTGGACTTCCATTCCTCCTCGTTCCTGGTGGCACGAAGTATCAGTGGGTCGCCAGAAGTAGAATAAAACAAAAATCGACAAGAACCATGGCACCTAAGCCGGTATGCTAAGGGAAGATCATGAATGGAAAGGTCAGGGATATGGTTATTCTTGATTTGATCAAGAACAGACAAAACTCGCCAAAGCATTGGCATTGTCTGACTAAAGCAGATTTTGGTAGTGTTGAAAAACTCAGTAATGAAGTCTGAAAAAGGAAATTGCAACCCTAGGGTGAAAGGAAAAGCGTTGAAACACAACCACTCATCGGAAACCATATCTGATCGGATTTCCCGATCAAATGGCCGGAATACCGTCCCTTCCGGGAAAATGCCGGGGGTTTTGAGGGCCGACAAGTGGGCACTGTCGAAAGAGCATATTTCCTTCTCTGGATCTTGGAGAATATTCTGGTGAATGAATGTGGGAGCAGAGTCGCCGGAGCTAGATCTCGTCTGTCTTGCCATATGATTACCGGAATATTGAACAGTATGGAGGAAAGAGATGGAAGTGAGAGAGAGATATTTACCTTTTTTCTCTTCGGTGAAGGTTAAATGATGATGTGGATGAGAAGTTATAGGGGTAAAATGAGTGAATGTAGGCTGCGTGGTTACAACCAGTCCCGTCAGGGTCTTATCACTTAATTGCCTCGTTCTTCATAAAAAATATAACCGTTAGTGCCAGAATACTAAACTGTAACATTTTTTGGTGAAATTCTGAGCCCATATCCTGGGAAATATCTTGAGTTGTATCTTGATTATGTAATGTCTGTTAATATCCGGGATGCTCATTCAGGATACTGGTAACATCCTGAATGGTATCCTTAGGATTACTAACGGATTCTGTGCAGAAGTACGAGTTCAAGTGTCCAACATTCGTGAAGACCCTTTCTCCGGGAGACTCGGTCTAAGTCGTTCAAATAAAGACGTTGAAGCCGCTTTTCCCGACCTGCAACGTTATTAATGGAATATTCGGGAGCATCCCATATTCATAGGAATTTTAGTTTGTATTTAGTAACTATAAATAGGTGGGTATTCCAGATCGAATAGGGCATCACAGCTACACTCACTACTCTCTCACACTTATTCTTCCACACCTTTCACTTTCACAAAAAGCATTGTAACACTTAGCGATCTGGTCGATATCCTGCACTGTATCCTGAAGTTGAAAGCAATAAGAAGAACAAGGCAGCTGCGATTGTCAGCTCCCGAGGTTTTATGCCGGCGATCTAGATTGATCAAGGTCTTTCCTCGTATAACTCGTGTCATTTCCTTTACTTTTTGCTCATAGTTTGATCTTAGATACAGCTCAATATCCTGAGCCATATCCTGAAAACAATTTTTCCTAAACAAGTTAACCAGCATATTTCCGACACACTTTTTAGCATACTACCTCACTTAACTATTTGATCACTTAATTACTTTGGTAATTTTTGACCAAAAACAGCTATGGTTTGAGATATTTGTACCAACTGCTGTGAGGAAGTAGCAGCAGTGGTTTGTTGTGACTTTTGTGTTGTCACAGGCAGTTGCTCTGGTATCTCATCCTCCAGAGTTGCCTTTTTGATGGGTTTGGGGGGTTCTTGAGTTTTCTTTTTCTGTGGCTTTTTGGTGATTGTAGGTGTGGGTTTCAAAGCAGTTGTTTTGCCACTTTGATCACCTTGAGCAGTGGGCTTAGCAGCAGATACCTGAGGAGCAGTGTTTGCTGCTAAATTCTGCTCAGGCACCTCTGCTTGTGTTTTGCAAGGTGTTGACATTCTTGTAAAAGTTTCAGCAGTTAAGCTGTGCATTTGAAAAGAGTCACCTTGGTTTATTAAAGAAAGATCATCCTTACTGAATTTCTTTTCAAAATAGTAGCTTAGAAATCTTGGAAACAGTAAGAATGATTTTGTTTCAACATTTTTAACCATATCATTAAAGATTACCTGGGAATAATTAAATTTTTCTTCTTGAAGAATAGCATACCCCAGGTTTTGAATCTTCAATGGTATTTCATTAAAGGCAGTGGTTTTGTTTGAAACACACATAAGGAGGGTATGGAATAAAAACCTTGTTATAGGAGGGAAGAAACCTTTTTGTAAGGTATCCCTCTTCATCATTGTGTCTGCATACCCTCTTTCAATGAAGTCAATTTTTAACTCATCTTTAGGAAAAGAATTTTTACCTTCCTGATCGTTGAGTTGAAAGACCTCCGAGATGGATTGTGGTGTTATTATGACAGCTTTTCCCTGTAGAGTAGAGTTAATGGCTTTGACATCTTCGCCTTGTTTGTCAAGGGTACAATTTTTCTAAAACTCTCTCTGGGTTGCAGGTAGATAGGAGCATCTGCTGTAAGCAAAGTTTTGTACTTTGACGCAGTGATCATGTCGAGGATGGAATCAAAGGTATATATGGTGCCGGGTTTTGTGAGAAGACCCAGAAGATTATGAGAGAGTTTGTGTGGAATTTCTGTGGGTGAAGCCTTTTGAGAGGCCGCTTTTGAAGATGAAGTGGATTTTGCGGAGGACTTCGATTTAGTCATTTTTGAAGAAGGCAATCGAAGAATTTTGCGAAGAAATTTGATGGAAAGTGATGGAAACTGCTTTGAGAAGAGAATTTTTATGAATTCAATTTGACAGTAAGAACCCTGTGTGGGGTTTGAAAGGAGGTTTTATGGAGAAAAAGTGAACGCTGACGTGGCAGCGGTTACAAAAGGACTGACCACTATGTACTGTCCACGTACCATCCCCTGATGAAGTGAAGGACAGTACTTTTATGAAAATTACTGATGAAGGCAGTGGATGTAACGGTACTGAAGGCAGTGGATGATTTTTGCTATCAGTGGATACAACACTGGTTTTGAACAACGGTGTTTATCAAAGGAATGAGAGAGCAGAGGATGAGTTTCAACAGTGGACAAACTTTTGAAGTAGAACAGACTTTTGAACTCATCAGTGGTTATGGCAGACTTTTAAGAATTTTAATGAGAACTTCATTTTTAGCTATTTTTAAGGATGGAATTTTGATTTTCTAAAAGCATTTTAATGCTTTTATTCATAGAAAGATTTTGCCTGTTATTCCATGTTTAGCATGCCAATCCTAGAGATCAACCTTTCAAAGGTGGATGTGTCTAATGCTTTGGTTAGCACATCTGCCAGCTGATCCTTAGTTGGAACATGATGCAGAGAAATCAAACCTTTTTCATAGCAATCCCTCACAAAGTGATGTCTGATGTCAATGTGTTTAGTGGTAGAATGAGAAACTGGATTTTTGATGATATTTTCTGCTGCGTGGCTATCCAACATGAGTGGTGTCTTCAAGGCAGTGATACCAAAATCCAGCAACTGATTTTGAAGCGAAAGCAGTTGGGCTGTACAGCTTGCAGCAACTATATATTCTGCCTCAGCAGTGGATGTGGAAACAACTGCTTGCTTTTTGCTTTGCCAAGACACTAAGCAATTGCCTAGGAATTGGCACCCTACTGAAGTGGACTTCCTTGTCTTGTCACATCCAGCAAAGTCACTATCGGAGAAACCTGAAAGCTCAATTTTACCATCAGCTGGATACCAGATACCAAGTGTGGGAGCACCTTTAAGGTATCTGAATATCCTTTTTACAGCAATAAGGTTTGACTTTCTAGGGGCTGATTGGGATCTTGCACAGACACATGTTGCAAAGATGATGTCTAGTCTAGATGCAGTTAGGTACAATAAAGACCCAATCATGCTTCTATATAAGGTCTGATCAACCAATTCATCCTTCTCATCAGACATGACTAGTTTATTGGTTGCAATGGGTGTACTGCATGGCTTACAATCATCCATATCAAATTTCTTTAAAAGTTCTTTGGCATATTTTCCTTGATGGATAAAAGTGCCATTTTGCAGTTGTTTTACTTAGAGACCAAGGAAACACTGGAGTTCACCCATTGCACTCATTTCAAACTCAGCTGTCATGAGTTGCCTAAATTCTTCACACATTTTGTTGCATGTGCTTCCAAAAATGATGTCATCCACATAAATTTGGACAATCATCAAATCCTTCCCTCTCCATTTTAAAAACAGTGTTTTATCAATTCTGTGTCTTGTGAAACCAATGGAAAGTATAAAGGTGGAAAGAGTTTCATACCAGGCCCTTGGTGCTTGTTTCAGGCCATACAAAGATTTATTCAGCTTGTAGACATGATTTAGATTAAATGGATCCTCAAAACCTGGAGGTTGACAGACATAAACCTCTTCTTGAATCTTACCATAGAGAAATGCACATTTGATATCCATTTGATACACCTTGATGTTATGGTTGACAGCAAAGGCCAGAAATAATCTGATAGCTTCAAGTCTTGCTACAGGGGCAAATGTTTCATCATAGTCAATGCCCTCTTCTTGTCTATAACCTTGAACCACAAGCCTGGCTTTATTCTTGACAACAATGCCCCTTTCATCAGTTTTGTTTTTGAAGACCCACTTTGTGCCAATAGGACTTACACCCTCTGGCAGTGGTACAAGCTCCCATACTTGTTGTCTTTTGAACTGTTGGAGCTCCTCTTGCATGGCTTCTACCCAGCTATTGTCTTTTAGTGTCTCTTGGTACTTGACTGGCTGATGGAGAGATAGAAAACCAGCAAAAAGACAAATGTTTTGGGTTTGGCTTCTTGTGAGCACCCCTTCATTGATGTTGCCAATGATTTGGTCAGGTGGATGAGATCTTAAGAAGATTAAATCTCCTTGGTATGGTATGATGGCATTTGTTGGTGAAGGCTGCAGATGTGTATCATCTGAGCTAACCACTGCTGGTGGCTTTGAGGATCCAGCAATGGCTTCAAAAGGTGGTGGAATAGGAGGTAAAGGTGTGGACACATGTTGACTTTGATCCACTATTTGAGGACTTTTATCAACAGTGTTTGATGATGTGGAAGCAGGGGTTAAGGGGATACTTTGGTCAACAACTATTGAGGTAGCAGTGGTTGAGCTTTGACAGCTGTTTTGAACATCTGTTGCTCTTCCCATTTTGACAGACTTTTGAGGGATGATGATTTCATACCCATAGTCTGGTGTTGAATCCTCTGATGGACCTGCACTGTTAGTCTTGACAGCAGTGTTTTCAAAAGTGAATTTATCAAGATCAAACAAATCAGCAGGATTTGCTGGGATTTTCATTGATGAAAGTTCATTGAACTTTACATTCAAAGTCTCCTCCACTGCTTTGGTCCATGTATTAAACACTTTGTAGGCCTTGGCAGTGGTTGAGTATCCCAGGTGTTAACCACAATCTACTTTGGCTGCAAATTTTGAGATGGAATCTTCTAAATTCAAAATAAAACATGGGCAGCCAAATAATAAAGTATGAGATCAGTGGTTTGATTTTATACAGAATTTCATAAGCAGTCTTTTTGTGCCTGGGGTTGATTAAAACTCTGTTTTGGACATAGCAAGCAGTGTTTACTACCTCTGCCAAAAAAGTTAATGGCAAACCTGAATCTGCAAGCATGGTTCTGGCAGCCTCAATCAAAGTTCTGTTCTTTCTTTTAACAACCCCATTTTGCTTTGGTGTTCTAGGGATGCTGTACTGCCTTACAATCCCTTTCTTCACACAGAAGGCATCCAACTCCTTGTTTTTAAATTCTGTGCCATTGTCACTCCTGAAGACTTTCACTGGAAGGTCAAATTGCTTTTCAACCTGTGTCACAAAGTCTTGCAAAACGCCTGCAGTCTCATCTTTTGAGTGTAAAAAGAAAGTCCATGTAAACCTAGAGAAGTCATCAATAATAACCAAACAATATCTCTTCTTTTTAAGACTCAAGACTTGAACTGGGCCAAACAAATCCATGTGTAGCATTTGCAAACACTGGGTTATTTTGGACTCTTCAATGGGCTTAAAGGAGCTTTTATGCTGTTTACCTTTTAAACAGGAAACACAATGCTCAGGACATGAAAACAGTTTTTGTGGTAGGCCTCTTACTAGGCCAATTTTTGAAATTTCAGTGATTGTCTTGAGATTTGTGTGCCCCAGTCTCCTGTGCCAAAGTTCTGTCTCTTTGTTAGAGGCAGCTGAGAACAGACAGGCATCAGTTCTGGGACACTCTTTTAACATATCAACAACATAAACATTGCCACTTCTTTGAGCAACAAGTTTTGTTTTTCCAGATTTTATTATTGCTTCAATCTTTTCAACCATTTCTGGTCCAACAATCATCCAACACTCCTTTGTGAAGAATGACCCATACCCCTTATCACTCATTTGTGAGACACTCAAGAGGTTGAATTTCAGATTGTCTATCAGATTGACATTTTCAAATTTTACATTTCCAGACTGAATTGTACCAGACCCCAGAACTTTTCCTTTACTATTATTCCCAAAGGATATATCACCCCCTCCATGGATATTAAAATCTTTGAGTAGGGCTTTACATCCTGTCATGTGCCTGGAGCCTCCACTATCTACATACCAAAGACTATCTAAGCATGCAGAAGCTCCCTTGGCAGCAGCCATCATGGCACAATTACATTGATGATCACCTTCTTCATCAGCTCTCCCTTCTTCCTCACCAGCGTTCTTCACTTCTTCTTTCTCTTTGTCTTCTTTGGACCAAGGGTCAGACAGTGGTTCAATCAGGGTTTCTGAATTTTCTCCCAGCAGTAGTTCACCAGCAACTGTAGTAACCACTGCTTCAGCAACTTCATCCACTGTTTCAGGACTTAGCTGTTCACCTTCAGTTTCTACCCCTTCTGGTATTGACTCTAATTCCATCAAACAAAATTCATCACCAAAAGTATCATTAGAAGCATAGAGAGTAAAATTTTCATCACCAAGTTCATCAGGCATGCTGCTCCAATCAATAAAGCCTTGTGTGAAAAAGCTTTGGTAATCTGGTTGTGCCACTGTTGGAGCAGCTTGTTGAGGTGCAACAGGTTGCACCTGTGCCTGAGGAACAGGGGCTTGAACATACAGAATTTGTGGAACAGTGGTTTGAACATAATGCACAGGCACAGGGGTTGCAACATAGTGAGCAGTGTTAACATGTGCTGCAGGGGTATATTGGGTATAGTGCACAGTGTTTTGTTGTTGTGGTCTAGGGTTTGAGCTAGGATGAGTAATTATTGGACCAGTGGTTTGACTCCTACATTCCCTAGCAAAATGACCTAGCCTATTACACTTGTAACACTTAATTTTTGACTTATCCAACCCCACCCTTAAATTCCCATGAAGCCCTGGGAATTTTCTCCCTGTTCTTTTGTAGAATTTGCTTGTTCTAACACTAAGCAAAGCCAATTGATGCAAAATGTCCATCTCTTCTAAGTCAGTGGGATCAAAATGTTGCAAATCATTGAGTTCAAAGCACAAGTTATCTGACATCTGGTTTTCACTATTTGCAGTGAAAGCATAATTTGCAGAGTGAGGATCAGAGTTGTTAAAACCAACAGTTATGTCAATAAAATGATCAAAACTCTGATCCTTACTGCTGCTACCAGATTCTTCCTGACCAAAAAGAGCTGTGCTGCCAAATGAATAGTCATATGCAACTTTTCCAGACTCTTGCAACCTCCTTTTCTGGTTTATCTCCCTTTCATAAGTCAGTAGTCTACCATGGAGTTGGGTCAGGGTTAGATCCTTGAACTCAGCTGAATTTCTAGTA
Organism: Helianthus annuus; assembly: GCF_002127325.2. NCBI lineage: Eukaryota > Viridiplantae > Streptophyta > Magnoliopsida > Asterales > Asteraceae > Helianthus > Helianthus annuus. The sequence goes on from NC_035436.2 coordinate 139,633,894, forward strand.
ACAAATGCAATTGTATCCCATTTTTCAGGTAGTGATCTAAGAAACCTGCTATTTTGAGTTGCATTTGAAAATGTAACTTTAACAAGCCTTAGTTCACTAATGAGACTGCTAAAACGTTCAAACTGTTGGGTTAAGGATTCACCCTTGATGTGACAAAATGTTTCATACTGTTGATTCAGAATTTCCCTGTTGTTTTTAATAACCTCTTCTATTCCCCCAAATTGTTCCTTCAATGCATCCCACAATTCTTTGGCACTGTTACAATGTAACAGTCCAGCATAGATTTCATTGGGTAATGCAGAAGCTATGATGCTAAATGCTTTGGCATCAAGTTCGAACTTTTGAAAATCAGTTTCAGTATAGTTTTCAGTTGGTTTAGGGACGAACTTCTTTGTATCCTCAGCACTTGGCACCATAGGAACATGGGGACCAAAGACAACAGACCTCCAACATCCAGTATTCTGTTGAGCAAGGATGTGACCCATCCTTCTCTCCCAGATGTTGTATTCATTACGTTTAAGCATAGGTGGTTTGAAAAGAGAGCCAATGTTATTCTTATCATCTTGCGATTGTGACGTCATCCTGGTTGTTTTACAGGCACTGATTAATCAACTTTAATGGTGATTAAACTTTGCTATGTTTTTCAACAAAACAAACAAACTATCAGTATCAACGATTGTGAACTAAACTATTTATGTCAAAATGATTGTTAAATCAAATTTGACTGTCCAAGCTCTGATACCAATTGTTAGGATCTGAGTTTGGTTTTGATTGTGTTTTACGTTTGAAATAAGATGAAGATGAATGAGTTATGCAGCGGAATTAAAATGGAACAAACTTTTCACAATCAAACAGGAGAAATGCTTTTAACATACAAGTTTAACATTGAATCGAATGATTGAATTTATTTTCAACAACGATTACAATATGCAAGTATGCAAAAAACTCCCCCTCAGCCTGAGCTCACAGAATTTGTTCGTGCAGGAAGATGATGGTGAAGAGCTAATAGAACAGTACAGAGCACTGTTCTATTTATAGGCACGAACAAACCACTGAAGCATCTAGGCTGACGTCACCATGAAAGTGACATCTAACCTCCTAACAAACTCTAAACTCTGATCTATACAACCTCTGCTATGCTAACTACTGATATTACATTACATTACATAAAGTAAACAAAACATCTGCTGCATCCTTCACTGCTGTGAACCCAGCAGTACTTGTCATGATCAGCAGTGCTTGACTCAAGGCAGTAGATTGGGCAGCAGGGCTTTAGTTCTTCATCAGTATTTGACTTGATCAGTAGTTGTAGGTCAGCAGTTTGTATGATCAGTAGATAGGAGGTCAGCAGATGTTGAAACCACTTTCAAGGGGAGAGACTTGTATGCATAACATCTGCTTATTCTGGATCCACTGACCTGATCCAATTTTGGCTCTAATTATCTGTTCCTCTGGTAGGGTTCAATCCCAACACTAGTGGTTGATGGTTTGGTTATATTTGTCACTTTATGATGTAATATGTTATTTGGTATGGTATAAAGGGTGTTGATATACATATGCATAAAGTGAAATATTATACATATTGATAATGTTAGTGTATTATGGATGGCAGGAGGTAATGGTAATGTATTATGGATGGTATGATAGTTGAAAGGGAAAATGTATTTAAAGTAGGGTATCAAAACACGTTATATCATGCTCATACCATATAGATGCACATGTGCATTTCTAATATTGGTAATGTAAATAGTAGTGTATTAAGGATGGTAATGTAAATGAAAGTTCAATTGTCTAATATTGGTAATGTATTACGGAATTTGTCAAAGAAATGATACATATGCACATGTGCATCGATAATTGTTACTCGATTTTTTTAGTGACGAAATAGCGATTTCTAAAAAAAATATTAATTTTTTGTGTGTATTTTTTAGATTTTTTTAGGTATTTTTGGTTGTGTTCACATTGGTTCTCGTGATTCTCTCAATAAAGGGTGGTTCCTAACAATCCTTATCCTATATATATGTGACATACAAAGATAACAAAGTAGATTATATGACATATTAAAATTATTATTTATTCTCAAATCTAAACACATGATTTCATACCAAGAATAATTTCTTTTGAAGAATTTCGCTATGATCATCATAAAGGTATAATGTTCTTTGTCAATACCTCGAAAACATATTATTTTTATCAAACCCGCGAAGTTCACAGGCATTAGTACTAGTTCGAATATATATTATTATAAATTAATTATAGTAGCTTGGGCGAGTTAGAGGCTACCACGCGGTAGTATTTAGTTCGCTTCACGGGTATTTATTAGTTCAACTTTAGACTATACGGAGTGAGACGACTTGAAAAGTGGCGTGAAGTGCAATATAATAGTCACGTCAGTAACTATCAGAACATAACAAGGATTCAAACTTGATTATGTTGGTTAAACTACATGGTATGGGGCACCACCCCCATGCCACCTGAGCCAAAAATGATCAATACGCCCCCACCCAACCATCCACAAAAGCTATTAGGGGGCACTATTGAATGGATGTGGTTGCTGTAAGACCCGTCTCATTTAAATTAAGATTTTAGTATTAAACAACACATTTTAAACGAAAATGCGTCATTTCAAAAACTTAGTTAAGATAATAAACCTACATGATTATAGAAATCTAGTTAACTTCCCAACTAGTTTAAGACATTCAAAACGGAGTATTAAGTGTTTACAAGATTCACATAGTCTAAACAAAATAGATCACGACGAAAGCTTAAAAAGTTGTGTGTTCGGTCCTTGTTACTTTCTTGAGCATCATCCGAATTGCTTACAACGAGTACCTAAATTCAAAATCAACATGTAAGTTAGTTTTGATGAGTTAAAAACATGTTAAAACAAGTCCATTGAACAAAACAAACAAAATTCAACAAAAATTCCAGCAAATAGGGCCCTCGCGGGCCGCGACAGACGTCGCTAATATCCGTCGCGGGCCGCAACAGATGTCGCGTGACGCGACCGTGAGTCTATCTTGGTGTCGCACGATGCGACCCCCCAATTTCGACAGTAGGTTGCTTGGTTTGTTGCTGCATATTCCCAGCTCCATAATTTACCAAAAATTCAACTTTAAACGTTCATAACTTTCATTCTTTAGATCCGTTTTACGTGATTCTTTTTTCTATTTGTCCGTAATTTAAATACCAACACGTTTATCATCTTTATATACTAAAAAGTTCGATTTATTGACTGAAAGCCTATAAGTTGTGACAATTGTCAGATTTCCATGTATCCGTACAATAATTAAACAGTAATTAGTGCTATAATGAATGCGCTTAATTAAATTAATGACATGAATGCTTTCTGATTATTGTCATATACATACAAGTGCATCACATATTGCATGATTTCATATCATTATTGCATGCAACACTTTATGATTCAAATGATGCACTAAACAAATTTAGCACAGTTATCAGACAAACTAGAAGTACTGACGAGAGTTCAGTACTCAGGCAGACATAATGTTAAAGCACAAAATGAGCCAGAAACCAAGAGTTACACTAGTATAGTGTGTAGGAAAGTAAGGATCATAAAACTGCCTTCCTAGTGATAGTTTAAGTGCCGGAAAGTGCCTAAAACTCACATAAACTGCAGAATTCAGCAAAATTCAGCAAAAAGCAGCTTTTAAACAACTTAATATTATGCAGAATTATGGTTTCATGGTCCAGAATACTTTCCCAAGTGTCGGGAATCAAAACTGTCACAAAAGGGAACATAAAGCACACTAAACTGCGTAATTTAGCACCTTAACGAACTGGTAACCAACCGAATAACCGGACACTACCCGAAACACCAAATTTTCACTAGAAGCATTGTTTTATCATTTCCGAGCTAGTTATGGTCCCCGAACATCATAACACATCATATAACAACACAACAACTTATATCACTAACTAAACACTTAGAATCTAACTAATTCTCCTAACTATCCATCACAACACAACCATACCCCCCTCATGTTTACGGTCACAAGGGTGTGGCCCACCCTTGATTTGTTGAAATATTTTATTTGATCATGTTTGATTGATTAAGGGATGTTGGAGAGTTTTTTGTTATAAACCACAAGTGAGTCCAATATAACCTCCATTTTACAAACACTCCACTCAACTCTCTCCCTCTCATCTCCTCCCTCACGGCCGAGAGCACCACCCACCATCACCATCATCTTCATCTCTTGTTCTTCCATTTTCAAGTGATATAAAGGTGGAAGGAGCTAGTATAAGAAGCTTGGTGCCATAGAAGCTTGAAGGACCTCTCTCAAGGGCTATTAACCACCAAGTTTATCATCATCTTCATCTTGAATCTATTCCCTAGCCTTGTGCTAGTTGTAAGACTCTCCCAATCTCATTTTACTTCTTATTATGTTGGTTAAAAGATGATATAAGTAACTAAACATGAAGAACATCAAAGATCAAGAACATAATCTCTAATATAAAGCTCAAAATCATAATGATCTATGTTGTTTACATGTATGTATGCATCTTGATTGTTGATTATTTGTGTTTATGATGTTAAACATCATATGAAACTTGCTAGATTGTGATTAAACACATGATCTAGCAAGTGAGTGGACGATCTTGTGAAAAACCAAGATGAACATCCTTTATGTAAACATGAACTTGAAAGATGAAGTGTTTTTATTGAATGATGATGATTAAAACATGATGTAAGTCTTGTAGAAGAATGATTTCAAAAATGATTTTCTCAAGAAACTAAGTTAAATTACAAGATTTACATAACCGTGATTTTTAAAGAAACTAATCACATTTTTAGTATTAAATCAAGTGTAGAAACATGTTATTAACAAGAAAAATTCAAGAAGAAATATTTTTTGAAAATCAATTTACAAGTTCTGAAAGTCTAAAATCTTCAAGAATGATGTTTATGAACAAATAACCACACTTTAAAGGGTAACTAAGTCTACTAATTAACATGGTAAGTTACTACAAATTTTTACAAAAATTTCAAGTTCATGAAGTAGTGTAAATGACATGATTTTAGCTTATGGTAAGTGTTGTTTTATTTGTTGTTGAATTGTGATTATTTTAAAAGAAAATGATATGCTTTGACTTAGAAAAATATTTTTAAACAAGTGTTTATCAATAAATTTTAATCATGGTTTTTCATATAAAATTTGCCATAAATTTTGTTACAAAAATTACAAATATTGGAGGTTGGTTTTTGATAAATAAAAGTGACTAAATATGTACGTAGGAAAATATATATTTAGATGTCACAATTTGTGTGATTACTAGTATATTATGTGTATCAGTTATATTATTTTAGACCTTGAAATAATATAACTCACCAAAATACCAAGAATTATAATACAAAATATTACCAAAATTTCAAGAAAATAAATATATAATTTACACCCCAAAATTTGACAAATAGAACTGTAGGATCGTGAGACGTCCTGACGAGTCGATCAGAAGAGTGCTCAGACCAAATCAGAGGCGGAATACATTGATTCGGTCTTCGTTCAACTTGTATTCACTTTTAATTGTCTCTTTTATTGCTCTTTAACTCTTTTACAGTACAGATACACTTTTACAGGGCTTCGCCGTCGGAAAATCAGATTGTTACAAATGAATCCGTTTGAAGAGTATATATAGCAGTTCCTGACCGTTTGAAACATGCTTCAAACAGCCAGCCTTCAAACGATGAGCTTCCCAAACGGACACCACTCAAACGGACACGTCTTCTTCAAACGGAACCTTCACTTTCAAACGGCCAGCTTTGACTTTCCTTGATTTCTTGCCCAATCTGATCTGCAACGAACCCAAGACTCGATATTAAGACGAAGACGACAGATGACTATGGATTACAAAAATATTCCGGAATTAAATTTATATATATACTTTGACAAGTGATTAAAACGGTATTTTGGAAACCAAGGAAACGAAAAATATGATTTTTATAATTATTACAAAATATATCATATTTTTGTCAAGAAGAAAATATATTATTTTTTAGTAAAGAAAAACATATATGTTTTCTTGAATTTTTAGAAAATATATATTTTCTTAAACAAATTTAGAACATATTATCTTGGGGTGAAAAATGAATTTATAAATATTTTCTAAGTTAATCTTGAAAATATATTATTATTGAAGTTATATGAAAATACAATTATTTTTACCATGGGAAAAGTTATAGATAATTTCCTATAAAAGTTTTCTTAAAAAATATATATTTTAAGAATACATATATTGGTGATTTTTGTTAAAAATAATATTCCGGAAAATGAAATACAGAAATTAAGTATAAGGATACTTAATAAATACAATAAAAATACGTATTCTTGTACGTATAAATACACCGAAATACGCCACCAATACTTGGAAAAATACACAAGTCTAAGAATACATGTATAAGTATACCCATCCTTGGGGAAAATAATCTTTGGAGAGTAACGAAACAAATAAGTTAAAATATATTATTTTAAAAAATATTCCAATAATTAATAAATATAACTTAAGTTAAAATATTATTATTTTAACAAATAAGTATATACTTTGGAACAATAATTACGACCCCAAGAAATGTAACTCAAAGATACTAATCAAGACTAAAAGTCAAGGCACGACCCATCCGTCTAATAAACCGTAGCACGTGTGTAGGTAGTCGTGCGATCGAGAAGAAGCTTTGAGTTGCACCTGTTTGCTGAACGCAAGATTGTGAGTTCATGTCCCCCTTTTCTTTTGTGACACCTGTGTCACTTCAACCATCAAACAAATACCAAACCAATGAAATATCGTAATTTCATACTTGGGATTTGTATAAATATGTGTATCATTTACACATATCAATTCTTGATCGATTTCGAGCTCTAAATCGCTTTCTAGAAGGTTATAAGCGAACTGATGCGTAAATATAACCAGTTTAATGCAACAAACACTCTGGAACAGTGACATAGGCTTACCATACCTTAAATAACCTTTACATAACTTAGAAATAAGTTTTGGATGGTTTGGTGTGTCGAAATCAAGTTTATTCGCTTACAGGGACTAATTTCGACAAACTATGAAAGTACGCCGATTCGTACTGTAACGAACATTCCAGAACTTGATCATAAGTTAAACATACCCTAAATATCCTTTACATAGCTTAGAAATATGCTTTGAGGTGTTCGGTATGCTAAAATAAACTTATTTGATCAATAGAGACTAAAAGCGTCAAAAGTGCATAAGTTTGCATTTTCGCGCATATCTTACGTTCTGAATATATCCGGACATCCAAAAATTTATGTAATCATTAAAATATTTTATTTTAGTGATTGGCATGATAAAATTCCATTCGTCGCGTAATTTGGATCGTTTTTGCGTTCATTACGATTTCCGTCGTAATTAACCGAACAACGCAACCGTACGACCAAACGAACCGACATCCGAGATGTTTTTGAGCATATTTTAAGTTCCCTATACTTTAAATTTATTTTAGATCCTTGAAATGGGGTTAACGGGGCTTAAAAGTGCAAAAAAATCAAGTTTTACAAGTGCAGGGACCATTTTTGACATTTCTGGAAACTCAGTTCAGATTCATTGAATCTGGTCCGTTTTTGAAGTTTCGATGGGTTTTAATGGCTGATTTTGGATACTATGGGCTGTTATTTGATGGTTTTTAACATTCCCATGGTTTTGAAAACCATGTGCCCACATGGAAGGCCATGATTCAAGCTCGGTTTACGAGAAACGATCCTAACGGTTCTATGAACACTATATAAACCCCACCCCACTTCATTTCATTTCACTCATGATCTGAATAATTCTCTAAGTTGAAGCTCAAATGCTTCATACCTGAGAATTTATAGATTATTCCTCCATTTCTTGGACCTCTTGTAGGTATTCTTTGGTTCTTTTTCGCGTTTTTAGCATGAAAGTCAAACACTTGTTTGACTTTCAGCTTTGACCAGTTTATGGTCAACATGAAGTTCGTTGAACTTCCGAACATGAGCGTAATCACGATGTTTATAGTCCCTTGTGACTATACCTACTGATTACCACGTTGATTAGGCGTAGTGACGAGTCGTAGTTTCGGCCAAAATGCGTATTTTGTAACCAAACTACTCTTGGGTATCAAAACACTTTGTTTTGATATCAAAACCTGTTTTCTAACTTAGTTAAGCATGTTCTAACATGTTTAGCTCGTCACTTTTAGTTTAGTGCTTGTAAAGAGTCGTAAGTCGAGCGGTCTAAACAACCGCTTAGACTTTCGAACCCGACCCGTTTGGTCGATCATTAGGATTCGACCAAACATATTTTGTGACCATAGTTGTATAGGGAATAACCTTCCGAGGTTATACCTTATGGCCACTTCGTTTAAGTAGTTATATGATAGGTAGTTATATGCCTTAGGAAAATGACCAAAATGCCCTTTTTATGCATAATTGATATTTAAGCATATGTAACCCAAAATTTTGTCACTTAGCTAATTATGCAACATAATTAAATATGTTTAGGCATATAATACTTGTCATAGGACTAGTTAGACGTTCCGAACTCCTTTTACGCGAACGACGCGTTAAAGTAGCGTAAGCTACCTAAACGGGTCGTAATGGGTCACAAGCACTTAGGATAGGTTTCGATTTAGGATGTGGGCTTTGTTAAACCATATTACATGAGTCCTATACTCATTTGGTTTACGAAACCTCATCCTATCCGATCTTCCGATTTAGGTCCGGTTTATTCGCTTAGTTACCTATATTAGGTGTCGTTTGATTCCGTGATCCCTCTAGCTTGCTTGGTAGTTGTTCAAGACTTCTAATCACTCTCAAGTGAGTACATAGTCCCCTCTTTTACTGTTTTCAATGTTTTGGGGTGAAATATGTGTACCTATTTGTTATGTTCATGTTTTAAAAAGTATAATTTGATTATACACATTAATACTTATCTTTTGAAAAACTGAATGATTGTTTATGGTTTAAACACTATTTTTTTTAAAGATTATAAAATTAATTGTTGGATAGTACTTATTTTATGTTCACCAAACCGGTTGGTAGTATGATATAGCGCTATAGGATTTGACACCCCATTCCTGTTGTCATGGAATGTCAGAAACCGATATTTTTTCCAAATAGGGATTGCCTTTGTGGTATTTCTATAGTCTCAAAGGTGTATTTTGATACACTCAGGTCTGAATGAATTCTTAAATCACATTTTTATTGTATATTTTGTTATACTCCCAAAAGTATAGTTTGATATGCTCTCATGTGTGATATTGTACAAAACCAACATATATTTTGTTAATTACTAAAACATAGTTTAATATGTTAATTTATAAAACCAAAACATAGTTTAATATGTTATTTATAAAACCAAAACATAGTTTAATATGTTATTTATAAAACCAAAACCTAGTTTAATATGTTATTTTATAAAACGAAAACATAGTTTAATATGTTATTTATAAAACCAAAACATAGTTTAATATGTTATTTATAAAACCGAAACATAGTTTAATATGTTATTTATAAAACCAAAGCGTAGTTTAATATGTTATTGATAAAACCAAATATACTTTTGATATACTACTGAAAATTATTATTTTGACGACTAAAGTATATTTAATATACTATCTGTTTAATTATTTTGGAACTGAAATATATTTTAATATATTACTTATTCGACTTTCTTAAAACCAAAGTATATTCTTATATATATACTATAAACCTTTTTATCAAAACATTGTTTTACAAACAACATATTTTATACAAACTCATTTTATTTAGTTATTTATTTACCTATGCATTATTTTGTTATATCATCTGATTTCTTATAAATTTTAGTATGATTTATAAAAGAAAATATTTTAAGGTTCATGACTATTTTTGATTAAATATTTTTCTTTAAACTTATAAGTCATGAATCCTATTATAATAAAACCTATGTATCTCACAGGCATTTTTATGCTGACGTACCTATTTTTACACATGTTTCAGGTGATGTTATGTGATGATTGTTGATGCATGCTATACATAGGATGGACTCGTGCCTTAGCGACTTTAAAACTTGAAAGATAATATTTGTATTTATCTTATTTGTAATAAAACAATGAGTTCAATAATTCAATAAAACGAAATTATTTAATCCATGGTTGTGAAACAATGATTCTGTTACGACACTCCCCGACGATTCCGCCACGATTTGTTGTTTTACGTGGTCGGGGTGTGACATCTTTTAACTGTTTTCGGTTTATAACTCTGGGGGTGAAATACATGTTTCAATGTTTCAAATGTTCAATTATTTCAATGGTATGGTTTAGCTAAGGAATGAACTGTTAGATCACGTGGATGATGTAGTATCTCTCTTAAGTGCCATTAATCTAGTTTAAGACCGAGGGGCATGAGTGGTAGATCTATCTGGGTGTAGCGAGCCCCACCCATGGGTCCTTGTGTGGCCGCACGTGGTGACTATGTCGTTCCCGTTGGATGGACCGGAGGAAATCCGCTAGCTTTGAGCACTTCCTACACACCACATATATTAATGTCCTTACAAAACATTAATGATCTGTTCATAGACGCTTTCATACCAGTTATCAAAGGAAATCTCTCAAATGTTTACAAGTTATTACGAGCTCACATACAAAACACATGAACTCGCTCAACTTTTGTTGATGTTTTCAAACTGCATGTATTTCAGGAAATTGATTATGGATCTGGCAAGCGTTCAAGGATTTTCAAGTTGTGTCTTCAACAAACGATGTCATCCAGTGTTGAAGGGTTTGAATCGTGTATTTTATCTTTGGTAGGATACATGGTTCAAAGCCTCATTTTATTAGTGTCTTTTGTGTCAAGTCCTTTATGAAACTTTAAACAATTGGATGGTTTGTGTTATGAATTTGAAGTCTTGGTTTCGTTGTTAAACAATGATGGTTGTATTATTTTGAAACTCTTTAATGGATAAACATCGAGGTTTCTATCATATAGTTGTTTGTTATCGTTGAATGCAATGATATTAAGCAAGTCACACATAACACGCTTCCGCAAAAGTCAGGGTGTGACCGTTTGGTATCAGAGCTTCGATTGTAGCGAACTAGGATTCCTTCTCGAGTCTAGACTGCAATCAATATGACTCTCTCACAAAAATATTTTTACAAAATATTTTTCATTGCATTTTCAAAACGCCAAGATCCATGGAACAAACGTTTTACAAAAGGAAAGACAAGAAACACGATTGCGAGGTCACAGTGGTGGTTTAGTTTGCATGGGGTAGACTAATTAAGATAGAAAGGTTTCATGAAGGATAATGTGAATACATGATTAACTGATAATTGTCTTGTTTGCATATACTGAGTGTTAGTGGTTAATATATGTGCACATGTTATGATTGTTATGTTACAGGCACCCATGTCTTCCTCCGAGAGTGGGTTATCTGACGCCCACGGCCCGATGGCCATCGTTTCGGATGATGAGGTCATGCCTGAGCCAGAGATATTCACATCAGACACTGAGAGTGATCCCGAGATGCTGTCATAGGATGAGGACGACTTCCAGCCATTCGCGTTACCAGATTTTGGCGATGATATACCTATAACTGATGGTGTTCCCGTTGAGGATCCTTTTGATATTCCTGCTCCTGTCCACGATCACCTCATCATTGGTCACCCCGATGGTGAGCACATTATGGCACCGATCCTTGACGCCGTTCCCCTTGTGGTCATTCCTCCCGAGGATTGGGCCTTTGATGACGTGTTTGGCGATGATGTCGATTTATTTGTGGATGGTTCCCCAGCTGACGCCCAGGGCGACAGGGAGATTGATGATGATGTTGTTGTACCTCCTCCTGCTATTCCAGTTATCGAGTTATCCTCCGACTCCAGCTTGCATTCCGTTTCAGACTCCTTTGAGTCTGTGACTTCCTCAGCCCTGCAGGCGGCAGGACTGCAGCTATATGCCACTGATTCTGATGATGACACCGCGATGTCAGCTGCACCACTATCCCCTGCACGAATCCCCACACCTCCACACGACCCAGAGCCTGTCCCTGAGCCAGACCCTGTTCCTTTTGGCCAGTCTGATATTGCATCTATTGACCCTAAGCCGATTCCTGATCCTGATCATGTCCCGTTTGGATTCCCAGATATCGCACCTCTCATCCTGGAGCCGGTTCCTGCTCCGTTTGATCTTCCACTTATCGATCCATTCATTCAACCACTCCCACCCGCTGATGTTGCTCCCCCACCTCCTATTGATTCTGATGTTCACCGTACTGACCTACCGATTATTTTCCTCCAGGACATCCCTGCACCCTGGCCAGGGGAGGGTACCTCGTGCCAGCCCCCGAGTTATGACCCATTTGCTTCAGCAGCTTTCCCTCCGATCCCACAGACTGCACCATTTACTCCCTTTACATCTACACTGCTTGATGAGCCATTTCGGTCGTTCTCGCCATATACTATGCTCATTTCCGACCCCTACCATCCCTCGCGTTTTGTTGGTTACACTCGGGATGAGCTACTTTTGCCGCTTCAGTTGCAGTTTGAGATCTTGAGTCGCAGAGTTCTGGAGCTCGAGCTGACTTCTCTACGCCCTCCACCTTGTCCCTGTCAGTCTACTTTTGTCCCTCCACACTCATCACCGTCATCTTCGTTCGTACCTCCACCTGCTGCTCCTGCTCTTTTTCCAAGTTTTGATGCCCGTTTCCTTACTATCGAGCAGCATATTAGCTATTTGTTTCACCGTGTGTAAGAGCTCGAGGAGGAGCTTGCACATGTCCGCAGTTTGCTTTTCTTCCCTCCTCCTCCGCTATCAGCACAGTAGGTTTTTGGTTTTATGCAGATGCATTACTTTTGGTGAGAGCATTACAATTGAGCCGAGATAGTGAAGATACGAAGACCATATTTTGATCATTACTTTTGTACATTAACAGACTTATTTGACAAGGGTGGTGTGACCCTATGTCTCTTTTGATACAATACGATGTAGAAACAACGTAACATGTGGTTGGTCTTTAATGAAAGCTCAATAGTCATGTTCTCATTAAATACATTGTTGATTTACATGTTTGTGCTATGATTATGTTGTTGCATGATTGTTTGATATGATGATTGCTTATATATATTTGTACATACGACCTCTAGAGAACTATTTATTTATCTAACGAATAAGACCTGACCTATCCGATCTTCTTCCTAGAAGAAAGATGCCGCCGCGAAGGAACACCGATACCAACAATCCTCTGCCAACGACAGAGGCGGAATTACAAGAGCGCATCTTACAGGCCATCGCACAGCACGAGGCCCTTCGCTCCGAACATAGCGGGGTACCTTAGGGAATAACCCACTAATCGGTAATGTTTAAGTCACCTAAGACACATTACAATACGTTTGTACATTTCCATGTGTGCTTTGCTAACGCTTTCTGTGAATGATGTTGCCTGTGTACAGGTTGTACCTATAAACAGTTCTTGGACTGCAAGCCCATGAATTTCGATGGCACTAGGGGTGCCGTAGCTTTCATACGATGGGTGGAGAAGACGGATTCTGTTTTAAGGATGAGTAAATGTGTTCCAGAGTAACAAGTCACGTATTATTCTGGACTGTTTCTAGACGGAGCATTGTGATGGTGGAACCTTCAGGTTCAGACGTTGGGTGAGGCTGCAGCGTATGCTTTGACATGGAATGAACTGAAAGAGTTGATGCGCAAAAAGTATTGTTCTCGAGCGGAAATCCAGAAGTTGGAAACGGAATTCTGGAACTTGAAAATGGAAGGTCCAAAGGTGGCTGAGTATGTGCAGAGATTTCATGATTTATCTAGAGTTGTTCCTTATTTGGTAGAGCCGGAGTTTAAGAGGTTAGAACGTTTCATCTAGGGATTGGCACCCCAGATTCTGAGCATGGTGACAACATCAAAGCCTCCAACCATTACCGAGGCAATTGACTTGAGTGTGGCGCTTACGGAAGAAGCAATTCGGTTGGGAAAGTTCTCGATTTCGGAAACAAAGAAGAAAGAGACTCATGTGGAGTCATCTGGGGATAACAAAAGAAAGTTTACTAATTTCAAGAAGGCTACCCGAGAGAATAACAACAACAGTGGCAACAAGCGCAGAGACACCAACCATCCAGTTGAGGCACAGACTGGTGCTGGGAATGCTGGAAATAAAGGAGAAGGGTATGCAGGATTGTTACCCAAGTGTGATAGATGTTAGTACCATCACACCGGTCCATGCAGGAACCATAAGTGTGAGAATTGTGGAAAGACTGGGCATTCTAAGGAAACATGCTGGTTTGGCGCGGGGCGCGGGAATGGAAATCAGGGTGGTAACGGTAATGGCAACCGCGGTGGAAATGGTTATGGAAACAGAAACCAGGGAGGAAATAACAATCAAGGAGGCAATGGAAACAGGAATGGGAATGGAAACCAAGCAGGTAACGGAAATCGTGGAGGGAATAATAACAACAACCAGAGTGGTAATGGGAATGGACGCGGCCAATGATGTTTTGGTTGCGGTGATACGGGGCACTTTAAGCGGGACTGCCCCAAGAACAACCAAGCTCGTGGAAGGGTGTTCAACATTGGAGCTAGGGAAGCACGCCAGCATCCAAACGTGGTTAATGGTACGTTCCCTATTAATCAACATTATGCATCTGTGCTGTTTGATAATGGTGTCGATTTTAGCTTCGTATCCCTAGACTTTAAGAACATGCTTGGTTTAGTTGCTTGTAAGTTAGACATCCCGTATTCGATAGAACTGGCTAATGAAAAGCTAGTAGAAGCTAATGAGGTGATTAGAGGTTGTGCTATAGAGCTTGGAGAGCGTGAGTTCCCGATAGATCTTCTGCCAGTTGATTTGGGAAGCTTTGATGTCGTAGTTGGGATGGATTGGTTGTCTAGAAACCGTGCAGAGATTGTGTGCATGAGAAGATCGTTCGCATTCTGATGGCGAATGAAGGGACGATCGTGATTCACGAAGAGAAGCAAGATACGCCCCTGCGAATCATCAGTTGTTTGAAAGCACAGAAGTGTCTACATAAAGGATGCGTTGCCTTCTTAGCTCATGTTGTGGATAAGGAAGCCGAAGAGCCGAAGCTTGAAGATATCCCTATGGTAAGGGAATATCCTGAGGTCTTCCCCGAAGACTTGCCAGGATTACCTCCTCAATGACAAGTCGAGTTCCGCATTGACTTGGTCCCAGGCGTCGCGCCTGTAGCCAAGGCACCTTATCGACTTGCGCCTTCAGAGATGCAAGAGTTATCCACGCAGCTTCAGGAGTTATTGGACAAAGGATTCATAAGGCCGAGTTACTCGCCTTGGGAGCTCCAGTGCTATTCGTTAAGAAGAAGGATGGTAGCTTTCGAATGTGTATCGACTACCGGGAGCTGAACAAGCTAACCATCAAGAATCAGTACCCCTTGCCGCGAATTGATGATTTATTCGACCAACTGCAAGGGTCAAGCTACTACTCCAAGATTGATCTTCGATCGGGTTATCATCAGCTGCGGATTCAAGAAGAGAGTATTCCAAAGACTGCCTTCAGAACTCGTTATGGACACTACGAGTTCCTTGTGATGCCGTTTGGGTTGACACGCGCCAGCAGTGTTTATGGATTTGATGAATCGGGTGTGCAAGCCATATCTCGATAAATTTATGATTGTGTTTATCGACGATATCTTGATTTATTCACGGACGAAGGAAGAGCATGAACAACATCTCCGAGCCATTCTAGAGCTGTTAAAGAAGGAGAAGCTCTACGCTAAATTTTCGAAGTGCGATTTCTGGATACGCGAGGTACAGTTTCTCGGTCATGTGGTAAACAAGTATGGCATTCATGTGGATCCCACAAAGATTGAGGCAATCAAGAACTGGGAAACTCCGAAGACACCGACCGAGATCCGACAGTTTTTGGGTTTAGCAGGGTATTATCACAGGTTCATTGAGAATTTCTCCAAGATAGCTCAACCGTTGACCTCCCTTACTCAAAAGGACAGGAAGTATGAATGGGGAGATAAGCAAGAAGAAGCCTTTCAGCTGCTCAAGAATAAGCTATGCGATGCACCGATATTATCCCTACCCGAAGGCACGGAAGACTTCGTGGTATATTGTTACACTTCGCGTAAGGGATTGGGTTGCGTGCTAATGCAATGCCAAAAGGTTATCGCTTATGCCACACACCAATTGAAGGTCCATGAGAAGAATTATACCACTCACGACTTGGAGCTAGGTGCAATGGTATTTGCTTTAAAGATCTGGCGACATTATATGTATGGTACTCGATGTACTATCTTCACGGATCACAAGAGCCTTCAACACATATTCGATCAGAAAGAGCTTAATATGAGACAACGACGTTGGGTTGAGTTGCTGAATGACTATGACTGCGAGATCAAGTATAATCCTGGAAAGGCAAATGTGGTAGCAGACGCCTTAAGCCAAAAGGAAAGGATCAAGCCCATAAGGGTTCGGGCTTTAGAAATGATTATTCAAACGGATCTCACTTCACGTATACGTGCTGCACAACAAAAAGCTCTTAAGAAAGAAAACATTAAGGTAGTGTTTGGTATGCAGGAATGAGAGGTGGAATGGAATGAGTGATTACAAGGGAATGAAGAAAAGAGTGTTTGGTTAGTCAATGTAATGGAATCACCCATTCCAAAAGCCATTCCATTCCCTCAAAATCATTCCTTCCACCCCCCATGTTTTTTTTCCATTCCATCCCCTCTTGCACCATTCATCAACAACACCATAACCCACGACCTTCGCCACAACCCACCACCACCCACCACCGACGCCATCACCGCCACCCGCCACCACCTAACCCGGCAGCCACCGTCGCCGCCGCCACCCACTCGCCACCGTTATCACCCACAGCTGCGACAACCGCCAACGCCACTCCCCGCCGCCACCCACCACCATCGTCGACGCCACCACCACCGCTACCACCAACCGCGCCGCCACCACCAACCGCCACCTTTGCTGCCACCCACCACCAACGGCCACCTTGTCGCCACCACCACTCGCCGTCACCGCCGAACCGCCACTCGCCGCCACCACCACCACCCATCGCAGCCGACACCCACCGCCACCACCTATAACCACCCACAATCACTACCACCGACCACCACAACCACTCACCGCTAATTTTATTACTCCGTTTTTCTTGCCTACCGAACAATACACAATAATAATTCATTCCATTCACATGGTAACCAAACAAGACATGGAATGGTAATGATCCATTGCATTCCCTCGTCCATTCCATTACCTCGTCCATTCCATTCCTTCCTCAATTCCATTACCCCATACCAAACAGACCCTAAGGCTGCATATCTCCAAGGAATGGAGAAGAAATTGATGCCTAACGAGGAAGGAACCTTGTATTTTATGGGACTCATTTGGGTTCCGCTTTATGGCGGTATTAGAGAGGTTATTTTTGATGAGGCCCATAAGTTGAGGTACTCGATCCATCCAGGATCGGACAAGATGTACCAAGATCTCAAAGATTACTATTGGTGGCCAAGACTCAAGAGTGATGTTGCCATCTACGTTGGAAAGTGCCTAAACTGTGCCAAGGTAAAGGCCGAGTATCAGAAACCCTCAGGTCTTCTGCAACAACCGGAAATACCCATGTGGAAATGGGAACAAATTTCGATGGACTTCATAACAAAGTTACCCAGAACCCCTAGAGGACATGATACGATATGGGTAATAGTAGATCGGTTGACAAAGTCTGCGCATTTCCTACCGATTCAAGAGAAGGATAACACAGGGAAGCTAGCTGAGCTTTACCTCAGGGAGATAGTAGCACGTCATGGAGTGCCTATCTCGATAATTTCAGATAGAGATGGATGGTTTGTGTCAAAGATTTAGCAATACTTTTAGGAAGCCTTTGGTTCTCAGTTGAATCTGAGTACAACTTTTCACCCGCATACTGACGGACAGAGCGAGCGAACTATTCAAACGGTGGAAGACATGCTCCGTGCATGTGTAATGGATTTGGGTGGCAATTGGGATACTCATTTACCTTTGGTTGAGTTTTCCTATAACAATAGCTACCATACAAGTATTCAAGCCGCACCGTTCGAAGCTCTCTATGGCCGTAAGTGTCGTTCGCCATTGTGTTGGGCCGATGCCGGAGACAGACTGGTTGGCCCCGAACTAGTCCAAGAAACGACTGATAAGATCATGCAGATCCGAGAGCGCATCAAGGCGGCTCGTGATCGACAAAAGAGTTACGTAGATCAAAGACGAAAACCTTTGGAATTTAAAGTAGGAGACATGGTTTTACTGAAAGTCTCACCTTGGAAAGGTGTAGCGCGATTTGGGAAGCGTGGAAAGTGTCATACTCCGACCACGTAAAACAACAAATCGTGGCGGAAACGTCGGGGAGTGCTGTAACAGAATTATTGTTTCAAACCATGGATACAAAGAGTTTCGTTTTATTAAATATTAAACATTGTCTAAAAGTTAAACAAGCAAGTCAAACATAGTCTATCATCGTTATTAAATCACTAAGGCCTTGTCCAGTCCTAAGTGAGCATGCATCCTATTCGCAATCAACATTAAGCAACATCACCTGAAACATATGTAAAAACAAAGTCAGCAAAGAAATGCTGGCGAGTACATAGGTTTTGCGAGAGTGTCAGATTCATGGCTCGTTTGCATGTCAGAATAACTCGTACGACTTCGTTAATCGACATTAGAAAACCTTGTTTTGTAAAATGTTCGTATCGTAAAATGAATAATCAAATCAAAAAAGTTTGGTTATAATTTACAAACCTCGATGCCATGAATCTTAACCCAAAACATTTGTCTTCGTAAACCAATTCGTAAATCGTTCTAGTGATAAAACTCGTATGGTTTATATAGTTTTGTAAACATCGTTGTGTGACATCGTTTAACTCATTCTCGTTATAGATCATCGTTCATTTGTTTAAATCGTTCATTCGTTCAAAATCGTTCTCGTACAAATTGTTCTCGTTTTTAATTGTGAAAACTACTTTTGGTCGTCTCGCTAATAACACCCAAACCTTTGTGACTCGTTCATCGTTCAACTCGTTCTCGCATTAACAAACCTCCAAAGGGTAAGTTAACAAATCATCAGGTTCAGTCGTTACCCACCTAACCCACACATAACCATGGGCGCGGTCAGATAACTGGATTTGTCGGATCCTATGGTACCATAACCTAATACTAGTCGGTTCGGCCAAAATTAATGAATGTCGTTCGTTATGTAATTACAACCAACAAATTCGTTCACATTACCGAAATCGTTATTAGTTTAGTATAAACCATCTTACTCGTTTTGAAACCATCGTTAAAACATCGAAATCATTATGATACATATGAATCACCCCAAAATAATTGAAAACAGTAAAATAGGGGAACTATGTACTCACCTTTGGGTGTGTTTTTATGTGTTAACACAATCCCTCAATTTATTTATTCGTCCTATATTAAATAAGAATGATTTAATAAACAAAATCCACAAAAATACCGAAGTTTCTCCGATGCTTAGAATTTTCACATAACTTTGAGATTTCTCGAAAAGTTATTATTTTTTTTGATTATTTTGTTGTATTGTATATATGTACTCAAGCGTAAAACAAATAGTCTTGTCAAATATTATCATGTCATCATAATATAAAACACATAGCACATTGTAACACATAAAATTTACCCATGAACAACCCATTATAGTTATGTCAAAAAACACTTATTTTAGCGTTTCGGTAACATTTTTGGACGCCGGAAGTCACGTATGACTAACCAAACACCAAGTAAACTTAATATAAGTTAAAATACTTGTTTTTATATTAAAAATATCAGTTTGGTTACTGATCTAAAACAGTTTAATAAAAATCCTCTGAGAAGGCGATTTTTAACCGTTTTACCGCATAGTTTTGCATCTAACGTTACCCGAACCATCCCAAATCGAAACGACTTGAAGTTTTAACATAAACCATGTTATTTACTGAATAAAATAATGGTTTTACTCATGATAGTGCAGGTCTTAAATAAAGCATTTAAATCATGCAAATTTCGCATATTTTACCACTTTTTAAGCTATATGTACAACATGTAAAGCTACCAACCTTATGTCAAAGTTTCATGCCATTATAGTACACCAAATAATGTCATTTTTAGTGTTTATAACCTGATCTAAAACATTTTTGCCATACAACCCCTTTTTACCGTTTCTTGAGCTTTAAATCGACATGTATCTTCATGTACAAGTGCCTAAGGCATACTAACATAACATCATCATTTTATGTTGATCTAAATGCAACAAATATGTGTTATTTTCAGGTTTATTTTCTGAAGTAATTTATATTTAACATAACACACGCAAATCATCCAACTCTTGCATTTTAACTCTCTTTCAAGAACATGTAACAACATAGACAAGTACTTTATCAAAATAAAGCTCAAAACTCATACACACATGTATATATATACATATATATATATATATATATATATATATATATATATATATATATATATATATATATATATATATATATATATATATATATATATATATATATATATATATATATATATATATATATATATATATATATATATATGGTTATACATACATACATAACATCACCATTTTTTTTTGTATTATGTCCCATTTCATTTTAGATTTCAAGTTTAGTGAGAATCCCAAGATTCAAGAGAAACTTCAATCATCAAGAACAACCAAGAATCTAAAGTATGGTTTAAAAACAAATGTTATACCTTCAAGATTCAAGTAGGTTGTAGGATGAGATTTTGATGATAGGAAGCTTGTAATCACTTGACCACACCTTGGGAACACCCTTAGATCTTCATACTAACTTGAAAGTTGCTAGAAACGGGACTAGAATATGAAGAATAGAGTTTGAAGGAGATGAAGATAGAGAGAGAGGGAGGGGACGGTTTGGAGGGGAGAGAGAGAGGTGAAGATGGAGTGATGGAATGGTGGGGTATTTATAGAGAAAAGAAATCCCATAATATCTAAGCAAAATCTAAATAAATCCAAAGAAATCAAAAGAAATCCAAGAAGGATATGGATGGATTATGAGAGATTTTTGCAAGATTTAGTATGGATTTTGATGGGGGCCACCCCATGTGACCGTGAATTGAGAAGGGGGGGGGGTAAAGTGTAAGTTTTGATGGTATATTAGATAAAAGTAGGTGTTTAACTGGGTACCGGGTATTTTATCTAGTGTTTAAATCCCGGTTTATGGCATTCTAAATTATTTTTATTATTCTATAAAAATAAACTCGCCAAAATATTTCTGAAATAAATTTCAGTTGCCAAGACTGGCTGCGTTGTCCGCGTTTTGCAGTAGAAGCACTGTGTCGCGCAGAAACACGCGGTACGCGCTTAAACTTGAAAAATAACGTTTTTAATTTATTTTTCAACACGGACCTGATTAAAAATAAAATTTTAATCATAACAGAATATCTTTGGGATTTAATATTATCCGGGCGGTCACCAACATTCGTTTCGCAGTTTTGTCGTAATTAGTTCTTTAGTTCAAATAAACATGTTTTCGCCATACCGAATCCTTCGAAACTTATTTCTAAGTTATGTAGAGGATATTTAGGGTATGTTTAGCTTATGTCACAGTTCCGGAGTGTACGTCGCGCTAAACTGATTGCGTTTAAGCACCAGTTTGCGTATAACCTTCCAGAAAGTGATTTAAAGCTTGAAATCGGAATCGAATCAATATTGTAAATTTGTCAAACACAAATACACATATATTAACACCAAAACACATTGTTTTATTGATAATCACCATTGTTTTACATTGTACGTTGATTACAGAATACAGTTGTCACAGTCTCCCCTACTTTAGGAAATTTCGTCTCGAAATTTTATTTAGAGGAAACTTGTGGAAACAAATGCGGATATTTTGTCTTCATCTGGTCCTCACGTTCCCAAGTAAACTTGGGGCCACGTTTGGATTCCCAGCGAATTTTGACCAATCGAATTCGTTTGTTCTTCAACTGTTTGAATGTACGTTCCACTATCTCCACATGTTTCTCGACAAAGTGCATTGTTTCATCGATTTGAATCTCGTCGAGAGGTATGTGAAGATCAGCATCAGCTAAACACTTTCGCAAATTGGACACGTGAAAAGTCGGATGAACATTTCCAAGCTCTGGAGGTAGCTCTAGTCGATAGGCAACCTTTCCAATTCTTTCAACAATCTTAAATGGTCCAACATATCATGGTGCAAGTTTTCCTTTCTTTCAAAATCTCACCACTCCCTTCCAAGGTGACACCTTGAGTAGGACATGGTCTCCGACTTGAAATTCTAAGGGCTTGCGTCGTATATCCGCATAATTCTTTTGACGGTTTCAAGCTGTCACAAGATTATCACGGATTTTCTTGATTTTGTCTGTTGCTTCCAAAATGAGCTCCGGTCCAGTAAGCTGAGCTTCACCGGTCTCATTCCAACAGACAGGTGAACGACATTTTCGACCGTAGAGAGCTTCGAATGGTGCCATATTAATACTAGCATGATAACTGTTGTTGTAAGAGAACTCGATCAGTGGAAGATGAGAATCCCAATTACCACCAAAGTCTATCACGCATGCTCTAAGCATATCCTCCAAAGTTTGAATTGTTCTCTCAGATTGTCCATCTGTTTGGGGATGATAAGCAGTGGTTAGATTTAGTTGGGTTCCCATAGCAGCTTGCATGGTCTTCCAAAAATGAGATGAAAATCGAGCATCACGATCAGAAATGATATCCAAAGGAACACCATGTCGTGATACAATCTCGTCTACATAGATCTTGGTAAGCTTTTCAGCAGAGAAATCCTCACGGATTGGTAAGAAGTGAGCATATTTTGTCAAACGATCAACTACTACCCAAATGGCATCATGACCTCTACTAGTACGCGGTAGTTTAGTAATGAGATCCATGGCAATGTTTTCCCATTTCCAAACCGGTATCTCTGGTTGTACAAGCAAACCAGAAGGTCGTTGATGTTCAGCTTTGACTTTGAGACAAGTCAGGCATTTTGATACATACAAGGCAACATCCTTCTTCATATCAGGCCACCAATACTGATTACGAAGATCCTTGTACATTTTGTCAGCACCAGGATGGATAGAATAGTGAGACTGGTGAGATTCGTCCATTACCAAGGTGTGAAGATTGACCTGATTCGGAATCCACAAACGATCCTGGAAATATAGCAACCCATCGTCTTTCCTTTCCAGTTTAAGATCAAGTTGAAGCGGTAGCTCATTTTTCAATAAGCCTTTGATCGCACAAGATCATTGAGCTTGCAGGACACGAGATTGAATATCGGATAGAGTTCGAATAGAGTGAAGCTTGACTCGTTCCTTTCGACTAAGCGCATCAGCTACAAAATTCGCCTTACCAGGATGGTAGCGGATCTCGCAATCATAATCGTTTAAGAGTTCAACCCAACGTCATTGCCTCATGTTCAGCTCCTTCTGATTGAGAATATGCTGGAGACTTTTGTGGTCCGTGAAAACCACACACTTCGTTCCATAGAGGTAGTGTCTCCAGATTTTAAGCGCAAAAACCACAGCTCCTAACTCAAGATCATGAGTCGTATAGTTCTTCTCGTGAACTTTCAGCTGTCTGGATGCATAAGCTATGACTTTACCTCGTTGCATAAGAACGCAACAAAGTCCTAGATTCGACGCGTCACAATAGACCACAAAATTATCGTTTCCCTCAGGTAGAGATAAAATAGGAGCATCACAGAGCTTTTGTTTCAGCGTTTGGAATGCTTCTTCTTGCTTGGGTCCCCACTCAAAAGGCTTATTCTTCTGAGTCAAAGTTGTGAGTGGAACCGCGATCTTCGAGAAATTAGAAATGAATCAATGATAATAACCAGCAAGACCAAGAAATGATCGAATCTCTATAGGTGTCGTCGGTGTATTCCAATCTTTAATAGCTGCTATTTTACAAGGATCCACATGGATACCCTGCTCATTGACTATATGACCTAGAAACTGAACTTCTTTAAGCCAGAATTCACACTTGGAGAATTTAGCAAAAAGTTGTTCCTTCTTCAGAAGTTCCAAGGTCAAACAAAGGTGTTGTTCGTGGTCGGCTCGAGACTTTGAATAAATGAGAATATCGTCGATGAACACAATGATGAACTTATCTAAATAAGGTTTACGAACCCTATTCATTAAGTCCATGAAGATAGCTGGGGCATTCGTCAAACCAAAAGGCATGACCGTGAACTCGTAATGCCCTTATCTTGTACGGAAAGCAGTTTTGGGAATATCTTCTTCGAAGACACGAAGTTGATGATACCCAGATCGCAGATCGATCTTGGAAAAGCATGAAGCACCTTGCAGCTGGTCGAAGAGATCATCAATCCTAGGTAGGGGATATCAATTTTTGATAGTAAGCTTATTAAGCTCACGATAATCGATACACATTCAAAAAGATCCATCTTTCTTTTTCACAAAGAGGACAGGAGCTCCCCAAGGCGAAAAGCTCGGACGGATGAATCCTTTATCAGACAACTCTTGAAGCTGTCTTGATAACTCTTGCATCTCCAACGGTGCGAGATGATAAGGTGCCTTGGCAATCGGGTTGGCATTGGGTACAAGGTCAATATGAAACTCGACTTGACGAACTGGAGGCAAACCAGGCAGTTCATCGGGAAACACCTCTGGATAATCCCGAACAATCAGAATATCCTGAATACTCTTGCTCTTGCCTTTCTCCTCGGTGACATGTGCCAGGAAAGCAACATATCCTTTTCCTAAATAATTTTGGGCCTTTGTACACGACATAAGCTTCAGACCTCCAGATGGTTTCTCACCACGAACTTCCAGAATATTGCCAGACGGAAGAGGAATACGAACAATCTTATCGAAACAAACCACCTCGGCATGATGTTTGGTTAACCAATCCATCCCTACGATAATATCGAAACTCCCAAGTTGCATCGGCGTGAGGTCAATGGGAAAAACATGGTTATCAAGGTTTAACTGACAATCACGAATAACAGAATCGAGAACAAGAGGTTTACCAGTAGCAACTTCGACAGATAAGGGTTTCCTCAGTTAAGTTCTAGGTATCGCAAACAAAGGTTCAAAAGATAATGAAACAAAACTTCTATCGGCACCAGAATCAAAAAGAATAGATGCAGGTCGATTGTTAACAAGAAACGTACCATTGACGACGAGGTTGTCAGCTCGAGCCTCGTTTGCATTCAGATTGAATGCTCGCCCACGAGCGGGATTCGCATTCGCATTGACATTGACATTCACGTTCGGATTTGCATTTGTATTCGCCAACCTTGGACAGTTGTTGCGGTAGTGACCAAGCTCTCCACAATTGAAACATGTACCCGGTGGGAATCTAGCAGCATTCCCCTGAACTGGAGCTTGATTCTGAACAATCCGATTTTGACCCAAACGACAGACGTTGGCCAGATGCCCAAGCTTACCACATGTTGTGCATTGCTTACAAGCTTGTTGTGCAACATGATGACCGTTGCAGCGAGCATAATGAGGTGCGGTAGCAGGATACGCTTTCTTCGCAGGCGGCTGAGCTGGCGGGTTTTAAGGGTTCTGAGCAGTAACTGCAAAGTTCTGAGCTCCCTTTCGCTTTCTCGACTTCTTCGACGAATCACCTGTTGGGATTGAACCCTACCAAAGGAACAGATAATAAAAGCCAAAACTGGATCACAGTAGTAGATTCAGAATAAGCAGATGTTTGGTTGCAAGTCTCTCCCCTTGAAAGTGGTTTCAACATCTGCTGACCTCCTATCTACTGATCATGCAAACTGCTGACCTACAACTACTGATCAAGACAAAGTCTGATAGAAGAACTAGAGCTTTGCTGCTCAATCTACTGCCATGCTTCAAGCACTGCTGATCATGACAAGTACTGCTGGGATTACAACAGTGGAAGGATGCAGCAGCAGTTTATACTAGTTTATGTAATGAAATGTAATATCAGTAGTTAGCATAGCAGTGTTTGTATAGATCAGAGGTTAGAGTTTTTTAGGAGGTTAGATGTCACTTTCATGGTGACGTCAGCTTTGATGCTCAGTGGTTTGCAAGTGCCTATAGATAGAACAGTACTCTGTACTGTTCTGTTTAGCTCTTTCACCATCTTCTTTCTGCACGAACAAACACTGAGCTCAGGCTGAGGGGGAGTTTGCATATCATACTTGCATTGTAATCAAAGTTTAAAAATAAACTTAATCATTTGATTCTTTGTTGAAAATGTATGATTGAAAGCATTTCTTCTGTTTGATTGTGAAAAGTTTGTTTCCATATAATTTCCGCTGCACTACTCTTTCATATGCTCATCTAATTTCAAACACAAATCACAATCAATCCAAACTCAGATCCTAACAATTGGTATCAGAGCTAGGACAGTCAAATTTGATTTAACAATCATTTTGACGTAAATAGTTCAGCTCGAAATTGTTGATACTAATAGTTTGTTTGTTGTGTTGAAAAACAGAGTAAGGGTTAATCACCGATAAAGTTGATTGATCAGTACCTGTAAAACAACCAGAAAGATGTCGCAATCACAAGATGATAAAAACAACATTGGCTCTTTGTTTAAACCACCTATGCTGAAAAGAAATGAGTACAACATCTGGGAGCGAAGGATGTGTCACATCCTAGCTCAACAAAACACTGGATGTTGGAGGTTTGTCGTTTTCGGTCCTCATGTTCCTATGGTGCCAAGCGCAGAGGACGCCAAAAAGTCCGTTCCTAAACCAACTGAAAATTACACTGAATTGGATTTTCAGAAGTTTGAACTGGACGCCAAAGCGTTTAGCATCATAGCCTCTGAACTCCCTAACGAAATCTATGCTGGATTGTTACATTGTAACAGTGCAAAAGAATTGTGGGATGCATTGAAGGAACAGTTCGGAGGAACGGAGGAGGTTATCGAAAACAATAGGGAAATTCTGAATCAGCAGTATGAAACATTTTGTCACATCAAAGGGGAGTCACTAACCCATCAATTTGAACGTTTCAGTTGTCTCATCAGTGAATTAAGGCTTGTTAAGGTTACATTTCCAAATGCAACCCAAAATAGCAGGTTCCTTAGATCACTGCCTGAAAAATGGGACACAATTGCTTTTGTCACCAGAAACTCTACTGAGTTCAAAGATCTGACCCTGACCCAACTCCATGGTAGACTCCTAACTTATGAAAGGGAGTTAAACCAGAAAAGGAGGTTGCAAGAGTCTGGAAAGGTTGCTGATGACTATTCATTTGGCAGCACAGCTCTTTTTGGTCAGGAAGAATCTAGTAGCAGCAGTAAGGATCATAGTTATGATCACTTTATTGACATAACTGCTGGGGGTAATTTTAACAACTCTGATTCTCACTCTGCAAATTATGCTTTCACTGCAAATGCTGAAAACCAGATGTCAGATAACTTATGCTTTGAACTAAATGATTTGCAGCATTTTGATCCAACTGACTTAGAAGAAATGGACATTTTGCATCAATTGGCCTTGCTTAGTGTAAGAACAAGCAAGTTCTACAAAAGAACAGGGAGAAAATTTCCAGGGCTTCATGGAAATTTGAGGGTTGGGTTGGATAAGTCGAAAATCAAGTGTTACAAGTGTAATAGGCTAGGTTATTTTGCTAGGGAATGCAGAAGTCAAACTACTGGTCCCATAATTACTCACCCTGGCTAAAATCCTAGACCACAACAACAAAACACTGTGCACTATACCCAATATGCCCCTGCAGCACATGTTAACACTGCTCATTATGCTGCAACCCCTGTGCCTGTGCATTATGTTCAAACCACTGTTCCACAAATTCAGTATGTTCAAGCCCCTGTCCCTCAGGCACAAGTGCACCCTGCTGCACCCCAATAAGCTGCTCCAACAACTACACCACCAGACCAGCAAAGCTTTTTCACACAGGGCTTTGTTGATTGGAGCAGCATGCCTGAAGATCTTAATGATGAAAATTTTACTCTCTATGCTACTAATGATAATTTTAATGATGAATTTTGTTTGATGGAATTAGAGTCAATACCAGAAGGGGTTGAAACTGAAGGTGAACAGCTAAGTGCTGAAACAGTGGATGAAAGTGCTGAAGCAGTGGTTACAGCAGTTGCTGGTGAACTATTGCTGGGAGAAAATTCAGAAACCCTGATTGAACCAATGACCGACCTTTGGTCACAAGATGACAAAGAGGAAGAAGATTTGAAGAAAGCTGGTGAAGAAGAAGGAAGAGCTGATGAAGATAATGATCATCAATGTGATTGTGCCATGATTGCTGCTGCTAAGGTATCACCTCAAGTTCTTGAAAAACTGTGTTCAGACAAATGTATTATTGCATTTGCTAACATCAAAGAGGTAAATGAAAACCTTAGAAATAAAGTCCTATCTGATGAGGTCAAATTTGAAAAGTCAGTAAAAGAACTTAGAAACAAATTGGCTGAAAAGGATAAGGAGATCAGCAGCTTAAAAGAAGAACAAAGCATAACCAAAACTCAACTCTAAACTATGGTAGAAAAATACCAAGTTTGCAAAAAGGAGTTAGAGTCTACCCAAATCACTTGTGAAAGATGGGTAGAATCCTGCAAAGGGTATGAGGTTATGCTTGAGAAACATCTTAAAAGCAATGTCAAGTTTGGTATAGGTCATAGAAAATATGATGATATTGTAAGCACTGCTGCAATACAAGCTGTTTCTCCTGAAATCATACCAACCAACAAAAGTGGCCAAGAAGTTAAAATAACTGATAAACTTGGTAAAAAAATTACTCTGGAAAGATCTGTGGGATCCTCAACTTTTGAGGAAATTGAGAAATACCAGTTTAAACCCACATGGTCTGATGAGTGTGATATCCTGGAAAATTTCAAACCAATGGATTTCACAACCACTGATGTTGTAAAAGCTCCAAAAGCAAGAGTCATTCCTATCAAAGATATCCCAACAGAGGTTCAAAACTCTGTTGCAAAGGAATCTGAGAAAAGGAAGAAAAGAGAAAAAATTAAAAACCTATTTTGTGATTTCTGTGAAAAGAAGAATCATCTAACAAAAGATTGTTTTCATCTAAAAGCACATGATCTAAACAGAACAAATGTCATTGCTCATGCTGAAAGCTGCACCATCTGTGGTAAAAATAACCACAAAACTAAGGATTGTGTGTATCTCAAGAACTTTGATGAAAAGAAGAAAGAGTACAAAGCAAAAACATCCTTATGTTCATCAGCATCATCTGTTAAGTTCACCAAGAAACAACCACTGTTTGTCCCTGTCCAAACTGCTGTCACAAAACAGCTGAACCAAACTTCTGTTCAAAGGGATGTACAAGTGACTGATGCCCCTCCAGCCAATCATTTTAGAAAAGGCAAGGAAAAGGCATCATACCAAAGGATTCCACACGTTTATGAGGCTTACAAAAAACCCTCTAAACCAAGAGTGAACAGGCATCCTTTCGGTTATCAATAGATGATGGGTCAAGACCCCAACAATGGTTAGAGAAAAACATTCCCAAAAATGTTTAAACCCCTGAGCTAACCACTGTCCATACAACTGCTTCCATCCCAGACACTGTTGAGACCCCATCCAAAGCCCTGTTGGCTTTGGAGACTTTTATGAACTAATCCTTTTACTTCATGTGCAGGGAGCTTCTGCATGCTTAGATAGTCTTTGGTATGTAGATAGTGGAGGCTCCAGGCACATGACAGGATGTAAAGCCCTTCTTCAAGATTTTAAAACTCATGGAGGGGGTGATATATCCTTTGGTAATAATAGTAAAGGAAAAGTTCTGGGGTCTGGTACGGTAAAGTCTGGAAATGTAAAATTTGAAAATGTCAATCTTATAGACAATCTAAAATTCAACCTCCTGAGTGTGTCTCAAATGAGTGATAAAGGGTTTGGCTCATTCTTCACAAAGGATTGTTGTAGGATTGTTGGACTAGAAATGGTTTGTAAGATTGAAGCAATAATCAAGGAAGGCACAACTAAACTTGTTGCTCAAAGAAGTAGCAATGTTTATGTTGTTGACATGTCAAGAGAGTGCCCTAGAGCTGATGCCTGTCTGTTCTCAGCTGCCTCTAACAAAGAGACAGAGCTTTGGCACAGAAGACTAGGGTACACAAATCTCAAAACCATCACTGAAATCTCAAAAAATGGCCTTGTAAGAGGACTACCACAAAAAATGTTTTCATGTCCTGAGCACTGCATTTCCTGCTTAAAAGGAAAACAGCACAAAAGCTCTTTCAGGTCCATTGAAGACTCCAAAACAACCCAGTGTTTACAAATGTTGCACATGGATTTGTTTGGCCCAGTTCAAGTCATGAGTCTCAAAAAGAAGAGATATTGTCTGGTTATTATTGATGACTTTTCTAGGTTTACATGGACTTTCTTTTTGCACTCAAAAGATGAAACTGCAGGCATTTTGCAAGACTTTGTGACATAGGTTGAAAAGCAATTTGACCTTCCAGTAAAAGTCTTCAGGAGTGACAATGGCACAGAATTCAAAAATAAGGAGTTGGATGCCTTCTGTGTGAAGAAAGGGATTGTAAGGCAGTACAACATCCCTAGAACACCAGAGCAAAATGGGGTTGTTGAAAGGAAAAACAGAACACTAACTGAGGCTGCCAGAACTATGCTTGCAGATTCAGGTTTGCCATTAACTTTTTGGGTAGAGGCAGTAAATACTGCTTCCTATGTCCAAAACAGAGTTTTAATCAACCCCAGGCACAAAAAGACTGCTTATGAAATTATGTATAAAATCAAACCACTAATCTCATACTTTAAAGTATTTGGCTGCCCATGTTTTATCTTGAACTTAAAAGATTCCATCTCAAAATTTGCAGCCAAAGTAGATTGTGGTTATCACCTGGGATACTCAACCACTGCTAAGGCCTACAAAGTGTTTAATACACGGACCAAGGCAGTGGAAGAGACTTTGAATGTAAAGTTTAATGAACTTTCATCAATGAAAATCCCAGCAAATCCTGCTGATTTGTTTGATCTTGATAAATTCACCTTTGAAAATACTGCTGTCAAGACTAACAGTGCAGGGTCATCAGAGGATTCATCACCAGACTATGGATATGAGATCATCATTCCTCAAAGGTCTTCCTCAAAGGTCTGCTTCAAAGGGAAGAGCATCAGGTGTTCAAAACAGCTGTCAAAGCTCTACCACTACTACCTCAACAGTTGTTGACCAAAGTAGCCCCTTAACCCCTGCTTCTATCTCATCAAACACTGCTGACAAAAGTCCTCAAACAGTGGATCAAAGTCAGCAGTTGTCCACACCTTTACCTCCAATGCCATCACCTTTTGAAGCCACTGCTGGGTCATCAAAGTCACCAGCAGTGGTTAGCTCAGATGATACACATCTGCAGCCCTCACCTCAAAACGCCATTGTTCCATACCAAGGAGAGCTCATCTTCTTGAAATCTCATCCACCAGATCAAATCATTGGCAACATCAATGAAGGGGTGCTTACAAGAAAGCAGTCCCAAAACATTTGTCTTTTTGCTGGCTTCCTATCACTCCATCAGCCAGTTAACTACCAAGAGGCACTGAAAGACAACAGCTGGGTAGAAGCCATG
The DNA here is from genome assembly GCF_002127325.2 of Helianthus annuus. Lineage (NCBI taxonomy): Eukaryota > Viridiplantae > Streptophyta > Magnoliopsida > Asterales > Asteraceae > Helianthus > Helianthus annuus. The sequence continues at coordinate 139,665,451 of NC_035436.2, forward strand.
CAAGAGGAGCTCCAACAGTTCAGAAGAAAACAGGTATGGGAGCTTGTACCACTGCCAGAGGAAGTAAGTCCTATTGGCACAAAGTGGGTCTTCAAAAACAAAACTGATGAAAGGGGTATTGTTGTCAAGAATAAAGCCAGGCTTGTGGTTCAAGGTTACAAACAAGAAGAGGGTATTGACTATGATGAAACCTTTGCTCCTGTAGCAAGACTTGAAGCAATCAGACTCTTTCTGGCCTTTGCTGTCAACCACAACATCAAGGTGTATCAAATGGATATCAAATGTGCATTCCTCTATGGTAAGATTCAAGAGGAGGTTTATGTTTGTCAACCTCCAGGTTTTGCGGATCCATTTTATCCAGATCATGTCTACAAGCTAAATAAAGCTTTGTATGGCTTGAACAAGCACCAAGAGCCTGGTATGAAACTCTTTCCACCTTTTTACTTTCCATTGGTTTCACCAGAGGCAGGATTGATAAAACACTGTTTTTAAAATGGAGAGGAAAAGATTTGATGATTGTCCAGATTTATGTGGATGACATCATTTTTGGAAGCACATGTGATAAAATGTGTGAAGAGTTCAGACAACTCATGACAGCTGAGTTTGAAATGAGTGAAATGGGTGAACTCCAGTGCTTTCTTGGTCTTCAAGTAAGGCAACTGCAAAATGGTACTTTCATCCATCAAGGCAAATATGCCAAAGAACTTTTAAAGAAATTTGATATGGATGATTGTAAGCCATGTAGTACACCCATTGCCACAAATAAATTGGTCATCTCTGAAGAAAAGGATGATTTGGTTGATCAGACCTTATATAGAAGCATGATTGGGTCTTTATTGTACCTAACTGCATCTAGACCAGATATCATGTTTGCAACATGTGTCTGTGCGAGATCCCAATCAGCCCCTAGAAAGTCAAACCTTATTGCTGTAAAAAGGATATTCAGATACCTCAAAGGTGCTCCCACACTTGGTATCTGGTATCCAGCTGATGGTAAAATTGAGCTTTCAGGTTTCTCAGATAGTGACTTTGCTGGATGTGATAAAACAAGGAAGTCCACTTCAGGAGGGTGCCAATTCCTAGGCAACTGCTTAGTGTCTTGGCAAAGCAAAAAGCAAGCAGTTGTTTCCACATCCACTGCTGAGGCAGAATATATAGTTGTTGCAAGTTGTATAGCCCAACAGCTCTGGCTTCAAAATCAGTTACTGGATTTTGGTATCACTGCCTTGAAGACGCCACTTATGTTGGACAGCCAGGCAGCAGAAAATATCATCAAAAATCCAGTTTCCCATTCAACCACTAAACAATCGACATCAGACATCACTTTGTGAGGGATTGCTATGAAAAAGGTTTGATTTCTCTGCATCATGTTCCAACTGAGGATCAGCTGGCAGATGTGCTAACCAAAGCATTAGATACATCCATCTTTGAAAGCTTGATCTCTAGGATTGGCATGCTCAACATGGAATAACCGGCAAAATTCTGTTTTTCTATGAATAAAAGCATTAAAATGTTTTCAGAAAATCAAAAATCCATCCTTAAAAATAGCTAAAAATGAATTTTTTCATTAAAATCCTAAAAGTCTGCCATAACCACTAATGGGTTCAAAAGTCTGTGCTACTACAAAAGTCTGTCCACTGCTGAAAGTCATCCCCTGTTCTCATTTTCCTTTGATAACCACTGATGGTCATAATCAGTGTTGTATCACCTGCCGAGCTATCTACTGATAGTGAAAAGCATCCACTGTCCTCCATTATCATCACAACTACTGCCTTCACCAGTTGTTTTCACAAACTGTACTGTTCAAAAGTACTGTCCTTCACTTCACCAGGGGATGGCATGCGGACAGTACTTAGTGGTCAGACCTTTTGTAACCGCTGCCACGTCAGCATTCACTTTTCCTCCATAAGACCCCTTTTCAAAACCCAAACAGGGTTTCACTGTCGAATTGAATTATTCAAAATTCTCTTCTCAAAGCAGTTTCCAATACATTCCATCAAATTTCTCCACATTCTCATCTTCGATTCTCATCTTCAAAATGACAAAATCGAAATCATCCGCAAAAGCTTCCAAAGGGGCCTCTCAAAAGGCTACCTCCACCGAAATCCCACACAAACCATCTCACAATCTACTGGGTCTTCTCACAAAACCCGGCAACATCGATACATTTGATTCCATCCTCGACATGATCAATGCCTCAAAGTACAAAACTTTGTTAACCGTTGATGCACCAATTTACCTGCAAACTCAGAGAGAGTTTTGGAAAAATTGTACCCTTGAAAGACAAGGAGAAGATGTCATAGCCATTAACTCTACTCTGCAGAAGAAAGCAGTCCGAATAACACCGCAATCCATATCTGAGGTCTTTCAGCTCACTGATCAGGAAGGTACAGATTCTTTCCCTAAAAACGAGTTAAAAATTGACTTCATTGAGCGAGGGTATGCTGACACAATGATAAAGAGGGATACCTTAGAAAAAGGCTTCTTCCCTTCTGCAACAAGATTTTTATTCCATACCTTCCTCGTGTGTGTTTCAAATAAAACCACTTCTTTCAATGAAATACCACTGAAGATTCAAAAATTGGGATATGCTATTTTACAAGGAGAAAATTTTAACTATTCTAAGGTAATCTTCAATGATTTGGTTAAAAATGTTGAAACGAAATCATTTTTACTGTTTCCTAGATTTTTAAGCTATTATTTTGAGAAAACATTCAGTAAGAATGATATTGCGGTAATAAATCAAGGTGACTCTTTTCAAATAAAAAGTTTAACGACTGAAACCTTTACAAGAATGTCAACACCTTGCAAAACACAAGCAGAGGTGCCTGAGCAAATTTTAGCAGAAAACACTGCTCCTCAGGTATCTGCTGCTGAGCCCACTGCTCAAGGTGATCAAGGTAGCCAAACAACTGCCTTGAAACCCACACCTAAAATCACCAAAAAGCCACAGAAAAAGAAAAATCAAAAACCCCCCAAACCCATCAAAAAGGCAACTTTGGAGGATGAGATACCAGAGCAACTGCCTGTGACTGCACAAAAGTCACAACAAACCACTACTGCTACTTCCTCACAGCAGTTGGTACAAATAGGGTCACCACATCATGAGGCTCTGGAAGTTCTCGTTTCCATCCTCCACAGCCCAATACCCGGGGCAATTCCTCTTTCTAAATCTACCTTCACATTCCCAATTCCACCAAACACCAAACTGCTGTTGGATGCAATTGATTTGAACCTAGCACAAACCAGTCCTTCTCACTCACCTGTTCATGAGAATATACCTCAACATGAGACTGGGCTTGATGTATCAATCTTTGCTAACCCACCAACACAACCTGAGGAGGTTACACCCCTTGAGTTACAAGTAACTCATGGTGGTATTCCAAGTGAAGCAACCACTACAAGTGGTGAACCTACAGGTTTACACTTGGACAGTGGTTACATCCATAAGACTTCCTTGGAGGCAATTCCTTCTATAACACCTCTGTTATCTGCTAGTGAGTTTGTATTAACCACTGGGAACATTAAAAGATTATCAAGTGTTGAAGGAAGAAGACCCCAGTACCAAGAAAAAGGGGCATCGGTTGTTGATGTTTGGAATACACTCCCTACCTCAACATCTGATCAAACCACTGCTAGTGGGAAATCAGATGATCCCATTAACTTGGGTGATGGTTTAAAGTACCAGGAATTGACGAAACGTGTTGAAAAACTGGACACATCTGTTGTAGAAATTAAAGAAATGCTGCAACAGTTGTTAACAGTTCAAAAGGTACCATCCACTGCTGTTCCAACTCAAACACCTGCTCCACCACCTGCAGATGTTACAAATGAGCTCTGGAATTTTTTTCAACCTTTTCTCCAACAACAACATCAACTGGCTGAACAGCAACATTAAAAACATGTTCAAAATCTCAAAACTGCAATGGAGTCTAGGTTCAAGGACACTAAAGATGACATCTTGGCTCTCAAGGCCCATTTATTAACAACCACTGGCACTGCTCCTCCGACTGTGCTTTACATTGATGAACTCCCTGCGGATAATGCCAAAAAGGGGGAGACAGTTAGGGAGTGGATAAAGAAAGGGATTGATAATGGGCTATATCTTGATACAGTAACAGGTGTAATGCTTAGAGAAATTCCCTTGCCAGATGGTAGTAAGAAGGTTGATGTTACCCAGAATGCACTTGATGATGCTGTCATAAGGGTAAAAAGGGATAGAGCGGCAAAGGCATTGTCAAGGTGGAATGAGGAGAAGAAAGCTTTCATGAAGCTGAATGCGCAGGGTTGTTCTGGTGAAAAGGATGATTAAAATCCCGCTCCTAAAAGAAATCTTACTAGAAAAGTAAGGAAACCCAAATCCACACCATCCAATTTTCCAAATCATTCCTCAAAATCACTTTCCAAAAGCCACCAACATCAAACCTCCATCCAAACAGTTGCTAAAACTTCTCTTGTATCAATATCTGCTGGTACCTCAGTTGTTACAACAACTGCTCCCACTTCAACACACACCACCTCAACACACACCACTACCACTGCCTTACCTCCACCATCAGTTCCAGCCCTAAAGCAGAAGACAGCAGATGTTAAAACATCTGTTGTAATGACAACAGTGGTTGAAACACAAGATGTTTCAATAGCTGTTAGTCAGTCACAAACCACTGCCACTCAAATCACTCCCACTGATCCACCCAAAACATCATCTGCCTTTCCTAAAATAAAAAGGAGAAGGGTTATCATATCAGATGATGATTCTCCATCACCACCACCAACAGCTTCAAAATCCCAAGCACTTGTCACAATTCCAAAACCCATTCTTCTCTCTTCAGCTCAAATTTACAAACCCTTACCTCGTGCAGGTGTTCAATTTCCTCTTGAACTCATAACAGTCAGAGATGAAATTAAGTCTTTCTACTATGAGGATGACCCTGCCAAAAGGAGCTTGCCATCGATTGAAGGATATCCCAGGCCAACTAATATTGAAGAATACTTGAAAATCAAGGCCAAGCAAGCAGAGGATATCTCAATAAAAAACAAACAAGGGAAATCTGATAGAGAGTATCAACAAAACTATCAGTTTCTACTCACACAGGTCAGAGCTTTGGAACAGTTTGCAAAAAATGTATGTCAGCAAATCTCTGAGAAGGCAGATGAGTCCTTGAGAAAAGACTACATTGAAAACATCATGACCTACAAGACATACAAGGGGGAGAAACACATGTACAGAAACTGGACCATTCCTGAGCTTGAAAAAGAAGTAGCCAGGATTCATGAAATGATCAAGAATAAGGTCAAGCAGTCTCCCCCTGAAAAATTCAAAAAGGTTGAAGCTGATAAGGCTTTAGAGCTGAAGAGAATGAAAGAGGAACTGATAATTGCTGAATATGGGTCAAAGAACTCTGTGTCTAAGTGGGGAGAAGCGAGGGTCAGGGCCACCTATAAAAGGTTGGAAGAGCTTAGGAAGAAAGATCCAACAGCTCCACAAAAACCTGATTACTCCAAAGCAGATGTTTCAAAAAGATTATCAAAGCTGCAACCCAAAAGAACTACTGCTCCTGCTGGTACTGCCAGCTACAAAAGAAGGAGACAAAGCCAGTTGAGTGCTGAAACAGTTCAAGATATACTTACTGGAAATGCCATTGTGAAAAAGGGCATTTTGTTAATGTTGAAAGAAGAATCTGAACTGGAACAATCTGCAAGTACTGCTCAGCCAGTTATGAACAGGCCAGCATCACCAAATTCCTCTACAAATAAAAATCTCCCAAGAAACCCATCAGGCACAAAAATACTAAAGTGGAAAACTGATAAACAGACCCATGTATTGACATTGCTCAGGACTGATGGAGAAGAGAAGAAACTAACAAAGGAACAAGCTCTTGGCCTGAGTCTTGAAGATTTGCAGGATCTCCTTGATCTTCCTCTTAGCAGGGATGATGATGATACAGATGCCTTAACTTTTGAACTGCAATTCAAAGGGCAAATAAGGGAACTGTTGTTGAGGCAATAAAAATCTACAATAATGAAGAGTTTTGGCATTATCTATTCCAGGGGGAGATTGTTGGGATTGAACCCTACCAAAGGAACAGATAATAAAAGCCAAAACTGGATCACAGCAGTAGATTCAGAATAAGCAGATGTTTGGTTGCAAGTCTCCCCCCTTGAATGTGGTTTCAACATCTGCTGACCTCCTATCTGCTGATCATGCAAACTGCTAACCTATTACTACTGATCAAGACAAAGTCTGATAGAAGAACTAGAGCTTTGCTGCTCAATCTACTGCCATGCTTCAAGCACTGCTGATCATGACAAGTACTGCTGGGATTACAGCAGTGGAAGGATGCAGCAGCAGTTTATACTAGTTTATGTAATGAAATGTAATATCAGTAGTTAGCATAGCTGTGTTTGTATAGATCAGAGGTTAGATTTTGTTAGGAGGTTAGATGTCACTTTCATGGTGACGTCAGCTTTGATGCTCAGTGGTTTGCAAGTGCCTATAAAGAGAACAGTACTCTGTACTGTTCTGTTTAGCTCTTTCACCATCTTCTTTCTGCACAAACAAACACTGAGCTCGGGCTGAGGGGGAGTTTGCATATCATACTTGCATTGTAATCAAAGTTTAAAAATAAATTTAATCATTTGATTCTTTGTTGAAAATGTATGATTGAAAGCATTTCTTCTGTTTGATTGTGAAAAGTTTGTTTCCATATAATTTCCGCTGCACTACTCTTTCATATGTTCATCTAATTTCAAACACAAATCACAATCAATCCAAACTCAGATCCTAACATCACCCTTCTTACCCTTACCCTTACCCTTTTCCTTGACAGATTCGGTCGACTTCTTCTTATCACCCTTGCAGGTAAGTTTACCCTTCCTGACTTGCGACTCAGTCAGGGTAGCAGATAACTCGATCGCTTGGCGAATAGTAGTTGGATTAACACCGGTCACAATATCCTGAATGGAATCGGGTAAACCATCGATATACCTCTCTATCGCTTTATCCAACGGGGTAACCATAGTGGGACACAAAAACTAAGTTCCTCAAAATGATCCGTATACGCACGGTGTTCACCCCCATCTTGTTTTAAGTCGTCAAACTCTCGTTCCAAAGCTCGAATTTCGTGACGGGGACAGAACTCTTTCATCATGAGAGTTCGAAGCTCTTCCCATGTTTGTGCCAATGCCACTTCGGCACCCCTATCGCGCATCACTCCGTTCCACCACGTAAGAGCACGCTTCTCAAACACACTTGATGCAAATTCAACCTTACGCCCATTCGGACATTGCACATGTCTGAACGTGCTCTCGATACTTTCGAACCATTGAAGGAGTGCAGTCGCTCTTGTGACCCAGAAAACTTTAGCGACTTTGCAGAATTGAAACTCTTGAAATTACATTGTCCATTGTTATTATTGTTGTTGTATAGCTCGTGGATTTGGGTCACAACGCCTGGAAGCACAGCATCCATTAGCTGAGAGACAAGGGTTGCGATCTCTTCAGCGGTAAAAGGTTGTGCATCACGTCGAGGAGGCATTGTCTAACAAGGAAATATGAGAAACGAGTGAAGTCGACAATTTAGGAAAAACAAAAGAGGTTTTGAAAATATATCGATGAAACATAAGGAAGGCGATCATTTGTTCGTTACCTCAAACAAACAAACGACACGCAGTGACTAATCAAAGTAATGAATTGAAATAATGTATCGCGAAGACATGCTCGCCTATAAGTGAACACTCACCCCAAGAGTTCCCGGGTAAGAGTGACTGGTCCGATTATGTGGATTTGAACGAACACTCCAGCCTTAGACAGAAAACTCAGGGTACAGGCATTCACTCTTCAGTTTGCACGTGTTCACATTATTTGGACCCAAACTTTGACGAGATTTGAAAACTCAGAAGGCACTAAGCCAAAATGAGTCAAACTGGGAGGGTTCAAAACCTAGTAATCAATCATCCTAGAACGGATGATTAACTTTCGAAGCAGATTCGTATTTTGTTTTTTGTTTTTTTTTAACTCTAAACGCAAATCAACTCGCGTTGGGGTCCTAGAAAGTTATAGTCTAGGTCAAAAATTTACTAAGAACCTAATTCCCTATAACGATTGGCTCTGATACCAACTTTTCTGTCATACCCCGACCACGTAAAACAACAAATCGTGGCGGAAACGTCGGGGATTGCTGTAACAGAATTATTGTTTCAAACCATGGATACAAAGAGTTTTGTTTTATTAAATATTAAACATTGTCTAAAAGTTAAACAAGCAAGTCAAACATAGTCTATCAACGTTATTAAATCACTAAGGCCTTGTCCAGTCCTAAGTGAGCATGCATCCTATTCGCAATCAACATTAAGCAACATTACCTGAAACATATGTAAAAACAAAGTCAACAAAGAAATGCTGGCGAGTACATAGGTTTTGCGAGAGTGTCAGATTCATGGCTCGCTTGCATGTCGGAATAACTCGTACGACTTCGTTAATCGACATTAGAAAACCTTGTTTTGTAAAATGTTCGTATCGTAAAATGAATAATCAAATCAAAATAGTTTGGTTATAATTTATAAACCTCGATGCCATGAATCTTAACCCAAAACATTTGTCTTCGTAAACCAATTCGTAAATCGTTCTAGTGATAAAACTCGTATGGTTTATATAGTTTCATAAACATCGTTGTGTGACATCGTTTAACTCGTTCTCGTTATAGATCATCGTTCATTTGTTTAAACAGTTCATTCATTCAAAATCGTTCTCGTACAAATCGTTCTCGTTTTTAATTGTGAAAACTACTTTTGGTCGTCTCGCTAATAACACTCAAACCTTTGTGACTCGTTCATCGTTCAACTCGTTCTCGCATTAACAAACCTCCAAAGGGTAAGTTAACAAATCATTAGGTTCAGTCATTACCCACCTAACCCACACATAACCATGGGCGCAGTCAGATAACTGGATTTGTCGGATCCTATGGTACCATAACCTAATACTGGTCGGTTCGGCCAAAATTAATGAATGTCGTTCGTTATGTAATTACAACCAACAAATTCGTTCACATTATCGAAATCGTTATTAGTTTAGTATAAACCATCTTACTCGTTTTGAAACCATCATTAAAACATCGAAATCATTATGATACATATGAATCACCCCAAAATAATTGAAAACAGTAAAATAGGGGAACTATGTACTCACCTTTGGGTGTGTTTTTATATGTTAACACAATCCCTCAATTTATTTATTCGTCCTAAATTAAATAACAATGATTTAATAAACAAAATCCACAAAAATACCGAAGTTTCTCCGATACTTAGAATTTTCACATAACTTTGAGATTTCTCGAAAAGTTATTATTTTTTTGATTATTTGGTGTATTGTATATATGTACTCAAGCGTAAAACAAATAGTCTTGTCAAGTATTATCATGTCATCATAATATAAAACACATAGCACATTGTAACACATAAAATTTACCCATGAACAACCCATTATAGTTATGTCGAAATAAACTTATTTTAGCGTTTCGGTAACATTTTTGGACGCCGGAAGTCACGTATGACTAACCAAACACCAAGTAAACTTAATATAAGTTAAAATACTTGTTTTTATATCAAAAATATCAGTTTGGTTGCTGATCTAAAACAGTTTAATAAAAATCCTCCGAGAAGGCGATTTTTAACCGTTTTACCGCACAGTTTTGCATCTAACGTTACCCGAACCATCCCAAATCGAAACGACTTGAAATTTTTACATAACCCATGTTATTTACTGAATAAAATAATGGTTTTACTCATGATAGTGCAGGTCTTAAATAAAGCATTTAAATCATGCAAATTTCGCATATTTTACCACTTTTTAAGCTATAGGTACAACATGTAAAGCTACCAACCTTATGTCAAAGTTTCATGCCATTATAATACACCAAATAATGTCATTTTTAGTGTTTATAACCTGATCTAAAACATTTTTGCCATACAACCCCTTTTTACCGTTTCTTGAGCTTTAAATCGACATGTATCTTCATGTACAAGTGCCTAAGGCATACTAACATAACATCATCATTTTATGTTGATCTAAATGCAACAAATATGTGTTATTTTCAGGTTTATTTGCTGAAGTAATTTATATTTAACATAACACACGCAAATCATCCAACTCTTGCAGTTTAACTCTCTTTCAAGAACATGTAACAACATAGACAAGTACTTTATCAAAATAAAGCTCAAAACTCATACACACATGTATATATATATACGGTTATACATACATACATAACATCACCATTTTTTTTGTATTATGTCCCATTTCATTTTAGATTTCAAGTTTAGTAAGAATCCCAAGATTCAAGAGAAACTTCAATCATCAAGAACAACCAAGAATCTAAAGTATGGTTTAAAAACAAATGTTATACCTTCAAGATTCAAGTAGGTTGTAGGATGAGATTTTGATGATAGGAAGCTTGTAATCACTTGACAACACCTTGGGAACACCCTTAGATCTTCATACTAACTTGAAAGTTGCTAGAAACGGGACTTGAATATGAAGAATAGAGTTTGAAGGAGATGAAGATAGAGGGAGAGGGAGGGGACGGTTTGGAGGGGAGAGAGAGAGGTGAAGATGGAGTGATGGAATGGTGGTGTATTGATAGAGAAAAGAAATCCCATAATATCTAAGCAAAATCTAAATAAAATCCAAAGAAATCAAAAGAAATCCAAGAAGGATATGGATGGATTATGAGAGATTTTTGCAAGATTTAGTATGGATTTTGATGGGGCCACCCCATGTGACCGTGAATTGAGAAGGGGGGGGGGGGGTAAGTGTAAGTTTTGATGATGTATTAGATAAAAGTAGGTGTTTAACTGGGTACCGGGTATTTTATCTAGCGTTTAAATCCACGTTTATGGCATTCTAAATTATTTTTATTATTCTATAAATAAACTTGCCAAAATATTTCTGAAATAAATTTCAGTTGCCAAGACTGGCTGCGTTGTCGGCGTTTTGCAGGAGAAGCACTGTGTCGCGCAGAAAAACGCGGTACGCGCTTAAACTTGAAAAATAACGTTTTTAATTTATTTTTCAACACGGACCTGATTAAAAATAAAATTTTAATCATAACAGAATATCTTTGGGATTTAATATTATCCGGGCGGTCACCAAAGTTCGTTTCGCAGTTTTGTCGTAATTAGTTCTTTAGTTCAAATAAACATGTTTTCGCCATACCGAATCCTTCGAAACTTATTTCTAAGTTATGTAGAGGATATTTGGGGTATGTTTAGCTTATGTCACAGTTCCGGAGTGTACGTCACGTTAAACTGATTGCGTTTAAGCACCAGCGTATAACGTTCCAGAAAGTGATTTAAAGCTTGAAATCGGAATGGAATCAATATTGTAAATTTGTCAAACACAAATACACATATATTAACACCAAAACACATTGTTTTATTGATAATCACCATTGTTTTACATTGAACGTTGATTACAGAACACAGTTGTCACAGAAAGTTAAACCCACATTACATTGGGCCATTCAGGATATTGGAAAGGGTTGGTACCGTAACGTAAAAGTTAGAATTACCTAAGGAACTAAACGGACTTCACAATACATTTCATGTATCAAATCTGAAACCCAACTCAAGAGACAGTTATCATCCCTGCGGATGAAGTGTATATTGGCGACACCCTCCACTTCATTGAAGAACCCGTCGAGGTTACAGATTGGAAGGTTAACAAGACTCGGAGGAGTAGTGTTAAGCTTGTCAAGGTTCATTGGAACTCGCGTCACGACCTAGAGTTTACTTGGGAGCGTGAAGATAGAATGAAATCCAAGTATCCGCATTTAATCTCTAACTCCCCTGCAACAGATAGCGCAGCTTAAAATTTCTGGACGAAATTTTCTTAACGGGAGGAGAATGTGACAATTGTCAGATTTCCATGTATCCGTACAATAAGTAAACAGTAATTAGTGCTTTAATGATTGTGCTGAATTAAATTAATGACATGAATGCTTTCTAATTATTGTCCCATACAAGTGCATCACATATTGCTTAATTTCATATCATTATTGCATGCAACACTTTATGATTCAAATGATGCACGGAACAAATTTAGCAGAGTTATCAGACAAACTAGAAGTACTGACAGGAGTTTAGTACTCAGGCAGACATAATGTTAAAGCACAAAATGAGCCAGAAACCAAGAGTTACACTAGTATAGTGTGTAGGAAAGTAAGGATCATAAAACTGTCTTCCTAGTGATAGTTTAAGTGCCGGAAAGTGCCTAAAACTCATATAAACTGCAGAATTCAGCAAAATTCAGCAAAAATCAGCTTTTAAATAACTTAATATTATGCAAAATTATGGTTTAATGGTCCAGAATACTTTCCCAAGTGTCGGGAATCAAAACTGTCACAAAAGTGAACATAAAGCACACTAAACTGCGTAATTTAGCACCTTAACGAACCGGTAACCAACCGAACAACCGGACACTACCTGAAACACCAAATTTTCACTAGAAGCATTGTTTTATCATTTCCGAGCTAGTTATGGTCCCCGAACATCATAACACATCATATAACAACACAACAACTTATATCACTAACTAAACACTTAGAATCTAACTAATTCTCCTAATTATCCGTCACAGCACAACCATACCCCCTCCTCATGTTTACGGTCACAAGGGTGTGGCCCACCCTTGATTTGTTGAAATGTTTTATTTGATCATGTTTGATTCTTTAGAGACATTTTATACAAAGGATTAAGGGATGTTGGAGATTTTTTGTTATAAACCACAAGTGCGTCCATCATAACCTCCATTTCACAAATACTCCACTCAACTCTCTCCCTCTCCTCTCCTCCCTCACTTCAAGTGATACAAAGGTTTAAGGAGCTAGTATAAGAAGCTTGGTTCCATAGAAGCTTGAAGGACCTCTCTCAAGGGCTATTAACCATCAAGTTTGTCATCATCTTCATCTTGAATCTCTTCCCTAGCCTTGAGCTAGTAGTAAGACTCCCCTAATCTCCACTTCTTATTATGTTGGTTAAAAGATGATATAAGTAACTAAACCTGAAGAACATCAAAGATCAAGAACATAATCTCTAACATAAAGCTCAAAATCATAATGATCTATGTTGTTTACGTGTATGTATGCTTCTTGATTGTTGATTATTTGTGTTTATGATGTTAAACATCATATGAAACTTGCTAGATTGTGATTAAACACATGATCTAGCAAGTGAGTGGATACTCTTGTGAAAACCCAAGATGAACATCCTTTATGTAAACATGAACTTGAAAGATGAAGTGTTTTTCTTGAATGATGATGATTAAAACATGATGTAAGACTTGTAGAAGAATGATTTCAAGAATGATTTTCTCAAGAAACTAAGTTAAATTACAAAATTTACATAACCATGATTTTTAAAGAAACTAATCACATTTTTAGTATTAAATCAAGTGTAGAAACATGTTATTAACAAGAAAAATTCAAGAAGAAATATTTTTAGAAAATCAATTTCAAGTTGTGAAAGTCTAAAATCTTCAAGAATGATGTTTATGAACAAATGATGGTTGTATTATTTTGAAACTCTTTAATGGATGAACATTGAGGTTTCTATCATATAGTTGTTTGTTATGGTTGAATGCAGTGATATTAAGCAAGTCACACGTAACACGCTTCCGCAAAAGTCAGGGTGTGACATAAGTTCCCTTTCTTTCATTTGACCACTTTAGTTTGTGTTATACTTTTCACTACTTATAAATTATGATTTCTAAACGTACTTACCCATTCCCCGGACTTGTGAACTTCGGCGTATCATTACCATTCCATGGTTTTATGCTCTCATGATCCACAAGAATCAAGTGACGTTTAAGTCACTTCTATACTACCAATTCAACATTTGTTTGACTTGTTTGGTTGTCTTATGGAATCCACCATTTCTATGACAAACCAACCTACCTTAAACAATCTTTTGACCCGTTTTGATTATTTAGTGAACTTCGTCACTTCTACAACTTACTACATTTTCTCACAACACTAATTCAAGTAACTATATTCAAATTCAAAGCATAATGTAACGGAACCAAGGTTACGTACCTGTAGAGCGTTCCTTTCAAGCGTGTATCCGTCCCGGCTTGTCCGCTTGAGGATTTGATCCCTTTACCTATAGAGTTCAACCAACTACCGTTTAGAAATCTATTCATAACACACAACGCATAATTTGCCATATCATTCAAATATGCGTTTTTATTTGAAATTTACTATTTAGCTTTCTCTTAGGCGTTTTAACGAACACCTTATGGGCATCATTACAAAATCCATTATCAAGTTCATGACTTAACTATTTAGCCAAAATCAAACAATTTTTTGCTAGTTTATTACATCTAACATGCACAATAATATCAGATTCACTTCATGTAAACCATTAACACCAATTTTATGATCACATTTCTAGTGTTCTTTCATTCTACAAAAAACCCATTTAACACATAGATGGGTGACCATGAATTTCATAATTTGAGCATCAATTCAGCAAGTTATTGACTAGGGTTTACTCCTAAACATGTTTACATTACTAATTTCATATAAAAAATAATCAATCAAGTTCAGATCTTGATTTCTTATATTCATCAAAATTCCAAGATGTAACCATCAGGTGAAATTTAACATACCTTGTGATCCCTTTGCTTAGGTGACCCCCAATATGAACTTGGATTTCTATTTAGAACTGATTTGGCCTTTCAATTTCTGGAAATTTTATCTTGCTAGGGTTTTTAAGATGAGAGCTCTGGCTCCTCTAGAATTTTCGACCAGAACACACACTTTAAGTGTGTGTTTTGGTGTTTAGTATTTTATTGAATCAACTTGTTTCAAGTTTGCTACATTTGGCCCCTATACTTTATCCATGTTACATATAGTATGTTTTAAAACAATTTCCTTATTACTTCAAGACTTATGACTAACTAGGTTATTTACCCCTAGTTGTTTTATCTTGTTTATTACCGATATTTAATTTTTAATATGAAAATTTATATTTTCGGGGTGTTACAAGTTCACCCCCTTAAAAGGGTTTCGTCCTCGAAACCGAAGTACGTACCAAATAATGTAGGGTAGTGTCACACCCCCAAAATCCACATGCGGAGTACCACCGCTTGGGGGCGTGACTGACCAGGATCCAGCCACCAATTATACTGAGAAATTTAATTAATAACATAAGTATTATTCACCAACCACAGGGTTAGCAAATATCATAATCAACGTTCAAAAGTTTTAAGTTCAAATAGTAACATAAGTAGCGGAAGCATAGACAAAACAGTTTAAAATAAAGTTCATGGTTCAAGTTTATTTAGAACCCAACACATGGGTTAGACGACCACTACACATCCCCAAGTAGCAAGCTCCCGAGTCACTGGGTACCTGCAAAGCATGCAGTAGGGTATCAACAAAAATGTTGGCGAGTTCATGAGTTGTCCAGTTTTTAATTACCAAAAACTTGTTTCACCAGTTAATTTATCCGTTTATACATGCCATGGGGAGCTACCCCATAAGTAAGCGACTAATCTGTTTTTCCAATACCGAATACTAAGTAACCCCACGTTTCCGCAGTGCCCCGTTTGTCAATGTTCTATCATCATTGACGGTTGCCAGAGTACATTAGTTCACTCCCGTTCCCAGTAACAAGGGTTGGTGTGAGGCTGGTTAGACCTAAATAGCGCTATCAACTAATAACCCGTTCGCCAGGCCCCGGCGACTAATCGGTATTATGTAGTAGGGACTTGAGTGATAGAGTTTTGTTTAATGTTGCTCATTGCATTCCGTATAAACAGTAATTAACTAAGAGTCCCACACAAGGGGAGAAAATAGGTTTGCATCCCTTACAAGGGATAGCGTTGTTTTAAGTTCCGTTTTCCCAAACCACCGGGAACGCATGCTTTAAAAGTTGTGAACTCACCTTGGGTTGCTCGGTTGATTAGTTTACTTGGTCAAACACGTTGGTCACCACGTCCTAGCATGGTTACCAGTATGGGTCAGGCTCGGATACAGTTAAGTGACGTAGGTTTTACACATAACTAACACATAGCATACATATCACGTTATTGGGCCTGTCCTACCAGTTAAACAGTTACAGACAACACATAGTTCAGTTAAACAGGCAGCCCAAACAATCACATTGTGGCCCAATAACTAAAGTAAGCAGCCCAGTCGAGACAAGGTGGTCTCGACTCGAGATCATGCGGTCTCGAGTCGCAACCAGGAGGTCTCGAGTCATGGACTTCTGGTCTCGAGTAGTGCAGGCTTAACTCGCAACCTCAGAGGTCTCGAGTCCCGTCTCGAGTCGAGACCATGATGATCTCGAGTCCCGAAAGTCTGCTTTGAGTGGTTTGGTCAAGGTCTCGAGTCGCAATCACTGCGGTCTCGAGTTGTAACTCAATGGTTTCGAGTCGAGACCAAGGGTTTCGACTCCAATACCTGCTGTTTCTAGAATGTCTGCACAATTCGTACTATCCAATGGAATTCTCATTTCATGATCCCATGTACTATCCAATGGAAATGCACAAACATGTTTTGCTGTCTAATTCTCAAACAAAACGGATCAAACAAGCATTTTTCAAATATTCATAACATGTTCATATCATATTCATATTGTTCAACCTTTAGGGTTTTCATTCAACTAGAGCACATATCATACAATTTTTGTATACCAATAATCATGTATGTATTCATTCTAAATCCGAAAACAATCTTTGTAAACCATCATAATACACATGTTCCATAATATTTAGCATGAATCGGATGCTCATAAACAATCCCAACTAATCATTCTTTTACCATTTAACACCTCTTATCATCATATTATCTTACAAAGATTCACATTCTTGCAAAAGGAGATCATGTTCATCTTGCATTCATCACACTTAAAAGTCACAATGCATATTATCACTTAATCAATATTATTAAATGCATTTTTATTACAAACAACTAAGAGAAAACACTAACCGAAACCGATTGTGTGTAAGTGTGTGTCCGAGATGGAATGATGGCCTAGCTACATGTCTTCTCCTTCCAAATTGGCTCCAAGAATGCAAGATGTGGTGATGTCTTAGGGTTTTAGTGAGGGAGAGAGGGAGAGTGTGTGTGAGGGAATGTTTGGGGGTTTGAGTGATGATTGAGTGCCCAAAATGAGGAAATGTTGGCTTGGGTATGGGTTTTATACCCATTCTAAGGTCGGTGCACCCTAGTGGGTTTTCCGAGTGGGCTCAAGGAGGTGCGGCCCAAACGGCCCAACTGTTTACTGTTCACTCGAGACCGGGTGGTCTCGAGTCGTGGTTTCGGTTCACAAGTACTTATACACATACATATATATTACATACACGTTATTAACACATAGAACATCAAGATAATTCACACCTTTCATTTAACAATTCATACGTACACACTGTTAATACAAGAGGGTTACTCGGGAAAACCTAGAGTGTCACATTATCCCCAAGTTTTAAGAACTTTCGTCCCGAAAGTTAAGGCAGCCACTGTCCAGCTAGTACATGTGAGAACGTTTCAACGGGGTGTCACATCATCCCCCCGTTAGTTTGGAATTTCATCCCGAAATTCGGTTGTAGCTTCAGTGCTGGGGGGTTTCGTTTGGGAACAATTGGGGATACTTGCGCTTCATCTGGTCTTCCCGCTCCCAGGTAAACTCTGGGCCACGTCGCGAGTTCCAACGAACTCGCGCGAGAGGTATCTGGCTACGTTTGAGGGTTTGGATCTCTCGATCCGTGATCTCAATCGATTCCTCAGTAAAGTGTAGCTGTTCGTCAAAGGTGAGTTTTTTGTAAGGGATTACGAGTGTTTCATCTGACAGACACTTCTTCAGATTAGATACGTGAAAGATGTTGTGCACCGCACTCAGCTCATCAGGCAGATTCAATCTATAAGCAACCTTACCGATTTTCTCGGTAATTTCGAATGGTCCGACATACCGCGGATTAAGCTTGCCCCGTTTACCAAAACGAACCACGCCCTTCCAGGGTGAGACTTTAAGTAGAACCCGGTCACCGACCTGGAATTCTAGTGGTTTCCTACGCTTATCCGCGTAACTTTTCTGACGGTCACGAGCTGCCGCCATGCGTTGTCTGATCTGGGCAAACTTCTCCGTTGTGTCCATCACTAGCTCTGGGCCTGTGATCTGGCTGTCACCAACCTCCGCCCAACAAAGAGGTGATCGGCATTTACGACCGTATAATGCCTCAAAGGGTGCTGCCTGAATGCTGGTGTGGTAGCTGTTATTATACGAGAATTCCACAAGAGGTAGATGATTCTCCCAACTCTTGCCAAAATCGATCACACATGCCCTAAGCATGTCTTCCAGGGTTTGGAAGGTGCGTTCAGACTGCCCATCCATTTGTGGATGATAAGCGGTGCTCATGTCCAAATGTGAGCCAAAGGATTTGTGCATAGCTTGCCACAACTCAGAAGTAAAACGTACGTCTCGATTGGAAATAATGGAGGTTGGCACTCCATGCCTCGAAACCACTTCCTTTAAGTAAATGTCTGCCAAGGTAGAGACTTGGTCAATCGATCTACTATCAACCAAATAGTGTCATTCCCGCGTTGGGATCTAGGTAGGCCGGTGACGAAATCCATGGAAATTTGCTCCCATTTCCATTTCGGGATTTCTGGTTGTTGGAGTAGGCCCGCTGGTTTCTGATACTCAGTCTTGACTCTCGCGCAAGTCAAACATTTGCTGACATATGCTGCTATGTGGGCTTTCATGCCAGGCCACCAATATGTAGTCTTTAAGTCGTGGTACATCTTATCCGAACCAGGATGTACTGAGTAACGGGACTTATGGGCTTCGTCCATCACGAGCTCGCGTAACTTTCCATAAAAGGGAACCCATATGCGCCCGGTTACATAGTAAGCGTCGTCTTCTTTTTGTTCTAACCGCTGTCTCGATCCTCGTAGGGACTCAGCCCTGATGTTCTCTGGTTTCAATGCTTCAACCTGAGCGCCTCGTACCTGAGTAGGGAGGTTAGACTGGATGGTAAGCTGTAGTGCTCGCACGCGCTTGGGTGTAGTGTCCTTTCGGCTGAGGGCATCTGCCACGACATTGGCTTTGCCCGGGTGGTACTTAATTGCGCAATCATAATCATTCAGGAGTTCGACCCATCGACGTTGTCGCATGTTTAATTCCTTTTGCTTGAAGATATGCTCGAGACTCCTGTGATCAGTGTAAATGGTGCACTTGGTACCGTACAGGTAATGTCTCCATATCTTAAGAGCAAAAACCACTGCTCCCAGTTCCAAGTCATGCGTAGTGTAGTTCCTTTCGTGAGTCTTAAGTTGTCGAGAAGCGTAAGCAATAACTTTCTCGCGTTGCATTAGCACGCAACCGAGCCCATGAATAGACGCATCGCAGTAAACCACAAAGTCATCGGTACCTTCAGGTAACGAGAGAATAGGAGCACTACAGAGGTTATCCTTTATCTTCTGAAAAGCAGACTCCTGAGCTTCATTCCATTTGTAAGCCATACCCTTCTGGGTGAGAGTCGTGAGGGGTTGAGCAATCTTCGAAAATCCCTTGATGAATCTACAATAGTACCCTGCCAATCCCAAGAATTGGTGAACTTCGGTCGGAGTCTTAGGCGTAGGCCAATTCCTTATAGAGTCGATCTTAGCGGGATCGAAATGAATTCCGTCCCTATTGACCACATGTCCAAGGAAGTGGACTTCTCGAAGCTAGAAGTCACATTTCGAGAACTTAGCGTACAGTTGTTCATTTCGAAGGAGTTCGAGAATAAGACGCAGGTGTTGTTCATGCTCCTCTTGACTTTTCGAGTAGATCAGGATGTCGTCGATAAACACAATTACGAACTTGTCGAGGTAAGGCTTGCACACTCGGTTCATGAGGTCCATGAAAACCGCAGGCGCGTTAGTCTTTCCAAAGGGCATGACGAGGAATTCGTAATGACCATAACGAGTTCTGAATGCGGTTTTGGAGATGTCTTCATCACGGACTCTCAGCTGATGATAGCCTGATCGCAGGTCAATCTTAGAGTAGTAACTCGATCCTTGCAACTGATCGAATAGGTCCTCGATGCGTGGGAGAGGGTAACGATTCTTGATGGTAACCTTGTTCAGCTCACGATAGTCGATGCACATTCGGAATGTGCCATCCTTCTTCTTAACAAAGAGCACTGGTGCTCCCCAGGGTGACGAACTAGGGCGGATAAATCCTTTATCTAATAGTTCTTGTAGTTGCGTAGAAAGTTCCTTCAGTTCTGTGGGGGCTAGTCGATAAGGTTCACGAGCTATAGGTGCTGCTCCGGGAGCTAGCTCGATTTGGACTTCGACCTGACGGTGGGGAGGGAGTCCAGGTAGTTCTTCAGAAAATACCTCGGGGTATTCACGTACCACTGGAAAATCTTCAATCCTCTTTTCCTTTTCCTGTGTGTCGGTGACAAGTGCTAAGATGGCGGTGTGCCCTCTTCGTAAAAACTTCTGGGCTTTTAAGAACGAAATGACGCCTGTGATATCTCCGCCATTGTCACCTTGTACGATGAGTGGTCTGCCAGAACAGCGGGGGATGCGAACCATTTTCTCTTGACAGAGGATTTCAGCGCGATGCTTGGATAACCAATCCATACCGATGACGACGTCGAAGCTTCCAAGATCGATAGGGAAAAGATCGATGCTAAAGGTCTGACCAGACAATACTAGTTTGCAGTTGCTGATAACATGTGAGGCCTCGATGTTTCTACCATTAGCTAACTCGACGATATGCTTAGAACTTAATGTAGGATCGCGATCTGACCCGAATGAGTCGTTCAGAGGAGTTTTACTTCGTTTCAGGTGCGGAATTACAAGAAACGGAGGTAGAAACAACTTATTCTTCACTTAATCTACTGATTGTATTGATTTGACAATGATTACAGC
Organism: Helianthus annuus; assembly: GCF_002127325.2. Lineage (NCBI taxonomy): Eukaryota > Viridiplantae > Streptophyta > Magnoliopsida > Asterales > Asteraceae > Helianthus > Helianthus annuus. The sequence continues at coordinate 139,686,374 of NC_035436.2, forward strand.
TCGATCTTCACACCGGCAGCACTTCAGTATGGAATACAAGGCAATCTTCTGTGATTTCGCTCATCGGTGCCTATATATAGGCCTGAGATTTCGCTCCAAGGGACGTGTGTCCATATGAGCGAAACCTCATATGTTCACAAAAGCGAAACCTCATGACCAAGTAAGCGAAATCATCATGTTATGTCTCTATGAGCGAAATCAGCTCACTAAACACAAACAACTTCCTATTTTCTCGTAAAACGTGCCCTAATCTATACAATATAATGTAAGACTCGATACAAGATGAAGTCGACAGATGTAGTGCACCAACAGACTCCCCCTCAGATGTTGATGAGTCGACTATCGAGTCACGACATTGCTGAGTCTTCTCTTCTTCAGTCTTGATCAGTCTCTGGGCTTTTCTCTCTCTCAATCTTCATCAACAGACTCCTCTTTAAACATATCTGCTTGAAAATCTTCAGACTCCCCCTCTCGATTTGCTGGCATTTCTTTGTTCTTCAGCAACATCTGTTTCAGGATCATTGTCTGTCTTCCACTTTGTCCTCAGAATTGAAACCTGGCTCAAACTACAGAGTCTTCAATTCCAGGATCGAAACTTGGCTTTCTTCAATCAGAATCCTCAGGTATTGTAACCTGGCACTCTATCTTTAGGCTCAAGATTGAAAACTGTCTATACCTGCTCATTCTTAACCCAGAAGTAAATTTTCTAAATTTAACACTTTGTATGCACCAACACTTTGAAATAATCAGATGGCTCCTTCTCATAAACGTATGCATTAACATTCACTCTCTCTCAGATCACACACACATGATGAACCACTTGTTGATTTTCAAAACACATTTGATGTTCAAGATATACTCCCCCTCACAACAATGTCATCATGTTTAGCACTTGGAATTTTGAAATCAGCTTTCCAACATCAGTTGTCGAAAATCTTTTTGACTTTTTCAAAAGTTTAAGCTAAAACACACACAAAATCTTTTTGGATTTTCTGAAAGAAAGTAAATGACACCACTTGTAAAGACAAAGACTGACCCAATTGAAGAAACAACAAGATGCAGAAATGAAAATATTTACAAACAATATTTTTGTGAGTTTGCGTAAGAGGATCATATCAGTTTATGAGACATGTCACAAACACCATTAAGCTGATTACATACTAAGTTCTAGACAATTCAGCTAGATTGTCAGTATGTTTGTCCACTTAAATTTTCACACAAATTTCAACTGCTTCGAGATACGAATTAATGTTTTAAGCACTTAAACTCATTCGTGTGTCTTACTTTTTGAATATACTCCCGTATCCAGATCCCAATATTCAGTCTTACAGGTGAGTATACCACAGATGATATCTGTTCAGGGGTTAGGTGCGAGGGTCGTGAGAGCTCAGGTTGATACTTCCGTATACGCAAAGAGATGACAGCTTCGACTTTTTGGTGTGTCCCCTTTAGAGGATCTTTTGATTACAACAGCAGCGACTATCAATTTTATTGTTTCATCAGCTTGCTGAGGGCGATGCTATGTTTCAAGTATTTGCGAAAAGTATTATCCGGGGACTAGGTCAGTACTTCCATACAGCAGAAGTCCCGGGATAATACCCCAGATATCACTGAGCGAAAAGACCTAGTATCTCAGAATAAGGGACCTTTCAAACAAGATTTCAGGGGTTACCTATATATCCAAGAAGTTGTTAACCCACAGAATAAGCAAGTTTGATTTTTTAGGTTTATATCTCGTCACAATTTACTAAACGTGTAAAAACCTACTGGCATATCCTCAGTGAGATTGTTTATCACATTTTCACATTACAATTCTTTAGCATGTTGTGACAGTCAACTGATGTACTATCATTTCCTCTTTTCTCAGCAAAACTCATTTTTGATTTTATCATGCTTTTGTATTTTTCAAATTTTCTAATGTTTTTGGATTTTCAATTTTCTACTCCCCCTAAAATTCTAACACATTAAAGAGAAATTTGAAAACAACTAAGCTCTTGACCCACTTGAACACAAAAATAAACAAACTGTATAGAAACTTGACAACTGACATCGAATTGCATCAATTCGCCATCCACTAAGCTTAAACAATCAGAACTCCCCCTTTCACAAACCATTTTCTCATTTAGATCTCAAAACACTTAAGTTTGTTTTAATCAAAATGATTTTTCCGGAAAATGAATTTGTGTTAACCATTTGAAGGTTTACCACTTGTAAAGTACGGGGATGTGGTTCATCATTTTGTCAGTTATTATGTTAGTAAATCAAGTACAACTTAATGTCCCTGATTTACCGTGTTGCAATCAAGCAACCTCTGTACCACTTGTAATAATAACCACTTGTAAAATCACAAACAATACCACTTGTAGGTATATCTGAACAATTACCCACTGTAGGAATGTTACGTCTACATAAACACTTTACCAACCAGGATGCTGATTCCTGCTTCGCACTTACCAACCTGGAAGCTCCGGCGTAGTCCTTTCACCTGTAAAATTCAAATATTATCAAAAACATTCAACTTCATCAAACATGAATGATGCCGATTCCTGATCCACGATATAAACTTGGGATCTCCGGCATAGTCCTAAGACTTTAAGGGGAACAAACTTCCATCCAAGTCTTCTCAGACTTGATGGCTTTTAGTTCTTGCGCAGTGGGGTTGTATGTTGCCTTTTTAGTTGCATAAAAATCTTTAACCCCCTTAGCTTTCCCATTCAACATTTTTCCAAATATTTTCTTAACACTCCCATTGAATGTTTTCTCGACATCAAACTTTGTTTTTTCATTATAAAACCGATTCGAGATATCAACCTTACCAATCTTCTTTTTAACTTCTTCAAATTTCAGTGATGGAAACTCATCATCATTCACTGAAATTTTCACTTCACCTTGTGGCTCTTCTGGCTTTGTGGAACCAGATTCATCGCCAACATTCACATCAACTTTCTTAACAACCCACACTTGGTTGTCATTCTATTTCTTTTTGTAAAAATTCTTTTTCGAACACTCACCAACCTCATATGTTGAATTTTCAAAAATTTTAAGTCTGTTGGTTGGTGGTTCAACATCAACAACCTTTTCTTTCAATTTCTGAGAAACTCCCTGTTTTGTTTTGGCGTTTTTCTGACAGTTCCATGCAATGTGACCGACTTCATTGCATCTGTAACAGGTTCGAGTTTCTCTTGGATATGACACTTCAGTTCCATTCTTCTTCTTTTCAGCAAGAAACTCCTGGTTTGACTGTCTCCAAAACGGTTTCTTCTGTTCATCCTCTACACTTCCACCTGAAACAAATTCTGTTTTTATTTTAGAATTTTTCTCATTTTTATGATTTTCTGGTGGAATAAAACCAAGTCCTTTCTTTTTGTAGCTACGATTTTGGTTAGATTTCTTTTGAAAACCAGAACTAGAATTGTAACTCTTTTTCTTGTTTAAACGTTGTTGAACTCTTGAAGTGTACTTTTTAGGTTTTTCGGTAAGATTTAAATCGTTTATTTCAGAAATATTAATTTATGTCATTTTGAAAACCTTTTTTATCATATCAAAACGAACACTTCTTATTGGAAATTCTTTGTCAGAATATAATTTGTCCGAATCATTTAAAGTGTCTGCTACTTCAAATGTTTCATCATCCAAATTTGCCTTTGATAATAAAAACTCTTTACTGTAAGACCGTTTAACCGACAACTTTGGACTATTGACTGACGAATTTGACCCTCCAGACTCAGACTTTGACTCGGACTCCTCATCAGTATCCAACACCTGATCGACCACCTTTTTGATTAACTCAGACTCATGATCAGTGTCAGACGAGGTAAACGTGACGTCAATGTTTTCTAGTAATTCATCAGTTGTGTCGGTTTTTAGCTTTATATTGACTGCTTTTTCAAGTTGCTCCTCGTTTGGTTTTCTAGGTGAATATCCTTCCCAAATCGGAGGCGGACACTTGTTATAGCTAACAGTCGGTTTCTTACCACTATCTTTCTTTTTCTTCGGCTTCTCGTCTTGAAAAGCTTCCATACCTGCAACAGTTGGATAAATACGATCAATGAGATAATCAGAACTAGAATAGCTTTGTAATAAACGTCTAATTCTCTCATTCTCGATTTTCTCTGTCTCCAACTCTTGCTTCCACTTAGCACTCTCTTCGATGTAAAAATTGATAGCTTTTTGCTTTGTCATCATCACAGCATTCATCATCGTTAGTGCTTGTTCTCTTTCTGAGTTTGTCTTTTGGAGACCAGTTACTATTTTGTTCAAGACATCATAAGATTCCTTCACATAGTTGAGATTGAACAGTAACTGCTCCTTCTTCTTTTCATACTCAGCTATTATCTCATCTTTTGCTGCACATCCCTTGCAAACTCCCAAACACTTTTCACAAGGCTTGACAACTTCAACAATCTTCTCAACTTCAATTGTTTTCACCACTTCAACCACCTTTTCTGCTTCAATCACCTTTTCTTCTACCTTTACATGCTCACTCTCAACATTCTTCTCATCAACACTTTCAACACTCTCTTTCTGAACAACATCTTTAGTATCCATTTGTTGTTGTTCTTTAGCAGCTCGTTTCTCCTTCAGTTTCTCCATGCGATCTGCAAAATAGAAATGAAAACTTTCAGGAGAAAGATGAATTTTAGCAATATTGATATGTTTCTCTTCCTCATCATCACTGCTACTATCAACTTGTGACTGATCAAACTGTGCAGATTTTTCAGAACTAGCATCTGATACATCAGAATCCGACTGTGTTTGATCAAAAACAACTTCCTTTTCTGAACTAACATCTTTCTGAACACTCTCATCTGAACTCTGTGAACCTTCATCAGCACTTTCTGAGCTGTCGTCAGACGTAACAGACTGTTCTTCCACACTTTTCACTGTCTCACCAATACATTTCATCCAGGTGGAAAACATATCTGGTTCTGTGACAATCTTAGCGATGAAAGCTTTGTACTCTCCCTTTTCATCAACAAACACATCCCAGCTGAAGCCTTCAGGTAATTGTTCATCATCTTGATCAACTAAACAGGCTTTGCTATCAGGAGATATGTAGTTGCTCCAGTTGAAGTCCACCAAACATGCTCTCTTTGAATCCTCAATCTTCCTACCATGAGCCGTCTGTGAATCTTGTGATTGACCAACCTGCTGATAAATGGCTTTCCGGTAGTAGTCATCTTTTCCGAACGGATTCTGAGCACCACTAGCTTCTCTGTTCTTACACTCCCGCTTGAAATGGCCTTTCTCCCTGCATCGAAAACAAGTAACTTTAGATTTATCAAAACCTAAAGTAGATACATGAGCATCAAGAAAGTCATTTCTCCCGGTAATTGTCTTAAACTTTTCAGCACGCCTAAGAACACTAGCTAGACACCATTTGATATCCATTAATTCCATCTCTTCGGCGTCTATTTGATCGTAATCCTCCTTTGTTAGCATAGGATTTCCGATCCGACCAGCAACAAGACCCTCATAAGATAACAATACAGAACCAAGTAGAGCCATGTGGTCTTTTGCAGTTTCCTCAGAAAAACTTTGACCTTCTGGAAGATTTAGAGCGATGTTGCACTGAATTACGTAACCATTTCCTGTCTTTGTGCTTTGAGACTGAAAGCTTGTATTTGACTCTTTAGAATTGACACTCGGAAATGATGAGAATCCACTGCTGCTTTTAGTTGAACTCTGCTTTTCTGTAGAATCCCCAGCACTAAACGCAGTCTGGATTTTCGGACTTCTCTCAGCTTCTGGAACTGGAATGCTACCTTGTAGTACATTTTCACATCCTGTTGACCACTCGGACTGTTCATCCTAGCGATCTTCTGCTGTTCCAGATCCTGACTCTCAATCTTTTCAATAAACTGAGAAATCGTTAATCCATCATAAACACCTGTGTTCTTCAGAATCATCAAATACGTTCTCCACTCTTTCTGTGGTAACGCATCAGCCAATTTGTCTACCCACTCTTCACGATCTTTAGCAATACTCAACATCGACATTGATCGTACAAGGTGGCAGTAACGTTCTATCAGCTTCTTTGTATCCTCTCCCGGTAAACTGCTGAACAAATTAAACTCTTTCTTTAACAGTGCCTTTTTGCTCTTTATCATATTCTCACTACCCTCAAATTTGACTTTAAGTGCATCCCAGATTGACTTTGCAGTTTTGTCATGCTGTAGCAGAATGAAAATGTCTTCTTTGATCGCTTGTTGAAGCAGACTGATCATCATTTTCTCAGCTTTGTACATAACCCGTTCTTGATCTGTGAACTCAAATAACTCTTTTAAAACCTGCAAATTTGTTCGAGGCAACACGTATTTCTTTAAGATACATTCCCACGACCTGAGATGGTTTGCCTGAACCCAGTTCTCAAATCGATCTTTCCACCCGTAGTATTCTTCAATACTCATTAATTTCGGGGCTTTTGGGGGTTCCCGTTTCGTTTTCTAAACTCATGGCTTTTGGGTGGTTCCCGTGTCGCCCCTGTGTTTTGATCGACCAGACACACACTTTTGTGTGTGTTTGGTGTAATTTATTTTTGTTTTATTAATTTTAAGTTTCAAGTTCAACGATTTTAGTCCCTCAGCAATTGTTTAGTTCATACTTTAGGTGTTTTAACCCATTTACATGTTACTACAAGACTCATGACTAACCGGGTTATTTATTCCTAGTTAGTTTATTCTTGTTTATTTTATACTTTATAATTCTAATATAAGGTTTTATATTTTCGGGGTGTTACACAGGTCCATTGTGATATGCTCCTATTTCAAAACTGGAATATCCAACGGTTGAAGTTTACTGTATAGCTTTTGGTGCTCCGCTTTGACTTGTAAACACGTCAAGCATTTCTCCACGTACTTCACTACGTCTCTTTTCATTCCGGGCCACCAATAATTTTGCTTTAAATCATTATACATCTTGGTTGCCCAAGGATGAATAGAATAACGGGATTTGTGGGCTTCGTCAAGCAGAAGCCTTTTAACCCCACACAAGTTAGGAACCCATGTTCTACCAAAATGAGTTTTTAACCCGTTGTTGCCATCTACTAAATCTTTCTATTGGACAACTATTCTTTCCTTCTTCCAGTTCTCTTCTTTCATTGCTTCAACTTGCACTTCTTGGATTCGTTCAAGTAGACCCGACGTTACGATAAGCTGCATCGATCTCACCCGTATAAGAGCATAATCTGCCTTTCGGCTCAACGCATCTGCCACCACATTGGCTTTTCTTGGATGGTAATGTATTTCGCAATCATAATCCTTCACCGTTTCCAACCACCGCCTCTATCTCATATTCAACTCCTTCTGGCCGAAGAAGTATTTTAGACTTTTGTTATCGCTAAATATGGTGCACTTCACCTCGTATAAATAATGCCTCTATATTTTCAGCGCAAATACCACTGCCGCCAATTCAAGATCGTGCGTAGGGTATTTCTTCTCATGAATCTTCAGTTGCCTTGAGTCATAAGCTATAACTTTGCCCCGTTGCATTAAAACGCACCCAAGTCCCGAATGTGACGCGTCCGAGTAAACCACCATGTCATTGACTCTGTCTGACAATGTTAATACCGGCACATGAGTTAACTTCTCCTTGAGTTTTTGGAATGATTTCTCTTGTTCAACGCCCCATATAAATTTCTCCTTCTTTTGAGTTAATTTGGTCAAAGGCGTAGCAATCTTGGAGAAATCTTGTATGAATCTCCTATAATATCCCGCAAGCCCCAAGAAGCTCCTGATTTCCGATGGATTCCTCGAAGGGTTCCACTTTGCCACGGTTTCTATTTTTGATGGATCTACTAATACCCCATCAACACTAATAATGTGTCCGAAAAATTGCACCTCTCGTAACCAGAAGGCACATTTCGAGAACTTTGCATAAAGCTTTTCTCATCTAAGTGTCTTCAATACCTCGCATAGATGATACGCGTGATCCTCCTCATTTTTCGAATACACTAAAATATCATCAATGAACACTATCACCGACTTATCTAACATGGGTTTGCAAACCTGGTTCATGAGATCCATGAAAGCCGCGGGTGCATTTGTCAACCCAAAGGACATCACGAAGAACTCATAATGTCTATACCGTGTACGAAAGGCCGTTTTTGGTACATCTTCCTCTTTGACCTTCAATTGATGATACCCCGACCTAAGGTCAATCTTGGAGAACCAACTCGCACCTTGTAGTTGGTCAAATAAATCATTCGATTCTTGGGAGCGGGTTTCGATTTTTCACCGTGAGTTTGTTTAACTCCCGATAATCGATACACATCCGCATACTCCCGTCCTTCTTCTTCAAGAACAGTACCGGTGCGCCCCACAGAGACACACTTGGCCTTATAAACCCTTCGTCAAGCAAATCTTGGATCTGTGACATTAACTCTTGTAGCTCCGATGGCGCGAGCTGATATGGCGCCTTAGCTACGGATTTTGCACCCGGAACCAATTCGATTCCGAATTCAACTTCCCGTTCTGGCGGTATTCCCGGTAAATCTTCCGAAAACACGTCTTCATATTCACGTACCACCTGTACATCTCCAACTTTCGGCAATTCTTTCTCCGGTTCACTTGCGTATATCATAAATGCTCTACATCCGTGCCTCATAAGCTTGTGAGCTTTTAACATCGAACATATCACGAGACTACCCCATTTTTCGCCATAAATGGTAACATGCTTTCCGCTCGGAGACGTTAGTTTTATCTCTTTACGGAAGCACACAACCTTCGTGTGATGTCGGGATAACCAATCCATCCCGACAACAACTTGAAATTCTCCCATTGACATTGGGATCAAGTCTATTGAGTATTCTTCACCGTCGATACCCAATTTGCAGTTTTGGCATACATCACACACAATAAAGCTTTTATTGTCGCCTATTTCTACTTCTAAAGGCATATGTAGCTTGGTTAATAAAAATAAAGGATTTATTCCCACCCGTATAGTATAACACATGTGCGGGAATCGAGTTTACAGCAAATATTCCTGAGGCCACATCGGATTCTATCTTCACTTCGGCGACGGTTAAATGGAAAGATCTGGCCTTTGCCTTTTGCGCCTCTATATGCACATGCTTCTCATTCTTTTTCCCGACCAACTCCGGGCATTCGGACTTCTTTTGGCCCGGTTGGTAGCATTTATAACAAACCGAAACTTTCCTCGGGCATAGCGAAGCCATATGCCCTGTCTTCCCGCATATGGGACACGGTTTATCCTTAAAGCGACTTTTGCCTTTATGGCCCTTTACACATACCTTACAACTCGGCGATCCGCCTTTCACATCCGTCTTCTTTACCGTTTCAGTTGTTCGTGCCTTCTTTGTAGGGCTCGGGTTAACATCTACCGCCCTTCGTTCACCCCCTCAATCTGCTTTTTCAGATCAATCTCTTGTTCCCGAGCAGTATTTATGATCTCAGTGAGAGTCTTGTACTTTGAGGGAGTCATGAACTCCCGATATTCGGCACTCAACATGTTGTAATAATAATATATCTTCTGCTCTTCATTCGTCACAAGCTCGTCACAGAATCTTAACTTATCAAGAAAGATGCCCGTGATCTTGTCTATCGATTCACCCTTTTGCCTCATTTGGATGAATTCTTCTTTAATCTTGTTAATAACCGCCTTGGGACTGTGATGTTTAAGGAATGGCGCCTTAAACTCCTCCCATGTCATGGCCTTAGCCGCTTCACTTCCAATCTCTTTCTTCTTATTACCCACCAGTAATTCGCTTGACCTCTCAGTTGACCCGTACCATAAGCTACGAAGTCATTCACATCACAGTGGGTCCTTTCAAACACCTCTTCCATGTCACTTAACCATCTTTGACATATTATCTGATCGACCTCTCCGTTATAGATTGGCGGTTTGCATGCCACGAACTTGTTATATGAACAAACCTTTCTTTCTCCCGACTTTTCCTTCGCTTGGTTGGCACTATCTTCCAACCTTTTGATCCTTTCTTTAACTACCGTAAGCGCCGTGCTTTGAATCTTGTCTATAAAACCAGATAGACTATTCTCGATTGCCTTTCCTACCTCTTTGGCAAACACTTCTCTCATTTGTTCGGTGACTACAGGGACCGTGTCATCATTACTTCCATCTGCCATCTTGAATCTGAAATGTTTATGCTAATTATTAAACATTTCATTTTACAACATACGCATCATTCGCTTTGGTTTAGCCAAGTTTACCACTTGCTTAAACCATTCATGTTTAGTGCACTTTCCGGGTTTAAGTGTGTTAACACGCTTTTCCCATGCACATCAACTCGAATTCCTTTTTCTAATATTCTAATAAAATATACTAAATGACTAATTCTTACCAGATGTTTGATCAAGCTTCGAACCGAACACACTTTGTTAACAACCTTGAACTCTGATTACCAACTTATAAGACCCGTCTCATTTAAATTAAGATTTTAATATTAAACAACACATTTTAAACGAAAATGCGTCATTTCAAAAACTTAGTTAAGATAATAAACCTACATGATTATAGAATTCTAGTTAACTTCCCAACTAGTTTAAAACATTCAAAACGAAGTATTAATTGTTTACAAGATTCACATAGTCTAAACAAAATAGATCACGGCGGAAGCTTCAAAAGTTTTGTGTTCGGGCCTTGTTACTTTCTTGATCATCATCCGAATTGCTTACAACGAGTACCTAAATTCAAAACCAACATGTAAGTTAGTTTTGATGAGTTAAAAACATGTTAATACAAGTCCATTGAACAAAACAAACAAAATTCAACAAAAATTCCAGCAGATAGGGCACTCGCGGGCCGCGACAGATGTCGCGTGACGCGACCGTGAGTCTGTCTTGGTGTCGCGCAGCGCGACCCCCCAATTTCGACAGCAGGTTGCTTAGTTTGTTGCTGCATATTCCCAGCTCCATAATTTACCAAAAATTCAACTTTAAACGTTCATAACTTTCATTCTATAGATCCGTTTTACGTGATTCTTTTTCCTACACGTCCGTAATTTAAATACCAACACGTTTATCATCTTTATATACTAAAAAGTTCGGTTTATGGACTGAAAGCCTATAAGTTCCCTTTTTGTTTATTTGACCAGTTTAGTTTTGTGTTATACTTTTCACTACTTATAAATTATGATTTGTAAACGTACTTACCCATTCCCCGGGCTTGTGAACTTCGGCGTATCGTTACCATTCCATGGTTTTACGCTCTCATGATCCATAATCATCAAGTAATGTTTAGTCACTTCTATACTACCAATTTAACCTTTGTTTGACCCGTTTGGTTGTCTTATGGAATCCACCATTTCTATGACAAACCAACATACCTTAACCAATCTTTTGACCCATTTTGATTATTTAGTGAACTTCGTCACTTCTACAACTTACTACATTTTCTCACAACACTAATTCAAGTAACTATATTCAAATTCAAAGCATAATGTAACGGAACCAAGGTTACGTACCTCTAGAGCGTTCCTTCCAAGCGCGTATCCGTCTCGGCTTGTCCGCTTGAGGATTCGAACCTTTACCTATAGAGTTCAACCAACTACCGTTTAGAACTCTATTCATAACACACAACGTATAATTTGCCATATCATTCAAATATGCATTTTTATTCGAAATTTACTATTTTAGCTTTCTCTTAGGCGTTTTAACAAATACCTTATGGGCATCGTTCTACAAAATCCATTATCAAGTACATGACTTAACTATTCAGCCAAAATCAAACAATTTTTTGCTAGTTCATTACATCTAACATGCACAATAATATCATATTCACTTCATGTAAACCTTTAACACCAATTTTATGATCACATTTCTAGTGTTCTTTCATTCTACAAAAACCCATTTAACACTTAGATGGGAGACCATGAATTTCATAATTTGAGCATCAATTCAGCAAGTTATTGACTAGGGTTTACTCCTCAACATGTTTACATTACTAATTTCATCTAAACATCAATCAATCAAGTTCAGATCTTGATTTCTTATATGCATCAAAATTCCAAGATGGAACCATAAGGTGAAATTTAACATAACTTGTGATCCCTTTGCTTAGGTGATCACCAATATGAACTTGGATTTCGATTTAGAACTGATTTGGCCTTTCAATTTCTTGAATTTTAACTTGCTAGGGTTTTGATGATGACAGCTCTGGCTCCTCTGGAATTTTTTACCAGAACACACACTTTAAGTGTGTGTTTTGGTGTTTAGTATTTTATTTAATCAACTTGTTTCAAGTTTGCTACATTTGGCCCCTATACTTTATCCAAGTTACATATAGTATGTTTTAAAACAATTTCCTTATTACTTCAAGACTTATGACTAACTAGGTTATTTACCCCTAGTTGTTTTATCTTGTTTATTACCGATATTTAATTAATAATATGAAAATTTATATTTTCGGGGTGTTACAGTTGCAATGGCGGACAATAATGAGATGTGTGTGAGGGGGCGCCATTGATTAAAAGAAGGTTTTATATATATCTTCAATATAATGTTTTTTTTAGTTTTTTTTTTACAATTTTTATTATTACTTATACTTACGAAAAGTAAAAACACATAAAAAGAAAAAAGAAAAAAGAAAAAAAGCTGATATGGTGTGGTGTGGTATTTTGTAAGCACTAAGAGCGTTCATATCATATTCTTTAGCTTTACGCATCTAATTTAATAAATAAAACCATCAAATCATAAATTTTGTCTCTCATTTTTTAAAAGTTCTCCCACCTGACTAGTCAACAATTTACAAAAGAAAAAAAAATAGAAATGTCATATTGATTTGCGTGGTAGAGACCATTGCCTAATAAGTAAGAGGTTTTTGATTCAAATTCATACATGATGTGAATAAGGTGCCGTTCAAAAAAAGAGGTAATTAGGATGGAGGTAAAAAAGAAATATATATTCATTTCTCGTCCAAGTGTCTTCTACTTTTAATAAAGGTAAAGACATTATTTTAGCTTCGTCTAAGTGTCTTCTACTTTTAATAAAGGTAAAGACATTATTTTAGTTGTATAAGGAAGCAGTTTTAGATGTATAAAGAAGCAAGGTTTGTGTGGTTTAGAGGTGAAATAATTTATTGGGATACAACATTATATAAATATTGGGAACCAACTCTAATGCTTACGGTTCCCATGTTAAGCATCAGAAACAAAGCCAGTCAACACACCAAGGTCTGTCTCTCCCTCTCTTTTGAACAACAACCAGATGGAGCTTTATTTCAATCAACACCACCAAGCTCTCGAGAAGCTAAGAATCAAGCCCAATGATGTGTGCAAAATGCAACATATAAATTACATCAAATGTGGCATAAAACTAACCCTTTTTTAGTACTAATGTTGGAAAAAGTATATTTTTGTCTTCCTTTTGTGTTTTCAGGATTAAATGAGCTCAAATGAACAAAAGAAGCAAAAAGGAAGCTAAATCTAACATAAATACAAGAAAAGGAATAAACGTGGCATGCCTGACCCCTCGACAGCATCCTCCCAAGCAAGAACAAGAGAATAGAAGGCTGAACACGCCCCGTGCTCAATGAACACGGGGACGTGCCCAAGTGTCTGCAGAAAAGACAAAGTTGTAGAAGCTTCTATCACCCACAACGGGGGCATGCCTAGCGGACATGGGGACGTGGTCAACTATAAGATTCGCAGAATTTAGGCAAATCTTGATAGTACAGATACGCTTCTGCACGCGGGGTCGTGCCCAGCGGACACGAGGGCGTGGTCAACTAATGCAGACAAACTGCATTTAATGAAGAAAGAGAAGATGGATGGACAAGGGGTCATGCCCAATGGACACGGGGCCGTGCCCAATGGACACGGGGTCGTGTCCGGGCTTCTGTGCAGGCTATAAATAGGGGTGCTTGGCTAACTTGCAAATCATCCCTTGGCAAACCACCTCTCTCACACTTCACCCACCCACCACCACCATCACAACCCACATCCACCACCATCATCCATCATCCATCATAGAGTGTATGTAGTAGTCTCGGGATCCAAGATTGATAGTAAGAGTTCTTGACAATCAAAGGCCATGTTTGCCCAAGTTTCTTACATCACTTGGTGAAGACAAGCATTTAGTGTAATACTTTTTATTTTTAATCTTTTTGCACTTTTTATTTGGTTATGTATTAATGACTTTAATAACTAGTTTCTTATGTTGAAGGTGAGTCTTCCTTATCATTTGTCCGTGGTGTCTTGACATTATTTTACTGTCTATATAAAATAAAAGATTTACACCATTCATATCTCCACGGTTTATATGGAGATATGTTGGTTACCTGGTCGAGGGTTAAGGGAATGGTTTGGTAAGAGTCTTGCCTTGTTCAATGTATAGATCCTGCAAGGACCTGGGACAAGCTTAGTAGGACCACCTTCGATACCCACTGGCATTGGATGGCGGGGGTTCGAATTTCTTGATCCCCTCATATTTAAGCTACTATAAAAACATTAACCCGGCTACTTAGGATTGTATCCCTACTGACTCAAACTACTTAGCCGAGGGTAACGTCACCTTCAAAAGAGGGGCATACCACATTACGCATTAATAACTTAATTAATTATCTTTCAATAATCCAACCCTTTAGGATTGTATCCTTGTTGACTCAAACTACTGGGTTGAGGGTAACGTCACCTTCAAAAGAGGGGCCTACTACAATAACTAAGATAATCTCTTAAAAAGTGCAAAAGTGCTGAAATAATCAAAGGTTACACTAAAGGCGAGTCGGAACCAAGTGATTCATCTTGTCTATCTGTTTTTATTTTATTTTTATTTTCAGCATTTTAGTTTTTATTTTCTAGTTTAAAACCTTTTTCTAAACTTTTGACTTGATTAAACGTTCAGGATAAACCGGTATTAAAAGCTCTTGTGTCCTTGGACGACCTCGGTATCTTACCAACACTATACTGCGCTCACGATGGGTGCACTTGCCCATATGTGTGTTTGGTGTTAATAAATATCGTGTTTTATAAATTTAAAACTTAACTAAAGTGGTTAAAAAGAGCTAAAAATATACATAAAATATAATACACCACACACACATCAAGTTTTTGGCGCCGTTGCCGGGGACACAAGGATTTTAAGAAAGTTAGGAATCAACGGCATGATCGTTTTTTTATTTTTCTTTTTTTTTAGAATTTTTCTTAATTTTTTAGCTTCTGCAGAACTTAGCACGGGTCGTGCCCGCTGAACACGCCTTGTGCCCAATCTTTGGTACTGTCAATCCTGTTTTAAGTCAGACAGTAGCTGAACACGAGGTCGTGCCCAATCAACACGCCCCGTGCCCAAGTATCAGTTACTGAAAACAGAACCGTAAGATCCCGACGGTTGGTAATTTCTGACACAAACATGAGCGATACTGATTTTTTTTACTATCGGCCCTCTTATGGTACGTGGTGTCAAATATGTGGTGGCCCTCACAAAGATTTAGAATGTTACTTTTTAAATTACAAGCCCCACTATATAGACCCATTGTTTTCCTGTAGCCTTAAGAGGGGCGAAAGTAAAAATAATCCCTATCTCTCCCTCGAATGCTCTCAACCAAACCTTCTAGGAGAAATGCTTCTTGATGAATTATTTCAAATGGAAGATCTAATTCGTAATTGGGTAAAAGAACTCGAGATGGATATCATTAATTCATCTCAACACAACACCCAACAAGTGTCACACCCTAACCACGTAAAACAACAAAACGTAGCGGAAACGTCGGGGAGTGTTGTAACAGAATCATTGTTTCACAACCATGGATTAAACAATTTCGTTTTATTGAATTAAATGTATTACAATACATTGGAATTTGAAACAAAACATAAAATTATAGTCTTTCATTGTTATTAAGTCACTAAGGCCTCGTCCACTCCTATGTGAGCGTACACAAATATCATCATCAATTATCATCAACTATGGTACCTGAAACACATGTGAAAATACGTCAGCATAAAAATGCCGGCGAGTACATAGGTTTTATGTGAGTGTCAGATTCATGGCTCGTTTTTCATGTTGCAATACTTATTTAAAAACCTTGTTTTGAAAAGTATGGTATTGCGACATAATTAACCAACTCAAATCAAATTGGATATGATTTATAAAATCTCGTAGCCATGATTCTTAACTCCAAAACATTTGTTTTATGAAATCAAATTGTAAAGCATATGTAACACCCTTAATAATTTAACAGAATTTAACTAAAAATTTTATGAAACTTTATAAAATTCAGAGTTTACAAAATCATTTTCTTTAAAACCATACACACTTGTGGAGATACCAACCACATCCAAGATAGTGCATAACTAGATTAAAGTAACCCTTGCTAGTAAACTAATCACTAGTTTGAGGGATTTAAAAACACGATCAACAAAAGAAATTACATCATGTTTAAAGTTTAGACAAAATTAAGTTTAGTGCGGAAGCTTCGAAATATGTGTTCGGTTCTTGACATGTACTTGATCGCCATCCGGGAGGACCTCATTCATACCTGAAGTCAAACACTAAAAACATTAGTTTGGACTTTAATAAGTTACATATGAACAATCCCCGACATCAAAAATTAACGAACAAAACATAATTTTTCTGGGTTCCACCGTAACTTACGGTGTCACCGTAAGTTACGGTGAAGCTGGGATGTTTTTGGTTCTGCCGTAACTCAGGAGGATCTCACCGTAACAGTTTGAGCTCCACCGTAAATTACGGTGGAACCGTAATTTACGGTGGGCTCTGCACATTTACCCTTTTACTATTTTTCAACTTTACAAGTTCATAACTTTTTACTCGCTTGTCTGTTTTAGCCGATTCTTTTTACTATGAGTCCGTAATGAAATTACGGATTCAACCATGTAATTTTTATATCGCAGAAACCAAGATTCCGACAATCGGTTTACAATTTCCTTGTCTCAATTATCCAACCCATTAGTGAAGATGCATAGCACCTCATCCCCATTCTTAAAACCTTTTTGACGTAATTACCCAAATTCCCAGGCTCATCTATTTGATGTATTTGTGCCATTCCATGGCTTTGCGTTCCCGTAGGACTATTTTGTCACACCCCCAAAATCCCACCTGCGGAGTACTACCGCTTGGAGGCGTGACTGACCAGGATCCAGCCACCAATCATACTGAACAATCATATAAGCAGTTATAAAAGTTTAACCAATACGATTGGTGTTTCAAAACAAACAAGTTAAGTTGCAAGCGGAAGCATAAGTTTAAAGTTATAACATAAGTTCAAAAGTTTCAAGTTTAACATAGCACGTAACAATCCGTGTCCCACAACGATCCTCCTCCATGCAAGCTCCAGCTGAGTACCTATGGTCCTGCAAAGCATGTAGTAACGAGTCAACAACTAGTTGAGTGAGTTCACGGTTGGGTGTTCGTTTTAGTTATTCCGAAAACAGTTTCCTTTAACTGGCATCCTGCCGTGGGGGTTACCCCATAGTTTAAAACGTGACATGTTCATTCCCAGTTACTCTGGCACTCCGGCCGTGGGGGCTACCCCATGTAGTTATCAGGCATTTCGGCCGTGGGGGCTACCCCATGCGTACACTAGACTCGTTACCATATCGACTGCTGACTGTAGTCATGTTTATGTGCCCTGAAAAACATCAATGTCTATCATCATTGACGTGCCCCAGATCCATTAGTTCACGCCCGTCCTCTGTGGCACGGTGTGAGGCTTGTCAGACCTAAATAGCGCTATCTAACTAATGACCCGCTCGCCATTGGCCCGGCGATTAGTCGATACAAAAAGGAGGGACTTCGTGATAGAGTTTTAGTCTAGTACGTTTATCCGTCCATCCGGACGAGGAATCACATTCCTGAACCACTGACGTCCTACCCAAGGAGGACGAGGAATCCACGTTCCTTAACCCCGTTCCCAACCCAGGGAATCCCATGCTTTGTAGAGGGTGTGAACTCACCTTGGTTTGCTCGGCAGTTAATCACAGAAAGATCAATCAAGTCGCAAGTAGTCAATTACGTCCTAACACGGATATCACTTATAATCAGATTCAAGCCAGCAATGCACGTATGTTCAACACGTATGGCAAACACGTTTAACAGTAACAGTATTTCAATCAACAGTAGCACATACGGTTCACAAGTTCAGCCCAACTACTTAAGCCCAAACACGTAATAGCAGTTAACACAGAAGCCCACAAGGCCGGCCCATTAACTAAGGCCCATAAGTGTGGTCTCGAGTCGCAACCGGACTCGCAAGCATGGTCTCGAGTCATGCTGTTTGTGCTGATCTCAGGTGGTTGCGAGTCGCAACCGGTGTCGCAACCATGGTTTCGGCTTGTCATGCTGAGGTCTCGAGTCGCAACGGGACTCGTAACCTGTGGTCTCGGCTTGTCCTGTTATGGTTGCGAGTCGCAACCGCGTGGTCTCGAGTCATCACGCTGTGGTTGCGAGTCGCAACTGGGTGATTGCGAGTCGTAAGCTGTCGTTTTCATGTTCACGTGTTGATGCAGATGCATCAGTCCCATTAGTACAATGTAATCAGGCCTAAATCAGGAAACAACCAATAGAATTTCACTAACAGTTTTCCTAATCAGGCTATTAGTCAAAGTGGATCAAAATCACAAGGGTTTTTCAATCTTCAACTATCATTCAAAGTGTTCTTCAAATATTCAAACATATATTCAAGTTCTTCATAACATAAACAACACTTATTCAAGCAAAACTATGAACAACTATCAAGATACAATTTACTAGCATGCATCCTACATGACAAACATACTCATTAGCCGATTTGTTTAGTATAAACACCCAAACTTTTCGGATCCAAATCCAAGTGCAACCATTATCATCATTCACCTTTTTAACATACAATGAACCCATTTTTAACATCAAGCATTTATGCATAGTTCAACACATAACAAGAACATTCATGAACCGATTTTTCAAAACATCATGCATAACTAAGTTAACTACCATATTATCACATAATCTCATCATACAAACATAACATGAACATACTATCACTAAGCATTCAACCATAATCATCAAGAAACACTAACCGGTTGATGGGTTTCGAGGGTGTGTGTGAAGCTTCCAACCGTGTGTGTGTGTGAGCCGATCCAAGTCCAAATCCGAGAATGAGAAGTGTGTTTGTGTTCTAGAGTTCTAGTGAGAGAGAAGATAGGAGAGTGTGTGTGTTGTGATGTTCAACAAAATGGCAAAAACTAACTAAGGTGTGGTATATATAGGCTAGTTCAAGTGATGCACCCTTCATGGGTTTCGAGTGGGGGTTACGGCCCAAATGGCCCAACCGGCCAAGGGTTCTCGGCCCAAAGGCCCATTCGGTCACTATTCACTCGAGACCTCATGGTCTCGAGTCGGGTTCTTTGTTCTCGGGTTGGGTTCTCGGTTCACATAAAACACGTACACATATATATATATACAAATGCACACACAGCAAAGCACATAAAAGTTCACGTTTATCATTAAGTTTAACCGGACAGCTAGTCACATAACGTACAAGCAAGTTACAACGAAAGGTTCTAAATTTCGAGTTGTCACCTCATCCCCAAGTTGAAAGAAATTTCGTCCCGAAATTTGATGGCACTCACTGAGGAAGCTAGTTAAGTTGCATGGTTTTCCTGGTTTTCCTGGGGTGTCACATCCACCCCCCGTTGATCTGGAATTTCGTCCCGAAATTCCGTAGCTTCAGCCTCAGTAGCGTTTGTACTGTTCTCAAACAGTTGGGGATACTTTTGTTTCATCCGATCTTCGCGCTCCCAGGTAAACTCTGGGCCGCGACGTGAGTTCCAGCGAACTCGAACGAGAGGTATTCTAGTGCTCTTGAGGACCTTAACATCCCGGTCCGTGATCTCGACAGGTTCTTCGACGAATTTCAACTGTTCGTCGATCGTGAGTTCCTTCAGAGGAACTACGTGCGTCTCATCTGACAGACACTTCTTCAGATTCGACACATGGAAAACGTTGTGAACTGCACCGAGTTCTGTTGGTAATCTCAGTCTGTAGGCCACCTTGCCTATTTTCTCGATGATTTCAAAAGGTCCAACGTATCGTGGGTTGAGTTTGCCTCGTTTACCAAAACGAACCACACCCTTCCAGGGTGAAACTTTGAGTAATACCCGCTCCCCAACCTGGAGCTCAAGTGGTTTCCTGCCCTTATCGGCGTAAGCCTTCTGACGGTCACGAGCGGCCGCCATGCGTTGTCGTATTTGAGCAATCCGCTCAGTAGTGTCTACCACATGTTCTGGACCAGTGATTTGACTATCCCCCACCTCTGCCCAACAGAGGGGTGACCGGCATTTACGTCCGTACAATGCCTCAAACGGAGCAGCTTTAATGCTGGTGTGGTAGCTGTTATTGTACGAGAATTCCACGAGTGGCAGATGCCTTTCCCAGCTGTTGCCAAAGTCGATTACACATGCACGAAGCATGTCTTCTAAGGTTTGAATAGTGCGCTCGGACTGCCCGTCCGTCTGCGGGTGATACGCTATGCTCATATCTAAACGTGAGCCAAAAGACTTGTGCATTGCCTGCCACAGTTCCGAAGTAAAACGTGCATCTCGATCAGAGATGATAGAGGTGGGCACCCCGTGCCTCGAAACAACTTCCTTGAGGTATATTTCCGCTAGAGTGGAGAACTTATCCGTTTCCTTGATTGCCAAAAAGTGTGCGGATTTTGTGAGTCGATCCACGATCACCCAGATAGTATCGTTTCCGCGCTGTGATCTAGGTAGGCCGGTAACGAAATCCATGGAAATTTGCTCCCATTTCCATTGTGGTATCTCTGGTTGCTGAAGTAGGCCTGAAGGTTTCTGATATTCCGTCTTGACTCGCGCACAAGTCAAACACTTGCTGACGTAAGTTGCTATGTGGGCCTTCATGCTAGGCCACCAATACGTAGTTTTAATATCGTGGTACATTTTGTCCGAACCAGGGTGTACCGAGTAGCGGGATTTGTGCGCTTCATCCATCACAAGTTCTCGTAAGTCGCCATAGTGCGGGACCCAAATGCGTCCTGTTACATAATAAGCACCGTCTTCCTTCTGTTCTAAGCGTTGCCTTGACCCGCGTAGGGCTTCAGCTCTAACGTTTTCTGGTTTCAGTGCTTCTATCTGAGCAGCTCGTATTTGCGAAGGTAGACTAGAATGGATCGTGAGTTGTAAAGCTCTTACGCGCTTAGGCGTAGTGTCCTTTCGACTGAGGGCGTCTGCCACAACGTTGGCCTTGCCCGGGTGATACCTGATAGAGCACTCGTAATCATTCAGCAGCTCGACCCATCGTCGCTGCCGCATATTCAGTTCCTTCTGCTTGAATATGTGTTCTAGACTTCTGTGGTCGGTGTAGATGGCGCACTTGGTTCCGTATAGGTAATGCCGCCATAGTTTAAGTGCGAAAACAACAGCTCCCAGCTCTAAATCATGTGTCGTGTAGTTCTTCTCGTGAACTTTAAGTTGTCGTGAGGCGTAAGCTATGACTTTATCTCGTTGCATCAATACACAACCAAGACCTTGAATTGATGCATCACAGTAAACCACAAAATCTTCTGTGCCCTCTGGCAGTGAAAGGATAGGTGCACTACAGAGTCTATCCTTTAGATGCTGAAAAGCTAACTCTTGTGCATTTCCCCAACGATAAACAACGCCTTTCTGCGTTAACAAGGTGAGAGGCTGCGCGATCTTAGAAAAATCCTTAATGAATCTCCTGTAGTAACCTGCCAATCCCAAGAATTGGCGAATTTCCTTTGGTGTACGAGGTGCAGGCCAGTTCTTAATAGATTCCACTTTGGATGGATCAACGTGAATCCCATCCTTGTTCACCACATGCCCTAGGAAATGGACTTCACGAAGCCAGAAGTCGCATTTCGAGAATTTTGCGTAAAGCTGTTCCTTCCGGAGGAGTTCCAAAATAAGTCGTAGATGTTGTTCGTGCTCTTCTTTGCTCTTAGAATAGATCAGGATGTCGTCGATAAAGACTATAACAAACTTGTCCAGATACGGTTTGCACACTCGATTCATCAAATCCATAAAAACTGCCGGTGCGTTCGTCAGCCCAAACGGCATGACCAGAAACTCATAGTGCCCATATCGAGTCCTAAAGGCCGTCTTAGAGACATCCTCTTCCCGAACTCTCAGCTGGTGATATCCCGATCTCAGATCGATCTTTGAATAGTAGCTCGACCCCTGCAACTGGTCGAACAAGTCGTCAATACGCGGTAGAGGATAACGATTCTTCACAGTCACCTTGTTGAGTTCGCGATAGTCGATACACATTCTGAAGGTATCGTCCTTTTTCTTCACAAATAACACTGGAGCTCCCCAAGGCGATGAGCTAGGACGAATAAAACCCTTATCCAAGAGTTCTTGTAGTTGCGTGGAGAGTTCTTCCAACTCTGATGGCGCTAAACGATAAGGTGCACGGGCTACAGGCGCAGCTCCAGGAGCTAGATCAATCTGAAACTCGACTTGGCGATGAGGCGGAAGACCAGGTAATTCCTCAGGGAATACCTCAGGATAGTCGCGTACAACGGGAAAATCTTCTAGCTTCTTCTCCTTTTCTGTGGTATCAGTAACTAGAGCCAAAATCGCAGTGTGGCCCTTTCGTAAGCATTTCTGGGCTTTAAGAAGAGAGATGATGTTCTCAACAGCACTTCTCTTGTCGCCACGAATCATGAGAGGTTCTCTACCTAAACCAGGAATACGAACGATTTTCTCGTTGCAAAGAATCTCTGCTCGGTGTTGGGATAACCAATCCATCCCAATGACAACGTCGAAACTACCCAAGACAATAGGAATAAGATCAATAGAGAAGGTCTGGTTAGCGAGAATAAGCTGGCAACCCTTGACTACGTGTGAGGCTTCCAAACTCTTACCATTAGCTAGCTCTACGGTGTGCTTGTCGCTCAGGGGTGTAGGAATACGCTTAAGCATCTTACTAACTTCTAGTGACACATAGCTAGTATCGGCACCCGAATCAAATAAGACTGTAACATAAAAGTCGTCGAGAAGGAACTTACCCGTCACCACGTTGGGATCATTCCTTGCTTCACCTTGACCAATCACGAACACACGCCCCCTAGCACCATTGTTGTTGTTGTTCCCATTGTTACCATTCCCCTGATTGTTGTTGTTGTTCTGGTTCAGTTGGGGACAATCCTTCTTGAAGTGGCCTTCAGCTCCACACTGAAAGCATCCTTTGTTGTTACCCTGCTGCTGTCGCTGGTTCTGCTGAGGTTGCTGACGATTCTGATTGACGGGGTATGCGCTTCTGCAATCCTTTGCAACATGACCAGGCTTGTTGCACCGATGACAGTTGCCCCTGGTGCATGGCCCACTGTGGTGTAGGTTGCAACGATTGCACTTGGGGTGATTCCCCTTGTACCCACCATGACTTTGACCACCAGACGATTGCTGACTGGGGCTCTTGTGATCGTACGTCTTTCTCTGCTGAGACTGAGATTGCACAGAAGTTGAACCCCTGCTTGAAGTTCCATCCCATTTCCGTTTATCCCCACTAGAAGCACCAGAAGTAGTTGCAGCACCTATACGCTTCGGTAACTTGTTCTGCTCCACCGCTTGGTCAGTGAGACGGTGAGCCAACTGTACAACCTGCTGGATAGTAGTCAAGTTCGCTGAAGTCACATGACTTTGGATATCTGGCACCAAGCCCTTGAGATAGAGTTCAATTCGCTTATACGGAGGGTCCACCATAGTAGGACACAACAAGGCAAGCTCATGCGATCTCTTAGTGTATGCCTCAATCTCCGACCCCGACATCTTAAGATTGTAGAACTCATCTTCCAGTTTGTGAATGTCGTCACGACTGCAGTATTCCTCCCTGATCATTTCCTTGAAAGTTTCCCATGGGGTGGCGTTGGCAGCAACCAACCCTAACATTTGCACTTGAGCATTCCACCACGTGAGGGCCAAACCCTCGAGAGTACCTGTAGCATACTTCACCCTGCGCGCCTCAGGGCATTCACACATTTCGAACACAGACTCCAGTTTCTCAAACCAGTGTAGGAGACCTACTGCTCCTTCAGTTCCGCTAAAAGTTGTGGGTCGACAGTCCATAAAGGTCTTAAAAGTGCACACCGGTGCCTGAGCATATTGACCTAAGGTAGGTGAAAGAAAGACAGAGTTTAACACAAAGGTTGGTTCACGAGAGTTGGATCCAAATGATCCTAGAACAATTTCGGACTGCAGGATATACCTCCTGCATGTGCAGCTGCGAGCGCTGCGGCAACTCGTTCGTTGATCAAAGCCGTCAACTGGGCTTGTGTCATGTTAACGCGTCCAGACATGGTTCTTCATAATAAGAGTAATACGTGTGAGAGAGGTTCGCGAAAGTACGATAGTAGGACAGAGTAAGCACACACGTGTTCAAACAACAGTAGTTATACTAATCAAGCATACCTTGAGCAATGTACTACGCAACTAACAAGTAGGCAATATACATACATCATATTACCTAGAACGTCGAGCCTTGCATGAGGAGCGAAGTGTCGTTGTGGACCGTTGAGCACTGTTCCGGTTATAGTCTGGTTTTAACAAAAACGTTTCTCCTTTATTAAAACCAAGTTCACTATAACCAATGGCTCTGATACCAATCTGTCACACCCCCAAAATCCCACCTGCGGAGTACTACCGCTTGGAGGCGTGACTGACCAGGATCCAGCCACCAATCATACTGAACAATCATATAAGCAGTTATAAAAGTTTAACCAATACGATTGGTGTTTCAAAACAAACAAGTTAAGTTGCAAGCGGAAGCATAAGTTTAAAGTTATAACATAAGTTCAAAAGTTTCAAGTTTAACATAGCACGTAACAATCCGTGTCCCACAACGATCCTCCTCCATGCAAGCTCCAGCTGAGTACCTATGGTCCTGCAAAGCATGTAGTAACGAGTCAACAACTAGTTGAGTGAGTTCACGGTTGGGTGTTCGTTTTAGTTATTCCGAAAACAGTTTCCTTTAACTGGCATCCTGCCGTGGGGGTTACCCCATAGTTTAAAACGTGACATGTTCATTCCCAGTTACTCTGGCACTCCGGCCGTGGGGGCTACCCCATGTAGTTATCAGGCATTTCGGCCGTGGGGGCTACCCCATGCGTACACTAGACTCGTTACCATATCGACTGCTGACTGTAGTCATGTTTATGTGCCCTGAAAAACATCAATGTCTATCATCATTGACGTGCCCCAGATCCATTAGTTCACGCCCGTCCTCTGCGGCACGGTGTGAGGCTTGTCAGACCTAAATAGCGCTATCTAACTAATGACCCGCTCGCCATTGGCCCGGCGATTAGTCGATACAAAAAGGAGGGACTTCGTGATAGAGTTTTAGTCTAGTACGTTTATCCGTCCATCCGGACGAGGAATCACATTCCTGAACCACTGACGTCCTACCCAAGGAGGACGAGGAATCCACGTTCCTTAACCCCGTTCCCAACCCAGGGAATCCCATGCTTTGTAGAGGGTGTGAACTCACCTTGGTTTGCTCGGCAGTTAATCACAGAAAGATCAATCAAGTTGCAAGTAGTCAATTACGTCCTAACACGGATATCACTTATAATCAGATTCAAGCCAGCAATGCACGTATGTTCAACACGTATGGCAAACACGTTTAACAGTAACAGTATTTCAATCAACAGTAGCACATACGGTTCACAAGTTCAGCCCAACTACTTAAGCCCAAACACGTAATAGCAGTTAACACAGAAGCCCACAAGGCCGGCCCATTAACTAAGGCCCATAAGTGTGGTCTCGAGTCGCAACCGGACTCGCAAGCATGGTCTCGAGTCATGCTGTTTGTGCTGATCTCAGGTGGTTGCGAGTCGCAACCGGTGTCGCAACCATGGTTTCGGCTTGTCATGCTGAGGTCTCGAGTCGCAACGGGACTCGTAACCTGTGGTCTCGGCTTGTCCTGTTATGGTTGCGAGTCGCAACCGCGTGGTCTCGAGTCATCACGCTGTGGTTGCGAGTCGCAACTGGGTGATTGCGAGTCATAAGCTGTCGTTTTCATGTTCACGTGTTGATGCAGATGCATCAGTCCCATTAGTACAATGTAATCAGGCCCAAATCAGGAAACAACCAATAGAATTTCACTAACAGTTTTCCTAATCAGGCTATTAGTCAAAGTGGATCAAAATCACAAGGGTTTTTCAATCTTCAACTATCATTCAAAGTGTTCTTCAAATATTCAAACATATATTCAAGTTCTTCATAACATAAACAACACTTATTCAAGCAAAACTATGAACAACTATCAAGATACAATTTACTAGCATGCATCCTACATGACAAACATACTCATTAGCCGATTTGTTTAGTATAAACACCCAAACTTTTCGGATCCAAATCCAAGTGCAACCATTATCATCATTCACCTTTTTAACATACAATGAACCCATTTTTAACATCAAGCATTTATGCATAGTTCAACACATAACAAGAACATTCATGAACCGATTTTTCAAAACATCATGCATAACTAAGTTAACTACCATATTATCACATAATCTCATCATACAAACATAACATGAACATACTATCACTAAGCATTCAACCATAATCATCAAGAAACACTAACCGGTTGATGGGTTTCGAGGGTGTGTGTGAAGCTTCCAACCGTGTGTGTGTGTGAGCCGATCCAAGTCCAAATCCGAGAATGAGAAGTGTGTTTGTGTTCTAGAGTTCTAGTGAGAGAGAAGATAGGAGAGTGTGTGTGTTGTGATGTTCAACAAAATGGCAAAAACTAACTAAGGTGTGGTATATATAGGCTAGTTCAAGTGATGCACCCTTCATGGGTTTCGAGTGGGGGTTACGGCCCAAATGGCCCAACCGGCCAAGGGTTCTCGGCCCAAAGGCCCATTCGGTCACTATTCACTCGAGACCTCATGGTCTCGAGTCGGGTTCTTTGTTCTCGGGTTGGGTTCTCGGTTCACATAAAACACGTACACATATATATATATACAAATGCACACACAGCAAAGCACATAAAAGTTCACGTTTATCATTAAGTTTAACCGGACAGCTAGTCACATAACGTACAAGCAAGTTACAACGAAAGGTTCTAAATTTCGAGTTGTCACATATTTACTTGTTTCTTCGGAATTCAAGCATTCTGTTTCAAACGACACTTCCATAGAGCTTCTATTGTTTGACCCGATATCCCGGGTTCTTAGTCTTAAAATTTATATAACCAATTTAATAACGTGGTACAATCCACCACTTAACGAAATATGAGACTTTCAAGTCCCTATTCTCATGATTCTTTTATAAAAGCATCTTTTGACCCGTTTGGCTAATTAGTGAAAACAATCACTTTGTTGACATGCCAAACTAAATTCTAAGTCCTTATTTTGACCCGTTTGATGGTCGAGTGTACTTCGTCACTTAAACGACGCATCAAACGCATCCTTTACACTACAACATCAATTACATATCAAACCAAAGCATTTAAGCATAAGTTAACGGGACTAAGTCACGTACCTTCAAAGCACACCTTTTCCGCGGGTATCACCTCCGGCGTGTCCACTTGACGTTCCGGATTCCTTGCCTAAAGAGTCCAATTCATAACAAGATTAGAACTCTTTTTCATAAGCTTTAACGCATTCATTCATTAGATATGTAAATCTGCGTTTTTAGCAATCTTTAACATTTTAATCCTCATTTAGGCGTTTTATCAAACACCTTGCGGGTCAGATTTTTACATGATCTAAACCAAGTTCATAACTTGAATTTATCACTCAAATCAACTTCAATTAGACAATATACACATATTTTAACATCAACAATTTCAGAGATTATCTCACAATTTCAGTTTTCACTAGAACAAGAGTCTTAATCCTAGTGTTTATCAAGTTCTACTAACTTACTAATCACCCACTATAGTGATTTTGATTCCTACAACTAACATGCAAGATTTTAACAAGAAATCATCTAGGGTTTGTCCCTAGACTTCACATTACTTCCAATTTCATGTTTTACAACACATAATCAAGCTCAACCTTCGATTTCAATCTCATGCAAGAATTTGAGTTGTATCAAAATAACCTAATTTGACATACCTTATGACCCCCTTGACGAGGTGATCACGATTCTATGTTTAGATTCCGATTTCAACTGAATTTTGGCCTTCAATTTGAGAGTTTAGTAGATTTTTAGGTTTTGGAAGTGTGGGTGTCGCCCCCTTCCTTCTGTTGATCGACCAGGCCTCATTTTGAGGTGTTTGGTTTGTTTTATTTTACTAATATTAGTATTTTAAGTTTCTATTTTAACAACTTTAGTCCCTCCACTCTTATTTAGTTTATATTCTTGGCCTTTTAACTCATTCAAGTGTTACTACAAGACTCTTAACTAACTAGGTTATTTATCCTAGTTAGTTTATTCTTGTTTATTATACACTTTATAATTCTAGTATAAAGTTTTGAAATTTCGGAATGTTACAAGTCCACCCCCCTTAAAGAGGGTTTCGTCCCCGAAACCGAACTACGTACCGAATAACGTTGGGTAGAGCCGTTGCATTTCTTCTTCGGACTCCCACGTAGTATCCGCACCCTTACGGTGTTCCCATTTAACCTTCACTTGGTTGATCTTTTTGTTTCTCAAACTCTTCACTTTACGATCTAGAATTTCAATTGGCCTTACCGCGTAGTTAAGGCTGTTATCCACCTCGATATCGTTGTAGTGGACACGAGCAGTTTCGTCCGCTAAACATTTACGAAGATGTGACACGTGGAATGTGCTGTGTACTCCACTCAACTCCTCAGGTAGCTCGAGACGGTATGCTACCTTTCCAACCCGTTCCACGATTTCGAATGGCCCGATAAATCTTGGGCTCAATTTTCCTCTTTTTCTAAATCGAATTATCCC
Organism: Helianthus annuus; assembly: GCF_002127325.2. Lineage (NCBI taxonomy): Eukaryota > Viridiplantae > Streptophyta > Magnoliopsida > Asterales > Asteraceae > Helianthus > Helianthus annuus. Next base: position 139,715,193 of record NC_035436.2, read on the forward strand.
CTTCCACGGCGATACTTTCAACATTACCTTATCGCCCACTTGAAATTCTATTGGCCTCATTCGTTTATCCGCATAGGATTTTTGTCGATCCTGAGCTGCTTTTAAGTGAGTGCGGATCAAGTCGATCTTACAATTTGTAGCTCGGATTATATCAGTCTGAGCTAAACCCCGCGGACCAACTTCTCCCCAACAAACTGGGGTTCGGCACTTTCTACCATATAACATCTCGTATGGAGCCATTTTAATACTCGCGTGATAGCTGTTGTTATATGAAAATTCGACTAAGGGTAAATGGACATCCCAACTGCCCCCAAAGTCGATAATGCAAGCACGCAACATATCTTCCAACATTTGTATTGTTCTCTCACTTTGCCCATCCGTTTGTGGATGGTAAGCAGTGCTAATGAACAGCTTGGTTCCCATTTGCTCTTGGAAACCACGCCAAAAGTCCGAAGTAAACCGGGTATCTCTGTCGGACACTATGGATATCGGTACTCCGTGACGCGCCACAATCTCATTGGTATACACTTCTGACATCTTCTCTGATGTATAAGTCTCACGAATCGGAATAAAATGTGCACTTTTTGTCAATCGATCTACAACTACCCATATGGCGTCAAAACCACGGCTAGTTTTGGGCAGTTTGGTCAGCAGGTCCATCGTAATTTGTTCCCACTTCCAAATTGGAATGTCTAATGGCTGCAGCTTACCGTATGGTTTTTGATGCTCTGCTTTGACTTGTAAACAAGTCAGGCACTTCTCCACATACTTCACGATATCTCTTTTCATTCCGGGCCACCAATAATTTTGTTTTAAATCATTATACATCTTGGTCGCCCCCGGATGTATTGAATAACGAGATTTATGGGCCTCGTCTAGTAAAAGTGATTTGGCTTCACATGTGTTTGGAACCCAAATCCTCCCAAATCGAGTTTTTAGTCCTTGGTTGCCGTCCTCCAAGTCTTTTAACTGCCCTACTATTCTTTCCTTTTTCACATTCTCTTCTTTTATTGCTTCACTTTGGGATTTCCGAATTTGGTCGAGCAATCCCGATGTCACAATTAGTTGCATCGATCGGACTCGAATAGGCGCATAATCTGTCTTTCGGCTTAACGCGCCCGCTACCACATTAGCCTTCCCGGGATGATAATGTATATCACAATCAAAGTCCTTGACAGTCTCCAACCACCGCCTTTGTCTCATATTTAATTCCTTCTGATCAAAGAAATACTTTAAGCTTTTGTGGTCGGTAAAAATAGTGAACTTTACCCCGTACAGATAATGCCTCCATATTTTCAGGGCGAACACCACTGCCGCTAATTCGAGGTCATGAGTAGGATATCTCTTTTCATGAGTTTTCAGCTGCCGTGAGGCATAGGCTATAACCTTGCCTCATTGCATCAGAACGCAGCCAAGCCCTGAATGCGAGGCATCCGAGTAAACTGCCATATCATCCGTTCCATCCGGTAATGACAATACCGGTGCTTGTGTCAATTTTTCCTTAAGCGTTTGAAATGCCTTTTCTTGGTCCTCACCCCAAATAAACTTTTCCTCCTTGCGGGTTAGTTTGGTCAGTGGCATGGCAATTTTGGAGAAATCTTGTATGAACCTCCGGTAATAACCCGCAAGCCCCAAAAAGCTTCTGATTTCCGAGGGATTCTTTGGTGGATTCCATTTTGCCACAGCTTCTATTTTTGACGGGTCTACTAGCACCCCGTTTGCATTAATGACGTGCCCGAGAAATTGCACATCTCGCAACCAGAAGGCACATTTTGAAAATTTTGCACACAACTTTTCTTTTCTGAGCGTCTCCAAGACTTCGTACAAATGTCTTGCATGTTCCGTTTCGTCCTTTGAGTATATTAAAATGTCGTCAATAAACACTATTACCGACTTATCTAACATAGACTTGCAGACCCGGTTCATGAGGTCCATGAAGGCCGCGGGCGCATTTGTTAACCCAAAGGACATCACCAGGAATTCGTAATGTCCGTACCGCGTACGGAAAGCCGTCTTCGGTATATCTTCCTCCTTGACTCTCAACTGGTGGTACCCCGATCTAAGGTCAATCTTTGAAAACCATTTAGCACCTTGCAATTGATCGAATAAGTCGTCAATTCTTGGAAGTGGATATCGATTTTTCACCGTGAGTTTGTTTAACTCGCGGTAATCGATGCACATACGCATACTCCCATCCTTTTTCTTAACGAACAACACCGGTGCGCCCCACGGTGACACACTTGGGCGAATAAAGCCCTTGTCGAGGAGATCTTGAATTTGAGACATTAACTCTTGCAATTCTGAGGGTGCAAGCCGATACGGCGCCTTGGCCACGGGTTTCGCGCCCGGAATCAATTCGATCCCGAACTCTATTTCCCGTTCCGGCGGTATTCCCGGTAGGTCTTCCGGGACACATCGGCGTATTCGCGTATTACCGGCACATCTTCAATCTTTAGCGACCCTTTGTTTGGTTCATTCGCATATATCATGAATGCCCTACATCCGTGCTTCATGAGCTTGTAAGCTTTTATCATCGAGCACATAACAGGTTTTCCTTCCTTCTCACCACGTATGATAATCGATTTCCCACTTGGAGATTTTAGTTTTATCTCCTTGCGGAAACACATGACTTTCGCATTATGTCGGGATAGCCAATCCATTCCGACCACTACTTGGAATTCTCCGATGGACATAGGAATTAAATCTATCGGGTATTCCTCATCACCTATGCTTATCTTACAATCTCGACATATATCACATACAAGGAAGCTTTTGTTGTCACCTATTTCTACCTCTAATGGCATAGGTAATTTTGTTAGTACAAAGGAAGGATGTCGAATAAGTCCATGTGAAATAAAGGACTTATTCGCACCCGTGTCAAATAGCACATGAGCAGGAATTGAATTTATGGCAAATATACCTGAGACCACATCGGGCTCCGTTTTCGCCTCCACTGCCGTTAGCTGGAAAGATCTAGCTTTTGCTTTTGGTGCTTCAGTGTGCGCACCCTTGTCTTCCCTCTTTCCGGACAATTCCGGACACTCGGATTTCTTGTGACCCGGCTGATAACATTTGTAGCATACCGAAACTTTCCCCGGGCACAATACAGCCGTGTGCCCTGTCTTCCCGCATATAGGACACGGCTTGTCCTTAAACCGGCACTCACCCTTGTGCCCTTTCCCACATACTTTACAGCTTGGCGAGCTACTTTTTCCTTCTTGCTTCTTTGATGAGTCGTTTACGCGTGCCTTTTTCGTGGGACTTGGATTAACCACTTGCGTCCTTCTTTCACCCCTCTCAATTTGTTTCTTCAACTCTATCTCTCTTTCCCGAGCGGCGTTAATGATTTCGGTGAGGGTTTCGTATTTTGAGGGAGTCATGAACTCCCGATACTCCGCGCTTAGCATATTATAATAATAATACACCTTCTGTTCTTCGGTCATCACCAATTCATCACAAAACCTTAATTTGTCAAGAAAGGTTCCCGTGATTTTATCAATGGATTCGCCCTTCTGCCTAAGCTGGATAAATTCTTCTTTGATTCGATTAATAACCGCCTTGGGACTGTGATGTTTAAGGAAGGGTACCTTAAACTCATCCCATGTCATCGCCTTCGCTTCTTCGCTACCGATTTCCTTTTTCTTATTATCCCACCAGTCTTTTGCTTGACCTCTCAGTTGACCCGTGCCATACGCCACGAAGTCATTCGCGTCACAGTGGGTTCTCTCAAATACCCCTTCTATATCACTTAACCACCTTTGGCACACTATCGGATCCACTTCTCCGTTGTAGAGTGGTGGTTTGCATGCCATAAATTCTTTGTACGAGCAACCCTTACGCTCTACCAATTTCTCCTTGGCTAAATTTGCATTATCCTCCAGTTTCTTTATCCTTTCATCCACCACTGATAACACCGTGGTTTGGATTTTATCGATGAAACCCGACAAACTATTCTCGATTGCTTTTCCTACCTCTTCAGCAATCACTTCTCTCATTTGTTCGGTGACTCTTGGCACCGCTTCGTCATTTCCCTTATCCGTCATCTTTGAAACTGAAATGTTTACATTTAAACGTTAAACATTTCGTTTATAACATTGCTTCTTTTGTTTTGGTTTAGTCAAGTTCTCAACTTGCTTTAACCGTTTAAATTTGGTGCACTTCCCGGGTTTGAGTGTGTTAACACACTCTTCCCATGCCCTTTAACTTCTTTCTTATTCACATATAGAACATAATTTGTTAACATAATAAGTTAACTCTTACCGGACGATCGATCAAGCTTGAACCGAACACTTTTGTTGACAACCTTAAGCTCTGATTACCAATTTGTAACACCCTTAATAATTTAACAGAATTTAACTAAAAATTTTATGAAACTTTATAAAATTCAGAGTTTACAAAATCATTTTCTTTAAAACCATACACACTTGTGGAGATACCAACCACATCCAAGATAGTGCATAACTAGATTAAAGTAACCCTTGCTAGTAAACTAATCACTAGTTTGAGGGATTTAAAAACACGATCAACAAAAGAAATTACATCATGTTTAAAGTTTAGACAAAATTAAGTTTAGTGCGGAAGCTTCGAAATATGTGTTCGGTTCTTGACATGTACTTGATCGCCATCCGGGAGGACCTCATTCATACCTGAAGTCAAACACTAAAAACATTAGTTTGGACTTTAATAAGTTACATATGAACAATCCCCGACATCAAAAATTAACGAACAAAACATAATTTTTCTGGGTTCCACCGTAACTTACGGTGTCACCGTAAGTTACGGTGAAGCTGGGATGTTTTTGGTTCTGCCGTAACTCAGGAGGATCTCACCGTAACAGTTTGAGCTCCACCGTAAATTACGGTGGAACCGTAATTTACGGTGGGCTCTGCACATTTACCCTTTTACTATTTTTCAACTTTACAAGTTCATAACTTTTTACTCGCTTGTCTGTTTTAGCCGATTCTTTTTACTATGAGTCCGTAATGAAATTACGGATTCAACCATGTAATTTTTATATCGCGGAAACCAAGATTCCGACAATCGGTTCACAATTTCCTTGTCTCAATTATCCAACCCATTAGTGAAGATGCATAGCACCTCATCCCCATTCTTAAAACCTTTTTGACGTAATTACCCAAATTCCCGGGCTCATCTATTTGATGTATTTGTGCCATTCCATGGCTTTGCGTTCCCGTAGGACTATTTACTTGTTTCTTCGGAATTCAAGCATTCCGTTTCAAACGACACTTCCATAGAGCTTCTATTGTTTGACCCGATATCCCGGGTTCTTAGTCTTAAAATTTATATAACCAATTTAATAACGTGGTACAATCCACCACTTAACGAAATATGAGACTTTCAAGTCCCTATTCTCATGATTCTTTTATAAAAGCATCTTTTGACCCGTTTGGCTAATTAGTGAAAACAATCACTTTGTTGACATGCCAAACTAAATTCTAAGTCCTTATTTTGACCCGTTTGATGGTCGAGTGTACTTCTTCACTTAAACGACGCATCAAACGCATCCTTTACACTACAACATCAATTACATATCAAACCAAAGCATTTAAGCATAAGTTAACGGGACTAAGTCACGTACCTTCAAAGCACACCTTTTCCGCGGGTATCACCTCCGGCGTGTCCACTTGACGTTCCGGATTCCTTGCCTAAAGAGTCCAATTCATAACAAGATTAGAACTCTTTTTCATAAGCTTTAACGCATTCATTCATTAGATATGTAAATCTGCGTTTTTAGCAATCTTTAACATTTTAATCCTCATTTAGGCGTTTTATCAAACACCTTGCGGGTCAGATTTTTACATGATCTAAACCAAGTTCATAACTTGAATTTATCACTCAAATCAACTTCAATTAGACAATATACACATATTTTAACATCAACAATTTCAGAGATTATCTCACAATTTCAGTTTTCACTAGAACAAGAGTCTTAATCCTAGTGTTTATCAAGTTCTACTAACTTACTAATCACCCACTATAGTGATTTTGATTCCTACAACTAACATGCAAGATTTTAACAAGAAATCATCTAGGGTTTGTCCCTAGACTTCACATTACTTCCAATTTCATGTTTTACAACACATAATCAAGCTCAACCTTCGATTTCAATCTCATGCAAGAATTTGAGTTGTATCAAAATAACCTAATTTGACATACCTTATGACCCCCTTGACGAGGTGATCACGATTCTATGTTTAGATTCCGATTTCAACTGAATTTTGGCCTTCAATTTGAGAGTTTAGTAGATTTTTAGGTTTTGGAAGTGTGGGTGTCGCCTCCTTCCTTCTGTTGATCGACCAGGCCTCATTTTGAGGTGTTTGGTTTGTTTTATTTTACTAATATTAGTATTTTAAGTTTCTATTTTAACAACTTTAGTCCCTCCACTCTTATTTAGTTTATATTCTTGGCCTTTTAACTCATTCAAGTGTTACTACAAGACTCTTAACTAACTAGGTTATTTATCCTAGTTAGTTTATTCTTGTTTATTATACACTTTATAATTCTAGTATAAAGTTTTGAAATTTCGGGATGTTACAGCATATAGTAGAAACTTGTTAACAAAACTCGTATGGTTTATATTATTCAGAAAACATGATTGTGTGACATTGTTTCAAAATCGTTTACCCAAGTGATCTAGATAACGCAACGATATATAATGTGTTAAAAGCACTTAAATATAGGAAGTTCCAGCAGTGTATCTACCATGCTTTTAACACATTACACCCGCCCCGTTACCTAATCACTTCCCTAACCCAATGGTTCAGACAGTTACAAATGGTTCACATATGTCAAATGGTTACAAATGGTTCATATCAATCAAATGATTACAAATGGTTCACATACATCCAAAGATTACAAATGGTTCTCATACATCCCATGATTACAAATGGTTCCCATACATCGAATGGTTACAAATGGTTCACATCATTGAGTGGTTACAAATGGTTCTCATAAATCAGAGGTTACAAATGGTTCAAACAGTTCAAAATGTAAAACAATGGGCTAGCATGTTAAGTGAACATACATAGCAAAACATAATGAAATCATGTACTAATAGTGTACTAATGAACATAGCAAGTATATGATATGAAAACATGGAAAGCATGAAAGTAACAAGTAAGCACATGTCTTTCACCCCAAAACGTTTGAAAAACAGTAAAAGAGGGGACTATGTACTCACTTGAGGGTGCTTAGAAGTCTTGAACAACAACCAAGCAAAGCTAGAGGGATCACAGAATCAAACGGCACCTAATATAGGTAACTATGTTAATAAACGGACCTAATTGGAGGATCGAGTAGCATGAGGGTTCGTAAACCAAATGAGTGTAAGAACTCATGCAATATGGTTTAACAAAGCCTACATACTAAAGCGAAACCTATGCTAAGTGCTTACGATCCATTACGACTCATTAAGATAGCTTACACTACTTTAACGCGTCGTTCGCGTAAAACGCATTCGGAACGTCTAACTAGTCCTATGACAAGTATTATATTTCTTAACATGTCTAATAATGTTACCTAATCAGTTTAGATGCCAAAATTTAGGTTACATATGCATAAAATGAATTTATGCGCAAAAAGGGCATTTTGGTAATTTTCCGAAGGCATATAAATTACCTATCATACCACTAACTAAACGAAGTAATCATAAGGTATAACCTCGGAAGGTTATTTCCTATACAACTATGGTCACTAAACATGTTTGGTTGGATCCTAATGATCGACCAAACGGGTCTAGTTCGAAAGGCTATGCGGTTGTTTAGACCGCTTGACTTACGACTCTACATAAGCACTAAACCTAAAGTGACGAGCTAAACATGTTAAAACATGTTTAACGAAGTTAGAAAACAGGTTTGGTATCAAAACAAACAGATTTGATACCTAAAAGTAGTTTGGTTACAAAATACGCAAGAATACGCATTTTGGCCGAAAGTACGACTCGCCACTATGCCTAGATAACGTGGTAATCAGTAGGTATAGTCATAAGAGACTAAAAACATCGCGATTAAGCTCACGTTATGAAGTTCAAACGAACTTCGTATTCACCATAAACTAGTCAATGCAGAAAGTCAAACAAAGTTTGACTTTCACACTAAAAATGCATAAAAGAACGAAAGAGGACTTACAAAAGGTCCAAGGAGGTTTGATCCAATTTATTCTCAGGTATGAAGTGCAAGAATTCAACTTAGAGAATGAAAATCAGATCAAATGTGAGTTTGAGAGCAAAGGGGGTGGGGTTTGTATAGTTTTTGCACAACCGTTAAGATCGTTCATCGTAAAACGAGCTTTGATCTCATCCGTACACATGTGCCCATGGTTTTGTGAAACCATGGGAGCCCCTAGTTTCATTAAAACCATGTGAAAATGAGGGGAACAGCTGGAACAAGCTGGAATTTTGATTTTTCATTTTGGTCCCTTCCTAAGATAACTATGGCAAAATGTCAATTTTGGTCCCTGAATGTGCAAAACATGGTTTTTGATACATTTTTGACACGTTTAAGCCCCGTTAATCCCATTTCAAGGCTCTAAAATGAAGTTCATGTATAGGGAACATGAAACATGCTCAAAAATAACTCGGATGTCGGTTTGTTGGGTCGTACGGTTGCGTTGTTCGGTTAATTACGACGAAACACGGACGAATGCGAAAAACGATCCAACTTACGCGACGAGCCAATCACTAAAATAAAATATTTTAATGATTACATAAAGTTTTGGATGTTCGGATGTATTCAGAATGTAAGATATGCGCGAAAATGCAAACTTATGCACTTTTTGACGCTTTTAGTCCCTGAATGACCAAAAAGTTTATTTTAGCACACCGAACCCATCAAAGCCTATTTCTAAGCTATGTAAAGGATATTTAGGGTATGTTTAACTTATGGTCATGTTCCGGAATGTTCGTTACAGTACAAATCGACATACATTGGCAGTTTGTCAAAATTAGTCCCTGTAAGCAAATAAACTTATTTCGCCACACCAAACCCTCCAAAACTTATTTCTAAGTTATGTAAAGGTTATTTAAGGTATGTTAAGCCTATTTCATTATTCCGGAGTGTTTGTTGCATTAAACTGGTTATATTTGCACATCAGTGCACGTATAACCTTCCAGAAAGCGATTTAATGCTTGAAATCGAACAAGAATTGATATGTGCAAAAGATACACATATTTATAAAAATCCCAAGTATGAAATACAATATTTAATTGGTTGGTATTTGTTTGATGGTCGCAGAGGCACAGGTGTCACAGTCTCCCCTACTTTAGGAAATTTCGTCCCGAAATTTATTCGTAGGAGTCTGTCTGTGACGCTGTGTTAAATATTTGTCTTGCATGGAATCTAGGGTGTTTATCTATTTCCGTAGAATAACCCATCAAAGATATGTAAGGCATAATCCTGTTATTTCTCTCAACGGACATTCTTCAGAAACAAAAATGAACGGAATGAGTCATTTTCCTCAATGGGTATTCTTCAGAAATGGAAATGAAGGAAGAAAAATCAAGGATATTTATTTCCCTTGATGGATATTCTTCAGAAACGAAAATGAACGGAATGAGTCATTTTCCTCAATGGGTATTCTTCAGAAATGGAAATGAAGGATTAAACAAAAGGATATTCATTTCCCTCGATGGGTATTCTTCATAAACAAAAATGCACGGAATGAGTCATTTTGCTCAATGGGTATTTTTCAGAAACGGAAATGAAAGATTAAACAAAAGGATATTCATTTCCCTCGATGGGTATTCTTCAGAAACGAAAATGCACGGAATGAGTCATTTTCCTCAATCGTATTCTTCAGAAACGAAAATGAAGGATTAAACAAAAGGATATTCATTTCCCTCGATGGGTATTCTTCAGAAACGAAAATGCACGGAATGATTCATTTTCCTCAATGTCAGAAACGGAAATGAAGGATTAAACAAAAGGATATTCATTTCCCTCGATGGGTATTCTTCATAAACAAAAATGCACGGAATGAGTCATTTTTCTCAATGGGTATTCTTTAGAAATGGAAATGAAGGATTAAACAAAAGGATATTCATTTCCCTCGATGGGTATTCTTCAGAAACGAAAATGCACAGAATGAGTCATTTTCCTCAATGGGTATTCTTCAGAAATGAAAATGAAGGAATAAACAAAAGGATATTCATTTCCCTGGATGGGTATTCTTCAGAAACGAAAATGCACGGAATGAGTCATTTTCCTCAATGGGTATTCTTCAGAAACGGAAATAAAGGATTAAACAAAAGGATATTCATTTCGCTCGATGGGTATTCTTCAGAAACGAAAATGCACGGAATGAGTCATTTTCCTCAATGGGTATTCTTCAGAAACAGAAATGAAGGATTAAACAATAGGATATTCATTTCCCTCGATGGGTATTCTTCAGAAATGAAAATGAACAGAATGAGTCATTTTCCTCAATGGGTATTCTTCAGAAACGGAAATGAAGGATTAAACAAAAGGATATTCATTTCCCTCGATGGGTATTCTTCAGAAACGAAAATGCACGGAATGAGTCATTTTCCTCAATGGGTATTCTTCAGAAACGGAAATGAAGGATTAAACAAAAGGATATTCATTTCCCTTAATGGGTATTCTTCAGAAACGAAAATGAACGGAATGAGTCATTTTCCTCAATGGGTATTCTTTAGAAACGGAAATGAAGGATTAAACAAAAGGATATTCATTTCCCTCGATGGGTATTTTTCAGAAACGAAAATGCACGGAATGAGTCATTTTGCTCAATGGGTATTCTTCAGAAACGGAAATGAAAGATTAAACAAAAGGACATTCATTTCCCTCGATGGGTATTCTTCAGAAACGCAAATGCACGGAATGAGTCATTTTCCTCAATGGGTATTCTTCAGAAACGGAAATGAAGGATTAAACAAAAGGATATTCATTTCCCTCGATGGGTATTCTTCAGAAAAGAAAATGCACGGAATGAGTCATTTTCCTCAATGTCAGAAACGGAAATGAAGGATTAAACAAAAGGATATTCATTTCCCTCGATGGGTATTCTTCAGAAACAAAAATGCACGGAATGAGTCATTTTCCTCAATGGGTGTTCTTCAGAAATGGAAATGAATAGGGTTAACTCTAGACACATGACAAAACTTGTTGTGGTTTCTGTGCACTAAATTCCATAATTATGTACGCGTCCATAATTACGTAATTCCTTGCACAGTCCGCACAATGCATTTCATAATGTGTAGGGGAAGAAAATCAAACCTGTGATGAGTGTGACTAGACTTCCATAGGGTCCTTTTAATTAGATCGACAACTGATCTCTTTAGTTAGACCACCAAGGAGTCTTTTCAGCTATATCATCACATGATATTCCTAACCAGATTTTTGGATCAATCTGTTTAACTAGACCACTCAAGGGGTCCAATTATAGAATAGTACTTCATAACCCAAGGGACTTAACTACAGTGTAGAAGTCCATTAAGGATTTGAGATAGTACCCTTGGATATCCTACTATGAATCCCTTATACGAAGATATGGAAGATTCTACGAGGATTTGGATAACAAAAATTTGGATCACAGAAAAAACATAAAAGGGAACACATAAGCACATAATCACATAATTGTTTAACTTAACCTTTAATTTGTTATCTTTGGACACGGATATTTAAAGCACACCAGGAATCCAATCCGTGGATTTCATTTGGCACTTTAACCATTTTCAAGGATCTAACTATGAAGATAGGAAAATCTTAATAGGAATTCGGCTCTGTCCTTATTGAATCGTAATGTACGTATTGAATCATACAAAGAATTTAATTAAGGCCCCGATGAACGATACCCATCCACAAGGATCTAATTATGAGGATAGAAAGATCCTATATGGATTTTGGAATTTGTGTAACGAGAGGTGTTTGGACACCTTGCACTAGGCATGCTTAAGTCGATACACAAGGTAGAAAGTTCATGAGGTTGAGGCGCTAGATATGCCAAGGCGACATATGAAGCAGAATTTGAAAGTTGAGCAGCAGCAGGATTTGTAACAGTTTTGCTTTGGATTGCAAAGCGGCACATGTTAACCAAATGTCCCCATCGTCCACCGTGGGTACATTTGAAACAGAGTATTTGATTCGGATGATGACGGTAGCATTGATTGCACCAAGGAGCAGTGCCCTTATACGGCTTCATCCCTGAGGCGAGTCATGGTAATAGCTAAATCAACGGTCCTCTAGAGTACGACACCTATTTGCTGGGTAATTGCGGCACCTGGTTCGGACATTTGAGTGTTGTTGCGATGAAGAGGCATCTTGGAGATAATGGAAGGCATAGGAGGAAACAAGCGAAAGATAGTCAAAAGAAAATGACAACGCATGAAGATTGTGACCATTTGTTTGTTACCAAAGGCAAACAAATGAGATAGTGACTAATCAAAGTAAGCGGGTCCCATTAATGTATCGCGAAGACATGCTTTAGCCTATAAGTGGACACTCACTCCAAGAGTTCCCAGGTAAGAATGACTGGTCCGATTATGTGGATTTGTACGAACACTCTAGCCTTAGACAGAAAACTCAGAGTACAGGCGTCCACCCTTCCGGATTTCACGTGTTCACATTATAAGACCCAAACTTTAACGGGATCTTGAAAACTTTGAAGGTTCAAAACAATATAATAAATCATCCTAGAACAGATGATTAGTTTTCAAAGCAGATTCAAAATTTATATTCTAATTGTGGTTGTCACTTAAGGATAAGTGACAGTAAGGTTTTAAAACTAAACACAAGATAACTTGTGTTAGGATCCTAGGAAGGTTATAGTCTAGGTCAAAGCATTACTAATAACCTAATTCCCTATAACCATTGGCTCTGATACCAACTTTTATGTCACACCCCGACCACGTAAAACAACAAAACGTGGCGGAAATGTCGGGGAGTGTTGTAACAGAATCATTGTTTCACAACCATGGATTAAACAATTTTGTTTTATTGAATTAAATGTATTACATTACATTGGAATTTGAAACAAAACATAAACTAATAGTCTTTCATTGTTATTAAGTCACTAAGGCCTCGTCTATTCCTATGTGAGCGTACACAAATATCATCATCAATCATCATCAACTATGGTACCTGAAACACATGTGAAAATACGTCAGCATAAAAATATCGGCGAGTACATAGGATTTATGTGAGTGTCAGATTCATGGCTCGTTTTACATATTGCAATACTTATTTAAAAACCTTGTTTTGAAAAGTATGGTATTGCGACATAATTAACCAACTCAAATCAAATTTGGATATGATTTATAAAATCTCGTAGCCATGATTCTTAACTCCAAAACATTTGTTTTATGAAATCAAATTGTAAAACATATAGTAGATGTTGGTGCAGTCATCTGTCGTCTTCGTCTAATGTCGAGTCTCGGGTTCGTTGCGGACTTGATCAAGGGTTATGTCATCATCTTTGATGATGACATCACATGAGTGACATCATCAATGACATCATCACACCTAAAACAAAAGATGTTTGGTCCAATCATATAAAGGATTCCATTTGAAAAGATATATCATTTGAAGAAGTCAACCGTTTGAGAGTGATGTCCGTTTGAAAGGTTTGACTTTAGTTTGAAGACATGAAATGGTTGAAGGTCCAATAGGAGGCTGCCATTTGAAGGCCCAATCAATGAGAAGGTTCCGTTTGAAAGGCCAAATCACATGAAAGGCCCAACTGTTTGAATTATCTAATGAGTGGTGGCCGTTTGAATAGCTTCCGTTTGGTTTGTAACCGTTTGAATAGTGTGTCCGTTTGAAAATGTTTCAAACAATAGATCGACTAGTATAAATACCATTCAAACTGTCAACATTTGTAACGATCAAGCGATTGATACCGAAGTGCTGCCGGTATTTCCTCTCACTGTAAATGTTGTCAATTGATTATAAAAGAGGATTAAAGTGTAGTTCAGGCTGTTTTTGTAGTGCGTTTCTTAGTTTCCGCCTCTGAAACGTACGAGAGCTCTTCCGAACGACTCATTCAGGTCGAAACCGGTTAACAAAACTCGTATGGTTTATACTATTCAGAAAACATCATTGTGTGACATTGTTTCAAAATCGTTTACCCAAGTGATCTAGATAACGCAACGATATATAATGTGTTAAAAGCACTTATATATAGGAAGTACCAGCAGCGTATCCACCATGCTTTTAACACATTACACCCGCCCCGTTACCTAATCACTTCCCTAACCCAATGGTTCAGACAGTTACAAATGGTTCACATATGTCAAATGGTTACAAATGGTTCATATCAATCAAATGATTACAAATGGTTCACATACATCCAACGATTACAAATGGTTCTCATACATCCCATGATTACAAATGGTTCCGATACATCGAATGGTTACAAATGGTTCACATCATTGAGTGATTACAAATGGTTCTCATAATCAGAGGTTACAAATGGTTCAAACAGTTCAAAATGTAAAACAATGGGCTAGCATGTTAAGTGAACATACATAGCAAAACATAATGAAATCATGTACTAATAGTGTACTAATGAACATAGCAAGTATATGATATGAAAACATGGAAAGCATGAAAGTAACAAGTAGGCACATGTGTTTCACCCCAAAACATTTGAAAAATAGTAAAAGAGGGAATATGTACTCACTTGAGGGTGCTTAGAAGTCTTGAACAACAACCAAGCAAAGCTAGAGGGATCACAGAATCAAACGGCACCTAATATAGGTAACTATGTTAATAAACGGACCTAATCGGAGGATCGGGTAGCATGAGGGTTCGTAAACCAAATGAGTGTAAGAACTCATGCAATATGGTTTAACAAAGCCTACATACTAAAGCGAAACCTATGCTAAGTGCTTACGACCCATTACGACTCGTTAAGATAGCTTACACTACTTTAACGCGTCGTTCGCGTAAAACGCATTCGGAACGTCTAACTAGTCCTATGACAAGTATTATATTTCTTAACATGTCTAATAATGTTACCTAATCAGTTTAGATGCCAAAATTTAGGTTACATATGCATAAAATGAATTTATGCGCAAAAAGGGCATTTTGGTAATTTTCCGAAGGCATAAAAATTACCTATCATACCACTAACTAAACGAAGTGATCATAAGGTATAACCTCGGAAGGTTATTTCCTATACAACTATGGTCACTAAACATGTTTGGTTGGATCCTAATGATCGACCAAACGGGTCTAGTTCGAAAGGCTATGCGGTTGTTTAGACCGCTTGACTTACGACTCTACATAAGCACTAAACCTAAAGTGACGAGCTAAACATGTTAAAACATGTTTAACGAAG
This sequence comes from Helianthus annuus, assembly GCF_002127325.2. NCBI lineage: Eukaryota > Viridiplantae > Streptophyta > Magnoliopsida > Asterales > Asteraceae > Helianthus > Helianthus annuus. The sequence continues at coordinate 139,730,508 of NC_035436.2, forward strand.
TTAGAAAACAGGTTTGGTATCAAAACAAACAGTTTTGATACCTAAAAGTAGTTTGGTTACAAAATACGCAAGAATACGCATTTTGGCCGAAACTACGACTCCCCACTATGCCTAGATAACGTGGTAATCAGTAGGTATAGTCATAAGAGACTAAAAACATCGCGATTAAGCTCACGTTATGAAGTTCAAACGAACTTCGTATTCACCATAAACTAGTCAATGCAGAAAGTCAAACAAAGTTTGACTTTCACGCTAAAAATGCATAAAGAACGAAAGAGGACTTACAAAAGGTCCAAGGAGGTTTGATCCAATTTATTCTCAGGTATGAAGTGCAAGACTTCAACTTAAAAAATGAAAATCAGATCAAATGTGAGTTTGAGAGCAAAGGGGGTGGGGTTTATATAGTTTTTGCACAACCGTTAAGATCGTTCATCGTAAAACGAGCTTCGATCTCATCCGTACACATGTGCCCATGGTTTTGTGAAACCATGGGAGCCTCTAGTTTCATTAAAACCATGTGCAAATGAGGGGAATAGCTGGAACAAGCTGGAATTTAGATTTTTCATTTTGGTCCCTTCCTAAGATAATTATGGCAGAATGTCAATTTTGGTCCCTAAATGTGCAAAACATGGTTTTTGATGCATTTTTGACACGTTTAAGCCCCGTTAATCCCATTTCAAGGCTCTAAAATGAAGTTAAAGTATAGGTAACATGAAACATGCTCAAAAATATCTCGGATGTCGGTTCGTTTGGTCGTACGGTTGCGTTGTTCGGTTAATTACGACGAAACACGAACGAAGGCGAAAAACAATCCAAATTACGAGACGAATGGAATTTTATCATGCCAATAACTAAAATAAAATATTTTAATGATTACATAAAGTTTTGGATGTCTGGATGTATTCAGAACGTAAGATATGCGCGAAAATGCAAACTTATGCACTTTTTGACGCTTTTAGTCCCTGAATGACCAAAAAGTTTATTTTAGCACACCGAACCCCTCAAAGCATATTTCTAAGCTATGTAAAGGATATTTAGGGTATGTTTAACTTATGGTCATGTTCCGTTATGTTCGTTACAGTACAAATCGGCATACTTTCACAGTTTATCGAAATTAGTCCCTGTAAGCGAATAAACTTGATTTTGCCACACCAAACCCTTGAAAACTTATTTCTAAGTTATGTAAAGGTTATTTAAGGTATGTTTAGCCTATTTCATTATTCCGGAGTGTTTGTTGCGTTAAACTGGTTATATTTGCACATCAGTGCGCGTATAACCTTCTAGAAAGCGATTTAAAGCTTGAAATCGAACAAGAATTGATATGTGCAAAAGATATACATATTTATACAAATCCCAAGTATGAAATACAATATTTCATTGGTTTGGTATTTGTTTGATGGTTGCAGAGGCACATGTGTCATAAGAAGAATTATTGAGATAGCATTCGGATAAAAACAACTTCGTTGTTCCCGATATCACCTCTAACTCTGGCAAAGGCTTGAGCGATAGTCGTCCCTGTGTCGATTGTGCCGTGAAGGACTCCCCATCGACTTCGTTCGATGCATACATAGACCTGAGCGATCTGACATACACCTTCTTTAACGAGAGCCCGGGAAAGGGTTGGACTTGTCCACCTACATTTAGCATAGGAATCACCCTTATCGATAACCTCTTGCGTTCTCACCCAAATCTAGAGCAATTAAGGTATCTCAAGCACTTCGGTGTTGTTCCGTCCAGTAAGGAACCACCCGATTCGGATAAGTTCCTTAAAAATAGACGAAACTTCATAAACAGCCTCTCGACACGGGGCCGTGTCCAGGTCAGCACGCCCCCATGTCAACCAAAAGATTCCTTTCTGACTTTTTGTCCGAATACGAACAAAATGTGTCAGGATTTTGTCTGCACATGGGGCTATGTCCAGCCGACACGGGGCCGTGTGTAGCGTGCTGTCGTTTCCTATAAATGCAGCCAAGAATCCTTCACATTTGGACCATTCCAGTGAAAGAGATTTGGTGGGATCTTCACACATACCATCCTAGGTATTTTCTAAAAGAAGGTTCTCAACAACCATCTTGTCCTTTCCTCTCTTGTCCGTTACCTTCTTCTTCATTTTTTACCTCAACACCTCCATTAGAGCTTGAGATCACCATGGTTCCAAGCTTTATTGTGATGTTTGTTAGGTTTTTGTTCAAGGAATCTTGTTAAAAATAAGTTTTACAACATTGTTTTAAGTTATTTCTCCTAAAAAATGCTTCAAAAGTTGGAAAAATAATTTGAAACTCCAAGATTCCTTGTTCCGAAAATCTGCAGAAAGGTGAACATGAGGTCGTGCTCATTAAACACGGGGCCGTGTCCGAGGTTACTGTTACATTAAAATGAACTATTTTCAGTTTATTTTCGTAGAATGTCAAGCCAAAACAGTGGACCTTCGTCAGCACATTCCAGAAACAGTAGAAGGGAAAGAAGGTCTTCAATTAAAGCAACTCTCGTACGCTACGTGATGGCATTACGTGAAGCTCTTGATGAGATGACGTCAGTAGAGGAGGTCCTGATAGACCGTATAAATTATCTTACGGTGGGGTTGGAAAACAGTTTTCAAGAAATCAACCTCTTGCACCAGAGGTTGAACATTCTTGTGACGCCTCCCATGGAGCCAATCCTCCCTCAAGAGGATTGGAACCTAGCACTTGGAGTTAACAATCCAACCGGATGGGATGACATCCCCGCGGAACCTCCTCTTGACAATTTGCAAGAAGTCCCGGTGGAAGTTACACCCCCTCAAAATGATGATGCCAATGAGCCCACCTTTCTTCTCCCTAGGGAGATAGAAGAGTGGCTCGCCGACGTGTGAGGGACCCATGTCCGGAGAAAGAAGTTCGTTAAGCCACATCCAACCGAGAAAATTATTTTCGAAAATTTTGCTATTAGAATAAACTATAGGCTAGAACTTCTTTTCGGGTTTAGACTTCTTGTGTTTTCTGACCTATTTATCTAAAGTTTTAGTTATTAGGAATATTGTGTAACTCTCTCTAATTAATGGAATGATGGTTTTAATTAAATTGGTGTTTGGATGATGTTGTAATGCGTAAAACACACTCGGGATGGTGAAGGATACCAAGGGAAACTTAAATCAGCACCCCATGCACAAAAGCAGAGCCTCCCGACTGTTTTTCTTCGTTACAGCAAGTTCAGCACGGGTCGTGCTCACCCAACACGGCCCCGTGCTGAACAATCTGCAGAAAATGCCCAATTCAGGTAACTGGACACGGGGCGTGTTCGCTGAACACGCCCCCGTGCCCAGGCTTCTGTTTTTTTCTTATGATTTCTGTTACTGGAAACCTGAACACGGGGTCGTGCCTGGACACCACGGGCCCGTGTCCAGACGCCCAGTAACATTAAATTATGTTTTTAAACAGACTTTTACACATTTAATTAACCTAAAAACTTATTTTTGGGACACATTGAGGAAAATGTGTAATTTAAGTGTGGGAAGGATGCTAAAACCTTGAATTTTGCAAGTCCTAATCACAAGCCTTACACAAAACTCTATTGGAACCGCTAATCACCCCAAATTCTTTTCAAAAAAATTTCATTTTTTACTTATCTCGGTTTAATTTGGGAATTACAAGTTATAAAAACGTTATATTTTTACAAATTTACAACTGAAAGCGTCGTGATAAAAGGAACCAACATAAGAAAATTATGAAACAGCATGACAATAGTTAAAATTTGGTTTTATCTATATATATATATATATATATATATATATATATATATATATATATATATACTTGATCACATAGAAACCCATTCCCACAAAAAGTGAGTTTTGAGCCTTTATTATGTGAATAGTCGTTTGGTTTCTTACAACTCTAAAACTTGCCACGACGATTCATTCCCGGTCCTTACCAACTTAAACCCAAGTAAGTAAATGATGGAGGCATTAGGACTAACCCTTTTTCTTTCAACACCATTATTTTTCTTTTTTTTACCACCTACCCAAAAATCCCCCTAGTTAACCCCTTTGAGCCTAAACCTTTTCATTTCTTATCCCATAAAACAAACACCCTTTTACCCACCAAAACTTTTTTTTTTCATTTTAAACCCTTTATTTTAGTAAAAAGATCGGTTTTTCGTATGACATTCCTTATCATATAAAAAAATGATGAAGCCAAGAAATAAAACAAACAAGTTCATCATAAAGAACTTTGTTTGAAGAATTGCTTCATTAAATTAAAAAGTTATGGAAAAAATAAAAAGTCTTACGAAAACCGACGCTTTTTACGCTTTTCGCCCTTTTCTACTAACCAATAACCCAACCACCTACCTTTAACCCAAGCCTAACCCTTCCCCAAAGTCCTCTTGATATTTACACAGGTTTATAGTTAAAAAGGAGGAGGATTAATTGCTTGGCAAGCATATGGTAGAAGTAAGTTCCATGCCGCTCTCGAGTGTTTCACAAAAATACATCTTCGGCCGAGTGTTGAGTGATCTCCCGTGAGGTATGTGAACTTGTATATAAATAGAATTTTAAAGAGGCATGTTATGCCCAAATAAATAATTTTTCTTATGTAATGTTCTAAATAAATCGTGACGAATAGGATTGTAAATAACATAAAAATAAAACCTAATAAAAATCTTGGATTCCCGACACTCGACAAGCCCAAAAACCTTCTCTTCTACCCATTCCATTTGGTAGTGTAAAGCCACATTATAAAGAGTTTTGCTTGAGTACAAGCAAAGATTCAAGTGTGGGGGTATTTGATGTGTGCAAAATGCAACATATAAATTACATCAAATATGGCATAAAACTAACCCTTTTTTAGTACTAATGTTGGAAAAAGTATGTTTTTGTCTTCCTTTTGTATTTTCAGGAATTAATGAGCTCAAATGAACAAAAGAAGGAAAAAGGCAGCTAAATCTAACATAAATACAAGAAAAAAATAAACGTGGCATTCCCGACCCCTCGACAACATCCTCCCAAGCAAGAACAAGAGAACAGAAGGCTGAACACGCCCCGTGCTCAATGAACACGGGGGCGTGCCCAAGTGTCTGCAGAAAAGACAAAGTTGTAGAAGCTTCTATCACCCACCACGGGGGCGTGCCCAACGGACACGGGGCCATGGTCAACTATAAGATTCGCAGAATATAGGCAAATCTTGATAGTACAGATACGCTTCTGCACATGGGGTCGTGCCCAGCGGACACGGGGCCATGTCCGAGCTTCTGTGCAGGCTATAAATAGGGGTGCTTGGCTCACTTGCAAATCATCCCTTGGCAAATCACCTCGCTCACACTTCACCCACCCACCACCACCACCACCATCACAACCCACATCTACCACCATCATCCATCATCCATCATAGAGTGTGTGTAGTAGTCTCGGGATCCAAGATTGATAGTAAGAGTTCTTGACAATCAAGGGCCATGTTTGCCTAAGTCTCTTGCATCACTTGGTGAAGACAAGCATTTAGTGTAATACTTTTTGTTTTTAATCCTTTCGCACTTTTTATTTGGTTATGTATTAATGACTTTAATAACTAGTTTCTTATGTTGAAGGTGAGTGTTCCTTATCATTTGTCTGTGGTGTTTTGGCATTATTTTACTGTCTATAAAAAATAAAAGATTTACACTATTCATATCTCCACGGTCTATATGGAGATATGTTGGCTACCTGGTCGGGGGTTAAGGGAATGGTTTGGTAAGAGTCTTGCCTTGTTCAGTGTATAGATCCTGCATGCCACACCCTCAAATCCACATGCGGAGTATCACCGCGAGGTGTGTGACTGACTAGGATCCAGCCGCCAATTATACTGAGCATTTAGTTAATAATAAGAATGTTCACCAACCATAATGGTTAGTAAATAACATAGTTCAAGTTCAAGAGTTTTAAATTCAAATAACAGTTTAAGTAAGTAGCGGAAGCATAGGCAAAATAGTTAAGCAAAGTTCATAGTTCAAGCTTATTTAGAACCCAACACATGGGTAAAGACGACCACTACACATCCCCAAGCTGCAAGCTCCTGAGTCACTGGGTACCTACAAAGCATGCAGTAGGGTATCAACATAATGTTGGCGAGTTCACGAGTTTGTCCAGTTTTTAATTCCAAAAGCTTGTTTCAACAGTTAATTTACTCATTTATACCATGCCATGGGGAGCTACCCCATACGTAAGCTACTAAATTGTTTTTACAATACCGAATACTAGTCATCCGTACGTTTCCGTAGTGCCCCGTTTGTCAATGTTCTATCATCATTGACGGTTTGCCAGAGTCTATTAGTTCATGCCCGATCCTATACGCGGGCACGGTGTGAGGCTGGTGAGACCTAAATAGCGCTATCAACTAATAACCTGTTCGCCAGGCCCCGACGATTAATCGGTATTAAGTAGTGAGGACTTGAGTGATAGAGTTGCGTTTAGTGTTGCTTGTTGCATCCAGTATAAATAGTAATTAACTAAGGGTCCCGCATAAGGGGAGAAAAGTAGGTTCGTATCCCTTACAAAGGGATAGCGTCATTTAGTTCCGTTTCCCAACCACCGGGAACACATGCTTTAAGAGTTGTGAACTCACCTTGGGTTGCTCGGCAGATTAGTTTACTTGGTCAAGCACGCTGGTCACCACGTCCTAACATGGTCACCAGTACGGATCAAGCTCGGATACAAACAAGTCACGTATATCTTACACGTATCTAACACATAGCATGCATATTATACTAGCATTCCTAATGTTGGGCTGATTCTAGATTAAGCAGTAGCAGTTAACACATAGCATACACGACATACAATTATCCTTTAAGATATTGGGCCTGTTCTAATCCTTTAACAGTAATCAGCAGTTAGCACATAGTTCAGTTAAATACGCAGCCCAAACCTGGCAAGACACATTGCAGCCTAATAACTAAGGTAGGCAGCCCAGTCGAGACCAGGTGGTCTCGACTCGAGAATATGCGGTCTCGAGTTGCAACCAAGGGATCTCGGATTGTCAACAGGAGGTCTCGAGCGGTGCATACATGAGTCGCGACCTTGGAGGTCTCGGGTTTAGTCTTGAGTCGAGATCAGGAGATCTCGAGTCGAGATCTTGCTGGTCTCGAGTTCCTGATGCCTGCTGCCTGGTCTCGAGTTGTCATCATGACAGTCTCGAGTCGAAACCGGGGGTCTCGACTCACACACCTGATGATGGAATCCTTCTAGAACCTGTCCAAACTTATACTATCCAATAGAATTGCAATATCATGATTTGAGCACTAACTAATAGAATTCCATAAACATGTTTCCTTGTCTAACACTTAATCAAAACGGATCAAACACACAATTTTCAAATATTCATGTCATATTCAAATAGTTCATCATATGTTCATATCATATTCAACACATATTCATAATGTTCTTCATGAGATCATTCAAACATGAAATCTTGTGATCAAGGATTATGTGAACATATATTCTTGATATCAAGACAATCTTGTAACCCATCATCAAACATAACATTTGTTCTATAATATCTAACGTGAATCGGATAGTCAAGAACATCCTAAACTATTAATCATTTATCATTCAAAACAATCATAGCAAGACCTTTCACACACATCATTCATCATTTCAATCATTCAAGGCAAACATCTTATTAAACAACTCATTCATTCAACAAGGTAGTATCATCAAGTATCCTAAAATCACCTTAAAGACCAAATAAACCACAAAATACTAACCGGCTAGATAAAAGAGTATGGAGGATTGATGAAGGGAGCTTTCGAGTAATGGTAATGAGCTGATCCGAGAACCTTGTTGCTGACGGTTCAAACCCGAGAGGAGGAGAGGAGGATTGTGGTGGTGTTTTAGGGTTTTAGTGGGGGAGAATGAAGGAGAATGTGGGAGTGAGTGTGAGGGAATGTTTGGGGATTTGAGCTAATGATGGAGTGTCCAAAATGGGGAGATGTTGGCTTATGTGAGGGGTTTTATACTCGCTCTAAGTCGGTGCACCCTAATGGGTTCCGAGTGGGCTCAAGTGTGTATGTGGCCCAACTGTTATGGGTCACTCGAGACTGGACGGTCTCGGGTCGTGTCCTAGTGGTCTCGGCTCACTAATACACACACACACACACACACACATATATATATATATATATATATATATATATATATATATATATATATATATATATATATATATATATATATGCTTCATACACATAACTTAATACAAGAATCACGTAGCACATCAAGATAAAACACAACTTTCATTTAATAATATATGTACACACAATGCCAATACAAGATAGTTGCTCGGGAAAACCTAGAGTGTCACACTGCAAGGAGTTGGGTCAAGCTTAGTAGGACCTCCTTCAATACCCACTGGTATTGGATGGCGGGGGTTCGAATTTCTTGATCCCTTCATATGTAAGCTACTATTAAAACATTAACCCGGCTACTTAGGATTGTATCCCTGCTGACTCAAACTACTTAGCCAAGGGTAACGTCACCTTCAAAAGAGGGGCCTACCACATTACGCATTAATAACTTAATTAATTATCTTTCAATAATCCAACCCTTTAGGATTGTATCCTTGCTAACTCAAACTACTGGGTTGAGGGTAACGTCACTTTCAAAAGAGGGGCCTACTACAATAACTAAGATAATCTCTTAAAAAGTGCAAAAGTGCGGAAATAATCAAAGGTTACACTAAAGGCGAGTCGGAACCAAGTGATTCATCTTGTCTATCTGTTTTTATTTTATTTTTATTTTCAGCATTTTAGTTTTTATTTTCTAGTTTAAAACCTTTTTCTAAACTTTTGATTTGATTAGACGTTGAGGATAAACCGGTATTAAAAGCTCTTGTGTCCTTGGACGACCTCGGTATCTTACCAACACTATACTACGCTCACGATGGGTGCACTTGCCCATATGTGTGTTTGGTGTTAGTAAATATCGTGTTTTATAAATTTAAAAACTTGACTAAAGTGGCTAAAAAGTGCTAACAATATACATAAAAAATATAATACACCACACACGCATCACCCAACATACATCTAGATTGTACACACCAATCTATAAACACCAAATAAAAGGTCTTTCCCACCCTAAGTAAAAATCCTCTTTCTATACCAAGTAGTGAAGAAGAACACATAGAAGGTAAGCCTCAAATCATTTTATCAACAAAAAATCAAAACAAGCAATTCATTTTTGCCAAAATCTAATCAGTCAATTAATAAAGTCGAAACCATTGTCTAAACACATAATCCAAACAACCAAAGTTCATATTTGTGAAAATCATTCACTTTATTGGTTAGAAAGAGGCATACCTCTCAATGTCCAATACCAAACCTTTCAATTGTACATCATGTGAATTATATGAAGTGCTTTGGTTTGGATAGACATATTTTTACATAGACCCAGTTGGCTAATGCAAGCTCGAAGTTCAGTATCTTCCCTGATAGGCCTCAAGGACTCTGGATCCATCAAACAGAGATTCTCCAGGATGTGGATGCAACAAGCCTTCACTTTTAACGCACACTCTCTATTTCTTAAGACAGATGCCATCAGTTTTATGCCATTAGCTTTTCTCCAGATAACACTGTCCTTCGCACTTTTTGTTATCACTACCAGCATGCTGAGCATATTGTTAACCAAAAGTAACTTTCCACTAGAAATATGATCAGCAAATACCTTAACTCCACCTTCCTTGATGAATCTTTCTACATTGGTTTTTGTCTCACACAAGTGCAACAAACCCCTCACTGCGTTCTTTGTCATTATATCATCCTCCCTCCTCTTTAAAATGTTGAGAAACCACTTTACCAACCCAAGTCCACCCAACTTCTCATGATTTGAATCCATAGAAGCTAGCATGCTTAACCCAGACAAACATGTGTTTCTAATAACTTCTATTTTTTCGGGTTCTAACCCGTTCATTAAACTTAAAACTAAAGTATTAGACTCACCTAATGCATTCCTGTTTGGCTCATGCATTGCTACATGCAGCATAGTTAAATAAAGATCTTCCTCATAGCTGTTCTTGGTTTCTTCTTTTTGTAGAAGGGCATTCAACATTGTTTCTATGAACCTTGTGTATTCTCCTAAGTATATACGGTGAGATTTCCTGAACTTTGTTAGAGCTCGGAGAACTTCTGCAGCTCTCATCCTAGCTGATGAGTCGCTTGATTGCATACTATCCAGTAACCAAACAAGCTTATCCTCCTCCATTTGAGTCAAAACCTCCTGATCAGAGTATCTAAATGGCCCGTGATAGTTTTTTGAACTCCATACCATGATGTTCTCTAGAAGTAGAACATTTGGTGTACAAACCAATTCAGCAATCTCCATTTTACTGATTGGGCAAGCTCTGTTGTTTAGGAGCCATTCTTCATTTGAAGATTTCTTAAAAGTCTACACAAAAGGTAATATGATAAGAGTGAAAATATAAATAAGATATAAAGACCATTAAATCAATGTAGAAATCTCAACGTCTCCAAAATTGATAACTACTGGATTGTGCATAATTTTTTTCGAAATCGGGCATAGGAACTTCGGAGGGGGGCACCCAGTTGTGCGGGTATCATCACCTTTTGGGGTCATCCCCTTCAACCCTGCCAATATTTGTATGCAATTGCCAACGAACTCTTTATATTCACCTAATTTTTTGATGAATAGTCCCCGATGCAAGCTACTAATTCTTTAAACTTTTGAAGACGGTGTTGCCACTTTGTATCTTGTTCCTCGTTCATGGTTAAATTTTGAGCGATTATGAGAATTTGTGGCTCCATGGAATTCCATAGAGCCATTTGTATCCCATTATCTTCAATATGTCATTCCCGGGGAGTCGGATCAGGGGGTGGTTTTTAAATGGTCTTCTTTGTCCACACTTGCAAGACCTTTTTGGACAAAGAGGCTCCATGAACTCCAATTGCTCGAGTCCACTTTAACGGGAATGCGTAAAACCGAGGCATAGTTGATAATGCCTTGAGCAATCTGGTTTTCTACAATATTTTTCTTGTCTTCCTTATCTCCCATTGAAACAAGATATTCAAACAGAAATTGAAAAAACTAAACTGGAATGCGAACTCGCTTACCGAGGCCGAGAACAAAAAAATGTTCAGATCGAAAAACCGATTACACGGAAATGATTGGAAACAAATTCCGACGAGGCTGGAAAAAGGGCGACATCCAGAGGTGGCGGTTTGTGATGGTTTTGGGTGTTTGAGTTCCAAGAAAATCCGTTTCTGATGTGGAAGATCAGACTAAGCTGCAACCACAGAGCATACTACGAACCTTCTAAACCGGGTTTTAGGAGTGGAAGGTGAAGGTTATACGGGACTGGTGGTGACCGGAAATTTAGCTGGGAATGGTCACCCGGAAAGATGCTCGTGAGCTAAGAAACCTTTAGCTCTGATACCATGTAAATGAGACTGGTATGGGAAATCTGAACTTGTATTAACTGAGTGTGTATAAAACATGAGAAGGAACCCTCTATATATAGGGAGAAAGAGGGACCAAAAAGAAATAACTATTTACATGAGGGTACACCTATAATTGCATGCAAGGACACCTAGAATTGCATGCAAGGACACCGAGAATTGTATGTAGGGACCGCTAGTTAACAACTAGGTCCTTCAACTATTTACAAGTAACAGTGAAAGTTAAAAAATGTTTGAAAAATGAATTCATAACAAGACAAAAAGCAAAGATGATTAAACAAAAAGTTCCTATAAATCAGAGTTAAAATGAAAGTGAAACTGGTTTTCAAGAATTGTTTCTAATAAACAAATAAGACTAACAAAATGAAAGTGCAAGAAGCTTTGAACAACTGTTTCTAATAAACTAATAAGACTAACAAAATGAAAGTGCAACAAGCTTTGGAGAACTGTTTCTAATAAACAAATAAGGCTAACTCATATGAAAGGGTCTAGACACCCAAAATACAAAGTCAAAGAAGGAACAAATACAGCAGCCAAAGGAAATATAACAAAATAAGACAAACTCCTAATGCAGTGAGGTGTGGCTGTGTGGGATTGCTTCCCCCAACATCCATATCACCTTCCCTTCACCTCCAATCACCAGCTCCTTCCCCATCAAAGGGTATGCATACCCTTCACCCTCATCCATAAAATTAAGAGAGAGAGAGAGAGAGAGAGAGAGAGAGAGACAAAAGAGATTGTAGAGGACGGGGGAGAGTCACCGTGGGCACCGAAGATCAAGCGGGAGGGGCAGTAGTGTTCCTCATCGACAAAGCGCCACATCACACCCCAAGGTCTAACAAGCCACAAATAGAAATAGCCACATATATATCGTATGTGTATGCATATATATATATATATATATATATATATATATATATATATATATATATATATATATATATATATATATATAATTTGTTGGCCAAAATTGGTATTTTACTAGATACCGGGTATTTTATCTAGCGTTTTAATCCCGTTTTAGTGCGTTTTAAATTATTTTTATCATTCTATAAAAATAATCTCACTAAAATATTACTGAAATAATTACCAGTTGCCTTGATTGGCTGCGTTGACAGTATTTTGTCAGATACGTGCAATATCGCGCGGTACGCGCTTAAACTCCAAAAATAGAGTTTCTTAGTGTTTTAATTTATTTTTCCTTCCGGACATGATTAAAATTACCATTCTAATCATAGCAGATTATTTTTAGGATTTTAAACATTGACCGGGCGGTCACCGACGTTCGTTTCGCATTTTGTTCGTTACGCAATAAGCGTTTATCTTATTGTTGCCAACATAATTTTTATCAAAGTTTGGATCTACCAACACATCAAATATCACATATAAACATCAATATTAGTCAAATATAGCCTTTTTATTTATTCATGACACGTGTTAAATTTGTACGGTACAGCCTAAATAGCCGGGTGTCACAGATCGTGGGTAGATGGCTGAAATTTCGGATAGTTAGTTAAGGATATTTTTGGCTAATATTAATAGGGGTATTGAGCTAATTTAGAAAGCACTTGCACTTTGATTATCGAGCAACACTTCTGCTACTCTCTCTCAAATACACACACACTAAAATTCATTGTAACAAGCTCAATACTTCTGAAGTTGTAACCTTTTTTGTTCAATATAGTTGATAGTGATAGTTTTCACTATCCGAGGTTTTTTATGCCAGAGATCATACACTTGTGTTCATTGCCATTTTCTTTCAATTATTGTTCATACATTTGTTCATCTAACCAAGCATCCGACCTCACAAAAATCAGATTTGGTTACATTATCCTTGTGTGATTTTTGACCAAAACACACACAGTAACTGAAAAGGACGGTTACTTTAATACTAGCATTTATGATAATAAAATCCCTCCTAAACTACGCGCCAAAACATCCTATAAAGAGAAATGTCTCTGCACAATCAATTGATCACACCCAAAAACAACGCCATGTTTCCTAGAAACCACTCACTTTAAAACACCAACAAAATAGTTAAAAAAACATAGATCGCAAACCTCGTTTCTTTGATATTCAGTATTGTTCTGCATGAAATTTCACTGAATGGATTCTTGCCTGAGGTGGGTATCTCTATAACCTTTTGTTGAATAAGATGGATAAATATTCAAGAAAAAGAGACTGATGACAGTGATATGCCATTATGTGAGCTTTGTTCTTGATGGATATATTGATGGCATGAAGGGATCGATACCAGTCTAAATGCTATTTTGGACTCCATGATCATAATAGCATCCACACAGGTGTTGATCTTCAACCACATGTTACCAAACAACAATAGATCACACCAAAATACAGGATCCCACTAATCAGCCTCGTCTAAAGACGGGCGTTATGTAGGAAAATCGGCATCTAGCTAAGGTATTTAAAGGTTCAAGGTACAAAAAATTCAAGAAGAAGAGGCTAATGACTGTGAAGATTTGGATGAGAAATTAGATTAGCATTTTTAATTTTTTTTCTCATTTTCTAATTTTTTAGGGGATCATTTTCTGTGGTTTTTTTATCTAATTCACCACTAATAAAATACAGTATATCTATAAAAAAAATGTTTATAAAACGCCAAAAATTACAAACACCAAACGTCTAATAGTATGTAAACTATGAGAATGGATACTGGCAAAGCACGTTGTTGCTATATAAAACACCAAAAAATGTCGAAACTAATAATGAAATTACTTTAACAAAATATTATTAAAAACACCAATAATTAAGTAAACGCCATTAAAACAATGTATAAAACAACGTGTGTTGGTGCATATTTGTGACAACAGCTTAGATTTGGTCTTTGGATATCTTGTAATTAGTTAAACGATAAACAGTTAGCGGGTTTAGCTTTGTATTAGTGAGGTAATTGAGTTTGGGCTAAACTAAACCCAGATTGGGTGATGGGGGCGAATTGGGCTTGTCCAATTCGCAGCCCAAGAGTGTTTAACCTAGCCCAGTTGTAACCTTGTGTTATATAAACAAGGTTAAGCTTTAGGGTTTAGGTTAATCAGCCAAAACAGTATTTGTGAGAGATAGAATTTCATGAGAGCTAGTACTTGGACGAAATTAGGGTTTGTGAGGGATCTTGATTGATTATAATCAGTTTGATAGATAATCAATAAAGATCCGGTTTGAAAGTGAATTTATGTTTCTACTCATTCTGCTATATTCTGATCAAGAGGATTCCGCACTCTTGATCGGATTGACAATTCTGTTGAAGATCCATACACATCAAGGGGACCTACAATTGGTATCAGAGCATTAGGCTCTTGAAGAAGCTCGGTTCAGAATTGTTTGCTGCAGATACAGGGAGATTTTTCGAAATTTTTGAAACCTGAAAAATTAGGGTTTTGAAATTTTTGAAATTTTTTGTGTGTTTGATACTGATTTTCGAAATTGTTTGGCTGTTTTGATATTCTGGTTTGTTTATTTGCTGTTTTGCTGGTTTTTGAGACTGTTTGGTTGATTATCTTGAAGAATTTTGGCTGAAAGACTTGAAGATTCGAAGACTGTTCTTCGTGTTCTTCGTGGTTTTCCATCTGTTCTTCATAATTTTCGAAGTTATTGTGCTGATTAGGTTTTGTGATTTTGCAAATTTGTGTTAGCAGAATCCAGAAAATCATCAAAAATTTCGAACAGATTGAGTTTCCATAGTTATTGGCGAAATTGACTGATCTGCGAATTTAACCAGCAAACTTACCGGCGAAATTAAATCCAAAGGCAACTTTGGTGACCGTGTAATTTTCCACAGCGAAATTACCACCGTTTTCGGCGAATTTACTGGTCGTCGTAATAGCGAAATTGACCTGCGAATTTAGCGAATTTTACCAGCGAACTAGACCAGCGAAATTGACCTTTTCAGTGAACTTTGATCAGCGAAATTGAACCTATAACAGTCTAGCGAATTTAGGTGACTTACCAGCGAAATTATCAGCAAATTTAAAGTGGTGGAATTTCAGTTGGCAAGCGTCGGAAAATTTTCAGTGTTTTGCAAATAGAATTTGATCCGTAACTCGTTTGACTCTGGAAAATCCCGAATTCGGTTTTTGACATTATATATCATTGGATTCGTCTTTTCGAGATGATTCTAACGGTGTAATTTGGTAACCACTGTTTTCGAAAAAAGTTTGTACGGTTTTCTCAGTCTGCAACGTTTAAAATGTCGAACATGACCAACTTGAATGCACCTAAGATGATGAAGGTGGAGAACTATCTTACTTGGAAGAATAGCTTCAAATCCTTTATTAAATCTCAGGATGCACGAATGTGGATATGTATTGAAGATGGGTACGTAAACCCAGTACATGATTTTGAGGGCAGACCACGAGTAACAGCCTATGTCAACATGAAAGCTGATGATAAAAAGACGTACGAGGCTGAAAAGAGAGCCTTGGCTGCAATAAAGACATCCTTACCTGATAGCATCAAGCATATCTTCAAGAAGTACACAAATTCAAAGGATATGTGGGATGCATTACAAAGGCGATATCAGGGAAATGAGAGTGTCACTCAGGCATTTATGGCAGAGATAGTGCCAGTTGATGAGGCTGAAACTAGTGTGAGTGATGCTGAATCTCAAGTGGAGAATGCTGAAGCAAAAGTGGATGCCGAAGTAGAGAAGGAGAGTGAAGCTGAAAAGGTTGTTGCTGATGAAACTACAGAAGTTCATGAGGAAGAGGTAAAATCTAATTCTGTGTGTTTGAGGTGTCGTGAACTACAGGGTGAGGTTGACAGATTGTCAACACAAAATCAAAGTCTGGTAAGCGAGATGTCGAGCATAAAAGAGTCAAACTTTTTCGCTAAAAGAAATGAAACTTCATACTTGAAGAAGATAAAAGGGTATGAAAGTGAAATTGAAGCTTTAACATGCAAATTAAATGAAAAGCTTCAAGTCATAGACTTAGCTCATGAAATGATGGCTGAGAAAACAAAAGAGATTTCTGATAAAAACAAAGAGTTGTCAGATGCACAACTCAAAATTGTTGAACTTGAACAGAAATTAAGTCAATTCAGAGATTCGTCTTTTGTTATGAAACACATGATGGGTGGGTTAAAGAAAAGTAATGACAAGACCACTGTGGGCTTCCAGGGCTTTAATGAAGTCCCACCTCCTCTTAGTCATGACTATTCTTTCCTCCCTGATGAAGATGAGCTAGCAGACTATATGTCAACCGCACCAAGTAGTTTCGCATCTACATCAAGTCAAGGTGAGGGGTCTGAGAGTGGTGATGCTAGAAAGAACAATAACAGGGAATCTTTGAAAAAGAAAAATTCACCTCCTAAGAGCAAAAATCAAACTTTTGTTAAAAAGATTAATTTTGTTCAAGGTAGTTATATGAAAAATGAAACTGCTGTTATTGAAAGAGAATCAAATGTAGAGTTTGCAAAAAAATAAGAACATAGAAAAATCTGAGCTTAAGCAAACTGATCAAAATTCTTCCAAGGCATCATCACCATCTGACAAGGGATCTACCTCAGAGACTCCAGCTAAGAAGTCGTTGAAAAGGAGATCGTGCTTCCGGTGTCACATAAAGGGACATGTAGCTAGCTGTTGTCCTAACAAAAATAGTGAAGCACAAATGAGTGACAAACAGAGAGGGAAATTACCAGAGAAGAGTGGTGATAATACTGAGGAGAAAGTTGCGAATTCTCCAAAGAAATCTGCTCCTAAGCAACCACAGAATGTTGCTGTTGGTGTAGATAAGGCTGAAAATGGAACTCCACAAGTTCCTCGTTTTCAAAGAAATCAACCTAGATTTCAGCCTAGATCTCCACCAGGCAGATATCAGAGACCTAGAAGCAGTTCACCTAGAATTAACAATTTTAATGGACATACAAGTAATTTCAGGAGTCAAGGTCAATATCAAAATCGATACCAAAATTATGGTGGTCGAACTTTTTATAACGATGGCTTTAGAAATTACAACAATAATGCTTCTTGGAATCAAAATTCAAGATATCAAAATCAAAATTTTCAAAGGTCGAAGAGTCCAAATGTATATAGGAACCCTCAGGACCAAAGACCTTATGGAAATCAAAACCCATTTCCATCAACAGGTCTGAGATCCAAGACTCCAGTTAGGAGTAATGGATATTGGATGGATGTTACAGTAGTTGGTGAATTTGGACGACCCAAGACCATTAAGGCTTGGGTTCCCCAATCTAACTAATTTCTTAAGTTAGTGTGTGCAAGAGCTGCTAAGGAGGATTATCAACTTATGTTGATAGTGGCTGCTTCAGGCACATGACGAGGGATGTGAGATTGTTGATATGTATATATATATTTTAAATGATTTAATTTGAAGTTCAAAGTGTTGAGTCGACACGGAAGATAACCTGGCAGATCTTTATACTAAAGCATTTGACAGGGCTCGCTTTGAACACTTAGTCGAACTCAACGGGATGAGGAATCCTGAATAACTGGTTTTTCATAAGAATTTTTGTAAATAGTTTACTGCTTTTCTTAAAAATCAAAAAAAAATTGAAAAATAAAAAAAACATAAAAAAATAGAAAATCAAAATTTGAGTTATCACTGTGTGAAAAAGGAGAAATGATAGTACATCAGCAAGTTAGACTGTCACACTGAAATTGAACCTAAATTGCTTAAGTGTGATAGCAGCTTCATTATATGATGTACCAGTAGGCAAAAGCATGAAATAATCTAAACCTAAATGAACTGAATATGAGTGGGGAACACATCAGTGGTGTATGGTTTAATGACCTTAATTCTTGCGTTGATAGATTGCCAAAATCTGAAGTTTTGGGTCTTTATACTGTTATTTCATCTGGGATATCTTGGATGTCTGTCTGTTCAGAACTAAAATTGTACATGACCCTAGGAAAGAAAGTCACTTGGAATTAGCTCATTTCTATTTGAATGTCTGTATGTGTCCCGATACACACAATTTTGATCTGATTCTGAAATCTTCTCTGAAAAAAGTCGTGTACCTCCTCTGCTGCATCCAGATATATGCTGACCTGGAGGTGCTAGGCAACGACAGCTTCTGCTGCATCCAGATACATGCTGACCTAGCTGTACGTTGTCGCGCTATAGATCTACTACACCCGAAAGAGGCCCTCAAGTGACCAAAAGAAACCCAAGAAACCTATATCAAATTGAGTAAAACTCATTTGATCTGTATATTATACCTTCTCTGCTAAAGATCTATTCTGTTCTCTTCTCAACCTATTCCCAGTTAAGATTTCAGAACTCTGGATTGGACTTGTGAAATATGTGGTAGGGAAGATACTTGCATGATAGAGTGTGTTGTTTATATTTACAGGATTTGATTAGTATTTATTTGGGTGTTCATTGTTAAGCAAACAAAACATGATAAAACAGATTAAATGCAGACCTAGACACAGTAAGGATATCTTCAAGGATGACTTCAGTATACTCATCTACTACGATGAATCTTTGTGCATACCTTGATCGCGTGGGTATATCCTGAAGTGGGACATCAGTAATAAAATTACCTTAACGTATCATACGGTAATGGTACTTGAAATGTTCATGCATTTTGTTTAAGTGGACAAACATACTGGTAATCGTCTTGAACTGCTTTTCACGAAAAATTAAATAAAGAATTATCTATTGTGTGAAACAGTTTGATTGTGCTGATATGATCTTCTTACCAGTGATTCTCTCAAAAATAGAGTGTTTATTGTTTTTGTTATTTACTTGCTTTCAGAAAATACAAAAATCCAAAAATAGTGTCTTTTTCTGTTTAAAATTCTTAATGTACGGAAAACTGTTATTCTTGGAGGAATTGTTATTGATAGGGGGAGACGGTGTTAGAACGTGAGTTCAAAATTTCAAAATCAGGCAGGTTCTTCTGTGTTGAACAAAAAGTTTTGCGTGTTGGTGATAAGTTGAAAATGCTTAATCTGTGATACAGTTTAACTAATCTCTTGAATAATAATAATTTATTTAACTTTGTTGAAAAATTCTTATGGTTTCTCGAGATGTTTGTTTTATAGTATACAGATTGAAGTAGTTTGTTGCTGAGAAGTTGCTGTGAAATGTGAAGATGAGAGTTTGATTGGATGCATGGTAGAACCTCCTTTCTATATTGCAGACAAGTTGAAGAGTTGAAGATTGCTTTGCAAATGTTGAACTGGAGCTTACTCAAATGCTAACGTTTTGAAGATTTGGTGATTGGATGCATCAGCTTAGGGGGAGTCTGTTGCTGACAGTCTGTTGCTGACAGAAGCTATTGAAGCTGAAGCTATCCAAAGACCAAAGACAGAGCAAGATTACTTGAAGATTGCAAGAAGACTGTAGACAAAGTTTTTATGAAGCTATTGTCAAGGGGGAGTTTGTTGGTCCATATTTGTGATAACAGCTTAGATTTGGTATTTGGATATATTGTAATTAGTTAAACGATAAACAGTTAGCGGGTTTAGCTTTGTATTAGTGAGGTAATTGAGTTTGGGCTAAACTAAACCCAGATTGGGTGATGGGGGGCGAATTGGGCCTGTCCAATTCGCAGCCCAAGAGTGTTTAACCTAGCCCAGTTGTAACCTTGTGTTATATAAACAAGGTTAGGCTTTAGGGTTTAGGTTAATCAGCCAAAACAGTATTTGTGAGAGATGAATTTCGTGAGAGCTAGTACTTGGACGAAATTAGGGTTTGTGAGGGATCTTGATTGATTGTAATCAGTTTGATAGATAATCAATAAAGATCCGGTTTGAAAGTGAATTTCTGTTTCTACTCATTCTGCTATATTCTGATCAAGAGGATTCCGCACTCTTGATCGGATTGACAATTCTGTTGAAGATCCATACACATCAAGGGGACCTACAACGTGCCATCTTTATCTAAACGCGATTAAAAACAAAACGCCAAACCTTGAAAAGATGGGAACTGTTACAGCCTTAACATATGAATTTGAACAAAACAGTAACTGCAAACAGTAACTGAAACGACAGAAAACTTTATTGCTAACATTTATAATATTAAAAGCCACGCCATCGTAATTGAATTTATTTATCTTTCCAAAACGCCATAATTACCTATCACATTATAGGCCTACATCCTAAATGGCACAACAATTGATACACAAAATACAAATAAAAAAATTACTGATGTTTTTTACCCCCAAAAACATATATCTACCTGAGGCCAAAAAAGGTAATTATATAAGAACAAGAGCTAAACAAAGCTTCACACTCCACACATTCACTAAACACGCCACACATTGTCTAAAACGCCATACAATTAAAAAAATGGCTCAAGGTTATTGCATGGAGGTTTTAGAGGTCAGAGGGACATTTCGTCCTAAAGTTCTCCGACAGGAGAATGGTGAAAGTCAAAACAATCAAGACCATACTTAGTATGGATGAAGCAGTTCAGAGGGATATTCTAGCCCTTGGGATTCCAGTGGCCTACGTTTGTGAAAGAACTCGAACGGTAATAAGAAGATTAAAGAGAAAATTTCCAGAAGATGATGACGATGATGTTGACGATATGATCTAAAAAGTTACCAGTTGGATTCTGGATGAACAATCAAGAACGGTGAACGTAAGCTATCAACACGGGGTGGCTTATTCATTGACAATGGACGAAGTGTTAAACACAGATGGACTACATCTTCTTGAACAACTCTGTGATTTAGCACATTCGAACGATGCAAGATCCAACGTTGTGAATACATTCAAGTATAGGATGCAACAAAGAAGAGACGAGATTATGGCGTTATAAGCCAATGAACAGATGATGATGATGAGTCTGATGAGAGTGATGAACAAAGCGATGGTTACATCTCTGATGTAATACCATCCACAGAAGACTATTAGTTTTTGTTTGATTTCGTCTTAGCTGTACTCTTTTAAATTACTAATGAATTTAAATACGTCATGAACGCCAAGAAATTTACCTTGATAACATATATGAACTGTTGAAATCTACAAACACGCCTGATGAATTTGGGAACGCCATTGACGAAAATAGGTTATAATTACTAATTGATTTTATTGAATTTGGGGACGCCATAAACGCCAAAATGTTTACTATGCACGTGATCTAAAAAAACAATAAAACGCCATATAGTTGTTGAATCTAACTAAACGCCAAAAATCTCTTACATGCTAAAAAAATAAGCGGTGTTTTGAAACGAATTAAAAAAAAAGAACATAAAAGGACAAAGAATCCCCTTCGCCCTTCAATATATCGGGTGCCACGTGTTGAGACAGGATCCGTTCTCACACTTTAGGGCGTTTTCTCCTGATCCCGTTTCTCTCTCTCTCTCTCTAAATATATATATATATATATATATATATATATATATATATATATATATAGGGGAAGGTTTAAATGAGGACGCTAAATATTGTGAGAACTGTTGGTGCACTACATCTGTTGATTTCGTCTTAGATCGAGTTTTTCATTGTAATGTATAGATTAGGGCGCGTTTTACGAGAAAACTGGAGAGTTTATGTGTTTTAGAGAGGAGGTCTGCTTATACGGACATAGGAGATCCTCTTTTGTGTCAGGTCCGCTTATACGGACATGGGAGGTCCGCTTTTACGTCAGGTCCGCTTATATGGACATGCCGTATAAGGGAACCTACTCACCTATATATACCACAAAAGAGGACCTCATTTGGAACTTCTGAAATTCCATACCGAGGTGCTGCCGGTGTGAGAATCGATTGTAAACGCTGTCAAATTAATCAACAAAGAGAATTAAGAGAATATCTAGCTGTTTCTACATCAGGTACTTGTTTTCCGCACCTGTATCTGATCAAACTCCTCTGATTGACTCGTTCGGGTCAGAATCCGATCCTACAAGTGGTATCAGAGCTTCAGGAGGAGGAGTTCTACATAGATTTGCTGGATTTCATCACATATTCTTACTTCTACACCTTCTTTCTTCGTCAGACCGAGATTTTACGGTCGGAATTCGCTCAAAATTTCACAGATTGTGCGTAACAGTGTATAGTCAAATCCCCGAAAGTTTGAGGCTGAAATTCAAAGTAAAAGTGGGTCAAAACGTGTTCCGAATTAGGTCCGCTTTTACGGTATCACATAGATTCGCTCCAAATTTCAGTTTTTGGTTCGCTTTTAGGACACTTTTCTGGTAGATCCGCTCCAAGTTATGATCAGGTCCGCTCCAATTGTTTGTAGGTTCGCTCCAAGTGACATTTTCTAATAGGTCCGCTCCAAACATTGCTCTAGGTTCGCTTATAAAATCTGGTCCGCTCAATATAATATTTAGGTCCGCTAATAAAAACAAATCGTGGTTCGCTTTTGTGTCAGAGTTAATATTCAGGTCCGCTCAGAAAACCAACCAACGTCCGCTCATAAGGCAACAACTAGATTCGCTTTTATGACCATGTGATTCATTTGTCTGTGTCAAATTAAAAGCCCAAGAAATCACGGTTGTATATGATGATTGATGTGGTGACCCTATTATATTTCATATAAGTGGAAGGGTGGTCCAATCACAGGTTAAAAGGTTGTCGGCCCATGTGACATTGTGTTCAAAAGGTGAAATATAAAAATGGTTTACATGTTGGTCAAATAAGAATTAAACAGGTGACTTCAAATTAATGGCCCATGCATGTTTGTCGAAAACTGTTGATGTTTGTCATATTATAAAAACAATTCAAAATTGTCAGTTGGTGGTATCATATGGGATTTGTGGCCCAATCGTGTTTCTAGTTGTTAATTGATTTGTCGGTCCAATAATTGCAAAGTGATAAAAGTTGATAATTGCTAGTTGTGAAAGCCCTTTCTCTCTTATCTAATTTTGATAAGTGGGCGGCCCAAAAGTTGATAAAAGGACATCATCGATAAAATATATAACCCAAATCAGTTGATATAACAAATAGTTTGTCGTCCCAAGTTAATAATATTATGTTCATCACATTGATTTGTTACTTAAAGGTTTGAGGTCATGTGTTGTTGAGAGGCCTATTGATTTTTCTGGTATACAAGTTTCGGCCCATCTCGACCCATTGAAATTGGTCAAAAAGTTTTGAAGTGTATTCAAGTCACGTGAAAAGGTCCGATATTCGTTGGAGTTCACAATTTTCAAAGGTCTATTACGTTATCCGAAAGTCCATCAGATCGCACGTACTGAGTCAAATTGTTTGAAACTGATACGAGTCATAGCAGTTCTTACAGTTTTGCCAATTTCAACCTTCGATCTGCACAGAATATTCACCGGTTCGAGTATCAGTTCGTTGTTGTTAATTGATAAGTTTTAAACTGATCGTGTTTTGTTTGTTTGTGCAACATCAGGTATTTCAAGATTGTCAGGTGAATTCGAGATCGTCAGGTGAATTCGAGATCATCAGGTGATACAAGTGTGAAGCATGGATTCTGAGTTCTACAACGCATTCGCTACTCCGAGTACCCCCAATCACTGCTGTTCAAACCACAATGCTCGAAAACGAAACAGGGACGATGCAAAAGCCTCCCAAACTAATGAACAACGAAGAATTTAAAGGTTGGGAAGGTCGGTTTGAAAATTGGGTGCAAGCAAACTATCTTGATGCTTGGGAATGTGTCGAGACAAAGTATGTTAGACCTTTGAATGATGATGAAGAACCCGTTCCGATAAAAGATCTTACTGCTGATGCTAGGAAGAAGTACAAAGATGAGAAAATGATGCTAAGTCTTCTTCAACAAGCAGTGAAAGAAGATATTATGGTGCTTTTACAACACAATGGAACATCATATTCGATTTGGAAAGCATTACGTTCAAAGTTTAGGGGAAGCGAAGAGATGGTTAAGAGCAAGAAGTCGCTTCTAAAGAAAGAGTTCGATTTGTTCCGTGGGTTAAAAAATGAGAGTACTAGAGAGATCATTGAACGATACTGTAATTTGCTTGCCAACATGAAAAGGTTGAGTATTGAGAAGAGCACTGATGAGTTGATAGAGAAACTTGCTGATGCGTTGCCCTATGAGACTTGGGGCACATACCTTATGATGCTCAGAAACAAGAAGGGTTTTAGCAATCTGACGCTCAGTAAGTTCATTGAAAAAATAGAGGCTCAAGAAATGGAACAACGGAAAGTGATCAGAATGAAAGATTTTGATGGTAAACAGGACATCGGGTTGTATTATAAGGCAGGAGTTAATGAAAAGAAATCTTCAAATCTATCTCCAAAGGTTGAGACTGCCTACAGTGCCAAGAATTCATCTGGAAGTCCATCATCTGGATCAAACAGCAAAACCAGTTTCACACCATTTTCATCTTTTGATCCAAATATTTCAGCAACTAAAAACGGGAGAAAATTACAGTGTAACATTGTGTTAAATCTTGAAAATGATCAAGATTATTCTGAGGAAGTTGCCAAAAACCAAATGTCTTTGTTAGGAATGGTTTTGGAATCTTACACTTGTTTTGTTGCAGGTCGTATCGGGAATCCAATGTTAACCAAAGAAGATTACGACCAGATAGATGCTGAAGAAATGGAGCTGATGGACATAAAGTGGTGTCTGGCTAGCGTGTTACGGAGAGCTGAGAAATTCAAACAAATCACGGGGAGAGATGATCTTCGTGATGCGAATGTTTCTACTTTAGGTTTCGACAAATCTAAAGTCACTTGTTTTCGGTGCAGGGAAAAAGGACACTTCAAGAGGGAGTGCACTAACCGAGAAGCAAGTGGGGCTCAAAATCCGTTCAACAACAATAATGATTACTATCGGAAAGCCATCTACCACCAAGTTGGTCAACAATCATCTCAACAACAAAAACATCGAGCTCAAACTGCACATGGAAGAGATGTAATTGAAGACACTGGAAAGAGGGCTTGTGTGAGTAGTTATGATTGTGGAAAAAGAAGGGATGGTAGTGCTTTGATAATTGATCAAGATGATGAGAGATTACCAGAGGGTTTTAGCTGGGCAAATTTCACTTGGGATGATTATATTCCTGATCAAACTACAGCTTACACTGCTTTTACGGCAAAGGTTGTAGATGATAGTGATGATGATACGGAATATTGGGCAAGAAAATATAAAGAAGATATGAAGCTGCTTGCTGAAAGTGATAGTGAAGATGAAAAAGTCAAGAAGAAAAAGAAAAAGAAAAAGATCAAGACACCGGTGAGCAGTGATGATGAAGAGGTTCTAGTGGTAAGAAGACAAAAGGTGAAAGAAGCTCCAAAATTCAAAGTTGATGAAGAAGTTGATGCGAAAAAGATTCCGGTGAAGTGTGAAAACTGTGAAGCTGTAAAGAAGCAGAACAGCACTTTGATTTACAACTTGAACAGTTTGAAGGAGTCTTATGATGTGCTGAACAAAACAATGAATCAATACAATCAAACGAGTGAAGAACAAGCAACAGCGATGAAGACACTTCAGGGAGCATTCATGACAAAGCAGAAAGTTGTAAACAATTACATTGAGAAATGTGCTGCTTTGGAACAAAAGCTTGAGTTGCAAAGAATTGAAACTGAACGAGTAAATCGTTTATTAAAAAGTTACTCATGTACTTCCTATGTTATTGACAGGATTTATCCGACAGTTGAAAGTATGAAGGTATGGGAGGATGATGAGGTAACTGAAGAGAGAGAAGTTGGAAAAGGTGCTGATGAAAAGACTGCTGACAAGAAGAAGAATGACAAGAAAAAAGACACTGAAAAGACGTCATCTGGTAAGAAGCAAGGTGTCAGTTATAACAAGTGTCCACCCCCGCTGGAAAATAGATATTTGCCTAGGTATCCTAACGATGAAAGAGTAAAAAAAGCCACAAATTTACAGTGGGAGTCAGAGTCATCAGTCAATCTACCAGAAAGTATTGATGTTGTGTTTACATCGTATGACACTGATCAACAGTCTCAATTAATGAAGAAAGTCGTGGATCATGTGTTAGAAAACGATGAGATAGAGGAGTCAAAGTCGGAGTCCGCGTCAGAGTCAAAGTCTGAGTCAAGCACTCCGGGTCAAACAGAAAAACAGGGAAAATAGTCTATGACAAAGAATTCCTATTATCAAAATCTAATTTGGATGATGGGTTGTTTAAAGTTGCCTACACTTTGAATGATTCTGACAAATTATATTCTGATGAGGAATTTCCAATAAGAGGTGTCAAAACTGAATTGATAAACAAGGTTTTCAAACTCGCAGAAATCAATATTTCTGAAATAAAAGACTTATGTCTTAATGAAAAACCTAAAAAATACACCTCAAGAGTTCAACAGAGATTAAACAAGAAAAAGAGTTACAGTTCTGGTTCAGATTTTCAAAAGAGATCAAACCATAACGGTAATTTCAAAAAGAAAGGTTTAGGGTTTATTCCTACAGAAAAACAGAAAAATGAAAAATGTGTTCGTGATTTTAAATCCAAAATGTCATTTGTTTCAGGTACATCAACTGATGAAGAAGAAAAGACAAACTTCTAGAAAGAATCAAACAGTGAGTTTCTGACGAAGAAGCAAGTTGAGTTGAAGAAGATAGCTGAGCAGAAGAGAGACACGAGAACCTGTTTCAAGTGCAACAATGTTGGACATATTGCCAAAGATTGTTCTAAGGCGATACAATAAAAACAGGGAGTATCTCGTAAACTTAAAGAACAAGTGGTTGAGTTTGAGCCACCAATTGATCGAACCAAACTGTTTAAAAATTCTATTTTTGAAATAGGTGAGAGTTCGAACAAGTTTTACAAGAAGAAAGCCAAATCTGACAACCAGAAATGAGTTGTTAAGAAGGTTGGTGAAAGCTCTAGCAATGATTCTGATGGATCAAAATCAGAGGAGCTATCTTCGGGCGATGAAACTGATTCCACAAAGTCAGTTGAGCCACAAGTTGTTTCAAAATGTGAAGCTGATGTAAAAGTTGAAAAATCAGTTCCGATTGTTAATGATGAGGAGTTTCCATTACTTCGGGCTGAGAATTATAAAAAGAAAATTGGTAAAGTTGAAATTTCTAAACAATTTTATAATGATAAATAGGAATTTGATGCTGAGAAGGTCTTTAACCCCAAGGTAAAACATATCTTTGGCAAGATGATTGATCGAAAAGTCAAAGGGGTTAAAGAATTTTATGAGAAGAAAACAAAGAAAGAAAAGGTTGAACCATCCCTGGTTTGTGACTGGGATGGTACATATTATGAACAATAAGTCTCAGGACTTGCCGGAGCTCCCAGGTTGGTAAGCGTGGAGCATGAATCGGCATCTTTCTTGAATTTTATTCGGTAACGTCAATCATACAAACGGTAAAGAGGTTTGTTTATGTTTGTTGGTTATAATTACAAGTGGTTAGATGATTTGATCGCATATGGTAAATCAAGGACATTAATTTGTACTTGTATTTTCCTACTTTTGGTTGGAAGACAAGATGATGAACCACATCCCCGAACATTTGTTTGATAAATCTACAAGTGGTAAAATCAATCAAACTTATTTTCCGGAAAAACCATTTTGATTAAAACAAACTTAAGTGTTTTGAAATCTAAATGGGAAAATAGTTTGTTGATGGGGGAGTTCTGATTGTTTATGCCTAGTGAATGGCGATTTGAGGTGATTTGATATCGGTTGTCATGTTTCTGTACAGTTTGTTTTCATATTTTCGTTAATGTGTTTGCATTTTAGGGGGAGTAAGAAAATTTCAGAAAATCCAAAAACATTAGAAAATTTGAAAAACTCAAAAACATGATAAAATCAAAAATGAGTTTTGTTGTGAAAAAGAGGAAATGATAGTACATCAGTGGACTATCACAACATGCTAAAGAATGTGAAAGTCAAAATGTGATAAACAATCTTACTGCGGATGTGTCAGTAGATTTTCGCACATTTAGTAAATTGAAACGAGATATAAACGTAAATCAAACTTGCTTGATTTGTGGGTAACTATTCTTGGATATATGGGTAACCCCCGAAATCTTGTTTGAAAGGTCCCGTATTCGGAGATACTAGGTCTTTATACTCAATGATATCTGGGGTATTATCCCGGGACTTCTGCTGAATGGAAGTTCTGACCTAGTCCCCGGATAATGCTTTCTGCAAAATGCTTGAAACATAGCATCGCCCTCAGCAAGCTGATGAAACAATAAAATTGATAGTCGCTGCTGTTGTAATCAAAAGATCCTCTAAAGGGGACACACCGAAAAGTCGAAGCCGTCATCTCTCTGCGTATACGGAAGTATCGACCTGAGCTCTCACGGCCCTCGCACATTACCCCTTTACAGATATCATCTGTGGTATACTCACCTGTAAGACTGAATATTTGGGATCTGGATACAGGAGTATATTCAAGTGGAGTGATACACAATTAAGTTTAAGTCTCTAAAACATTAATATCGTATCTCGAATCAATTGAAGTCTGTGTGAAAATTTAAGTGGACAAACATACTGACAATCTAGGTAAATTGTTTAGAACTGAGAATGTTTAAAGCTTAACGGTGTTGGTGATATGTCTCATAAACTGATATGATCCTCTTACACGAGCTCACAAAAATATTGTCTGTAAATAGTTCATTTCTGCATGTATTTTCTTTCAGAAAAATCCAAAAACAGTTTTGGTGTGTTTTAGCATAAATTTTTGAAAAGACAAAAAGATTTTCGACGACTGATATTGAAAAGCTGATTTTCAAATTTCTAAGTGCTAAACATAATGAACAATTGGTTTGGGTGATTGTGTTTTATTTTAATAAGAAAAATGTTACAATTCCAAGTGGTTCATCAGTATCGGATTGGCTGGTTAGTTTGTTGTTTGGTGATGTTTATATGCTTAAACGTTTATCATAAAACTTATGTTGTGGTTGAGTTGTTGTGTAGGAAGAATCAATATTTGAGGGGGAGCACATGTTGGACTTGATAAACTCAAAAGATGTCAAACTTCAAAGTGAGGGAGTCTGTTGATCATAAAAGAGAAAGAGAAGAAGATAGAGAGAGAGAAGCCCAAAGACTGATCAAGACTGAAGATATGAAGACACAACATTGTTGTGACTCGATAGTCGACTCCATCAACATCTGAGGGGGAGTCTGTTGGTGCACTACATCTGTTGAATTCGTCTTAGATCGATTTTTTCATTGTAATGTATAGATTAGGGCGCGTTTTATGAGAAAACTGGAGAGTTTATGTGGTTTAGAGAGGAGGTCCGCTTATACGGACATAGGAGATCCTCTTTTGTGTCAGGTCCGCTTATACAGACATGGGAGGTCCGCTTTTATGTCAGGTCCGCTTATATGGACATGCCGTATAAGGGAACCTACTCACCTATATATACCACAAAAGAGGACCTCATTTGGAACTTCTGAAATTCCATACCGAGGTGCTGCCGGTGTGAGAATCGATTGTAAACGCTGTCAAATTAATCAACAAAGAGTATTAAGAGAATATCTAGCTGTTTCTACATCAGGTACTTGTTTTCCGCACCTGTATCTGATCAAACTCCTCTGATTGACTCGTTCGGGGCAGAATCCGATCCTACAAGAACCGTGAGAACAAATAAAAAAACCGTGAGAACTTGATCAAAAACTATTCAAATTCAAAAACATTTTCTACAATTATCATTATTATTCGAATACAATGTTAAAAATTTAATTTACACGATTAAATTTACGTGAATTCGTAAATAAAGAAAATTTACACATGTGTAAGTTTGCCATTTATACATGTATAAATCTGTTATATCTACACATGTGTAAAAAATCTAAAAAGAGTGATTTTGAAAGGAGAAATGAAGGATTTGATGTTGTAAATTATTTTTTTTGATGTTGTATCTTAATTACAATGAGGTTTGTATTAAAAAAAAGTTGGTTTTGACTGGTTTTTTCATTCATTCTCACGGTTCTCGTAATATTTAGCGTTCTCAAGATAATGCTCCCCTATATATATACATATATAGGAACAGGATCAGGAGAAAACGCTCAAAAGTGTGAGAACGGTGAGAACGCATCCTGGCCTAACACGTGGCGCGGGACATGATCAGGGCCCTAGGGTTTTTTTGTCTTTTCAATCTTCTTTTATTTTCCTAACGCGCTATAACATTTCTGGTGTCTAAGATTTTTTTGGCGTTAATTGTATTTATTAAACTTTTTGGCGTTGAATTAATTGTTTTTTGTCATATAGATAATTTTTTGGCGTTATAGCGTTTTTTGGTCAATTTTTTTGGCGTTTTATATAATATTCACTACGAGTCATTAATATTTTCATAAGTTAACAATAAGACCAAATGTTTTTTTGGCGTTTAATACATTTGACTAGTTGCTTTGCCAGCACCCGTTCTCACAGTTTTCACACTACTAGCGTTTTGGTGTTTGTAGTTTTGGCGTTTTATATAATAATGTATTTTATTTGTAAAGAATTAGATAACAAAACAACAGATAACTTGATAACAAAACAATAAAACGAAAAAGAAAAAAAAATTAAAAATGGTAATCTAATTTCTCTTCTGAATCTTCACTGTCATCAGCTCCTTCTTCTTGAATTTGTTTTGGCGTTTTGAACCTTTTGAATACCTTAGCTAGATGCCAACTTTACTACATAAACCCCGTCTTTTTTAGACGAAGCTGCTTAGTGGCATCTTGTGTTTTGGTGTGATATTCTTGTTTGGTGGCGTGTCATTGAAGATCAACTCTTGTTTGATGCTATTTGTAATAATGGAGTCCAAAATAGCATTTTACCCTTGTGTTGATCCCTTTATTCCATGCATATATTCATCAAGAACAAAGCTCACATGATGGCATATCACTGTCATCAATCTTTTTTTTTTTTTTTGAATATTGTCCATCTCATTTAGCAAAATATTATTGAGATAACCTTCTCAGAAGAAGAATCCATTCAGTGAAAGCTTTGCCATCTGTGGTTTTTTAACTAACATTTTTTGGCGTTTTAAAGTGAGTGGTTTCTAGAGGATATGGCGTTTGTGTTTTCTGGGTGTGATCAATTTCATTGTGTATAGACCCCTCAATTATAGGAGTTTTTTGGCGCGTAGTTTAGGCGGGACTTTGTTTTTTATTGTAATAAATGATAGTAATAAAGTAACTGTCTTTTCAGTTACTATTTTTGTATTTACTGTGTTAATCAGCTTTTATCAGTTTTATAGGTGATAGGCGTCCCTTCTTCTATGTTTGGCGTTTTTTTTTAAATGGCGTTATGCAGACCAAGATGACAAAATACAATAACGGAGTAAATAAAATAGTAAGCAGGAAAAACTGTAGGACCGGTTTTAACTCCGAAACGATTGCAAAACAAACGTATGACGTGCGGAATCCGTACACGAACGCGACCTAACACACACGATGTAATATAAACGTGATTCTATATAAGATTTGATAAAGTACAGCACCTTGAATCACTTTCTCTCTCTAGAATCTCTCTCTAGATCTAGAGTTCTCTAAAACACAAATGAGGTAAAAGTCTAAATTCTAAACATAACCTCCCTATTTATAGGTCAAGGGGAATTAATGAGACTTCTCATTAATTACAGAAATGCCACATTGCTTTTTGCCTAGTTATTACAATATAAGCTTGCCATCTTCAGTTTCTCGCTACGGCTCGGATTGACGAAGGCTATAGACCTAAATGCACTAACAGACTCCCCCTTGGATATTGCCGCAGTCAATCTCATAGCGTCTTGTCTTTCTCTCTCTCTCTTTGAGTCTTCTTGAAGCTTTAACACGTTTTTATCAACGTAGACTCTCTCTTGTTTGAACAGAATCCCCGTGGATCTGTCTTCAACTTTAGCTTCTCCTTTCTGTAGACTCTTTTCTTCGTCAGGCTCCCCCTTTCGTCAAGCTTCCGTGCTTTGGGATCGACACCTTGCTTTCCGTATACAAGCTCCTTAGAATAGTTACATGGCTTCTTGAATCCACGCTTCCTTTTGCGTTGAGCTCGTCTTCAAACTCCCCCTTAGACTCGGCTTTCGGGATCGTAATCTGGACTATCTGTAATCACTCAAACATTTATAAATACAATTGTTGGTGCATAATGTCTAAAGCCTGCGTCTTTGTAAAGTTAGATTAATGTATATGGTCTAGATAGGTTATTTTGTATTAGTTCAGGGGTTGAAAGTGTAATTATATGAAAGTTATGATGCTGGACCGCTTTTGTGACATATGTCCACAAAAGCGAACCAGGCTGGATCGCTCATGTGGACATGTCACATGAGCGGTTCACAAATTCTATAAATACCCTTGAAGTTGTTTTCATTTGTAACGTTTTCTTGTACTCTACGTTGAACTGCTGACCGTGTGGCAATCGTTATCAAGTGAAGAAAAAGTGTTTAAAGTGTGAATTCATCTGTTTCTACTCCTTTCTGTTACGTTTATCTTTGTATCATGCTGAAAATGTGTTTCCGCCACATTTTCAGTAAGCACTAGCTCTGATTGACTCATTCGTGTGGTCAAAACTGATCCTACAATTGGTATCAGAGCCAGTTGCGAGTTAGTTGCTAGATACGAAGTGGTTTTCACGGACTTTTGTAGATCTGGACTGATTTAGCGGTTGAAATGGACTGAATTTTGGACAGTAGGTGTGAAACACAGTAATAACAAACCCTTCAAAGTTTCGGATCAAAATACGGACTAAAAGTGACTTAAAAACCCTCGTGAAAGTTGGATCGCTCTGACGTCATCACTGAACCGCTTTTATGGACCGCTCCTAAGTACAGTTTTAGCTGGATCACTCTTAATTTTCAGTTCTGGATCGCTCCAAATGGCTATCTTAGGTGTTGGATCGCTTTTCTGGACCGCCTGAAATACCATCTTCTGAACCGCTCATTTGTCATCTTCTGAACCGCTCATTTGTCAATCTTCTGGATCGCTCTTTGTGCAATCTTCTAGGATCGCTCTTTGTGCAATCTTCTGGATCGCTCTTTGTGCAATCTTCTAGGATCGCTCTTTGTGCAATTATCTGGATCGCTGTTTGTGCAACTTATCTGGATCGCTCTTTGTGCATTCTCTGGATCGCTCATTGCTACTGCTGTGGATCGTTTATTCAACTTCTGTAGATCGCTTATTCAGACTGTTTGAAAAAGTTTTCCGTTACAACTGAAAATGGAAAGTCAGGATTTCTATAACATGTTTTCGGGTGTGGGAGCGACTCAAAGTCAAGCAAGTATCATGCAAAATGTCAGTCTAGAAAATGAACTTGGAACGATGCAGAAGCCTCCGAAATTAATGAGTTTGGATGAATATTCAGGATGGTCTGAGAGGTTCAAAAATTGGGTGCAGGCAAATCACTTAGAGAGTTGGATAAAAATCGAAAGAGAGTATGTTCCTCCAGTAGACGGGTTGAATATAAAAAAGACAATTGCCAGTCTGACAGATGCAGAGCAGGTCGAATTCAAAGCCGAGAAAAAGATGATCAGCATCTTACAACAAGCCATAAAAGAAGATATTTTAGTGTTACTACAGCACAAAAATAATTCACAGTCAATATGGCAAGCATTAGAGAAAAAATTCAAAGGCAGCGCGTCAATGATTAAAAGTAAAACGGCATTGCTAAAGAAAGAGTTTGACATCTTCACAGGGATTAAGGGTGAATCAACAAAGCAGCTTATCGAGAGGTACTGTCATCTGGTGTTAGAGATGAGAAGGTTGGACATTGAGAAGACAAATGAAGAGTGGATAGACAAATTGTGTGATGCACTTCCCTATGAGGAATGGGGAACGTATGTAATGATGTTGAAAAACAGTTCGGATTTCGTGAATTATAGTTTGAGTGAGTTCATAGAGAAAATTGAAGCTCATGAGTTGGAATTGGTGAAAGTCAAGAAGATGAATTCAGCGAATATGCCACAAGATGTATCTTTGTATTACAAGAGTAGTCCGGTAGTATCGAATGTTCAGAGTCCGAAAATTCAAACTGGTTTTAGCGCAGACAACACTTCATCTGTTGCTCCAAATGCCTATCAGTCAAGTCAATCGACTCCATTTGCCAACTACGAGCCAAATGTCAAGGTCTCAGAGCCGAATTCTCCTCAAAGTTCTACAGGGTCAAATCAACAGACGTTTGTGTCCGGTGTGCAGTGTAACATTGCGGTTAACATCAAGAATGGGAATGAAATCACCGAGAATGCAGCCAAGCAGCACATCGCGTTACTGGCATCAGTTCTAGAAGCTTATGAAGGTCTAGTCGCTGGAAGGATCGGAAATCCTGATATGACTAAAGAGGATTACGATCAGATCGATCCGGAAGAACTGGAATTGATAGATATTAAGTGGTGTATGGCAAGTTTAGTTCGAAGAGCTCAACGATTTATGGAAATCACTGGTAGAAACAGTTTGTCGGGTCCGGATCAGAAACTAGGGTTCGATAAGACCAAGGTCACCTGTTTTAAATGCAAAGAGAAAGGTCATTTCAAGCGAGAATGTCCGAATCGTGAGGTGAAAAATCATGAGAATCCGTTTACCAATGATTATTACAGACAAGCTATATATCATCGCCCGAACCAACAGCCTACAGTTCAGAGACCTCAGATCGAGAACAAACCTGAGAAGGCGTTGATCGTAAACCAAGATGATGAGAAGGTTGCGTCTGGTTTTAGTTGGGACAAGTATATTCCAGGAAAAGACGATCAAGCAATGATGGCTGAAGTTGTGGAGATTACCGAGACGGGTGCTGAACCAGAGATTTTCAAGAAGGCAGTTACTGAGAATGTTGGTGAAGAAGTTACTGAAACTGTTGAATCTGTTTCTGAGATTGTGGTTGAAGAGGTTATTGAAGTTGTTGATCAGGAGGTTCCGGAGGTCGTTAAAGATGTTTCTATGGAAGATTCTGCAAAAACTGAGGAATTTGTATCTGATGTTCTTAGTTTTAAATCTCGACGGGAAGAATTTGTTTATACTATGAAATCAATTTTACCTCCTAACGTCTTTGGTTCTTTTGCAGATTATTTTGAAGATCCAAGAACCAGAACATGCCCGAGATTCGAAGCAGAGAAAGAAGAAGTCGAGGAGATGATTGATGTGTCAAAGGAAATGACTGAAGAAACTCTAAAGGAGATTGCAGATAAAGCACTGATGAGCAAATTAAAAGAGGTAGATTCAGACATTCAGGAGTCAGTTGATAAAGTGTCAGGTCTAGGAGAGGAATCTGGAGTCTTAGAAGTCAACATGGTCAAGTCGTCTGAGTTGGAGTCAAATCCTGTTGGTAAAATTGTTTGTGAGAATGAGATTATAGTAGAAAAAGTTTCAATCTCTGATACATCGTGTCAACGTTGTTCACAACCATGCACGGAGTGTCTTGAAAAAGACACCATGTATCAGGAACTGAAACAACATGCAGATCTGATGAAGTTTGACTTAGGGCAATTAAAAGAGGCGTACGACACATTGTCTAGGTCAATAAAAATGATTCAAAAAGAAAGTCTTGAAAACGATAAAGCAACCAAGCTGGCACAATCAACTTTATTTGACAAACAAAGAGAAGTAAACTTTCATTTAGACACAATCGCATCTTTAAGAAAAGAGCTTGAGTTGACTAAAATTGAAAATGATAGAATTGATCAGAAATTGATGAGTTATGTGGCGTCATCATATGTGTTAGAGCAAATAGTACCACAACAACCATATGCTTCACCTGCCTTTAACAGTGTTCCACCCCCAATGTGGAATCATTATACACAGAAATATCCAGATGGGGTGGAAGCTGCATTAAACATCAAACTGAAAACACTTAAGAATGATTTACCTGATAACATTGATATCACGTTTACTGCGTCTGACATTGACAACGAATCCCAGGTAATCAAAAAGGTTATTGATAAGGTGTTGGACGATGATAGTGAGAAATCTGAGATGGCAAAATCAGTGGAGTCCGGTAGTGAGTCTGAGGAGGACGGAAACTTTTTAGATCGTTATTTGACAAAAACGGATAAAAGTGTGGATGATGATTCAATTATGGTGGCTTACACTATGATTGGATCTGACAAACTTTACTCCAACACCGAGTTTCCGCTTCAGAATGCTAAATTTGAGAATGTTCAGAAAGTGTTTAAGCTGATTGAACTGAGCGTAAATGAGTTAAAGAAAAATGATTTCTTTTCAAAACTAAATAAATCAGTTGGTTCGTCACGTTCTACTAGTCCAGAAAAGGTAGAGGGGGTGGGTAAAAACCAAAACAAGAAAAATCAGTTAAAGAATAAAGGTCTTGGTTTTGAGAAGAAAATGACTAAGAAGTTGGTGAAGCCAAAAGATAGAATTAATGATGTATTTGTTTGTGGTCCGAGCACTGAGACTGAAAAAGAGTATATTTTTAGTCAAAAGGCCGTGGACGATTTCAATGCAGCGCAAAAGCTGAAAGCAGAAACTGTTGGTAGCACATTTGTCGAGTATGACAAACGTGTATGCTATCGCTGCAATGAAGTCGGCCACATGGCGAAGCAGTGTAAGAAAGTGATCGAAAAACCGGTTGTGGTAAAAGCTGTTAACAAACAAGTGGCTGAGAAACCGAAGGTTGAAAAACCTAAGGATAAAAACAAAAATGTGTCAAAACAGACCATTCAAAAACCTCGACCAAAATCACCGGTCGTTGCTAAAGATAAACAAGTGATGGTTTCGCCGATCCGAATTCTCAAACGAGGTGAAAAATTGAAGTCGGAGGATAAGCCAGAATCGATTTTCGAAATTGGCGAGTCTTCTAAGTCCCCCAAGACTTCGAAATTTTACTCTAAAGCAAAAACTTTTGAAAATCAGTCACGGATCGCGAAATCTAAACCATCTGGTGAGATTAAAAAGATGGAAAATGTGTTGAAAAATGAGTCACAGTCTGTGAAAGATGATGTTGCTGTGTTTGAGTCTGAAATTGATCAGTTTTTGTCGGAATTTCCCAAACTTCATAACAATGTGAAACAAGATAAAAAGGAAATTGAGCCAAATGTCACATTTAACTTTCCGAAAACAACTGAGAAATGCAATGTGGTTTTTGGTACAGTGTCGGAAATTAAAAAGTCGTGGGCATCATTGTTTAACTGATGTGTTTGTGAATTGATTGCAGGAGCTGCCCAAGTCTGTGCTCTCAAGATGGATAATGGACAGCGGAGCGTCGCGACACATGACGGGATCCTTAGCACTGTTGTATGATGTCAAAGCGATTAATGGAAGTTACGTTGGATTTGCTGGTAATCAAGGTGGAAGGATTGTTGGTCAGGGAATGCTCACTAACGGCATCATATCTTTTGACAAAGTGAATTATATTGTTGAACTGACGAACAATTTGTTAAGTATTTCGCAAATCTGCGATAAGGACTTTAGCGTACACTTTACAAAAACAGAATGTTTGGTCTTAAAACCAGGGTTTAAAGTCCCTGGTGAGTTGGTTCTGTTGCGCGCTCCTAGGGTTAATGATCTTTACATCTTAGACATGAGCGCTGCAACACCAACAATTCCTCAAAAACAATGTTTTGTGACAAAATCTAAAGCAACTGAAAAAGAGTCGGTTATGTGGCACAGAAAGATGGGTCATATACACATTCGTAAAATGAACTTTCTTGTGCACAACGATTTGGTAGAAGGTGTGAATGTTAAAAATTTTCATTTACCTGACGATTGTGTTGCATGTAAGAAAGGTAAACAGGTAAGGAAGTCTCATCCGCTAAAGATGATCAACACCATCCGTTACCTCTCGAGAGATTGCATATGGATCTCTTTGGGCCGGTCAACGTCAAAAGCATCAGTGGAGACTCTTACTGTCTGGTGGTAACAGATGATTATACAAGATTTTCATGGGTCGTTTGTTTGGAAAAGAAGGATGAAACGTTCGAGGCTTTAATGGTTTTGTTCAAAAAGATGGAAACAGTGTACAAGCTGCCGATCAGAAGAATTCGAAGCGATAATGGAACCGAGTTCAAAAACAACAAAATGTACGAATTTTGCAATGAAAAGGGGATACTTCACGAATTCAGTGCGCCATATACACCACAACAGAACGGTGTGGCTGAACGAAAGGGGATACTTCGAGAAGAAGTTTACGTGGGGCAACCACCGGGGTTTGCAGATCCGCTAAACAGAGACAAGGTGTATCTGCTGGATAAAGCTTTATACGGTCTCCACCAGGCCCCGAGAGCCTGGTATGAGACGCTATCGACCTACTTGCTGGACAACGGGTTCACAAGAGGCACAGTAGACAGTACCTTGTTCACAAAAGAAGTAGCTGGCCACTTGCTGATTGTGCAGATCTATGTCGACGATATTATTTTTGGTTCCACCAACGACGAGCTATGCAAAGAGTTTGAAGTTGTGATGAAGAAGAAATTCGAGATGAGTTCTATGGGGGAGATGAAGTTCTTCCTCGGGTTACAAGTTGAACAACTACCCGACGGAATCTTCATTCATCAATCGAAGTATGTAAAGGACGTGCTGGATAAGTTTGACATGACAGAATGCAGTCCTGCATCAACCCCCCTCGCATAAAATCATGGTATCTGTCCGGATGAACAAGGTGTGAAGATGGATGAAACATTATACAGATCGATCATCGGCTCGTTGATGTATCTTATAGCTTCCCGGCCCGATATCATGTATCCGACATGTTTGTGTGCACGATATCAGACAAACCCGAAGCAATCGCACCTAACGATCGTCAAACGCATTCTACGGTATTTGAAGGGATGCCCAAGCATCGGCTTGTGGTACCCTCGCTCGGGTGATTTTACATTATCTGGTTTTGCTGATTCAGATTTCGGTAGTTGTAAGCAGAACGCTAAGTCCACCACTGCTGGGTGCCAGTTCTTCGGAACTCGGCTCGTTACCTGGCAGTGCAAGAAGCAAACTGCAGTCGCGCTCTCAACTTGCGAGGCTGAGTACGTCTCAGCCTCTAGCTGTTGTTCTCAGATTCTCTGGATTCAACAGCAGATGCGCGATTTCGGTCTGCAATTCTTGGATACACCAATATTTGTGGACAATGAAGCAGCCATCAATGTTACGAAAAATCCGGTTCACCACTCAAAAACGAAACACATAGAAATCCGTCACCATTTTATTCGAGATTGTTACGAAAAGAAATTAATACGGATTGAACATGTGAGCACCGTTGATCAGAAAGCTGATTTTTACACGAAACCGTTTGATAAAAAGAGATTTTATTATCTTTTAAAGTTAAATGGGTTAAAAAATCTGCAATCTGGGAGGGTTATCGAGTGTGAAGCCGAATTGGGCGGCGATCTGACTTGAACCGTATCGAGTTGTCAACTTTTGTTTGTACAGTTGTATTTCCTGCTTTTCGTTAAAAAACAAAAACACAAAAAAATATGTTTTAGTTTTAGGGGGAGATATTCGCAGAAAAATACAAAAACATGATAAAATCATAAAAATCCAAAAACATTAAAAAATGCAAAAAAAAGAGTTGTGTAGTATAGGGGAAATGATAGTACATCAGCTGGACGGGCATAGTACGCTAAAGATATGTAATGTAAAAATGCAATTAAGCAGTCTCGCTAAAGATGTGCCGGTAGGTTCTTACAGATTTAGTAGATCGATTTGGGATATAAACTAAATTTAACTTGCGTTTTCGTGGAGAACACCTCCAGGATATATAGGTAACCCCTGAAATCCTGTTTGAAAGGTCCCGTATTCTGAAATACTAGGTCTTTATACTCGGTGATATCTGGGGTATTATCCCGGGACTTCTGTTGTATGGAAATACTGACCTAGTCCTCGGATAATACTTTGCACAAAAATCTTTGAAACATAAGCTTCACCCTCAGCATGTTGATGAAACAATAAAATTGATAGTCGCTGCTGTTGAAATGCAAAAGATCCTCTAAAGGGGACCCACCGAAAAGTCGAGCCGTCATCTCTCTGCTGAACGGAAGTTCTGACCTGAGCTCTCACGGTTTCGCATCTACCCCCAACAGATATCAGCCGTGGTATATTCACCTGTAAGACTGAATACTGGGATCCGGATACGGGAGTATATACTGAGGTGGGAACACACGTTGATGTTTAAGTCTCTAAAACACTAATAACGTATCCCGAACAGATTGAAAATTCTATGAGAATTTAAAGTGGATCAATATACCGACAATCAACGCGAATTGCTTAAATGTTTAAAATGAAATAAGCTTAACGGTTCTTGTGTTCTGTCGGCAGCTGATATGATCCCCTAACACGCTCGAAAAAATATTGTGTGTATATATTTCAGTTTGTACAGCTTTAAACCCAAAAAGATTTTCTTTTCTCATTTTAGTTTCGACAACTGATACTGGGGATTGGAAGTTCAAAGCCTGTGTGCAGATCATGTAGGTGTCTGATGAGGGTTGGGTAAGCTGTGATTGCAAACAAAGATCTGGTATGATGTTTGACAGATAAAATGTACAAATGGTTTAAACGTCAAAAGTTCATTAATTTGAACTGCTTCTAAAACAAAACGACAAAGTACTTCATAAATCTGATCATCCAGG
Source organism: Helianthus annuus (assembly GCF_002127325.2). NCBI lineage: Eukaryota > Viridiplantae > Streptophyta > Magnoliopsida > Asterales > Asteraceae > Helianthus > Helianthus annuus. The sequence continues at coordinate 139,771,265 of NC_035436.2, forward strand.
GCCATTAACTTGGACTAAGAAGATCAATCAGTTGTTCCAAGGTCATTAACTTGGACTTGGTCAACTGGGTGCCAGCATGTGAAATCGAAAAAGTTGAAAGTTGTATAAAAATTAATTTCTTGAAAAATCAAAGTTTGGACCGCTTTTGTGTCATTGGGTCGCTCTTGTGTCAAAGTAACATTGTGGACCGCTCATAAGGACATGACGAATAAGCGGTTCAGACCCTCATATATAAGGAACAGGGTCCGCTTATTCTGTCATTACCCTAAACCGCTTTTACGACATCTTCTTTGGGGCGATTCGAGCGATCTCAACTGATCTTCGTGTTTTCTTGCTGTTTGAGCTTTGTTTTTGCTTGTTCTTGATAGATTTCCATCATTTACATCATGGGCAAGGTAAGTCATCTTTTAATTTCAGTTCTAATGTGATAAATCATGTCTGTCGGCTTGTGTGAGTGAACGATTCATGTTTTAAGCCTGTGAATGTCATGATTGTGTGAAATGATTGTTGATTCAGTGTCGTATGATGATACTAGGTGTAGTATTACATGCTAATTGATGAAATTTGATCGTTTGATGAGGGTTGTCGGAACTGAATGTGTTTAGATTTAGATCTAGGGTCTTTTAGGATAGTCTAACAAAATTAAAAGATACCCTTAGGTTCAGAATGTTAAGCAGAATCTGATTTTAGAATCAATTTTAAGTTTTAAACTGTTGTTACATGTTGTTGATATGTGGATCGCTTTTACAGTTAGGATTGTTCAGAACCGCTCATAGATCATATTTGAACCGCTTTTGTGAACAATTGTACTTTGAACCGCTCATAGGTTCCATGTTGAATCGCTCATTCATACAATTCTAGGACCGCCCATTGGAACAAGTTCTGGACCGCTTTTAAGGCATATTAGGGTTGTGTCGCTTATGTGACTAGGGGTGGCTCGCTTTTTGTGTCTTTTATAGTTGGACCGCTTTTTAGTCATTCTTATGGATCGCCTATAGGGTTGTTAAGTCCTTGGATCGCCTTTGTGGTATTATAATGTTTGGATCGCTTTTAATGTTCTGTGATGGATCGCCTTTTTGGTCAAAGTGTTCAAAATGTGAAATTTTGTCTAAGTCCCTGTTTGTTGTTGTTGTGCAGGCATCTACGAATGTGTTATTCGATCCAGTTCACAACAGTTGTGTTGATCTAGATGTGGAAAAGTATCCTTTGCTTTCAGAATTCAGCAGTATATTGGACTACATGAATCGTATTCCAGTGAAGAAAGCAATGACTGATCAGAGGCCTTTGTACCGATCTCACATTAGTCGATTTTGGCTGAATGCAAAGTATGACGAGGCAAGCAAAGTGATATCATCTGTGGTGGAAGTGGATGGAAAGTTGGAGACTATTCTGGTGACTGAAGCGTTAGTTCGCGAAGTAATGAATTTTCCGGATGAAGCCAACTATCCAACAAGATTTCCTGAACGAATGGTGAAGGGTTGTATGCTACGTTTGGGATACAGAAGCACATTGAACACCGGGAACTACTTAAAGTCAAAATTTCAGAAATCGTTCAAGTTTTTAATACATTGTATTTTGATTTCTCTAAGTCACACGAAGGGTAGTTATGACTAGATGAGGGATTATCAAATGAACATGTTAACTGCATTAGTGTTGAACAAGAAATACAACTTCTCGCACATAATTTTTCATTATATGGTGGAGAATCTAGCGTCAGATGTTAGAGTCTGGAGATATCCACGCTTTGTTCAAATGATGATTGATCGTGCTTATCCTAGTATTGACAGAAACATTAAGGATGATCTTCTTGTTCAAGCACACATGTCTAATATCTCGTTAAAGAACCTTGTCAAGTATCATCCTCATCATCCAGAGCCGGAGTTAGTGATTGAAAACTTCGGATTGCTTAGAGATGCAAACTATGTGGATCCTGATCCAGAAAATCATCAGAATTGGAGAAATCAAGAAGAAATGAAAGAAGCATTGTATGCTGTGGAGTTGAAGATAATTCAGGGTTTCAAACCAACAAAAAATGAGTGGTATGTGAAGGAGTCTGGACGCAGACGTAGACTTGCAACTCCAGTAGCTGAAGGTGAAGGTTCTTCGTCAAAGCCAAAGAAGAAACAAAAGAAGAAGGCTGAAACTGTGTTAGTAGACGAGTCTGAAGAAGAAGTTCCTGAAGTGAACATTGAAAAGGAACAAGAGGCGGCTAGTGTAGCACATATTGAAATACATACAGATTTGTTTACTGATAATATTGACATTTCACAGGGAAGAGAGAAAGTGGTAGAAGATGTTGAAGGTGATGATGTTGATAAAGACACTACTAGTTCTTCTAGTGTGTCTGAGTTTGAAGTAGTTGATGCAAGAGAACTTGAAAGGCGAATGAGAGAGGAGGTAGAAAAGGAGAAGTTACTCAGAAAGAGGAAGAGAGAAGAGAAAGAAGATGCACCTTATGAACCTTCTCCAGAGCATGTTTCAGCATCACAATCTACTCCTAAGGGTAAAAAGAAAGCTGAAGGTCGAAAGAAGGCTACTTCAAAGTTTAAAGTGTCAAAGCGCCCTCAAAAGATCATACAGACACCTCCACATCAACCAACACCTCCACAATCTCCAATACATCAATCTCCTCCTAGACAACCAACACCACAACAATCACCAAGACAACCTACTCCTCCATCACACTCAACACCACCCAGACAACCTACTCCACAAAGACAACCATCTCCTCTGTTTCCACCATCACCACCTCCACATCAACAATATTATTCTTCACAAGATCTTTTTGGCACACCTCCAATCACCCAAGCACAACCTAGTTCTTCAAGTAGAGGCCTTGCAATGCCGCATGATAATCTGCTAGATGTTGATTTCGATTTTGCAAACAATTCTCAAGTATTGAAGTTAGAAAAGAGAATTGATGAGGTGATAGCAGAAAACAAAAAGTTGGCGGATGAATGCAAAAAGATTGCTGAAAGAGAAAAGTCTCTTGCTGGTAAGGTGCAGAGGTTAGAAGGTGAAAACAAAGTGTTGGAACTAAAAATTGAAGTTGATCAGACGGAAATTGATGTTTTGAAAGTTCGAGTGTCTGAGTTAGAAGAGGAGAAGAGTCGTCGAGAAAGTGAAAACGAGTACTATAAGTTGAAGAATAAAGAGCTTATGGCTGCTAAAGCGTTGCATGAACACAAGTTCTACATGCTGAATAGAGTTGTGGAAAGCATGTTAGAAACAACAGTGGATCAGAAGTATGAAGAGTTGAAGTTAGAGGATCTTCGTGCTGAACGTAAAGCAGAAGTAGAAAGGCAAATGAAAGATAAAGGTAAAGCTGTTGAAGGAAGTTCTGTAATGTCTATTGTGCCTTCAATGGTGATAGATAATCCAGTGCCTATATCCTCAGTTCCTGGTATTGTCGAAGAAGAAATTCAATCGCCAAAGTTAATTGGTGGCGAAGAAGAAGAGGATGATGAAGATGATGATGAGGAAGAGTTTGTTTATTCTGCAAGCAGTCACAGTTCGAAAGGTGATGATGATGATGACGCTGCAGGAGGCTCAGGTGTTAGAGTAACTGAAGCTTCAAAAGAAAAAGTCGTTGAAGATTTGCTAAACGATACAGTTAATGAAGAAAGTGGGGAAGCTGAGAGAAAGGGGGAGTCGAGTAAGAATCAGATTGTAGAACATCATGAACCATTGTTCTTATGTCTAGATGTGTATAGGGAGATGTTAAAAGATGTAAATCCCGAGAATCCAATTGATCTTGAAGCTGATCTGGAATCTTTTGATATCAATAAACAGAGAGATTACAAGTATAACTATGTTGAGGATGCCGATCAGTATGATAGGGTTGAAGTAGAGGATGGTTCGGATAATGAAGATGTTTCTGAAGACACTTCAAAATTTCCGACGTTAATGGAATTCTTTGCTGCTAAAAACAGAGATGAGTTGCGTCAGAAAGTGACTGAAGCAGTGAATGATAATGTGTTCGAGTGTTTGAGAAAAGAAGCTGAACAGAAAGGCCAGTCAAATGTTGAAAAAGAAGGTCAATCGAGTGTTGAAGAGATTGATCGTTCTAAATGGTTCAAAGACTCTCATGAAAGAAAGTTCAAAAGGCCGTTGAAATACTTCCAGCGAGATCGAAATGTGTCGCTTGGCGATATTATCAGTTGGGGTTTTCTTCCGCAAGTCAATGCCTATGCAGTTCGAAGAGAATATGGTGTCCAATACTTTAAACGTTTATATGACATTATGTCATTACCATGGTGGGATGTCGATGAGTTATCTCAGGTGAGAACGTTGGAGTATCAGGTAAGACAAAATGATAAGGCGATGTGGGGATATATTAAGTACGAGAATCTGAGAGGATATCTGAAATGGAAGCCTCATCGTCCAAGACGTATTCAAAGAGTAGATCCAGTGACTGGCATGACAGAAACTATTCTGAATGTAAAGCCTCCAAGAACCATGACAACAATTCCTATGCCAGAAATGGAGCAAGAATTTTATAAAGGGTTCATTGATTGGGTTTACAGCTGTCTGACAACTGAAGCAATCATAACGTACAGAGCTGGTGGTGAGCTGAGATATATTCGTGTTTATGATCCGATGTGGCTGGTGAATTGTTCGGCAAAAGACATTGAATGCTTGTTTATTCACAAGATTCGTTATAAAGCAGAAGATAAAGATCAAGCTCAACAGTTCCAACGCGTTGTATCACTGTGCTTTCAAAAAGGAATCAATTCCGAAAGCAAGTGGAAATCGTCATGGTGGGAGTTAGATGAAAAGATGAAGAAGAAAGCAAAACGTGAACGTGAACGTGAAAATCGTAGGATGGAAGAAAAAAGAGGAAAGTTTTTGAAGAAACAACAGGAAGAAGAGAAGGCAGAGAAGCGAAAGCATGAAAAGATAAGAATTTCTTTGAGCAGGAAGCCTAAAGGGCGTGAAGAACATTACAAAGCTGCTATCTAAAGACCAACTTTCAAGACAAAGACTGCGGCTTCATCCAAGGGGGAGTTTGTTGGTGCATAATGTCTAAAGCCTGCGTCTTTGTAAAGTTAGATTAACGTATATGGTCTAGATAGGTTATTTTGTATTAGTTCAGGGGTTGAAAGTGTAATTATATGAAAGTTATGATGCTGGACCGCTTTTGTGACATATGTTCACAAAAGCGAACCAGGCTGGATCGCTCATGTGGACATGTCACATGAGCGGTTCACAAATTCTATAAATACCCCTGAAGTTGTTTTCATTTGTAACGTTGTCTTGTACTGCTGACCGTGTGGCAATCGTTATCAAGTGAAGAAAAAGTGTTTAAAGTGTGAATTCATCTGTTTCTACTCCTTTCTGTTACGTTTATCTTTGTATCATGCTGAAAATGTGTTTCCGCCACATTTTCAGTAAGCACTAGCTCTGATTGACTCATTCGTGTGGTCAAAACTGATCCTACAATTGGTATCAGAGCCAGTTGCGAGTTAGTTGCTAGATACGAAGTGGTTTTCACGGACTTTTGTAGATCTGGACTGATTTAGCGGTTGAAATGGACTGAATTTTGGACAGTAGGTGTGAAACACAGTAATAACAAACCCTTCAAAGTTTCGGATCAAAATACGGACTAAAAGTGACTTAAAAACCCTCGTGAAAGTTGGATCGCTCTGACGTCATCACTGAACCGCTTTTATGGACCGCTCCTAAGTACAGTTTTAGCTGGATCACTCTTAATTTTCAGTTCTGGATCGCTCCAAATGGCTATCTTAGGTGTTGGATCGCTTTTCTGGACCGCCTGAAATACCATCTTCTGAACCGCTCATTTGTCATCTTCTGAACCGCTCATTTGTCAATCTTCTGGATCGCTCTTTGTGCAATCTTCTAGGATCGCTCTTTGTGCAATCTTCTGGATCGCTCTTTGTGCAATCTTCTAGGATCGCTCTTTGTGCAATTATCTGGATCGCTGTTTGTGCAACTTATCTGGATCGCTCTTTGTGCATTCTCTGGATCGCTCATTGCTACTGCTGTGGATCGTTTATTCAACTTCTGTAGATCGCTTATTCAGACTGTTTGAAAAAGTTTTCCGTTACAACTGAAAATGGAAAGTCAGGATTTCTATAACATGTTTTCGGGTGTGGGAGCGACTCAAAGTCAAGCAAGTATCATGCAAAATGTCAGTCTAGAAAATGAACTTGGAACGATGCAGAAGCCTCCGAAATTAATGAGTTTGGATGAATATTCAGGATGGTCTGAGAGGTTCAAAAATTGGGTGCAGGCAAATCACTTAGAGAGTTGGATAAAAATCGAAAGAGAGTATGTTCCTCCAGTAGACGGGTTGAATATAAAAAAGACAATTGCCAGTCTGACAGATGCAGAGCAGGTCGAATTCAAAGCCGAGAAAAAGATGATCAGCATCTTACAACAAGCCATAAAAGAAGATATTTTAGTGTTACTACAGCACAAAAATAATTCACAGTCAATATGGCAAGCATTAGAGAAAAAATTCAAAGGCAGCGCGTCAATGATTAAAAGTAAAACGGCATTGCTAAAGAAAGAGTTTGACATCTTCACAGGGATTAAGGGTGAATCAACAAAGCAGCTTATCGAGAGGTACTGTCATCTGGTGTTAGAGATGAGAAGGTTGGACATTGAGAAGACAAATGAAGAGTGGATAGACAAATTGTGTGATGCACTTCCCTATGAGGAATGGGGAACGTATGTAATGATGTTGAAAAACAGTTCGGATTTCGTGAATTATAGTTTGAGTGAGTTCATAGAGAAAATTGAAGCTCATGAGTTGGAATTGGTGAAAGTCAAGAAGATGAATTCAGCGAATATGCCACAAGATGTATCTTTGTATTACAAGAGTAGTCCGGTAGTATCGAATGTTCAGAGTCCGAAAATTCAAACTGGTTTTAGCGCAGACAACACTTCATCTGTTGCTCCAAATGCCTATCAGTCAAGTCAATCGACTCCATTTGCCAACTACGAGCCAAATGTCAAGGTCTCAGAGCCGAATTCTCCTCAAAGTTCTACAGGGTCAAATCAACAGACGTTTGTGTCCGGTGTGCAGTGTAACATTGCGGTTAACATCAAGAATGGGAATGAAATCACCGAGAATGCAGCCAAGCAGCACATCGCGTTACTGGCATCAGTTCTAGAAGCTTATGAAGGTCTAGTCGCTGGAAGGATCGGAAATCCTGATATGACTAAAGAGGATTACGATCAGATCGATCCGGAAGAACTGGAATTGATAGATATTAAGTGGTGTATGGCAAGTTTAGTTCGAAGAGCTCAACGATTTATGGAAATCACTGGTAGAAACAGTTTGTCGGGTCCGGATCAGAAACTAGGGTTCGATAAGACCAAGGTCACCTGTTTTAAATGCAAAGAGAAAGGTCATTTCAAGCGAGAATGTCCGAATCGTGAGGTGAAAAATCATGAGAATCCGTTTACCAATGATTATTACAGACAAGCTATATATCATCGCCCGAACCAACAGCCTACAGTTCAGAGACCTCAGATCGAGAACAAACCTGAGAAGGCGTTGATCGTAAACCAAGATGATGAGAAGGTTGCGTCTGGTTTTAGTTGGGACAAGTATATTCCAGGAAAAGACGATCAAGCAATGATGGCTGAAGTTGTGGAGATTACCGAGACGGGTGCTGAACCAGAGATTTTCAAGAAGGCAGTTACTGAGAATGTTGGTGAAGAAGTTACTGAAACTGTTGAATCTGTTTCTGAGATTGTGGTTGAAGAGGTTATTGAAGTTGTTGATCAGGAGGTTCCGGAGGTCGTTAAAGATGTTTCTATGGAAGATTCTGCAAAAACTGAGGAATTTGTATCTGATGTTCTTAGTTTTAAATCTCGACGGGAAGAATTTGTTTATACTATGAAATCAATTTTACCTCCTAACGTCTTTGGTTCTTTTGCAGATTATTTTGAAGATCCAAGAACCAGAACATGCCCGAGATTCGAAGCAGAGAAAGAAGAAGTCGAGGAGATGATTGATGTGTCAAAGGAAATGACTGAAGAAACTCTAAAGGAGATTGCAGATAAAGCACTGATGAGCAAATTAAAAGAGGTAGATTCAGACATTCAGGAGTCAGTTGATAAAGTGTCAGGTCTAGGAGAGGAATCTGGAGTCTTAGAAGTCAACATGGTCAAGTCGTCTGAGTTGGAGTCAAATCCTGTTGGTAAAATTGTTTGTGAGAATGAGATTATAGTAGAAAAAGTTTCAATCTCTGATACATCGTGTCAACGTTGTTCACAACCATGCACGGAGTGTCTTGAAAAAGACACCATGTATCAGGAACTGAAACAACATGCAGATCTGATGAAGTTTGACTTAGGGCAATTAAAAGAGGCGTACGACACATTGTCTAGGTCAATAAAAATGATTCAAAAAGAAAGTCTTGAAAACGATAAAGCAACCAAGCTGGCACAATCAACTTTATTTGACAAACAAAGAGAAGTAAACTTTCATTTAGACACAATCGCATCTTTAAGAAAAGAGCTTGAGTTGACTAAAATTGAAAATGATAGAATTGATCAGAAATTGATGAGTTATGTGGCGTCATCATATGTGTTAGAGCAAATAGTACCACAACAACCATATGCTTCACCTGCCTTTAACAGTGTTCCACCCCCAATGTGGAATCATTATACACAGAAATATCCAGATGGGGTGGAAGCTGCATTAAACATCAAACTGAAAACACTTAAGAATGATTTACCTGATAACATTGATATCACGTTTACTGCGTCTGACATTGACAACGAATCCCAGGTAATCAAAAAGGTTATTGATAAGGTGTTGGACGATGATAGTGAGAAATCTGAGATGGCAAAATCAGTGGAGTCCGGTAGTGAGTCTGAGGAGGACGGAAACTTTTTAGATCGTTATTTGACAAAAACGGATAAAAGTGTGGATGATGATTCAATTATGGTGGCTTACACTATGATTGGATCTGACAAACTTTACTCCAACACCGAGTTTCCGCTTCAGAATGCTAAATTTGAGAATGTTCAGAAAGTGTTTAAGCTGATTGAACTGAGCGTAAATGAGTTAAAGAAAAATGATTTCTTTTCAAAACTAAATAAATCAGTTGGTTCGTCACGTTCTACTAGTCCAGAAAAGGTAGAGGGGGTGGGTAAAAACCAAAACAAGAAAAATCAGTTAAAGAATAAAGGTCTTGGTTTTGAGAAGAAAATGACTAAGAAGTTGGTGAAGCCAAAAGATAGAATTAATGATGTATTTGTTTGTGGTCCGAGCACTGAGACTGAAAAAGAGTATATTTTTAGTCAAAAGGCCGTGGACGATTTCAATGCAGCGCAAAAGCTGAAAGCAGAAACTGTTGGTAGCACATTTGTCGAGTATGACAAACGTGTATGCTATCGCTGCAATGAAGTCGGCCACATGGCGAAGCAGTGTAAGAAAGTGATCGAAAAACCGGTTGTGGTAAAAGCTGTTAACAAACAAGTGGCTGAGAAACCGAAGGTTGAAAAACCTAAGGATAAAAACAAAAATGTGTCAAAACAGACCATTCAAAAACCTCGACCAAAATCACCGGTCGTTGCTAAAGATAAACAAGTGATGGTTTCGCCGATCCGAATTCTCAAACGAGGTGAAAAATTGAAGTCGGAGGATAAGCCAGAATCGATTTTCGAAATTGGCGAGTCTTCTAAGTCCCCCAAGACTTCGAAATTTTACTCTAAAGCAAAAACTTTTGAAAATCAGTCACGGATCGCGAAATCTAAACCATCTGGTGAGATTAAAAAGATGGAAAATGTGTTGAAAAATGAGTCACAGTCTGTGAAAGATGATGTTGCTGTGTTTGAGTCTGAAATTGATCAGTTTTTGTCGGAATTTCCCAAACTTCATAACAATGTGAAACAAGATAAAAAGGAAATTGAGCCAAATGTCACATTTAACTTTCCGAAAACAACTGAGAAATGCAATGTGGTTTTTGGTACAGTGTCGGAAATTAAAAAGTCGTGGGCATCATTGTTTAACTGATGTGTTTGTGAATTGATTGCAGGAGCTGCCCAAGTCTGTGCTCTCAAGATGGATAATGGACAGCGGAGCGTCGCGACACATGACGGGATCCTTAGCACTGTTGTATGATGTCAAAGCGATTAATGGAAGTTACGTTGGATTTGCTGGTAATCAAGGTGGAAGGATTGTTGGTCAGGGAATGCTCACTAACGGCATCATATCTTTTGACAAAGTGAATTATATTGTTGAACTGACGAACAATTTGTTAAGTATTTCGCAAATCTGCGATAAGGACTTTAGCATACACTTTACAAAAACAGAATGTTTGGTCTTAAAACCAGGGTTTAAAGTCCCTGGTGAGTTGGTTCTGTTGCGCGCTCCTAGGGTTAATGATCTTTACATCTTAGACATGAGCGCTGCAACACCAACAATTCCTCAAAAACAATGTTTTGTGACAAAATCTAAAGCAACTGAAAAAGAGTCGGTTATGTGGCACAGAAAGATGGGTCATATACACATTCGTAAAATGAACTTTCTTGTGCACAACGATTTGGTAGAAGGTGTGAATGTTAAAAATTTTCATTTACCTGACGATTGTGTTGCATGTAAGAAAGGTAAACAGGTAAGGAAGTCTCATCCGCTAAAGATGATCAACACCATCCGTTACCTCTCGAGAGATTGCATATGGATCTCTTTGGGCCGGTCAACGTCAAAAGCATCAGTGGAGACTCTTACTGTCTGGTGGTAACAGATGATTATACAAGATTTTCATGGGTCGTTTGTTTGGAAAAGAAGGATGAAACGTTCGAGGCTTTAATGGTTTTGTTCAAAAAGATGGAAACAGTGTACAAGCTGCCGATCAGAAGAATTCGAAGCGATAATGGAACCGAGTTCAAAAACAACAAAATGTACGAATTTTGCAATGAAAAGGGGATACTTCACGAATTCAGTGCGCCATATACACCACAACAGAACGGTGTGGCTGAACGAAAGAATAGAACCCTGATTGAGACTGCACGTACTATGTTGGCAGATTCAAAGCTTCCGATTTTCTTCTGGAGTGAAGCGGTGTCAGCAGCTTGCTATACTCTGAATAGAGTTCTGACAGTGAAGAAATATAAAAAGACTTGTTTTGAGTTGTTGCATCGCTATAAGCCAAATCTTGAGTTCTTGGAACCTTTTGGCTCTCCATGTACGTTCATCGATGCTGATGGCAAATTCGGAGCGAAAGCAAATGAAGGATTTTTCGTAGGATACGCCAGCCCATTAAAGAGGGTATTTGTACCGTGTCTGGGGAAGGTGATTCAGGTCCTTCATGTGGATTGTCAGAAGCACACACAGTCGCAACAACTTCCCGGACAAAGATTCCTATTTGATTACGACAAACTCCGGGAATCGTTTCATCTGCCGTCCGATCCGAGTGAGGAGGAACTTGCTCTTATGTACCTGTATCAGCAAAGTCAGTTGCAAGAGCCGGAATCTAGACCGCTAGATGTTCCTACGCCAACTGTGGGCACTCACGATGATGAAGCTGGACCAAGTGGAACAGTTCATATACCGCCAGAGGAACCAGAGGAGCCAGCTCCGTCATTTGACGTTTCTGACGACTCAGAGGAGGAACCCGCTCCTACCTTTGACGAGGAACCAAATGAGACTGCAGAGGAGACTGTTGATCAAATCATAGATCTCGATATTTCAAATCTGGAATCGGAAGTTGTGGTGCCAGATAATGTGATGCCGAGGACACTGTCTTACCATCCGTCAGAACAGATTATCGGCGATTTACAGAGTGGTGTCAAAACAAGACATCAGATAGACCAAGCTTTTACATGTTTTTATTCTGATATAGCTGATATGCAGAAAGAAGTCTCATACAAATGTTTTATTTCGCAGATTGAGCCCAGGACTTACAAAGAAGCATTGACCGAGGACAGCTGGGTGAATGCTATGCAGGAAGAGCTGCAACAATTTGAGAAACTGGGCGTCTGGAGACTGGTCGATCTGCCGAAGAACCAGAAGCTGATAAAGACAAAATGGGTGTTTAAATGTAAACGTGATGATAGAGGAGTCGTGGTTAGGAACAAAGCACGTCTCGTGGTCTAGGGCTTCAGCCAGCAGGAGGGTATAGACTATGAAGAGGTTTATGCGCCGGTAGCAAGGATTGAAGCAATCCGCATTTTTCTAGCCTTTGCTTCATGGAAAGATTTCAAAGTCTATCAACTCGACGTTAAATTGTCATTCCTGTATGGCAAGATTCGAGAAGAAGTTTACGTGGGGCAACCACCGGGGTTTGCAGATCCGCTAAACAGAGACAAGGTGTATCTGCTGGATAAAGCTTTATACGGTCTCCACCAGGCCCCGAGAGCCTGGTATGAGACGCTATCGACCTACTTGCTGGACAACGGGTTCACAAGAGGCACAGTAGACAGTACCTTGTTCACAAAAGAAGTAGCTGGCCACTTGCTGATTGTGCAGATCTATGTCGACGATATTATTTTTGGTTCCACCAACGACGAGCTATGCAAAGAGTTTGAAGTTGTGATGAAGAAGAAATTCGAGATGAGTTCTATGGGGGAGATGAAGTTCTTCCTCGGGTTACAAGTTGAACAACTACCCGACGGAATCTTCATTCATCAATCGAAGTATGTAAAGGACGTGCTGGATAAGTTTGACATGACAGAATGCAGTCCTGCATCAACCCCCCTCGCATAAAATCATGGTATCTGTCCGGATGAACAAGGTGTGAAGATGGATGAAACATTATACAGATCGATCATCGGCTCGTTGATGTATCTTATAGCTTCCCGGCCCGATATCATGTATCCGACATGTTTGTGTGCACGATATCAGACAAACCCGAAGCAATCGCACCTAACGATCGTCAAACGCATTCTACGGTATTTGAAGGGATGCCCAAGCATCGGCTTGTGGTACCCTCGCTCGGGTGATTTTACATTATCTGGTTTTGCTGATTCAGATTTCGGTAGTTGTAAGCAGAACGCTAAGTCCACCACTGCTGGGTGCCAGTTCTTCGGAACTCGGCTCGTTACCTGGCAGTGCAAGAAGCAAACTGCAGTCGCGCTCTCAACTTGCGAGGCTGAGTACGTCTCAGCCTCTAGCTGTTGTTCTCAGATTCTCTGGATTCAACAGCAGATGCGCGATTTCGGTCTGCAATTCTTGGATACACCAATATTTGTGGACAATGAAGCAGCCATCAATGTTACGAAAAATCCGGTTCACCACTCAAAAACGAAACACATAGAAATCCGTCACCATTTTATTCGAGATTGTTACGAAAAGAAATTAATACGGATTGAACATGTGAGCACCGTTGATCAGAAAGCTGATTTTTACACGAAACCGTTTGATAAAAAGAGATTTTATTATCTTTTAAAGTTAAATGGGTTAAAAAATCTGCAATCTGGGAGGGTTATCGAGTGTGAAGCCGAATTGGGCGGCGATCTGACTTGAACCGTATCGAGTTGTCAACTTTTGTTTGTACAGTTGTATTTCCTGCTTTTCGTTAAAAAACAAAAACACAAAAAAATATGTTTTAGTTTTAGGGGGAGATATTCGCAGAAAAATACAAAAACATGATAAAATCATAAAAATCCAAAAACATTAAAAAATGCAAAAAAAAGAGTTGTGTAGTATAGGGGAAATGATAGTACATCAGCTGGACGGGCATAGTACGCTAAAGATATGTAATGTAAAAATGCAATTAAGCAGTCTCGCTAAAGATGTGCCGGTAGGTTCTTACAGATTTAGTAGATCGATTTGGGATATAAACTAAATTTAACTTGCGTTTTCGTGGAGAACACCTCCAGGATATATAGGTAACCCCTGAAATCCTGTTTGAAAGGTCCCGTATTCTGAAATACTAGGTCTTTATACTCGGTGATATCTGGGGTATTATCCCGGGACTTCTGTTGTATGGAAATACTGACCTAGTCCTCGGATAATACTTTGCACAAAAATCTTTGAAACATAAGCTTCACCCTCAGCATGTTGATGAAACAATAAAATTGATAGTCGCTGCTGTTGAAATGCAAAAGATCCTCTAAAGGGGACCCACCGAAAAGTCGAGCCGTCATCTCTCTGCTGAACGGAAGTTCTGACCTGAGCTCTCACGGTTTCGCATCTACCCCCAACAGATATCAGCCGTGGTATATTCACCTGTAAGACTGAATACTGGGATCCGGATACGGGAGTATATACTGAGGTGGGAACACACGTTGATGTTTAAGTCTCTAAAACACTAATAACGTATCCCGAACAGATTGAAAATTCTATGAGAATTTAAAGTGGATCAATATACCGACAATCAACGCGAATTGCTTAAATGTTTAAAATGAAATAAGCTTAACGGTTCTTGTGTTCTGTCGGCAGCTGATATGATCCCCTAACACGCTCGAAAAAATATTGTGTGTATATATTTCAGTTTGTACAGCTTTAAACCCAAAAAGATTTTCTTTTCTCATTTTAGTTTCGACAACTGATACTGGGGATTGGAAGTTCAAAGCCTGTGTGCAGATCATGTAGGTGTCTGATGAGGGTTGGGTAAGCTGTGATTGCAAACAAAGATCTGGTATGATGTTTGACAGATAAAATGTACAAATGGTTTAAACGTCAAAAGTTCATTAATTTGAACTGCTTCTAAAACAAAACGACAAAGTACTTCATAAATCTGATCATCCAGGGCCATTAACTTGGACTAAGAAGATCAATCAGTTGTTCCAAGGTCATTAACTTGGACTTGGTCAACTGGGTGCCAGCATGTGAAATCGAAAAAGTTGAAAGTTGTATAAAAATTAATTTCTTGAAAAATCAAAGTTTGGACCGCTTTTGTGTCATTGGGTCGCTCTTGTGTCAAAGTAACATTGTGGACCGCTCATAAGGACATGACGAATAAGCGGTTCAGACCCTCATATATAAGGAACAGGGTCCGCTTATTCTGTCATTACCCTAAACCGCTTTTACGACATCTTCTTTGGGGCGATTCGAGCGATCTCAACTGATCTTCGTGTTTTCTTGCTGTTTGAGCTTTGTTTTTGCTTGTTCTTGATAGATTTCCATCATTTACATCATGGGCAAGGTAAGTCATCTTTTAATTTCAGTTCTAATGTGATAAATCATGTCTGTCGGCTTGTGTGAGTGAACGATTCATGTTTTAAGCCTGTGAATGTCATGATTGTGTGAAATGATTGTTGATTCAGTGTCGTATGATGATACTAGGTGTAGTATTACATGCTAATTGATGAAATTTGATCGTTTGATGAGGGTTGTCGGAACTGAATGTGTTTAGATTTAGATCTAGGGTCTTTTAGGATAGTCTAACAAAATTAAAAGATACCCTTAGGTTCGGAATGTTAAGCAGAATCTGATTTTAGAATCAATTTTAAGTTTTAAACTGTTGTTACATGTTGTTGATATGTGGATCGCTTTTACAGTTAGGATTGTTCAGAACCGCTCATAGATCATATTTGAACCGCTTTTGTGAACAATTGTACTTTGAACCGCTCATAGGTTCCATGTTGAATCGCTCATTCATACAATTCTAGGACCGCCCATTGGAACAAGTTCTGGACCGCTTTTAAGGCATATTAGGGTTGTGTCGCTTATGTGACTAGGGGTGGCTCGCTTTTTGTGTCTTTTATAGTTGGACCGCTTTTTAGTCATTCTTATGGATCGCCTATAGGGTTGTTAAGTCCTTGGATCGCCTTTGTGGTATTATAATGTTTGGATCGCTTTTAATGTTCTGTGATGGATCGCCTTTTTGGTCAAAGTGTTCAAAATGTGAAATTTTGTCTAAGTCCCTGTTTGTTGTTGTTGTGCAGGCATCTACGAATGTGTTATTCGATCCAGTTCACAACAGTTGTGTTGATCTAGATGTGGAAAAGTATCCTTTGCTTTCAGAATTCAGCAGTATATTGGACTACATGAATCGTATTCCAGTGAAGAAAGCAATGACTGATCAGAGGCCTTTGTACCGATCTCACATTAGTCGATTTTGGCTGAATGCAAAGTATGACGAGGCAAGCAAAGTGATATCATCTGTGGTGGAAGTGGATGGAAAGTTGGAGACTATTCTGGTGACTGAAGCGTTAGTTCGCGAAGTAATGAATTTTCCGGATGAAGCCAACTATCCAACAAGATTTCCTGAACGAATGGTGAAGGGTTGTATGCTACGTTTGGGATACAGAAGCACATTGAACACCGGGAACTACTTAAAGTCAAAATTTCAGAAATCGTTCAAGTTTTTAATACATTGTATTTTGATTTCTCTAAGTCACACGAAGGGTAGTTATGACTAGATGAGGGATTATCAAATGAACATGTTAACTGCATTAGTGTTGAACAAGAAATACAACTTCTCGCACATAATTTTTCATTATATGGTGGAGAATCTAGCGTCAGATGTTAGAGTCTGGAGATATCCACGCTTTGTTCAAATGATGATTGATCGTGCTTATCCTGGTATTGACAGAAACATTAAGGATGATCTTCTTGTTCAAGCACACATGTCTAATATCTCGTTAAAGAACCTTGTCAAGTATCATCCTCATCATCCAGAGCCGGAGTTAGTGATTGAAAACTTCGGATTGCTTAGAGATGCAAACTATGTGGATCCTGATCCAGAAAATCATCAGAATTGGAGAAATCAAGAAGAAATGAAAGAAGCATTGTATGCTGTGGAGTTGAAGATAATTCAGGGTTTCAAACCAACAAAAAATGAGTGGTATGTGAAGGAGTCTGGACGCAGACGTAGACTTGCAACTCCAGTAGCTGAAGGTGAAGGTTCTTCGTCAAAGCCAAAGAAGAAACAAAAGAAGAAGGCTGAAACTGTGTTAGTAGACGAGTCTGAAGAAGAAGTTCCTGAAGTGAACATTGAAAAGGAACAAGAGGCGGCTAGTGTAGCACATATTGAAATACATACAGATTTGTTTACTGATAATATTGACATTTCACAGGGAAGAGAGAAAGTGGTAGAAGATGTTGAAGGTGATGATGTTGATAAAGACACTACTAGTTCTTCTAGTGTGTCTGAGTTTGAAGTAGTTGATGCAAGAGAACTTGAAAGGCGAATGAGAGAGGAGGTAGAAAAGGAGAAGTTACTCAGAAAGAGGAAGAGAGAAGAGAAAGAAGATGCACCTTATGAACCTTCTCCAGAGCATGTTTCAGCATCACAATCTACTCCTAAGGGTAAAAAGAAAGCTGAAGGTCGAAAGAAGGCTACTTCAAAGTTTAAAGTGTCAAAGCGCCCTCAAAAGATCATACAGACACCTCCACATCAACCAACACCTCCACAATCTCCAATACATCAATCTCCTCCTAGACAACCAACACCACAACAATCACCAAGACAACCTACTCCTCCATCACACTCAACACCACCCAGACAACCTACTCCACAAAGACAACCATCTCCTCTGTTTCCACCATCACCACCTCCACATCAACAATATTATTCTTCACAAGATCTTTTTGGCACACCTCCAATCACCCAAGCACAACCTAGTTCTTCAAGTAGAGGCCTTGCAATGCCGCATGATAATCTGCTAGATGTTGATTTCGATTTTGCAAACAATTCTCAAGTATTGAAGTTAGAAAAGAGAATTGATGAGGTGATAGCAGAAAACAAAAAGTTGGCGGATGAATGCAAAAAGATTGCTGAAAGAGAAAAGTCTCTTGCTGGTAAGGTGCAGAGGTTAGAAGGTGAAAACAAAGTGTTGGAACTAAAAATTGAAGTTGATCAGACGGAAATTGATGTTTTGAAAGTTCGAGTGTCTGAGTTAGAAGAGGAGAAGAGTCGTCGAGAAAGTGAAAACGAGTACTATAAGTTGAAGAATAAAGAGCTTATGGCTGCTAAAGCGTTGCATGAACACAAGTTCTACATGCTGAATAGAGTTGTGGAAAGCATGTTAGAAACAACAGTGGATCAGAAGTATGAAGAGTTGAAGTTAGAGGATCTTCGTGCTGAACGTAAAGCAGAAGTAGAAAGGCAAATGAAAGATAAAGGTAAAGCTGTTGAAGGAAGTTCTGTAATGTCTATTGTGCCTTCAATGGTGATAGATAATCCAGTGCCTATATCCTCAGTTCCTGGTATTGTCGAAGAAGAAATTCAATCGCCAAAGTTAATTGGTGGCGAAGAAGAAGAGGATGATGAAGATGATGATGAGGAAGAGTTTGTTTATTCTGCAAGCAGTCACAGTTCGAAAGGTGATGATGATGATGACGCTGCAGGAGGCTCAGGTGTTAGAGTAACTGAAGCTTCAAAAGAAAAAGTCGTTGAAGATTTGCTAAACGATACAGTTAATGAAGAAAGTGGGGAAGCTGAGAGAAAGGGGGAGTCGAGTAAGAATCAGATTGTAGAACATCATGAACCATTGTTCTTATGTCTAGATGTGTATAGGGAGATGTTAAAAGATGTAAATCCCGAGAATCCAATTGATCTTGAAGCTGATCTGGAATCTTTTGATATCAATAAACAGAGAGATTACAAGTATAACTATGTTGAGGATGCCGATCAGTATGATAGGGTTGAAGTAGAGGATGGTTCGGATAATGAAGATGTTTCTGAAGACACTTCAAAATTTCCGACGTTAATGGAATTCTTTGCTGCTAAAAACAGAGATGAGTTGCGTCAGAAAGTGACTGAAGCAGTGAATGATAATGTGTTCGAGTGTTTGAGAAAAGAAGCTGAACAGAAAGGCCAGTCAAATGTTGAAAAAGAAGGTCAATCGAGTGTTGAAGAGATTGATCGTTCTAAATGGTTCAAAGACTCTCATGAAAGAAAGTTCAAAAGGCCGTTGAAATACTTCCAGCGAGATCGAAATGTGTCGCTTGGCGATATTATCAGTTGGGGTTTTCTTCCGCAAGTCAATGCCTATGCAGTTCGAAGAGAATATGGTGTCCAATACTTTAAACGTTTATATGACATTATGTCATTACCATGGTGGGATGTCGATGAGTTATCTCAGGTGAGAACGTTGGAGTATCAGGTAAGACAAAATGATAAGGCGATGTGGGGATATATTAAGTACGAGAATCTGAGAGGATATCTGAAATGGAAGCCTCATCGTCCAAGACGTATTCAAAGAGTAGATCCAGTGACTGGCATGATAGAAACTATTCTGAATGTAAAGCCTCCAAGAACCATGACAACAATTCCTATGCCAGAAATGGAGCAAGAATTTTATAAAGGGTTCATTGATTGGGTTTACAGCTGTCTGACAACTGAAGCAATCATAACGTACAGAGCTGGTGGTGAGCTGAGATATATTCGTGTCTATGATCCGATGTGGCTGGTGAATTGTTCGGCAAAAGACATTGAATGCTTGTTTATTCACAAGATTCGTTATAAAGCAGAAGATAAAGATCAAGCTCAACAGTTCCAACGCGTTGTATCACTGTGCTTTCAAAAAGGAATCAATTCCGAAAGCAAGTGGAAATCGTCATGGTGGGAGTTAGATGAAAAGATGAAGAAGAAAGCAAAACGTGAACGTGAACGTGAAAATCGTAGGATGGAAGAAAAAAGAGGAAAGTTTTTGAAGAAACAACAGGAAGAAGAGAAGGCAGAGAAGCGAAAGCATGAAAAGATAAGAATTTCTTTGAGCAGGAAGCCTAAAGGGCGTGAAGAACATTACAAAGCTGCTATCTAAAGACCAACTTTCAAGACAAAGACTGCGGCTTCATCCAAGGGGGAGTTTGTTGGTGCATAATGTCTAAAGCCTGCGTCTTTGTAAAGTTAGATTAACGTATATGGTCTAGATAGGTTATTTTGTATTAGTTCAGGGGTTGAAAGTGTAATTATATGAAAGTTATGATGCTGGACCGCTTTTGTGACATATGTTCACAAAAGCGAACCAGGCTGGATCGCTCATGTGGACATGTCACATGAGCGGTTCACAAATTCTATAAATACCCCTGAAGTTGTTTTCATTTGTAACGTTGTCTTGTACTGCTGACCGTGTGGCAATCGTTATCAAGTGAAGAAAAAGTGTTTAAAGTGTGAATTCATCTGTTTCTACTCCTTTCTGTTACGTTTATCTTTGTATCATGCTGAAAATGTGTTTCCGCCACATTTTCAGTAAGCACTAGCTCTGATTGACTCATTCGTGTGGTCAAAACTGATCCTACAACAATGTTTTTCAAATCATCAATCAAATTCTCTAATCCACTCCCCCTATCAACAAACTAAATGATTTAGCAGCATTAAAGACTCCCTCACAGTTAATCATCCAAGTCCAAATTAATGACCTTGGAGATAACACAAACTGTTTTTGATTTTTGATTTTTAAATCAAGTTTCAAATTAATGAACTTGTTTTATTTTCAGAAACACAATCAACTTACTTAGATTTTGAAACTCAGCATTTCAGACATCGGTTGTCGAAAATAAAGAAGAAATCAAAATCTTTTTGTATTTTTCTGAAAATATAAAGCAGTAAAGAAATATGTACAAACATATTTACAGATAATATTTTTGTTTGAGTATGCGTCAGAGGATCATATCAGTTTTTGACAAGTCACAAGTACCGTTGAGCTTAGTTACACATTAAGAATTAAACAATTCACTTAGATTGTCGATATACTGATCCACTTAAATTTTCACACAAATTTCAACTGATTCAGGATACGAATTAGATGTTTTAAGAACTTAAACTCATTCATGTGTCCCACCTCTTGAATATACTCCCGTATCCAGATCCCAATATTCAGTCTTACAGGTGAATATACCACAGATGATATCTGTAAGGGGTTAGATGCGAGGGCCGTGAGAGCTCAGGTCGATACTTCTGTATACGCAGAGAGATGACGGCTTCGACTTTTCGGTGTGTCCCCTTTAGAGGATCTTTTTGTTTCAACAGCACACGATTATCATTTTGCAATGTTTCATCGTTTTTTATGCTGAGGGCGATGCTATGTTTCAAGCAATGCGGAAAGTATTATTCGGGGACTAGGTCAGAACTTCCATTCAGCAGAAGTCCCGGAATAATACCCCAGATATCACTGGGTATAAAGACCTAGTATCTCAGAAAGAGGGACCTTTCAAACGAGATTTCAGGGGTTACCTATATATCCAAGTAGTGTTCCCCATGAAATAAGCAAGTTTGAATTTTAGGTTTATATCCCGAAAAAGTTTACTAAATGTATAAAAACCTATCGACATATCATCAGTGAGACTATTTAACGCTATTTAATCATTACATTTCTTTAGCATACTGTAACTGTCTACTGATGTACTATCATTTCCTCTTTTTACGCAAAACTCAATTTTTGAATTTTATCATGCTTTTGTATTTTTCAAATTTTCTAATGTTTTTGTGTTTTCTGACAAATTTTCTCCCCTAAAATGCAAAACCATTAAAAAAAAATTTGACAACACGATGCTGATAGCTTTGTCTCGCCATCCATGTTCTGCTAACTGTGCACTGAATTACACTAAAAGCAGTAACTACCCCCATGATTTACAACACATTGATTTTTACAGTTTGAAAACCGTTTTTCAATCTGGTGAAAGTAATCATGTTTGTTCAGCCGTGAGGGTTTCGGCGTATTCAATCAACATATATTTTTGAAATTTTCTATTTTTTACAAAAATTAAAAACAAACATATTTTTGGTTTTTTTTTTAAGTTTTTAACAAACTAAAAACATATTTTTGGTTTTTAATTTTTTAAATTTTTAGGGTTTTGAAAATATTGTATATTTATCTACAGAAAAACAAATAAATTCCCTGTTCAACCACACCAGGGTCCAGCAGCAGCCTCTTCCTCCTCTCCATGTGCCAGGCTGCTCCAGTTTCCATTTTCACAGTCTTTGGTATTCTTGAGCACCTGCACATTCAACTAACTGAATTACTTGAACAATTTTGCCCAGGTCTGTTGAACCTTAGGCATTTCAACACAATATTCATTCAATGCTGGAAATTCTTTGTCATCATTCATAATGACTTTTTCAATTTTGACTTCAACTTTCTCATCTTTTACCGAAGTCACTTGTTTTTAACACTCCATGTCTGACCTTTTGGAGTACCCCTTTTGTAAAAATGTTTCTCTTTTTGGTCACTTTGATTTTGAACAACAACTTTTGGTTTCCAAAACTGTTGGGGTTTTGTCATATCAACTGTTGTTTTCAACTTTGTGTTGTTCAGAATCTGGGTGTGTGAGAATTCCAGGTTTGTCTTGAATCGAACCTGTTCTGGTTTGATTTCCAATTTTGATTCGAAGCAAACTTGTTTGTGTTGTACCTCCAAGTTTGTTTTGAATCAAATCTGGTTGACCTTTGTCTCACATTCTCAGATTTTTGTTTCTCAGCATCAATCTTCTTTTTGTCAACATCCACATATTTTAGATTTGAACACTTTCGTACAAGATGTCCTTTTTGATACATTTGAAACATGTTCTCATGGACACATCTTTGACCAGTGGTTGTTGCCTTTTCTTTTTAGCAAAGAACTCATCATTGGACTGTCTCATTTTGAGTTTTTTTCTTCTGCTAAACTGTTTCCCTGAACAAAACTCATTTTTTCCTGATAATTTGGCGTTTCATTTTTGTTTCGATTCTGTTTCTTTTTATAACCCAACCCAGCCTTCATGTTCTTCTTTTTGAAACCAGGTTTGTTATACGAACCTTTACGACTCTTACCAACAAACTTTGAAATCTCAGATTTTTCAATCTCAATCAGTTTGAAAACTTTATCTACCTTTTCTGAAATCACATTCTGAATCGGGAATACAACATCTAAGAACAATTTATCTGATCCAATCATGGTATAAACCAATCCCTTTGAATCATCATTCAAATTTTTCTCAGATTTTGTGTTCTTCAGATATCCATCATGAAGATTTCCTTCATCTTCATCCTGTGATTCAGATTTACCTGTAACAATCGACTCTTCTTTCAACACACTTTCAACGACTTTACCTACCACCTCTGAATCATGAGAATCATCAGATTTGGAATAGGTTATGTCAATGTTGTCTGGCAATTGGTCTACCATGTTGAAAGCTTTTTCGACCTTTTCCTCATCATAAAATGCAAACTTTTCCGGTGGTGGAACTTGATGAAACTCTGAGCCAATGCCTTTCTTGTTTTGCTCAGACTCACCATCTCCCAGTTTTATATTGAAAATTCGTTCAAGCACATATGACGACACATGGTAACTTTTTAACTTGTTGTTATCCTGTTCTAAATCAGCAATCTGTCGCTTTAACTTAGCAACATCCTCAATATAGGAATTAACAACATCTTGTTTTATAGCATACATTCGTTTAAACTCTTTAGTTGTTTTAGAAAGATAATTCATTCTTGATTGATCATATTTCATTTCATCTTTCACTTTCTCATATGACTCTTTTGAAATATGATATGCTAATTTCATAGAGTCATATTCCTTTTTCATTACTTGACAAGCAATTTCTTTTTGAGAACACTCTTCTGTCATTTTAGAAATATTTTCTTTCAAAACTTCATTTTCTTTTTCTATCTTTTTACATTTTTCGGAAAGTTTTTCATCATTTTCTTTAAAAACTTTTTCTTTTTCTAGCATTTCTTTGCATTTCTCTTTGAAAATGTTTTCAATTTTAGTGAATTCAAGATCTCTTGTTCTGAATTGCTCATCTTTTTCAGTACAAGCTCTGCACGGTTCCATGCATTTCTTGCACTGATCAATCAGTTTTAAGTTTTCAGAATCAGAATTTACCTCAGTGATTGGCACCTCGGTATTTTCAGCTGCCTCTGTCTGCTTCATCTCAGCATCATTCAGCTTTTGTTCAACATTGACTTTATCACCAACATTACCAGTTTCTAGCTTCTCATTCTTTTCTTCTTTTTCTTCTTTCTTCACCTCTTCTTCAATCTGCTGTTCTTCAGTAACAGCTTTCTTAACCTCTTCATTCACCTCAACTTCTTCGCTTTTGATTTCCTTCACAGCTTCAACTTCAACAACTTCTGTGTTAACCTCTTCAGCAACCTTCTTCAGATTGTTCACCATCTCTTCAACACTCTTCTTCATTCTCTCTTCATCCCTTTTTCTTAGACACGATGTCATGGCATATCTGATCTCCTTTTCAAGCCTTTTAGCATATGTGTCATCTTTCATCACATTTCGATAATATCCGGCTCTCAATGGGACTACGAGAAGAACATCATCAAAAATTATGTCTTTCATTGGAACAACCAGTTCTCCTTCTCTGTTGTAGTAACATTCTCTCTTCTTATCCCATCTTCTGTTGCTGACAGCACTTTCATACTCTTCCTGCATGTCATCCATTATGTTATAGACCACGTTTCTTTCTTTGTAAGTCTTCTCACTCAAAATCGAGTTTTCTCCTTGATCTCAACTTTTTCTTCACGGATTTTAGCAGTTTCTTTGTTTTCATCTTGAATCTCAGCAACAAAAACAAACTTTCTTTCCTCTGTCATAGCTCTCCCATGAGCTGTTTTTCGAACATTCTCTAAACAATCTTCTTCTGGACAAATTGAGCTCCAATCAAAACCTTCATCATCATGAATTACAAAACAAGCTCTTGATTTTGATTTATCTTCAATCAATTTTGGCTCTTCTTTGCTTCGGTGGTAGATCGCCTTTCGGTAGTAATCATCGTTGAAAGGTCTCTCAGATTCAGCAACTTCAGAATTTCTGCATTCTCTCTTGAAATAACCCTTTTGCTTGCATCTAAAACAGGTCACTTTGGATTTGTCGAATCCAAGCTTCGTTGACGGACCACCAAGAGATTGTTTTCCGTAATCTCCATGTATCTCTGAGCTCTGCGAATGCAACTAGCTAAACACCAACGAATGTCAATGAGTTCCATCTCTTCCGGATCGATCTGGTCGTAGTCTTCTTTGGTTAACTCAGAGTTTCCAATTTTGCCAGCTACAAGACCTTCATATGACTCCAGAACAGATGCAAGGAAACTCATTTGCTGCTTTGCTGCATTGATGCTCATTGCAGGAGAATTCTTCAGTTTAAGAGCAATGTTGCACAGAATCTCCTCAGTTTCATCAAAACTTGACTTTGAAGATGAATGGTATCCAGAATGATGACTTGTTGAAGTTGTTGGTGGTTCTTTCATCTTCTCACCACTGAATGCTGTCTTTGGTGAACCAACGCCTTTCTCCGAAGGTACACTGCCTTTGTAGTACAAGCCAACATTTTGTTGATGTGAAGAACCAGTCATCTTGCTTTGCTTTTGTAGTTCCAGCTCATGACTCTCTATCTTTTCAAACAATACATCAAGAGAAATCGTATCATATAAAGCATCATTTTTCAAAATAAACACAAACGTTTGCCACTGATCAGCTCGTGGTAACGCTTCAATCACTTTATCGATAAGTTCCTCTCTTGTTTTCATTATCTCAAATCTCTCAAGTTCAATTTTAATATGACAAAATCTTTCTATCATTTGCCTCACCGACTCTCCTTTTAAACTATCAAACAGATCAAATTCTTTTTTAAGTAAAGCAATTTTGTTCTTTTTTATCTGTTTACCCCCCTCAGCTTTAACACGTAAAGCTTCCCAAACTGATTTAGATGACCCATCATGATTCAGCAACGCAAAGATATCATTTCTGATTGCTGACTGGATGAACGCAATCATTCTCTGTTCGACAGCAAACTCAGATTTATCTTCTCTGGTAAATCTCTTGAACGGTAGTTCTTCGCCTTTATCATCTTTTGGCCGTTCGTATCCAAACTCTAAACAAAACCAGCTTTCATGAGCATACGCTTTCGCCCAGTTGAGAAAACGTTCTTTCCACCAGGTACAATCCTCAATGCTCTCTAGAGTTGGTGGCTTTGAGTGTGTTCGGTAGAAGTTATCATGCTTGATGTTCTCATTGATGGCTTTCGTGATGGTCTTTGGTGTAACAGTTGTTGTTTCGGAAGAATCGGATGTGAACGCGTTGAAAAACGTGTTGTAGAATTCTTTAGCCATGATGCAAACCTTGAATCAACAAACAAACAAACACTTATCAGTTTAAACACTTATCGAACTGGTGAATATTCTGTGCGGACTGAAGGTTGACAAACTGTGCGGACTGAATTTGATGCGAACTGAGATTTAAGTTGTCAAACCGTACGAAGTGCTATGACCCGGATCAAATTCAAACAACCTGACCCACTACGTGCAGACTGAGTTCACTCTCAATTGACCTGGTTCACAAAGACACGACCTGAACTGTTTCAAGTGATTTGACTAAACTGCTTTGAACCGTATGACCTTGATGCAATGAACCTTGACTTTCAATCCATCCAAACTTGAATTTCAAAATGAATTCACATACAACTGATGCACAATCTTTGATTCTTGTGAAAATCTGATATTTCAATTTAGATGGCCGATAATACTGTTTTGATTATAAAATGTGATTGGGCCAATATCATGTGCAACTTCGGCCGAGATATCCACGTGTTCACATGTTGTATTAAATGGGCTAACAAAACACAATCTTATTGGACCTTTAATCAAAATGTACTGACATTACTTGGATCGAGAATTACATTCAGTCAATTTATGGGTCTATGATATATAGTGGACTGTCAATTTTGATATTCGCGTGATTATGATTGGACCTCAAATATTCACCTTTTTAATGATTGGGCCGTTAACATTCAAAGCACATGGGTCTGACAAATGATCAGATTAAAACAAGTATCACGTGAACAACTGAACCAATTTCAAACGGAAATCGTGTTTCAAACGGTATTCTCAAACGGAATACATTCCTCAAACGGATCAACCCAATGTTTCAAACGAGATACCCGATTTCAAACGAAATGTTGCTGCTTTCAAACGGAAGCACTTGTTTTCAAACGGAATATGTCAATTTCAAATGAAAACAGACCTAAAAACTCAGATTTCTCCTAAACGGCTAGGAATTAGGATCTGAAACTTGGTAGGGTTATAGATCAGGTGTTTTCGCACAACATATCAAAAAATCAGACGATTTGGACCGTAAAAACCCGTTCAATTTGATGAAAATCAGTGAAAAACATGAAAGAATGAAAAAGATGAAGAAGTAGATGAAATTTGGATCTGAAATCGATGAAATCACGAGCGGAAATGTGTGTTGGATCAGTGCAATGGAGCTCCTGCTCTGATACCACTTGTAGGACCGGTTTTAACTCCGAAACGATTGCGAAACGAACGTATGACGTGCGGAATCCATACACGAACGCGACCTAACACACACGATGTAATATAAACGTGATTCTATATAAGATTTGATAAAGTACAACACCTTGAATCACTTTCTCTCTCTAGAATCTCTCTCTAGATCTAGAGTTCTCTAAAACACAAATGAGGCAAAAGTCTAAATTCTAAACATAACCTCCCTATTTATAGGTCAAAAGGGGAATTAATGAGACTTCTCATTAATTACAGAAATGCCACCTTACCTTTTGCCTAGTTATTACAATATAAGCTTGCTATCTTCAGTTTCTCGCTACGGCTCGGATTGACGAAGGCTATAGACATAAATGCACTAACAAAAATGTTTTTTGTTATTTTTGGCGTTTTGTAAGGAATAATCATTTTTAGTATACTTTGGCGTTTTGCTAATAAAGAGAGAAATATATCATTTAATTATCTTAAAAAAAGAAGATTACACAGAAGAAAAAAAGAGGAAAAAAATTAAAATGCTTCGTCAGAAGGTACTTTATCTAAAAAGTATCCATCATTTGCGTCATCTTCTTCCTCCTCGGAGTCTTCATCTGGATCTTCATCCATGTCTTGCTTCTTGTTCCTGAAGATTCTAAAGCCTCCACTTGAACATGTCTTGCATTAACTCCAATTTTGAGTCTATTTCTGTGTTGGTACAAGTGGCGTTATGCAATTCTTCCATGAAACCAAGACGCTGCTTTGTCATGATGTTTTCTAGCCGGTAGACTTCCTGCTCTCTGCTGTCGTATGTAACGGTCACCATGTCTGTTTCATCATCAAAACGCCATGATGTCATGACAGGGTCCGGCTTCACATTTGCTTTGATTGGTTCAAATTTTCTGGTTAATGCTTTCATAAGCATGTGTGTTTCATGGCATTCGTTGTCTAGAGCGATGTCAAGGAATAAGATTCCCCTCTGTATGTCTTCTTCCATCTTTAGAATTAACCTGACCGTCTTAACATACACCCTCCTTCTGTTGTTAAAACGGAGAACGAATCGCCTGATTGCCAGAGTGTATCTCCACGAAACGATTGTTGCCATTTTTGGCGTTTTTGTTAAGTTGGCATTTTTGGTTAAAGATGTTTTTTTGCAGAAATGGATAGATTGAAGTGATTATGGAAGCTATGTTATACCTCGTTTATATAATGATGTTTTTGGCGCGTAATTTAAGAGGGAATTTTCTTCTAATAAATGTTAATAAGTGAAATTCAGTTACTGTGTTGTTTCATCTTCCTGTAATATCCAAGGCGTTTTATGACTAATTTTTGGCGTTTTGTTTTTAATGGCGTTTTATTTTTTTATTTTTGAATGGCGTGTTATCATTTGATGGTGTTTTGAATATGAGCGGTAAAATACCCTTTTACCTTTAATGAAGCGCGTCCCACATAATAAAATTGATGTTATGTACGAAAATGCCACCGCGCAATCTAGTCCTTGGATTGTTTTGATCGGACGACCCATAAGCGTTTTCACCGTTCTCACACTTTTCACCGTTTTCTCTAAATCCTGACTCTCTCTCTCTCTCTCTCTCTCTATATATATATATATATATATATATATATATATATATATATATATATATATATATCATAATATCATAAAAAATATTATGACACGAATCAAAATATTTCAAAACTATTCGTCTTCTTTGACGTAGTGCTAATTTAGCACTCAGTCTTCTGTGTCGTAGAATGTAGAATATTAAGATATGTTTTTACTCGAAAAAAACAATGTCAATATTATATAGAGTAAACTTCCGTTTTGCTCTCTGTGGTTTGGTCACTTTATCGGTTTTGCCCCAAATCTTTAAAAATAGTCATTTTACTCCCTGATGTTTTGATTTTGTCTCCAGTTTGCTCCCCGGCTCTAACTCAGTTAAAACGGTCAGTTAAAAGTAGGGGTATTTCAGTAATTTTACTTGTAATCAGTAGGGTATTTTAGTAATTTTACACATAAACATTTAATTATTTGTTTTAATATTAAAAAATATAAGTCTAATTATTTATTTATTATGTTTGCCTTCCCCAATCCCCTTCTCTCTCGATCTATACATGTCTACATATTTTTTTTTGAAAGGAGACATATCTACAGATGAATCCATCTCATCTCCACCCTGCTACCCCCTTTCTCCCCCTCGATGTGCTGACCGACGACGGGTTCCCACCGGCGCCAGTTAACCGGCAACACTCCTCACCCCTCACCTCACCTCACCTGCTCTTCTCTCTTGGCGATCGGAGCCGCCATTCCAGCGACTCCTCCGACACCCCCCCCCCTTCTGGTTCCGTCAAACACACACCACCTGCATTCTTGTTCTCTGCAATTGTTCATGGAGAAAACCCTAAATCCACCATTGCAGCTCTTTTTTTTTTACTCAATTAGAGGACCGACCACCACCATTGGGTGGTGGTGAGCGGCGGCAGACATCAGGGAGCGAACATGAGAGAGGGGGAGAGAGAGAGAAGCGGAGGAGCAGTCCGACGACTGCCCGACGGCGGCGGTCGGAGTCTCGGTCCGACAGAATTTCCGGTAAAACCCCTTCCTCATTTCCTTCATTTCCTTCATTTTTGTGTTTCTCTGAAGAGTCTGATGAAATATGATAATGATAATGTTTATGGTGGCGGTAATGGTGGCGGCGGCCGCGGATTATATTGGGGGCGACGAATTATGGTGGTGGTAAGTGTGTGTGTGAGAGAGAGAGAGAGTTGTGGTGGTGGTGGCGGCGGATTATGGTGGCAGTGGTGGATTTTGGTGGCCGTAATGGTGGTTGTGGGTGATGTTTGAAGGTGAGAGCTGATATGTGTCTGTATATATGAATAAATAGCAATGATTTTATCTTTTTATTTTTATTAGTTAACTCTTTTAGGAATTAGTAATAGGTAATTAAATACTCATATATAAAGTTACTAAAATACCCTTACTTTCAACTGAATGTTTTGACTGAGTTAGAGTCTTGGAGCAAACTGGAGACAAAATCAAAACATCGGGGAGTAAAATAGCTATTTTTAAAGGTTTGGGCAAAACCGTTAAAGTGAACAAACCACATAGAGCAAAACGGAAGTTTACTCTATTATATAAAAAATGGCAAGTAGGTTATAAAATTGTAGTTGTTGTCAACTATAAAAAAAAAAACAAATTACTTTTACAATCAATAATTATCTCCTATAGTTGTTTGTCATGCAAGTTCATTCAATAGGTTGCAAAACTGGTTTTGCAAATCGGGTTATGTCGTGCGGGTTACAAACTACCGGGTTGAAACCATGTGGCTGGAAAATATCCAAACCGAGTACTAACCTACGGGTTGAATAGAGTCCAAACCGGATTGACTATAAATAAGGTTCAACCTGGTTAGATTTGTCGAGTTCGATTTCTAACCCAGTTTAAAGTTCCACATCTACCTACAAGGCTACAACTTCCTATTGTAAAATCACCCACAACAGTAACTGCATTATTACTTGTACATTTGTCCCCAATTAAAAATACACTTGACAATATTCCCGTCTGTATATTAAATGAATAGAGTAGCATTTTGAATTAAAAAATCAAATAAATCAAGTCAAATTCAAAAACCAAAAAGTTCTTTAGGATCCATTTTGGTCATTTTCCTTGTCCAATGACGTCACCGCTTACATCATCCACCTTAAACACCTCATGGACAAAATCTTCTATATCAATTTTTTTATTCAACTCTGTACACTCCTCATCGAACCGTCCAGGAACAAAAGGTGGCCTCGAGATTTGAACCACGTGTCCCCAGTCAACCCCTTTGAAGAAATCGTGGCCCTTGATTTCCGCTACCGTTATTCTCTGTTTCGGATCCTTCTCCAGCAATTTTCTGATCAAATCTCTTAACGGCGTCGGTTCTCCGACGAGATCCGCCGGTTTTGATAAAATCCGGTAAAACGTCTCCTTCCTATCCAATCCACGAAACGGCGTCGTACCGTAAAGCATTTCATGCAAAACGACACCCAAACACCACCAGTCCACCGCGAAATCGTGACCGTTGCCTTGTATCATCTCAGGTGCCACGTACTCCTCTGTTCCAACAAACGAGTTTGATTTTGTTAGTGACCGAGTCTCGCAACTCGGTTCTGAGTTGACAGACTCGGCGGGATGTACCGAGTCATCCGCCGAGATAGGAGAGTAGCAACAGTTGTACAACTTTGAAACTCGCTTATTCTTCTTTGGTAACGGATACGGTGTCGTTTTCGCTGATGGTGATATGGACTCAACCTTTGGTGATAGTTTTGTTGAGAGATCGAAATCAACAAGCATTAGGTGTCCGTTTTCTTGAATCATAACGTTTTCCGGCTTTAAATCTCGGTAAACAATACCTAATCCGTGAAGATATTCTAGCGCAAGCACCAATTCCGCCGCGTAAAACCTAAAATGATTCCAAATATTAATGAATTTGTAACAGAAACCAATCAAAATGCAAGAATGGTTACACAGATCTAGAAGACAAGTTTAAGAGTATCCCAAAACTTTTTTTTGGATACAGGGGCATCCTAATACATAAATCGAGGAGAAAATATTTTTTTACTAATTTTACACTCAGTCGAGAAAGTTGAGGGATAGCTCCTTGTACATTAGATCTGCCCCTGTTTACAGCATGCATAATGCTTAATGCCCTTTTTCGTCACATCAGTATCGTAATGTCTTTTCAAGAAATATGTAACGATTAATGTCTTTTAATGTCCATTTCATTCAATACTTTCTATTTTTTTCCTCCTCTTTGGGCATTTCTAGAAATGTCTCTCCCTGTTCATACCCCTATAACGCCCAGATATTGTGTTAAAGACGTTATCAAACCCTTTCGTATCTCTATAATGCCTATTACGCATGACTTATAATAAAATAATTTGTAATGTAATAAGTGCAAACTGGATTTTACCTGATGAAGTCATTGGAGAACATTTTCTCGGTCTGTTTCTTACGTAGAAAATTGAGATCACGTCCTGGACAATAATCAATGGCGTATCCAACAACATGCTCCGTTGATAACAGGCCGCGAAGTTTCGGTAGCAACGGGTGTTGAAACCGTCGCAAAACCTCCTGCTCGAACATGATTCGCTTGTACTCACTACCGTCGCTGTCATTGTTCTTGGCTTTTTTCTTAATAGAAGCCCTGGAAATGACCTTCAACGCGAGCAATTCTCCGTCGTTTTGCACCAAGAATACTACTCCTTTAGCACCTCGCCCTAACGGCGTTAAAACCTTTAACTTGTTTATGTCTAACGATGGGACTTGATCGTCGTTCATAGCGGTTACAGGTACGAATACAGTTTGTTCTGCTTGGTTTAATTTACGGGCCTTAATTGATTTATATATGTGGTTGGTGAAGTGCGTGGGGAAGGGGTTATTTAGTACTTTTTCATTGCTTAAGAGAGTTGGGAGTTAACCCAAAAATAGTCAATATGGGAGGTGTGCTTCTCGAACATATTCAATGTTGAGGGCTTTTAAAGTTTCAAAGAACAAACTCGTCCACGTAAAATAATACTAAATTGCATTTACCAAATACCGATGCTATATTTTATTCGCATAATTACCGCATATGCTGTTGTTATCTATTATCCATATTTTTAAAGGAATTTCATGAAATAATATTTATTGAAATAAAAATAAATAATTAAAAACTAATTTTAAACATATGTATGTCTATTCTAATCCCTAAATTTAGAAAAAAATGTAAATTTTAGTCAAATAATAGGGTTACTATGAGTGCTTTTAACACATCGGAAGTTGTAAAAATTGACACAAATTTTAATTGAACCCGTTTGAGTAAGGCTATGTTTTTAGTCTCGAACACGGTGTAGTTCCCATGAACAAATATGGCACAATGTTTTAAGGGTGAGCGGAGTGGGGGCAGTAAACCCATTCGGTACTGACTCCCATCCACTGCCAATAAGTTTACTGATCAAATGTTATCGAATTGGTGGCTAAAATCGGTGAAGGTTTACGGAGTCGGGGTGAGAGAGGGAAGGAGAGAGAGAGATGGGTGTGTGGTGGGGTCCATGCCTTCTCAACCAATCACACATTTTTTTTAAATAGTTTACCTAAACCCTATTAGGTAAACCACCGCCAACGTTTTTGAGCATTAGGTAAACAAATTAGGTAAATTGACGTGACACTGTCTGATTGGGTGAATGGGAGGTTTACGTATTCCAAATAGATAATCACTCCCTTTACCCTAAGGATGGTATTGGTTAGTTTTATATCCGATTGTAAAATCTTGACAAATACCCTAGTGTTGTGCATATTCTGTGACAACAGCTTAATAGTTTAATAACTTAGTCTTTGGATATTTTGTATTGGGCTTAGCATTTGTGTTTAGCTTGTTTAGAGTTGTAATGGTCTTAGAAAATAGCCTAGCCCAGTTCAAAGCTCAATATGCAAACATGTAGTATATAAACATGTTTTGCATTAGGGTTTTGGTCAATCCTAAGAGTTAGTGGTTTTTGAGAGCGGCTGAGAGATTTCTTGTGGTATTTAATTGATTGTAAACATTCGTGTTGGTTAAACAATAGAATATCGGTTTGAAAGTGAGTGCGTTGTTCTTCATCCGAATAACTTGTTTTCGTGTTCGTGTCATTTATCAAGGGGATTCCGCACCCTTGATTGATTAGTCAATCTTGTATCGATCCACGTGTGATAGAAATCTATACCCAGCCTATTACCTGTTGGTTATTTATCACGTATTTATCCGTCGGATATTAGGTATACCCGCAGATGTCAGGTATACCCATTAGTATTTTAAAAACATGTATGTTAAGTTATGATAAATAACTTTCATATATATAATCTTTTTCCTTTATAATTTTATGTACTCAAAATCTATACGTTAAATTAATTTATAATAAATAATATATATTAAAAATATTTAAAAATGTAAATATATTGTAATTTTAGAGCATTCACATTCTATCCACCAAATCTTGAGAGATGAGTTTTTAAATTATAAAAAGTGGTTTAAGTGGTTGTGAGTGAAGGAGAGAGAAAATGTTACTGTTCATCTGTATATTTGGGGGGACACTGTTCACCCTGTATAATTTTTTAATATATTTTGAAAGTGGTTGTGAGTAGAGGAGAGAGAAAATGTAATATATATTGAAAAGGAGAGAGAAAAAGTATTTGTTTTTAGTGGAAATATATTGATATACGAGTTGTTTTTTAGTGGAATGTATGTATATTTTTAGTGGATTGGATGTGAATGCTCTTAATCTCAAAATATAATTTGGTATTTAGTAGCTTATAAATATAAATATTATCGTTAAAAATATGTTTTAAAATAAATGTCTATTCATGATGTAATGAAATTACTATTACTACTATAAAACTTAACCAAACAATAGGTGAAAGGATATAAAAACAAAAGTTAAAAGTTTTCTTTTGGGTATATTATTCGGGTATACGGGTAGGGTATTACCTAATTTCATATTCGTAAAATATTTTTTTCAATCTCATATCCGGTCTTATATCGATTGGGTATACTCGTCCAATATGCTTCGGGTATAACCATTGGGCTCAAGTTTTTTTTTGTCATCCCTGTTTTATCATATAACCGATATTTTTATAAAGAGTAAACTGCCATTTTTTGATCCAAAAATAAAATCAGCTCATATTCCCCAAATTTAATCATGATGTTTTGTAATTTTTCTCAAGAGTAAATTAGTCATTATAATTTTATTATAACTCACTATTAATTAAAATAATTAAACTAAATAAAAGCTTTGACCTTCATCTTCCCCAGGAGCATCACCACCATCTTCCATCAACTCAAACCCAATTAATCCTTCAAAAACCCCATCAAAACCATCGCAACCAGAGGCCTCTAATATCTCTTCTGATTCGATTTTGATACAATACAATCACTAATTTCACCAACTGATCATCCAAATCTCCACAACCCATCATTAATAATTCGATCAAAGCTTCAATTTCATATATTTATTTGTGTGTATGTTAATTTTGCAGGTCATAGTATTCACATCTCACCCGATTCATTCTTCAAAAATCGATTCGTTCATATAATGATCTGGGTTTGTGATCTTTAGATGCAAAGTTTCAGATCAGTCAACTATTTTATCTTTCAACTTATTGCTCTCATGGGGTCAGTCTCCGATTTTATTACAAAAGTATCGATCTTGAAGTTAGTTTTATGATTTAATTGACATGGGGACAAGATGCAAATGTGTATGTATTTTTGTGAAGTTAATATCAATTAGGGTTTTTATGTTATAGACTGCAGAATTGGAGACTGTTTAATTTAATGTTTGGTTAAGTTGTTGGTCCAATATATGATATATTCTTTACCTTGTTGGTGAACTTGTCTACTAGACAACTTTAATTATGTAGGGGTGGGCCGGTGGGGTGGATAAGGATTCATTGGGTTTGAGTTGATGGAAGATGGTGGTGATGCTCTTGGGGAAGATGAAGATGAAGGTGTGAAGAAACACTGAACTAATTATGAGACTAATCAGTTTGGTTTATATTTCTACCATAGTGGTTAATCTTCTAATGAATTATCTGAGCTCCGACTTGATGTTTAATCCTGCAAAACAGAATACCGTTACTCATCAAGAGGGGAATGTGGGGGTTTCCCTCTTAACCGGGCTCCGTCGTGAGAATAAGCGACTGCTTTGGGAGGATAATTAAGTGTTAAGAGTGAGAGTAGAGGGAATAGAATGAATTAACCTGTGAACTAAGGTCTCTATTTACAGCCGGAGAGGTGTAGAGGATGTGGGCGGATGGGCCTTGGGCCACAAAGTGACAACGCAGTGGATATGCTCCTTGTCTCGCTAGTGTCGACCGTTAGTGGCTTCTAGAAGTTTTCCGGTGCTGGCGCACCGTAATTGGAGCCACGTGTCACTGCTGTCGGCCTTGTTGTCTCACTGCCATCAGCAGGTAAGTGGAGATCGTGGGACAGATGTCTCTGCCCTATGATTGGTGCCACGTAGGTGTCCTTGAGTACTTTTTGTCTCCTGCACGTCAGACGATCGTGGAGCACGATTGACCAGGGTCTGAAGGACGCGGATTGGCTCTTTTTATCTGCCACTTGTACCTTTTGTACTTTCTGAAGTGTACATGCGCTACAAGTCTTGCGCGGCCTCTACTGAGCACGTAAGTAGCCCGCGCAGGATCATAGTCGCTGTAGGATGTTATTCAGAAAGCTAAGTATCGAAATTAATGTGTTCTCTTGTTTAGACCCCGCGCGAGGTCAATCAATGCTGGAGTAACCTGCGCGAGGTTGGAATTGAACATGTTGTTGATTAAGGAGTATGGTCCTGCGCGCGACTTTTAGGAAGGTTTGCGCGGCTTTTGGGACCATACCCCTTCAAGTCCCCCCAGTTCAGTGCTGCACCATGCGTGAAGTAAGTGGTTGGAGCTCTGGACTTAGAAAAAAGAATTGTGTTGATTTATGAAAATGCTTGCTCGATCCTGGTTGTCGGCGCGCGTGTAGTTGCTTGTCAGGTACTACGGCGCGACTACCAGGTTGGCTCTTGCTTACTTACTGCTTTCATCTTGACGCGTGCAGGATTATTGATCAGCTATTGATGTTGCGCGGTCCTAGTGTCTTCTGCATGAAGTTTGTAGTAAGTTTAGGCGGGAAAACCCTCGAAATTTGAATTCTGACAGGTTGGTGCAAATGTCGTTGATGGCGACGTTTGAGTTGACCGCTGACACTGCTTGCATCAGGTTTTCCTGACGGTTCGGCTTTCTGTCAGGCGAGTGAGGCCCACGCGCGCGTGGTAACCGTCACTCCAAGATTCCCGCCTTACGTGTCATCTTCTAATTGGTCACGTGCGCGGCGATCTCGGCACGTTTACCCATCGCATTAAATGCGATGGGTATATATATCTGAAGAGATGTGGGAGGTCATCACTTTTCTCTTCTACTATTGCTATCTTTCTTTCATTTCGTATCTTTTATCTTCGAATCTTCAAACTTTGTAGCAGATCTTCAAGATCTTTCTTCGTATCTTCAAGTTTTTCAAGAAACTTGAATCTTTATTTACTATGGCTGAAGAACATCAAGAGGATATTCCTGGGGAGGAGGGCCCTGTTCCCATTCTCCGGTGGGATCCGGGTCTTTTTTAGCAGATCACAAGGAGTTTCCGGTTTCCATCGGAATGGGACGCTAAGTACCCCGGCCAAAACCAGACGGCCGCTGATGCACCACCGGGGTATATCACGTTGTTCAAAGATTTCTTTCATCAAGGTAATTTCCGGCTGCCAGCGACGAATTTTATGGCCCATATTCTGCAGTTCTATGGGTTTCATATATCGTAGATGAGCCCTCCCGGGATGGTCCGGGTTCGTCACTTTGAGTTCTTGTGTTGGTCTCATGGTATTGAGCCGACGGTTGATAAGTTTAGGGTATTCTATCAGCTAATAAAAAACATGGGCTTCTATTCATTTGCCAGTCGGGGTGCTGCAAAAAAGATACTTCTGAACCTCCCCAAGAGTTTCCATGACTGGAAACCGAAGTTCTTTTATATTCGTGAGGAGGTGATACCGGTCGCCATGACTTTCCGCGCGTGGTCCGAACCAATTTTGAAGGAAGATTTGGCGATCCCCAAGAATGATGCTTGGTATAAGAAGCTTACTTCTACTCCAAACCGAGTGTTTGGAGAAAATGTCTTGGTGGCGGCGCGCATGAGTGACCAATGGCCGGCTGATAGCAAAGACGTTCCGGTTCTGATGTTCAACGATAGAGGTTACTAATTTACTTAGCCTTTTCGATTTCTTGTTTCGTAACTCTTGTTTATTTACGTACTTTGTTGTGTAGAGGCGCAACTGTTTCAAGCTGCATTCTCCACCTTTGGTGGTTCTATGAGTGTGCGCCCACTCCAGGCTGGGGAGGAGTATTGGTACCACCAGATTAGGGGTAATTTCATGTACCCGGTTGCTGATGCATTTGCCTTGCCGCCTACTGCGACCGAAGGTGCGCAAATGCCTAAACCTCGTCCTTTGCGCTCTGTGACTTCTGCTGGGAAAGAGGTTGTCTATCTTTCCAGCGAGGAGTCTGTAGGGTCTTCGAACGGAGAGCTAAGTCCGTGGTCTAACATCTTTGCAGGTGTGTTGCGCGACTTGGGAATTGACCCTGAAGATAAGAAGAAAAAACCTTTGAGGAAGAAGAAGGTAGTCAACCTGGATCCTGAGGTGACCAGTAAGGGGACTGGGAGTAGTCGCGCAACCGCTGGTGCTGCTGGTAAAGGTACTCTTCGCCTTCGACAGAGTGACTTAAAAGATTATGTGATAATTAGTGATTCACTTGAAGGCTTGTCGCGCGCAGCCGAGAAGAAGACTGGAGCAGGTGGTTCAAAAAGCTCTGGTAGCGCGGGTTCTCGTAACCCTGATGCTGGTGCTACTCCTTCTACTGCCGCGCATGAGGAAGAGGAAGAGGAAGAAGAAGAAGAGGAGGCTACTGAAAAGTTGATCAGCAGAAAAAGAACTAGAAGCGAGACCACAACTGGTGTGGCTTCCACGTCGATAGCTAGTGCGATTCCCTTGATTGGGAAAACGAGCAACTTGCGTTCTCTTTATAAATTCTCTCCTGGTAAGTTCTTAACTTCTTTTCCTTGTTACTTTCTTTTCTTAATCACCTGGTTTCTGCAGAGACCAAGAAGAAGACCCCTGAGAAGGGTGTTATGTTTACCGAGCCAGAGCCAAAGAGGCCAAAGATTACCATTAAATCTTCCAAGACTGTTGGGGCTGAGTCTGCCAAGGATAAAAATGTTGCTGAGGGGGATAAGGCGAAGGCTGCTGAAGAGAAGAGAAAGGTTGATGAGGAGCGTAGGAAGAAGGAGGAGGAAGAGAAGAAGAGGAAAACTGAGGAAGATAAAAAGGCTGAGGAGGCGAAGAGGAAGAAAGCCTCTGATATGGAGAAGGAGGAGAGGAAAAAGGCTGTGGAAAATCCTATTGATGATCCGGGGTTTGTGATCACCACGGGGCCTGAGAAGCCGCATCAAGAGAGGAGAAAAGAGCCTGAGTTTGAGAAACCTATCCACCCCACGCATACTGAGGTCCCCGATCGCACCAAGGTAACTTCTACCAGGGGATCGGGCCGGTATGTTTCTAGTGGCGCGAGCTCTGGTGGCGCTGGGGGTTATAACCCACAAGTTATCGGGGCGAAGGATACCCTTGGTGACATTTACTATAAAAGTTATACTGAAGAGGAACGTGGTAATGCCCCTCACCAAGCTCCCTGGGGCTTGAAGCAAAGGGACACCTTTCAAGAGTTCGGACCTTGCCGCGATTGGTTCCTAAATTCCTTTACTCCTGGTGAGGTTATCCGGCAGAGGGCGAAGACTCATGAAGGGCTATATCGCACTTATGTGATCGGGGAGGCCAACACTCGCGCTGCTAGCCATCAAATAGTTCGTGAGTGGCGGACAATGGTTAGGGAGCGGTCGGATTGGGAGAGCTACCGCGAGCGAATGTTGAAGCGTGTTAGCGAGTTCGAGAAGTCGAAAGCCGCTTTTGATGAAGAGAAAGCAAAGTTCGAGGCTCACAGGAAAGCGGAGGAATGGGGGCGTGAGGGCCTGAAAAACAAACTTCAAGCTGCTGAACAGCAGCTGGCTAAGGAGAAAGCCGAGTTCAAGCGCATATGTGAGAAAGACAATGAGCGCGCGTTCGCGGCTCGTAACAAGATTGTCGACCTTGAAGCCAAGGTTGTTGAGTTGACCGCGAAGGTCGAGGATGCGCAAGCTGCACAGGCTGCTAAGGAGCATATTGAGGTTTGTAAAACTTATACCCTTTCCTTCTGTGCTCTGTTTGCAAAATAGCCTAAGTCCTTTGTCGCTTTTTAGGTTGAGTTGGCTGATGTGAAGTTGCAGCTGTCGTGCAAGGACAAGGATCGACATGCCAAGGATGTCGAGATCGCTGAACTGAAACGCCGCATGAATGATCAGGTTGATAGATGCGAATCCTTGGAAATCGACCTTGAAGCGGAGAAAGTTAAGGCTGCCACTGCTGAGGAAGCGCGTGATGTTAGTACCGCCGCCCTCAATGTAGCGCAGACTAACTATTCTGAGGCTCAGGGCATTGTTGATACGCTTGCCTCTGAGGCCGAGTGGATGCGCAGCCGCGGAGTAGTGCTGGTATGCTATTCTTTTGTCCTTTGGAAGTTTTATGTGTTAGGAGTTGCTTTTAATGTGCATTTTTCGTTATAGGTTGCCAACTCTGTCCTTAACGCTGGAGAGCTAGATCGCGTTGTTGCTGCTTTGACAGATGCCACGCGCATCGAGGAGGGTATCTGGAATGTGCGCAACACGTTGAAGAGGTATTTGGACAGGAGTTTGACGTTAGTCATTGCTCGGTGACTGACCAGGCTAGTGCCGAGTTGACACGTGCTGAAAATGCTTATGATAACTTATCACTGCCTGTGATGGACTTAGTCGCGAAGGCTCTAGA
Source organism: Helianthus annuus (assembly GCF_002127325.2). Lineage (NCBI taxonomy): Eukaryota > Viridiplantae > Streptophyta > Magnoliopsida > Asterales > Asteraceae > Helianthus > Helianthus annuus. The sequence continues at coordinate 139,811,823 of NC_035436.2, forward strand.
GCATGATGACTGGTGTCAGCGCCTCAAGGCCATTCTCGACCCACCGATAACTGTTGAACTATCAAATGGAGAGGAGCCAGCTGGTGATGATGGTGGAAACGGTGGTGATGACGGTGATGAAGGCGATCAGCGTGATGGTAGTGGGAATGATGAATTTGAATAGGCTGTCAACAGGCTTTGTGCCTTGTAATTTTTTTTGTTCTGAATGTAAACTTTTGCGCGGTCGCGCTTGTTTTAGACTGAATGAATGCTATTTGTTCTTTCCCGTTACAATTACTGCACTGTTGTTAGAAACTTTGGTTAAGTTAGCTCGAATAAATGAAAGTGTCTCTTGTGTGAGTGTAATTGCCCGGTCTCGCGCTCTGTTCGCGGAGGACTTTGTAGGCGTTCCCATTCGAGAGTTCGTAAGTTACTGGAGTGTTTTCGTGCTAATCAGAAGTTTAACATGCATTTGTAACGAAAGAAGTAATGGAAAACATGTGTGCTTTCAATGACTTGGAAACAGGCGCTTAGGCCAACATACATTAATAGTAAAGGGCGTGTAGCCAACATAGGAAAGTAAAAGGCGCGTGGCCGACATTAGCGGGTAAAGGCGCAAGGCCGAGATTAATTACATATAGCATTTGCGCAGTTGTTGCGCATTCTACGTTCGCAGTATGATGTGACCATCCAGGGTGCGTAACTTGTAAGCCCCTTTGCCTAGCACTTCGTGAACCAAGTATGGGCCTTCCCATTTGGGTGCTAGTTTCCCTGGGCGTTCAGCATTTGACGCTTCGTTGTCTCGGAAGACGTATTCTCCTGGAGTGAAGGTACAGATGCGGACTCTTGCATTGTAGTACCTTTCCAGTTGTGTTTTGTACTTGGCTTCTATAATTCGCGCGATTTCGTGCCTTTCTTCTAGCAAATCCAAGTCAAGACGTCGCTATGCCTCGTTGTCGATTGCGTTGACTGCTGTCAAGCGCGGGGAGGGCAGGCCAACTTCCGCCGGGATAACCGCTTCTGAGCCATAGACTAGGCTAAAAGGGGTTTCGCCGGTACTTGTCTTTGGCATGGTTCGGTGAGCCCATAAGATACTCGGGAGCTCATCCACCCAGCCTCTTCGCTTTGTGCCCAGTCGGGCCTTTATCCCATCAACGATACACTTGTTCACGCTTTCCACCTGCTCGTTGCCTTGAGGATGTGCAACGGAGGGGAAAGTGTGTTCGATTTTCATCTCTTTCATCCACTTCTGGAGGTCTTCAGACGCAAAGTTGGTGTCGTTGTCAGTTACAATCTTGAGTGGTAGGCCAAATCTGCAGATGATGTGTTCCCAAATGAACTTGCGCACCATCATAGCTGTGGTTGAAGCGAGAGCTTTGGCCTCCACCCATTTCGTGAAGTAATCGACGGCCACTATTATAAATTTGACGGCGCCAGGAGCCTCTGGGAAGGTTCCTACCATGTCAATTCCCCACTGCTGAAAAGGCCAAGCAGTGGATACAGGGATAAGATCGTTTTTAGGGCGCAGGGTTTTTGGAGAGTGTCGCTGACAGGAGTCGCAGTTGCGGATCTCCTTCAGGGCATCGACATGCATTCCTGGCCAGTAATATCCGGCATTCATAATCTTCGCGACAACCATGCGTGGACCTGCATGGATGCCGCAGATCCCTTCGTGGATCTCCCTGATAAGGTAATTAGCATCTTGGGGGTCCACACAACGCAGCAATGGTCCCAAGAAGGATTTTCGGTACAGAATACCACCATTCATCTCGTAATGCAGGGCCTTGTTTTGAATCTTCCTCGCCTCTGCTTTGTTCTCAGGGAGTATCCCCTCTTGCAAATATTGGATTATAGGGGTCATCCAGGATGGTTGCCCTATCTCGATCACGTTGACTTGTCGTAGCGGGATTGATGGATTCTTGAGTATTTCGATCCTTACGTCTTTGGCAAGATGTTGAAAGGAAGTTGAAGCAAGCTTGCTCAACGCGTCAGCCAGTTTGTTTTCAGAGCGGTTGATGTGGATCACCTTGTGAGATTTGAACTGTTGAAGCAACTCTTTTGCCTGCTCTAGATATGGGGCCATAACCTCGCCCTTTGCATCGTATATACCGTTAACTTGGCTGGCTATCAGGAGTGAATCAACATGTGCTCGTAAATTTTTATCTCCCATTTTGATGGCGAGGCGTAAGCCCGCCAGAAATGCTTCGTATTCCGCCTCGTTGTTGGTGTTTTTAAAATCCAACTTGATGGCGTAAGTGAATTCATGGTTTTCAGGGCTCACTAGGCGCAATCCGGCTCCCGCGCCGTCCTCATTTGAGGCCCCATCAGTATAAAGCATCCAAGTCTCATTTGTCATATCCTTTTTGGGAGTCTCCACCAGCTCACACTCTTTGATTTTATCAATTGGGACTTCTGTGATGAAGTCAGCTAGGACTTGGCCCTTGATGGCTGCGCGCGGCTTGTACAAAATGTTGTGGCCCCCCAGCTCGATGGCCCATTTTGCTAACCGCCCGGATGTTTCTGGTTTTTGCAATATCGTGCCGATGTGGAAGTTTGTAAGCACGGTGATCACATGCCCTGTAAAATATTTGCGCAGCCTTCGGGAGGCGTGTAGCAGCGCCATCACCAATTTTTCCATCGTGGAATATCTCGTTTCCGGGTCAGTGAGTACCCTGCTGACGTAATAAATTGGATTTTGGACTCCATTTCTCTCCACCAGTAATACCGACCCTACTGCCTTATCCGAAGAAGATAAGTACAGTATGAGTGGCTCCTTCTCAAACGGTGCTGTCAGGGTAGGGAACTCAATCAAACATTCTTTCATTTGCTGAAAAGCTTTCTCTGCCTCGGGGGTCCATCTGAACTCTTGTTTCTTCACACGGTTGCGCAGAGTGCTGATAAAAGGGTACGACTTCGCGGCGTGATTTGATAGAAAGCGGTTAAGCGCGGCCAGGCGGCCGGCCAACCGTTGCATCTCTTTGATTGTTCGCGGCGATGGCATTCGCTCTATTGCCTGGACTTTTTCTGGATTCACTTTAAAGCCGCCTTTTGTGACTATGAAGCCTAAAAACTTCCCTTCTTCCATGCCAAAAGAACACTTGGCTGGATTCAACTTCATATTTACACTACGCAATGAATTGAACGTTTTTTCGATGTCCTTCAACATTTGGTCCTCTTCGGGACTTTTGACCACTAGATCATCGATGTAAACTTCAATATGCTTTCCGATGTATCCCGCGAAGGTCTTATCATCAAGCGCTGGTATGTGGCGCCAGCGTTTTTGAGGCCGAATGGCATCTTTGTATAACAAAAAATCCCAAGATCAGTACGAAAAGCTGTCTTATCTTCATCTTCGAGCTTCATTTGAACTTGATGATATCCCTTGTAGCAATCCAAGAAGCATTTCCATCTGTATGGCGCGAGAGAGTCTATCTTTTTGTCGATCTTAGGCAAAGAATAGCAATCTTTAGGGCATGCCTTGTTGAGATCAGTATAGTCTACGCACATTCGCCATCCACCGTTTGATTTTTCCACCATTACTGGGTTCGCGACCCAACTCTGATAACCTACCTCTCGCAAAATTCCAGCTTTGAGCAGCTCGCATACTTGTTCGTTCATTGCTTTTGTTTTGTCTGCCCCTAAGCTGCGCCTTCTTTGGACCTTTTGTTCAACAGAGGGGTAGGTGTTTAAGCAATGTTCAGTTATGTTGCACGGGACATCGGTCATGTCTGCCGGGGTCCAGGCAAAGATATCCATATTTCTGAACAGTAGTTGCTTTAAATGCGTTCTGATATCTGACGAAATGGCGTGGCCAATTGTCACTGTTTGCTCTGGGTATTTACGGTTTAACACCCACTTTTCTGGTTCAGTTGTTGAGACCTTCGCCGCTTTTGTTGGGCGCAATTCTTCGGTTGACATTACTTCCTTCTTGGCATAGATGATTGCCACTCCAGTCTTGGTTGGGAACCCTATCGCTGAATGGGGGGTGGAAGTCACCATGTTCAGCTCGCCTTGGGTTTCCCTCCCAATCAACACATCATGCCTCGATTTGACGGGCATCACCATGAAATTCACGCTTGTTGTTCTTGAATGCTTCCCATCAGAGAGCGTGACGGGGAAGCTGATCTGACCAAGTGGGAAAACCGTTGCAAAATCCGGATAACAGATAATCAACTGGCTCGAGTCTCGCTTTCTCTTCTTCATCAAACTGGTTAAAACACTGTTCATAGATGATGTCAGCTGTACTTCCTGGATCAATGAACACGTACTCCGTTTCATAGTGGCCGATAATGCCGGTAATGACGACGGGTCGTGTGGCGCGAGGACCGTCGCGCACTACCGGGAAAATGACCTGTTGCTCTTGCCATGAAGGCTCATAGGGGCGCTTGCCTTTCTCTTTTGCACCGTATCTTGGTCCGTTGACCATATGGGTTTCTAGGCGCCGGACCTTCTTGTGGTTTCCTTCATCTTGGCGTTGAAGCTGTCTAGTTTCTTTTCGCACGTTTTTCACCAAGTGACTTAGCTTTCCGCTTTTTAGCGCTTTCCCAATCTCTTGGTGCAGACTATAGCAATCATCCGTCAGGTGTCCTGAGTCTTTATGGAAATCACAGTACAAGTTGGGGTCTTGCCCCTTCTTGTTTGTCATAGGCCTGGGAGCCTTGAAATCGTGGTTCTCCGTCATCAACACCTCTTTTGGCGTTTTTATGAGCGGAGTCCAGTGCTTGTCACGATTATCATCCTTGACTGCTTTCCGGTAACCGATTCTGTCAATTGTTTCACGCGCGTCTTCTCTATGGCGCGGCCTTTCATCATGGCCCTGGATCTTCCAGACTTCCAATCATTACCCTTGTATTTGTTGCGCTTGTTGTTGTCACGCGTGTTCCCTCTGGAGAATCGATCTTCAGAGTAATAGCTCTTGTTTCCAGCGAGTGATTCTTCTGTTTGCGCAACGATTTTTGCGGCTTCCATGAGTTTGTCCCATTCTTTTGGCATTCCGTCTTTGCCCGTGATAGTTCTGATGAGACTATCACAGCGAATGGCTTTCTTGAAATGACAACGCATGAGTTGTTTGCTTACGCCATGATGCGTGTCAGTGTGTATATGTTTTTAATATATAATTAAGCCCCTTTTTACACTTTTAGCCAAGTTTTAAATTTATAAAACACGATATTCACTAACACTAAACACACATATGGGCAAGTGCACCCATCGTGGACGTAGTATAGTGTTGGTAAGATACCGAGGTCGTCCAAGGACACAAGAGCTTTTAATACCGGTTTATCCTCAACGTCTAATCAAATCAAAAAGGTTAGAAAAATGTTTTAAACTAAGAAAAATAAAAACTAACTAAATGCTGAAAATAAAAATAAAATAAAAACAGATAGACAAGATGAATCACTTGGATCCGACACGTGTATTAGTATAACCTTTGATTATTTTCGCACTTTTGCACTTGTTTAAGAGATTATCTTAGTTATTGTAGTAGGCCCCTCTTTTGAAGGCGACGTTACCCTCAACCCAGTAGTTTGAGTCAGCAAGGATACAATCCTAAAGGGTCGGATTATTGAAAGATAATGAATTAAGTTATTAATGCAAATTGTGGTAGGCCCCGCTTTTGGCGGTGACGTTACCCTCGGCTAAGTAGTCTGAGTCAGCAGGGATACAGTCCTAAATAGCCGGGTTATAGTATTAATAGTAGTTAACTTATGAGGGGGTCAAAGAGTTTGGATCCCCGCCATCCAATACCTATGGGCATTGAAGGAGATCCTACTAAATTTGACCCAGGTCCCAAGCAGGACCTCTAAACGCTGAACAAGGGCAAGACCTTTACCAAACCGTTCCCTTAACCCCCGACCAGGTAGCCAACATACCTCCATATAGACCGTGGAGATATGAATGGTGAAAATCTTTTATTTTTTATAGACAGTAAAATAACGCCAAGACACCACGGACAAACGATAAGGAAAGATCACCTTCAACATAAGTAACTAGTTATTAAAGTCATTAATACAAAACCAAATAAAAAGTGCAAAAGATTAAAAATAAAAAGTATTATACTAAACACTTGTCTTCACCAAGTGATGTAAGAGACTTAGGCAAACATGGCCTTGATTGTCAAGAACTCTTACGATCAATCTTGGATCCCGAGACGACTCACACACTCTACGATGGACAATGGATGATGGTGGTGGATGATGGTGTTATGGTGGTGGTGGGTGGTGGATGAAGTGTGAGAGAGGTGGTGTGCCAAGGGATGAGAGAGAATGAAGCCAAGCTCCTCTATTTATAGGCTGAACAGAAGGCTGGACACGGCCCCGTGTCCGCTGGACACGGCCCCGTGCCCGCCTGACACTCTCTCTCTTCATTAATTGTAATTGCGAATTACAATTAATGCGCCTGCTGTACTTTCACCACGCCCCCGTGCTCGCTGGACACGGCCCCGTGGTGGGCAATGGAAGCTTCTACTGGTTTGTCTTTTCTGCTGCTTCCTGGGCACGCCCCCGTGTTCGCTGGACACGGGGCGTGTTCAGACTCTGTTTCCTTCTTTTTGCCTTGGGAGGTGCCGTTGAGGGTCCGGGCAGTCCACTTTTGTTCCTTTTCTTGTATTTATGGTAGAATTAGTGGTCTTTTTGCTTCTTTTGTGATTTTGAGCTCATTTCATCCTGAAAATACAAAAGGAAGACAAAAACACTCTTTTTCCAACATTAGTACATAAAAAGGGTTAGTTTTATGCCTTAATTGATTTGTTTTATATGTTGCATTTTACACACATCACGCCACCTATCTTCAAACATTCTTTGTTAAAGCGGGTGATAAAGTCTTCCAGACCTTCGCCGTCTCTTCGCCAGATGTCTTCTACTTCAGCCGTGTCGCGCTGGTAGCGTCGTTGTTGGCTGAAGTAGCTCAAGAACTGCGTCTTGAAATCTACCCATGATTTAATCTTTCCCGGTGGAAGGCTGTCGAACCAGGCGCGGGCAGCCCCGGTAAGAGTTTGAATAAACAAGTGACACCACATAGGCATGTTCCAACCTCCCATGCAACCTACGCTTGTGAAAGTTCTGACGTGATCATCAGGATCAGTCAATCCGTTGAACTTCCCAACTGTCGGAGGTAACTTTTCTCTTGAAAGCGGCGCGAGTGCGATCTTTGGGATGAACTTTGAATGTTCCGCAGCTTCCGCTGGCCGGTAGGCCAGGCGGAAATCTCTTTCAGCTTCTTCTGTGTACCCGACGTGCTGTCTTGGTTTGAAGTACTCATGATTTTTCGGCAAGCGATTGAAGACTGACGAGCCCTCGTCATCTTCCCAAGTTGGATCATTCGGGTCTGTCTCCTCTCATTCGTTGTTCATGTTGCGCGGCGTAAGCCGGCTATGAACAGGACCTCTTTGAAGGTTTGACGGATAGTCGTAGTAGCTTTCCGTTTCTCCCCTTGTGTCGCGCGTGTCATGTACGCTTAAACGTCTGGTAGGGGGAGGCCTGTTGATTCTGCCTTGGAGATTTGACGGTGGGGGCATCTGGCGCGCCCCTTGACTTTGAGGAGTGACCAAGGACGGTTCTGCCGTCAAGACTGCTTGCTGCGCAATCAGAGTTTGGTACGCTGCGTTGATTGTGGCGATATTCTTGGCGTACCATGAAGCTGGAGTTTCGCCTTCTGGTAGCCCTAGCAATGCCAAAACATTCTGAGGCGGTGTTGGCTTTGAAGGTCCCTCTCCGTTATTTCCTGGGGTGACCGCCTGAGTGATGCGGGTGATGCTCCCGCGCGGGCCCCCAGTATTGGTTACTTCGACTTCACCAATTTCTTCGATTTGCTGGGCTTGGATGTTTTGGATTCCTTCGCCCAACGCCGCGTTAGAGTTGGCTCCGAAGCCGAACTCGGGAATGATTCCTTGACCAGTCATGATCGAAGGAAGAAAAGATGTCAAAAACTCAGAAAAAAGAAGATGAAAATGGTTGTAGAAAAAACCGGTGGGCGCCAATGAAGAAACACTGAACTAATTATGAGACTAATCAGTTTGGTTTATGTTTCTACCATAGTGGTTAATCTTCTAATGAATTATCTGAGCTCCGACTTGATGTTTAATCCTGCAAAACAGAACACCGTTACTCGTCAAGAGGGGAATGTGGGGGTTTCCCTCTTAACCGGACTCCGGCGTGAGAATAAGCGACTGCTTTGGGAGGATAATTAAGTGTTAAGAGTGAGAGTAGAGGGAATAGAATGAATTAACCTGTGAACTAAGGTCTCTATTTATAGCCGAAGAGGTGTACAGGATGTGGGCGGATAGGCCTTGGGCCACAAAGTGACAACGCAGTGGATATGCTCCTTGTCTCGCTAGTGTCGACCGTTAGTGGCTTCTAGAAGTTTTTCAGTGCTGGCGCACCGTAATTGGAGCCACGTGTCACTGCTGTCGGCCTTGTTGTCTCACTGCCATCAGCAGGTAAGTGGAGATCGTGGGACAGATGTCTCTGCCCTATGATTGGTGCCACGTAGGTGTCCTTGAGTACTTTTTGTCTCCTGCATGTCAGACGATCGTGGAGCACGATTGACCAGGGTCTGAAGGACGCGGATTGGCTCTTTTTATCTGCCACTTGTACCTTTTGTACTTTCTGAAGTGTACATGCGCTACAAGTCTTGCGCGGCCTCTATTGAGCACGTAAGTAGCCCGCACAGGATCATAGTCGCTGTAGGATGTTATTCAGAAAGCTAAGTATCGAAATTAATGTGTTCTCTTGTTTAGACCCCGCGCGAGGTCAATCAATGCTGGAGTAACCTGCGCGAGGTTGGAATTGAACATGTTGTTGATTAAGGAGTATGGTCCTGCGCGCGACTTTTAGGAAGGTTTGCGCGGCTTTTGGGACCATACCCCTTCAAGGTGAAAGCTTTTATTTAGTTTAATTATTTTATTTTAATAATGAGTTATAATAAATTATAATGACCAATTTATCTCTGAGAAAAATGACAAAACATAGGATTAAATTTAAGAAATACGAGCTGATTTTATTTTTTGGACTAAAATGACAAAACTGTCCAAACTTCAGGGACTAAAATAGCAGTTTACTCTTATATAAAAAACAATTAGAGAGTAATTTGTGTCTAAAACGTTTCAAGTAGTATGAGGTGTGTAAAATGATGTTTTTATTTGAAGGTTTAGGTCCTGTGATGAATGAACAATTATATATAGAATTAAAAAGGAGATTAGATTGCTTAAAAATATAAAGAATTAAAAAAGCTATTTAAATTATAGGACAGTCAAAAGGTATTAAAGATGTGGATTAACTGCCTCCGTGTTTACATATAATATAATTTAAAATCTACCATTTTTGATAGATGAAGTTTCTATAAGGATACACGGTATGGGGGTCGGCCCAGGCCCGTCGCGGGTCGGCGACGGTCCAAACACCGTGCCGCCCCCTACCGTCCCCGTCCTGACCGTCGGCTTCTAGCCGTTTGCGACGTACCAAATGAGGTGGGTCCCCCACCTTTTGACCGTTGGAAATTAAAAAAAAAAGAATTTTTGTAACGGCTATATTCAAATAAAACCCCCATTTCACTTCCATTTTTATAAATACTCACATCTTTAACCCCTATTTTCACAACTTTTCACCCACTACCACCCCATCTCTCTCACATTTTATAAACCACTCTTCCCTTTTTATAAAAAATCATCATATTTTGTACCATTTTTTACCCGCTACCACTCCATCTCTCGCTAAAAAATTATCATGGCTTCACCCGTTTCTTCCATTTCTTCAATTTCTTCTATGTCTTCATCGTCTTCGTCCGAGTGGTATTCATCATCTTCGGAAGAGGATGTTATTATGCACAACATGATTATGAACGCGGCTCAGGTGTTCATGGCGGCCGCTGAAGGGTCGTCCCAACCGCTAACCAGACGAGCAAAATATAACCGAGACCAAGAAGGTATTTTATTTTTTTTCCTTATGTTTTATATAGATTTTAAAATGTATGTTTTAATTAATTTAATTTTATGTTTTGTTCTAAATTTATAGCCGGCCACGATAAACTAGTAGCCGATTATTTTGCCGACGAACCCGTGTACCCAGCCGAGATTTTTCGACGTCGTTTCCGCATGAGTCGTCAACTGTTCTTACGTATTGCAGGCGACATGGCCCAGCCTGATCCGTTTTTTACATTGCGAAATGATGCTAGGGGGCAAAGGGGTTTCAGTAATTTACAAAAATGTACGTCGGCCATTCGCCAACTTGCGTACGGTTACGCACCAGATGCATTAGACGAGTACATTAGGATGTCTGAAAGAACCGCACGTCGATGTTTGTACAAGTTTTGCCAATGGGTTGTCAAATTGTACAGCAAGCGATACCTGCGGAAACCGAACGCAAACGACGTTCAAAAATTATATCAAGCACACGAACAGAGACATGGTTTCCCAGGAATGCTCGGGAGCATTGATTGCATGCACTGGCAGTGGCAGAATTGCCCGGTTGCATGGCAAGGTTAGTATACTAGGGGAGATCAGGGACATCCGACTATCATTCTAGAGGCTGTTGCGTCACAGGATCTCTGGATATGGCATGCTTTTTTTGGTCTACCTGGTTCACTCAATGACCTCAACATCATATACCAGTCACAGATTTTTGATGATGTAGTGGCGGGTACAGGTCCAGACACAAGCTTTACGGTTTCGGGGGTGGAGTACAGGCGAGGTTACTACCTAGCCGATGGGATATACCCAACGTACTCGACAATTGTTAAAACTGTCCCGCACCCGACGGACGACAAAAGGAAAAAGTTTGCAAAGTTTCAAGAGGGCGCAAGAAAAGATATTGAACGGGCTTTTGGTGTGCTACAAAAAAAATGGCACATCATTTCTGTTCCAGCACGTTCGCAAACACCAAGGAGGTTACGACACATTATGTACGCTTGTATCATCCTTCATAACATGATCATTGAAGACGAAGGGAGAACGATATGCGATTACGACGAAAACGCGTCTACTGGAAATTTTGTTCCAATTAGTGAGGAACAACAAGATTTGAACGCCTTCGCTCTACGTAACGAGTACACACATCACAATCTACAAGCGGACTTGGTGGAGTACATTTGGAACAACGCTCAAAACGAACCCGCCCACCACATGGAAGACGACGACTAGTAGCTTATTTTAATATGTTATGATCTTTTTAAGTTTTTTTTTAACTTTAGGTTTTTAAGTTTATGTTTTTTTTTAGTTTATTTTTTTTAAGTTTAATTTTTTTTTAAGTTTATGTAATGTTTTTTAATATTAATGAAAATATTTTGTTACTTTATTTGTTAAATTTTAAAAAAGGTTGAAGATTAAAAAAAATAAAAAAAATATAAAAGTGGTGGAGGATAATGACTAGGACCATCCTCCCATGCCCCCTAGTTTTGGAGGATGATCCATCCTTGGAAGGACTATGATGTGTCGCCTACGTGGCGGATCATCCTCCAAGGATAGTCCATCACCATACCATGTAGTCTAAAGCTTACCATGTAGAAAGTATGAGTCATTTCCTATAAACACGGTTTTGAAATTAGTCAAATTTGAATTTAGCCCGACATTGGCCATATGACGTCCTCTTCTTTCTTTTTTCCCTTTGTTGCCAAGTTACGTGCCAAGAAAGCAAAAAACTCACATGTCGGTACGATTTGATTTAAAAAATAATAATTTCTAATTTAATATAATGACAAACTACAATCTATGTCAAAAAGAATAAATATAGTTAGTAGTTATTACACTTGAGTTAGAGTAGAAAGTGGTTTAAAAATAAGAAGCCATGAGAAATGTTTAAGGATGAATTAAGTGAAAAGGGTAATTTTATCCAAGAGAAAAAAATATATGCATATATAACTACAAGTCATATGTTATTTTTCTATAATTTTTAAACATCCGTAATTTTTTATACGTTATTTATTTTTAAGAAAAATTATAACACAAAATTGAGCGTCTTTTTATCTTTAATATGAGTACTCTGTTGTTATACTTAAAAAATCGAAAATACAGTTGCGTATTACACAATGAGCATCTGTCACACCCTGCAAAATCAGAGTTGGTGTGATTTGACTGGTATTTTCATTGCACAGCGGAAGTATATAATGCTAACACTTCTAGAAAGTGAACGTCCGCTAAGTACTCGAATCCCATGGGTTCTCCTATTCCAACCGTGCCATAATTTGAAAATGCAACATGAGAAAGAAAATGCGAAAAATCAACATAAAGTTGGCGAGTTCATAGTTTGTTTGAAAAAGATTTAAAATAAATCTTTTTGATAACCGGTTTAAATAGTGTTGAGAAAATGTAATAAAATCATTTTCCTCGACATGTCATATGAAAACTTTGTATTTGTAAAACTTGTTTAACCGTCAATGTCCGCGTACGATAAAGATAACCTGCCCGCATGAGCCTATAACCCACCTCGTGTTAAGAAGTGACTTGCCAAACCGTTTACTCAAGACGGTAGACTAGCATGCTGTTATAGTTCTGATATGTAGCGAGGACTTCACTGTACAGTTTTAAGAACACTACAGCTCTTACAGTTGAGTAGAGGACAATCCAGTCCTTGAGATAACAAACAATTTGGATGGAGTTAGAAGCGAGGGCAAAATGGAAAAAAACATAGTGAATAATTGGAGGAAAATAGCCGTTTTTAAATGATTGGGACAAAACCATTAAAACGACCAAACCATAGGGAGCAAAACGGAAGTTTACTTTAGATTATAACTTATGTTATACACGTGTGTAAATAAAACATTTACATATACGCATTCACATCTTTAAACATTAAACTTTTATTCTACACATGTGTAAATAAAATTTACGCATATGTATTCACATCATTAGTGCGATTCTTCACAAACACACTAAAATTTGTATAAAATGGAATTACAACTTTCTCCCTAAGTGTGAGGTTCATTGGGGAACACTAAAAAAGTGGGGAACAGTGGGGAACCGACTCAAACGAACTCCGATTGGACTCATTCCAGCGGCGTTGGAACCGGCTCGTCGAACCCTAACTAGGATCTCTTAATCCTAAACCCATCATAACCCCTAAACCCTAAATATATTAGGGTTTGGCTTTTAGGGTTTAGATTTAGGGTTTAGCCTTAGGGTTTAGCTTCAGGGTTTAGCTTTAGGGTTTATGGTTTAGCTTTAGGGTTTAGGGTTTAGATTTAGGGTTTAGCTTTAGGGTTTAGCTTTAGGTTTAGCCTTTAGGGTTTAGCTTTTAGGGTTTATAGTTTAGATTTTACGGTTTAGCTTAGGTTTTAGCCTTATTTTTTAGATTTAGGGTTTAGCGTTTAGGAGTTAGGATTTAGGGTTTAGGGTTAAGAGATCTTAGTTAGGGTTCGACGAGCCGGTTCCAACGCCGCTGGAATGAGTCCAATCGGAGTTTGTTTGAGTCGGTTCCCCGTTGTTCCCCATTTTTTTAGTGTTCCCCAATGAACCTTCCCCTTCTCACTAAATTCACTTTCTCACTAGAGGACATTTTGCATTCTTTTATTTTCTTAGACACACATTAAGACACCAAAATAACAAATAATTAAACATCGTTTTTTTTGGAACGGTGACTTTCTTGTATTACGCTACCGCACTCCCCAAATTGGAGTGCCTCGTTACCCCACTCTCGCCAGACTATGTTATCTTAACCGGACCCACACTGGTTTCAGAGTTTGGCTTGGACGTTCCTCCGGGAAACCATACCGCCGGCTACCACTTGACAGTCGTTGTGCCACCACAAGAGCATAACTCTCTAGCGTAACACACGATGGGACGAAAACCCGGGTGGGCTCAGAATAGAACCTGGCACCTCTGCAAGGAGGCTAGGCTCTGCCAATCATCGCCTTATCCACCAAAGTGACACAAGTGAGGATTGTACTTGGGTTTCCATTGTAGAATCCAAGTCTCCTTACCACCAGGCCACAAGTTATGGATTAAACATCGACTAATACCCAAAACTGTATGATGATTAAAAGAAGTGGAACAGGAAAATGATAATCTGAATTAACTACAATATCAATTTGAAAAAAGAAATGTGATATATAGTTCGTTGAGATAAATAGGGATATATTTTGGTTTTTTTTACAATTACAGGTACGGCTGCAAACGAACCAAACGTTTGGCGAACAGTTCGTGAACCATTCGGCGGGAAGTTCGTTTGTGTTCGTTTGTTTATTAAACAAACGAACACGAACAAGAAATTTCGTTCGTTTAGTTAAATGAACAAACATGAACAGAGGTCGTGTTCGTTCGTTTATGTTCATGAACGTTCGGTAACGTGTTTGTTTGCGTTCGATAGTTCAGTAGTGTTTTTGGTTTTTATATTTATTAAATACTTCAAAATTCCAAAAAATTAAATATCTAATATGTGTGAGTGTATTGTATATTTTGTTCATGAACAATTGTTTGTGTTCGTTTCTTTCCATTTGGGTTCATCAACATTATTTTGCGCACATTTGTGATCGTCAATGTTCGTTTTTATTCGTTGCCTAAAATTAACAAACAAACACAAACGAACACGAACAAGTTAATTTCCTTAACAAACGAACACGAACACAAAATCTCGTTCGATAAGTGTTCGTGAACGGTTCGTGAACACATATATTTCTTAACAAACGAACACGAACAAGGTTTTGTTCGTGTTTGTTCGGTTCGTTTGCAGCCCTAATTACAGGTAATGTTTCATTACCATTATGCACTTAGACCAAGTTGGAGGTTTCACTGGAAGCAGCCTCTCTATTCCTATGAGATAGAGGTAAGTTGTCTACATCTTACCCTCCTCAGACCCTATCTTAGCTTTGCTATTGGTGGGATTTACTGAGTATGATGATGATTAGGGCGGCAATTCTTGACACGACCCGTTAACCCGACCCGAACCCGACACGAAAAAACAGGTTTGGGTCGACTAACACGACCCGTTTAAAAAACGGGTCGGGTTCGGGTTGACCCGTATTAGAAACGGGTCGGGTTCGGGTTGACCCATATAAAAACGGGTTGACCCATTAACCCGTTTAACTATTTAGATAAAAAATCTTTTATATTTTTGTTTTTGTTTTTTCGGTTTCTAATTTACATGGTAAGTTATAATAATGTTAATTTTGACACATTATATTATTTATTTATCACATCCATACTCATCATTAAACATGTTATCGATAACCCGCTTAAAACCGAACAACTCGTTTATAAATCGTCAACTTATATCACTCATTAAAAAATATGGGTTAAACGGGTCGGGTTTGGGTTGACCCGAATTAATATGGGGCGGGTTAGGGTTGAAATCTTTGACCCGAATAATAATATGGGCCGGGTTCGGGTTGAACATTTCAACCCACCAACCCGCCAACCCGTAACACGTCAACCCGCCAACCAATCAACCCGACACGATTGCCACCCCTAATGATGATGATTCAATTTCAGTTATACCCTAATCTATTTGCAACCATTGATTAATATATCCATGGCTTCAAATAGTTCTTAAGAGTTCTACATAAAACGTGAATTCTGCATTGCACCCAACCATATATATATATATAGGGAGGGGCTCATGCGAGAACCACCCTTATTGTGAGAACCTTGAGAACAAATGTGAATACAACCTAAAAAACCTAAAAAAAACCTAACCCCCACCTCCCCCCCCCCCCAAAAAAAAACCTAACCCCCCCCCCCCCCACCCAAAGCTAAATGCTAAAAACTAAAACTCCCAAAAAACCTAAAAAAAACCTAAACCCCCACCCCAAAAACCTAAACCCCCCCACCCCCTAAAAACCTAACCCCCCCCCCCCCGCAAGCTAAAATGCTAAAAACTAAACCCCCAAAAAACCTAAAAAAAATCTAAAAAAATAAAAAAAAAATCTATTTTTATTTAATATTTTTTATGCTCAAATCGCTACTTTTAGTGGACAAAAAATTTTTTTTTTTTTTGGCTTCGAAAAGTAGCGATTTATATATATAAAATTTAAAAAAAAAAATTTGTGTGATTTTTAGCTATTTTTAGGCATTTTTGGTGTGTTCACATTGGTTCTCGCGATTCTCACAATAAGAGGTGGTTATCGCATGATCTTCTCCCTACATACATATATATATATATATATATATATATATATATATATAGGGGAGCGCTAAAATGAAAACCACCCCAGTTGTAATAACCATGAGAACTACACCGTATGGGGCGAGTTGGACCAAACTTTTTTTTTCATAAACGTAGATGCGTGTATTATAAACACATTTGTAAAAAAAAAATTCAAAAAAAAATGTCGTGAGTGTAGTTTTGAGCACCACAAGTTTGTTTTTACGGGTACCGTAAATTTTAAATAAAATTTACGGTACCCGTAAAAACAAACTTGTGGTGCTCAAAACTACACTCACGACATTTTTTTTTGAATTTTTTTTTACAAATGTGTTTATAATACACGCATCTACGTTTATGAAAAATTTTTTTGCTCCAACTCGCCCCGGATTAAAAAGTTCTCATGGTTCTTACAATTTGAGATGGTTTTCATTTTAGCGGTCCCCTATATATATATAGAAGGATCATGAGAAAACTAGTTTAAATGAGAAAACCAAAAAACTAACTATTTTAGTTTTTTTAGGCTTTTTTAGTTAGTTTTCTAGTTTTCTCACTTAGATACTTAGATGTAGTTTTCTCATGATCCTCTCCCATATATATATTAATTGAGAAGAAAAAGAACAAAGGGTAATTTTGTAAAATATTAAATAGTTTTTCACTTATCTCATTTATTATCATTTTTGACTAATTAATTAGTCATAAAGACTATTATACTCCACATTAACTTTTTTTGCCTACACACATCAAAAAGTTGTCCTATATATTTCAAAATTCATCCTACATGTTGAAATTTATCTTACACAACTCGTAATTTATCTTACACAACTTCTAATTTATCCTACACTTTAAATTATTTTATTTAATTTTTTTGAAAAAATATATATTTTGAAGATAAGTTACAAAAAATTTAATGTATTAGCTATTAAAGAGGAAGACTACAAATTAATGACCTATGTAGATTTACCAATGTACCCTTATAGAAACATTAAATACTTATATTAAATGAAGTAAAATAAAGCATTCTTATTGGTTGAAATTTGTTCTTTTTTCTTGTTACAAAAAATTTATTCTCATTTAAACTCTCCACTATATATATATATATATATATATATATATATATATATATATATATATAGTGTGAGGTTAATTAGGGAACCGGGGAACACTCTTAAAAATTTAACTTAACATGTTAAAAATTAATTTTATAAACATATTTTCCGGCGCTTCTCCTTATATATACTTGTAGAAGCATTTTTAATTAAAAAAAAATCAAAAACTAAAAATATTAAAAAAAAACAATTATAAAAAGGCTAAAAATTGTTTTTTTTAGAAAAATTATTTTTTATTCGACTAGTTTCTCCTCCTTTTTATAAAGAAAATCGCTGATTTTTTTTTTTAAAATTGATTTTAACATGTTCAGCTAATTCTATAAGATATAACTGTTTTTTAAACATTTTTTTATATTTTTAGTTTTTCATTTTTTTTATCAAATATGTTTCTACTAGTATTTATAAGAAAAAGCGCCGAAAAAAATTTAGAATTTTTTTTTAACATGTTAAGTATAATTTTTAAGAGTGTTCCCCCGTTCCACACTTTTTTAGTGTTCCCCAATGAACTCTCCTATATATATATATATATATATATATATATATATATATATATATATATATATATATAGGGGACCGCTAGAATGAGAACCACCTCGAGTTGTAAGAACCGCGAGAACCACACCGTACGGGGCGAGGTGGACCAATTTTTTTTTTCAAAAACGTAGATGCATCGTAAAAAAAAATTTAAAAAAGAAATGCCGTGCGCGTAGTTTTTTACACCACAAGTTTGTGGTTTACGAGTTTCGTAAATTATGGAACTCGTAAACCACAAACTTGTGGTGTAAAAAACTACACGCACGACATTTTTTAAATTTTTTTTTTTACGAATGTGTTTATAATACATGCATCTACGTTGTTGAAAAAAAAAATTGGTCCACCTCGACCCGGATCAAGTAGTTCTCGCGGTTCTTACAACTCGAGGTGGTTCTCATTCTAGCAGCCCCCTATATATATATATATGTATATATATATATATATATATATATCTATATATATATATATATATATATATATATATATATATATATATATAGGGAGCCGCTAAAATGAAAACTACACCCAGTTGTAAGAACTGAGAGAACCACTCTCCACCAATCAGATTACGCCAACCAAAAGGGTATTTAGGTAATTTACTTTATATGTCATTTTCAATGTCAATCTGTCTCTGTCTCTTTTTAATAGTTATTTCCATCTCATTCTCTCTCTTAATTTCATTTTTTAAACTCTGAGCATCTCTCTCTTCATATCATCATCTTCATCTTTGATGAAGAGATCATCATCTTCATCATCTTCAGTTGAACAAATCTACCCACACCGGCACCCCCTCGTTTCTCCGGCGACCCCCTCCTTCTCCGGCGACAAGACCAACGACCCCTCGTTTCTCCGGCTACAAGACCGACTACAAGACCGGTCGTCGGAGGTCCAACTTATAGGCGTTAACGGCGGCGGTGGGGTCGCCGCAGATCCGGCCACCGGTAGTGATGGTGTGGGGCAGATCTGAAAACCCTCTATTTGAAGGATGAAATCTTCGCCGCACAAGCTAGATCCACAACCGTCTTTTGGTATTTTTGTTGTTGTTGTTATTGGTTTTTGTTGTTGTTTGATCTATGATTTTCTTGATCTAGTTGTGTTTGCCCCTATTTTGTGGAAATTTGAAATTTGATAAAAGATTTAAATGAGTTGAACTTGGATTTGAAGTTTAAAAGCGCAATCGTTCTGGTTGATGAAATTTGAAAAAGAACTCTGGATTTAAATGAGTTGAACTTGGATTGGAAGTTTGATAAAAGATTTGGAATTTGATTGAACCAATTTAGTCAAAGGTTGAATTTTTTGGAACCAACAGTTCTTGTTCGAAATTGTTGAAAGTTCTTAGTTAGTGGATTCATAAGGTCATGATTCTAACATTTTTATAGTAATGATTTTGGTTGAATTTTTTTGGAACATGAAACGATTTTATAGCTGTTATAATTTTTGATTTAATTGATTTTGTGTTTTCATGGAGATTATATCTTATATGGTGGCACTAAATCTTCATTTTGTGTTGGTCCTGCAATTTTATTTTCCTTTTTTTCTAGTTAGATGAAGGTTTTTTTTTTTTTTTTTTTTTTTTTTTTTTTTTTGCAAAAAGGTTATTTTTACAATGATGTTGAGTTTTTTTTACAAAGATGTTCGAATACTTGTTTTGTTGTTTACGGCTGATTTTTGAATGTTCTAGTGATTTTTTGATAAGTGAACTATGTGGGTTTTGATCGGTTTGGATTTGGGTGGCGATGATGAAAAAAAACCTAGATTTTGATGACGATAGCACGGCAACGATGGTGGAGGGTAGGTTTTTTGAATCTGCAACCCCACTTTTGCAGCCTTTTGATTATCGGATAATCTGAGCCAAACCCCGTTTTTTTTCGAGATACACTTTGTTTTGATGTTGTTGGTTTTTTTGTTTTTTCCCTCCTAGTCGATGATGATAACAATATATCTGAGACACCTCCCGAGTTTGCGATTTCTGGGTGCGTTCGTTTTTGCGTAAAAAAGTTTTTGTAAAAAAAAAAAGTTAAACTGTAAACTTTTTTAACGTAAAACGTAAACTTTTTAACGTAAAAACGTAAAACGTGAAAAGTTTTACGTAAAACGTAAAACGTGAAAAGTTTTACGTAAAACGTAAAAAGTTTTAGGTAAAACGTAAAACGTAAATTTTTTAAGGTAAAACGTAAAAACGTAAATAGTTTTATGTAAAACGTAAAAAGTTTTACGTAAAACGCAAAACGTAAAACGTAAAAATTTTAACGTAAAACTTAAAACGTAAAAAGTTTAACGTAAAACTTAAAACGTAAAAAGTTTAAAAAGTTTAACGTAAAACGTAAAACGTAAAAAGTGTAAAAAATGGCGCGTTAAAAACGTGTAAAAAATGGAGCGTTAAAAAAACGACGCTTGAAAAAGCGGCGCGTAAAAAACGGTTCGTTAAAAAAACGACGCTTGAAAAAGCCTGGCGTAAAAACGGCGCGTTAAAAACGACGCTTGAAAAAGCCCGGCGTGCAAAAACCGGCACGCAAAAAATTTGTCTTGTTAAAATGCAAAACGTAAAAATTTTAACGTAAAACGTAAAACGTAAAAAGTTTAACGTAAAACGTAAAAACGTAAAACGTAAAATGTAAAATGTAAAAAGTATAAAAAATCTTTTAAAAAAAATCTGAATTTAAAAAATGCTTTTAATAAAAAAAATTATGTTTAAAAAATAAAAACTAATATAATAATACAAAAAACTAATAAAAAACAATAAAGACAAAAAGACAAAATAAAGTCATTTTACTAAATTACTCTTTTGGATTAAAATATTAAAGACATAATATGACAAAAAAAAATTTAATATTATTTTTAGTTACTTTTAATCACATCCATTGATCTTGAAGATCTAATGGCTAGAAAGTGGTTCTCTCGGTTCTTATAACTGGAGGTGGTTTTCATTTTAGCGGTCCCCAATATATATATATAGGGTGGAGTTCGGCTACAGAGTCCATTTTTCCTACAAAATATATAAAGTAATAAAACACTATAATTTCAGCCATAAAACACACTCAAAACCCACAAATAACAGAGTGAAGACCACTAAAACACAATATCCAAACCCTAAAAGTCTGTAAAAACTTCAAACACACCAGCGTAGAACTATGAATATAAAACACAACATGATAATCAACATAAAACACACTATTCTTAGTCATTCGATAATCAAAGCCTTATCATCAAAAACACAACACAAAACCCACAAATATGGCGTTTTAGTAATCTTCACTTTGGCATTTGTAGGTTTTGAGTATGTTTTATGGTTGAAATTATGGTGTTTTATGACTTTTTACACTTTGTAGGAAAAATGGACTTTGTAGCTGTCACACCCCAACCGATGGCGGAAACATCGGGGCACGACACTAGGCAAACCAGATTGCTCAAGAGAATCCATAACAACTATTAAATGGAAATATTTAAAAGGTTAATTGTCCCATACCAATCAACAAACATTCCACAAACAATTATTATAGATAATGTGTTCTCAAAAGCAAAACAAGTCCGACAACCTAGATTTCTATTAGTGGAGTTTCTAGACTGCCTATTCTTGATTTCCAACATAAAATAACATCAACTTGTCACATACGTTAAAATAAAGTCAATACATAAAAGTAAAGGTGAGTACACAAGTTTGCATAGCATATAGTAGTAAAAACGTTTTACGCATAACCAGCATGTATCACGTAAAGTGCGAAGCAAGTAACTATCAAACAATGATTCCAACTTAACCAAGAGACTGCTTTGTAGAGTATGCGCGACACATGTTTAGCGAACACGTGAAGTAAAGTGATGTGATCCCTAGCAACCCATGTCCACGACAGGTGCTGAGTCCAAACTATAGTACTATCGTTGCTAGAGGCAGTATAGTGTAACATTGTGTAAGCATAGTAACAAGCATTCATAGATCACGTATAACATGCGGGAGCGGTTAGCGTTCATGAAGTATTTGCGTTGTGGGTTGTGTTTTGATATAGAACGTATGTGACCCCCAAAAGTGCATTAAAAGAAAATGGGTTCGAGTATACTCACAGTATGTGTTTAACAAGCAAACACAAGCCTGACTGGATTGAAGGGAGCGCGTTGGAGTTAGCCTGAGCATAGAACAATAACGTAAGTCGTTGAACAGAGCATAAACATAATGTCGAATGATTGAGTGTTCGAATGGTGATTCGAACGGATGGTCATCCGGATGGATGGTCATCCGAGCGAATGACCATTCGAACGGATGGCCATTCGAATGAGGTATGTTTGTTTGAAAAATTGTTAAAGTTCGAAGTTTAATCAAAACGTTTTAAACATTGGAAGTCAAGAGGGACATGTCACTTGGTCGGATGGTCATTCGATTGGATGGCCATCCGACCATCCGATCGGATGGCCATCCGACCATCCGATCGGATGGCCACTCGAATGGGCAATCTGTTATTTGAAAATTTGTAAAATTTCCTAAGTAAAAGTTTGAAGTTTAACGGAGATGGCGTGACGACGTGTCAAACAACGGAAACACACCAAGTCCAGCTCATTCAGTCGAATGGTCTCAGCCCATTCGATCAGACTCACTATTCTTGATGAAATTTCATACTCAACCTGTTAATCGGTCATCTCTCCGGTGGAAATCTGTTTTCAAGCCGGCTCTCGACTAAGGAAAGAGTCTGAATGAGTCTTGATTCCATCGGTTTTGTGTAGAAAGTTGAAGAAAAGTTCAAAAACAGTTGAAAACAGTTGAAATCTCATTGAGATTTAAGTTAAAAGTGTGGAAATCCTTTAGATCTAGAACCAATCTTGATCAAATGGCGTTCCTTAGCTGTTTGCCAGAGCAAAACAGGTGGAAACCACCTTCAAGAGGTCCAAATCGGTGATTTCAGAGAAAAAGTAAGTGTTTGTGTGTGATTTTGATGGAGAAGATGATGTAGAAGTGATTGGTGATGATGATTGTACAAGATTTGAGGAGAAATACTTACAAAATAGCCTTGAATCGCGAGTAAAAGTGACTGAGAGCGACTTGAGTGCGTATGATCGGATGGGAGTGTCAAATCAGTGAAAGGGAGGTGTACGAGTAGTATTTATAGGGTGAGAGTGAGAGTTAAGTCGGTGGAGAGTGGTGTTCGGTCGGATGGCGTGCCCGGTCAAATGGCCACTCGGTCGGTTGGTCATCCGGACGGATGTCCATTCGATCGGTTGCCCATTCGATCAGCCGAGTTTTTGTTGGGTTTCCAACTTTCGTTTCGTGTGTTAAGCGTTGCGTTGCGTTTAATCGAGTTGCGAGTAAGCATTTGAGCGTGTAAGTGTTGCGTTGATAACCACATAATAACCAAAAAATAATCACACAATTAACACACATAAACTAAATGCATAAAGTGAATCCGCGTTTCGAGTTTGCGTTGCGATAGCGTTTAGTCTAAACAAGCGATGCAATATGCGATAAAATGTGTTTAAATAGTAAGCGTTGTAAATAGCGTTTAAATGCGATAACTGCGTTTTGAAAATGCGTTGAAAAATATTAGTTTTAAACCCATAGCGTAAATCGAAATCTCGGGAGTACAAACGGTTAACGAATGAAAAGACAGCGAATAGTAACGATCCGAAAAGTCGGGTTGTTACAGCCTCCCCTACTTTAAGGAATTTCATCTCGAAATTAAAGAGCAGGCGTAACAAAGAGTTGTGGATATTTAGCTTTCATGTCACTTTCGAGTTCCCAAGTGAACTCGGCGCGCGTTTGCCTTCCCAGCGAACCTTCACTATAGGGATGCGAGGGCATCGAAGTTTCTTGGTCTCTCGGTCCATGATTTGTACTGGCTTTTCCACAAAGTGTAGAGTTTCGTTAACTTGCAAATCCTCGAGAGGGACATGCAGGTTTTCTTCAGCTAGGCACTTCTTGAGGTTTAAGACGTGGAAAGTCGGATGTACGTTGTTGAGTTCCTCCGGTAATTCGAGTCGGCAGGCCACTTTGCCAATTCTTTCCAGAATCTTAAAGGGACCCACGTATCGTGGTGCTTCATTTCTTGTCGAATCGGATCACCCCCTTCCAAGGTGAAACCTTTAGGAGTACGTGATCACCAACTTCAAACTCAAGGGGCTTGTGGCGTTTATCGGCGTAACTCTTTTGACGACTCTGAGCTTTCAAGAGATTGTCTCTTATCTGGAGGATCTTGTCAGTCGTTTCTTGCAGTAACTCAGGATCGGTGATTTGAGCGTCTCCGATCTCGTGCCATATAATAGGCGATCGACAATTTCTACCATATAATGCCTCAAAGGGTGCCATTTGAATACTAGCGTGATAACTGTTATTGTACGAGAAATCTACTAAAGGTAAATGCGAATCCCAATTACCACCAAAATCTATAACGCACGAACGAAGCATGTCTTCAAGGGTGCAGATCGTGCGCTTAGTCTGACCGTCGGTCTGGGGATGGAATGCGGTACTGAGATTAAGAGTAGTACCGAGATGATGTCACGAGGTGTCCCATGTCGACAAATGACTTCGTCAGTATAGATTCGTGCTAATCATTCAACCTTATAGTCTTCTCATATCGGTAGAAAGTGAGCGGATTTCGTAAGACGATCAATAATAACCCAAATGCTATCGTGACCTGATGGCGTGCGAGAAAGTTTTGTTATGAAGTCCATAGCTATACTCTCCCATTTCCACATCAGGATCTCGGTTTGTTCGAGTAAGCCAGAGGGTCGTTGATGTTCAGCCTTAACTTTCGAGCAAGTTAGGCATTTTGAAACATAGATAGCGATATCCTTTTTCATTCCTGGCCATCAATACCTGGTACGGAGGTCCTGGTACATCTTGTCGGCACCGAGATGAATGGAATATCGGGATTTGTGGGCTTCAGTCAGCAAAATCTCTGGGAGATTATTGTGACTAGGAATCCAAATGCGATCCAGGTAGTGAAAGATACCATTCGGTTTATTCACTAGATGATTTTCGGATCCAAGTATTCTTTCTTCCTTCAAGGTGTTCTCGAGAAAATAAGCGTGTTGAGCATCGCGAATGAGAGCTTCGAGGTCGTGTTGGGCTTGAACGTTTCGAACACTATGTAAATAGCTTCGTCGGCTAAGAGGAAAGCAACGACGTTTGCCTTGCCTGGGTGGTAGCGTATCTTACAGTCGTAGTCGTTGAGAAGTGCAACCCATCTGCGTTGGCGCATATTCAGTTCTTTCTGGTTCAAGATGTGTTGCAGGCTCTTATGGTCGGTGAAGACCGTACACTTGGTACATAAAGGTAGTGTCGCCAAATCTTTAACGCAAAAACAACTGCACCGAGTTCGAGATCGTGGGTTGTGTAGTTCTTCTCGTGAACTTTGAGCAGGTGAGACGCATACATGATGACCTTGTCTTGTTGCATGAGAACACAACCAAGACCTAGGTTAGAGGCATCGCAATAAACAACAAAGTCGTCATTTCCATCGGGTAGCGCGAGTACGGGAGCGTTGCAAAACATACGCTTGAGGGTTTGAAAGGCATCCTCTTGTTTGGTTCCCCAAATGAAAGGCTGGTCTTTATGCGTTAGAGAGGTGAGAGGAACGGAGATTTTAGAGAAATCAGCGATAAATTGACGGTAATAACCGCCAATCTGAGAAAAGAATGAACTTCGGACGGGGTTTTCGGTGTAATCCAACTCTTAACTGCTTCAATCTTCACGGGATCGACATGATACCTTGACTGTTGACGATGTGACCGAGGAATTGAATCTCCTTGAGCCAAAATTCACACTTGGAGAATTTGGCGTAGAGGCGATTCCCTTGGAGAAGTTCGAGAACTAAACGTAGATGTTGCGCTTGTTCGGCTTTCGACTTCGAATAGATAAGGATATCATAGATAAACACAATAACGAAGCGATTAAGAAAGGGTTTACACACACGGTTCATCAAATCCATGAAGACCGCGGGTGCGTTTGTAAGACCAAAAGACATAACGACAAATTTGTAATGGCCATAATGGGTACGAAAAGCGGTTTTAGGGATGTCTTGTTCCTGGATTTGTAGTTGGTGATAACAAGAGCGTAGATCGATCTTAGAGAAACACGTAGCGCCTTGCAGTTGATCAAATAAGTCGTCGATTCGAGGTAGAGGATAGCGATTCTTGATAGTAAGCTTGTTGAGTTCCCTATAATCGATGCATATTCAGAACGATCCATCCTTCTTTTTCACGAAAAGGACAGGCGCGCCCCATGGAGATGTGCTAGGGCGTATGAAGCCTTTATCAAGTAGTTCCTGGAGTTGGCTAGAAAGTTCGCGCATTTCAGACGACGCGAGGCGATAAGGGGCTTTAGCGACAGGGTTAGCTCCAGGGATGAGGTCGATACGGAAATCGATATCACGAGTCGGGGGTAGATCGGGTAAATCATCAGGAAAGACATTAGGAAAATCATGAACCACAAGTACCTTTTCCAACGGCTTCTTTTCCTTCTCCGCTGCTACAATATGAGCTAAGAAAGCCAAGTATTCCTTGCGGAGATACTTGCTTGCTTGTATGCACGACATAAGTTTCAGTTCCTTCGAGGATACTTTGCCATAGACACAGAGTTGATCACCGTTTGAAAGAGAGAAACGAATCAGCTTTTCGAAGCAAACGATTTTGGCACGATTTTCACGGAGAAAATCCATGCCTACTATGACATCGAAACTACCGAGTTGCATAGGAATGAGATCGATCGTAAAGACGTGATTGTTGAGTTCGAGAGTGCAATCACGGAGAACAGAACTGACGGTGACGGTTTTTCCGGTGGCAATTTCTACATCGAACGTCGTTGGGAGGTTAGCGCGTTTACGTTTTAGGAGCTTTTTGAATTCAAACAACACAAAACAGTTATCGGCTCCAGTATCAAATAAACCCGAAGCATAAATACCGTTAACAAGGAACGTATCATTGACAACATTGTTGTCAGTCTGAGCCTAGCGGACATTGATGTTGAAAGTTCTTTCGCGGGATGCTTGTTGTGGCTGATGCTGCTGATGTTGTTGCTGCGGTGGTTGCTGCTGTGGTTCTTGTTTCACCACACGCAGTGGGCAGGCGTTAGCAAAATGATTCAGGTCACCACAAGAGTAGCAAGCTTGTGCATGAACAACGGGCGCAGGAGCTGCTTGGTTGACCTGAGGAGCAAGGAGTGGAGCTGACGGTGTTGGAAGAGCTTGAGCTGGTTGGCATGGGCCTGAACGGCAGTGAGCAGTAAAGTGCCCATAAATGTTGCAGTTTGCACATAAATGACAGTTCACCCCTGCAGAGTGATGGTAGGTGCAAGTAGGGCAGAAAGGAAGGACACCATTATACGCACGCTTAGCGGGTGCTGCGTTGGTGACAGTAGCTTGGCGGCTTTGGTTGTTGGGTTGTACGGGGACAACGTTGAGAGGAGCAGCGGTAGTAGCGTAGTTCTTGTTGTTGTTACCCTTTCGCTTGCATCCTTGACATGAAGGCTTTGAAACTTGTGATGCTGCAGTTTCGGTAGCGGGAGTTGCGGTTGCTTGATTGAGGCTCTTAGTGGAGGTCTTGAAATACCCAACTAAGACTCGCTTGTCATTGATCTCAGCTGTGAGTTGGTAGGTTTCCTCAATAGTAGCGGGTTTAGCTGCCTGAACAAAGTCAGCTACACAGTCTGGAAGTGCTCGAATGTACTTCTTGATTGTCATATCAGGTGTTGCCACCTGGCTAGGACAAATGATACTGCGCTGCTTGAAGCGAGCGTTGAGACCGGCGTTGTCACCTCCATCTTGTTTGATATGCCAGAATTCATTCTCCAACTTTTGAACTTCATGAGGAGGACAGAACTCCTTCATCATAAGCTCCCTAAGTTCCTCCCAAGAAAGACCATAAGCTGAATCATTACCGAGCCTGTTGCGCTCACCAGTCCACCAGTCCAGAGCCCTGGACTGAAAAACTCCGATAACATTCACAGTACACAGGTTTTCTGGGCATCCGATTTGCCTAAAGGTGACTTCAATTGAGTCAAACCACTGGAACATAGCACTGGGTCCATCTTCACCAGTGAAGTTTGCAAGACCTCAGGCCTTGAATTGTTTAAAGCTGAAAGGAGCCTTTGGAGAGTCCCTCTTTGATTCAACAGACAATTTGCTGCTAACCACGTTGATCTCACTGATGATCTGAGGTATGACCTTGGCCACCAGTAAAGCGATGCGTTTGTCAGTATGGTTTCATCGAGCGGCGCGTTGGGTGTGAGATCCAAATGACGACATTGTCTGCAGCAGAAGACGTCATATGAATTAGACGAGATTCGATTATATCGGGTTTCGAAAACTTTAGCGTTCGTAAAACATCTTTTATTATTATTAGGTAAAGCATAGGAACACGTCGACACATAAACACATAAGTACATAAGCACATAAACCACGTAAGCACGTATACACGTAAGCACATAAGCACGTATGAGCACATATTCCACATATTTTGCACGTATTCACCTATATTTTGCATGTATTCACCTACATATTTTGCACGTATTCACCTATCTTTCAAGTTCGCGTAGCGCGTTCGAGAGTTGCGAGGGAGAGCGAGTAGCATAGCGAGTAGTGTAGCGTGCGAGAGCTCTTAGTTTGGGTTGCGATTAGTTAGCATTTGGGATTACGAAAGCTGTGCGAGTTGTGCGTGTCGTTGGTGCATCCGTCTGTCGTCTTCGTCTTGTATCGAGTCTTGTATAGAATTGTTTAGACTAAGGCACGAAATGTTGATTTCCCACGAAATGATGATTTCCCACGAAATGGACATGACATTTTCGTGGGGAATTAGAAAATTGTCATTTCGTGGGGAATCAGAAATTTGCACTTTCGTGGGGAATCAGAAAGTTGCACTTTCGTGGGGAATCAGAAAGTTACACTTTCATGGGGAATCAGAAACACTATAAATAGGGTAGTGATATTGTCATTTGGTGGGAAATCAGAATTTGGTACCGAAGTGCTGCCGGTATATTCTTGTAACCGTTTTCTCTGTCAAATCAATATACAAGAAGATTAAAGTGTGAATCAAGCTGTTTTCAAGTCTATACGTTTGTTTCCGCCTCTCGTATAGATAAGAACTCTTCTGAACGACTCATTCGGGTCACAAAACGATCCTACAAGTGGTATCAGATCTTAGGAGGAAGAGATCTTGCCAGTTTTCATCACGATTTCTGTTTCTACACCATTCTTTTTCAAAATTTAACACTTTTCACGGTTTAAATCGGCCGAATTTCACATATATTGTGCGTAAACATATTTTAATCAATCCTTGAAAGTTTCAGCTTTAAAATCGACCTAAAACGTGTAATTTTTCATGATTTCGCTTCAAATGCAACGAGTAAAGATGGCGTCAGCAATATTTTGGGTCTGATTTCGCTTGAAATCATGTTTTTTGCCTGATTCCGCTCGAAAATAAGGTTCAATTTCACTCGAATTAGGGGTCCCGCTCGAAAAATAGTTGATTTCGCTCGAAACTTCAGGTTAATTCCGCTCGAATTGAGGTTCCGCTCGAAAAAAGGTGTTGATTCCGCTTGTATCGTGATTCCGCTCCAAATATCATCTTGATTTCGCTCCAACAAGTACTATATGTCAGATTCAATTAATCAATGTCGGACATGTGAATTGTATATACCCAATCAATCAACTTAAAGAGTATCGGTCCAATCACAGTTTGAGGTTCTATTAAAACTGTTGACGTTTCACCTCATCCACTTAACAATCAGCCAATTCAGATTTACATTGTTAATGGTCCAATCGGAAATAAGTTTGGTGTCTTTGTTGTCGGACTAGTGGTTTGAATAGCCCAATCAGTTTTACAATATTAAAGGCCCAATCAATTATAGTTGAATTTGTTGATCACGTGAATTAGATAGCAACCATTTCATTCATTAGCAGCCCACTACATTTGAGTATCAAATATGTCACTGATCTTACAAGTGCGGCCCAATTAGATGTTAATGAGTATCAAATATGTCAGCATCAATTTAAAGATGATGGCCCAACCAGAATGATGTTAATAATCGGCCCAATTATTTTACGAGTTCATGAGTATCGGTGCAATTAGTTTTAATTGAACTTTACTGTTGTCGGTTTGGTGGGTATACATAAAACAGCGGCCCAATCACATTGAAGAGTTGTTGTCGGTTAATGGAGTAGAAGTTTGTTTGATTCACTTTAATTCACGATTGTTGAAATTCACTTTAATTCACGTCGGTTCAGTGTATGTTGAAATTGTTGCGACCCAATCAGACTTACTTTAATGAACGGCCCAATGAGATTGTTTGTCTGATAAGGATTTTGTTGAACATTTAATTGTTGGTTAGTGGATTTAGAGGCCCAATTACAAATCAAGTTGTCGGCACATGTTTGCATGTGAAGCCTTGCATGTGAATCAAGTTGTCAGCCCACGTGATCGAGATTAAGCGGCCCAATCATAGACAACAGTCATCAATTTTTGCTATAGGTCCATTTCGCCGGCCCATGTGACTTGGATTTGTGTCAAATACATAAAGTCGAGTTCGGCCCAATTGAGTCAATTTCTATCGGCCCATTCGCTCAGTTTGCACAATTTGGAGTTCAGTCAGTCCGCGAGTCTTCGACACGAGTCTTAGATCGATTCAATCGTCACACACATTTCACATTTTCAGTCCATTTAAACTGATCATTTTGTATGATTGTTTGCAGGTTTATTTTTTACAAGGTGATAAATTTGTGAAAATCCGGAAAAATGGACGTGGAATTCTACAACGCATTCGCTACTCCAGTTACACCGATCAGTTTAGCATAGAACACAATGTTGGAGAACGAAACGGGTACCATGCAAAAACCACCCAAATTCATGAACATCGAGGAGTATAAGGGTTGGGAAGGTCGTTTCGAGAACTGGGTTCAAGCAAACTATCTTGATGCTTGGGAATGTGTGGAAACTAAGTATGTGAGACCGACAAATTGTGACAACTGGTAATTAACGGCTTCTAATTACGCGATTAACAAACCTTTAAGGCGATAATAAATAGTGTTTAAGGCACGAGTTAACTTAATTAGGCTTTTGGAATGCCTAGGAACGCCTATCTATCCTTACAGTGCGTGTATGGCGAAATTCGGAATAACCGCGTAACGAGAACGATAACAAACTGACACTGTATAAAATACTGACAACGCCGTCGATTACCAAGTTTATACATATAACATATACTTATGGATTACGTTTTGCGAAAATATTATGCTTTCAAACAACACAAAACGCAAACACGAACGAAAAACGCGGAAACAGTAACGCACTGACAATCAACGACGAAACGAAAGCATCAGATGCACGTATTAACTTAAAAAAAAAAAAAAAACTGAAATATTATGATATATTTAGCTTCGTTTTTAAATCTTACTATCCGTAGTTGAAAATGAATCGAAAAACGAGTTAAGAATGACGACCGAGTCAATTTTACGTGTTTTAACTCACTCGACAAAATAGGTGTCGAATATTGATTTCCGACGAAATCTTTGAGTATTTTTCGACTTAACATTATAATTTACGACATATACAAACTTCGAGTTCGAGAAACGGGCTTCAAAATTGTTACTGGGCTGCTCCAACACGCTAACGGGCCTCGGGCCCAACCCACTAAACCATTTGGTTAACCTAACTATATAAACACCTTATCTCAATTTTTTTGGTCATTTTGATACCCTAAACAATCAGCACACTACTACAGTACGTCTGTTGCTCTCCATCTCCTTCACACTACAACACACAGACAAAAGACCAGGGAACTCATCTCCTTCATACCCACACCACACATACAGCTCCTGTATCTCTCTCTCTCTCTCGAATCCACCTGTGAACACAAGATATTTCACCCACACACCACAACAACCTCCTCACCCTCTCAACCTGCTGGAGCCGACAATCGGAGCCGGAACCGGCGGCCGGTTTCTTCTCCGGTCGCGCACGACACCCACACCCCTCGTCTCTCTCTCTCTCTGATTCGCTTTTCCGGCACTCAAACACCACTCAGTCGCACTCACACCCCCTCGTTCTCTGATGATGGTAACGAGGTAGGACGAAGATGATGATGTGTTGATGATGATCGACGGCCAGAATAGCCGGTGGTGCGGCGGCGACACGAACATAGACGGGAGAGAGGAAGGGAAAGGGGCCAGAGAAGAAGCTCCAGCGACGGCGCCGCCGCTACGGCGGCGGTGGTGATGGTTTTTGACAGTGATGTCCGACGACGGCAAGTGTTGAGCTTGTATCAGACCTGCACGTGTTCCAGATCTGAGCAAATGTTTCTCGGGTGACTTGGAGTTCCGATGAACCTCATTTAGCGTACGTCGACATCGGTCAAAGGTGTTCTGTTTGCTCAAAGATTTTCATTTTTTTTGTTTGTTTTGTTCACAGTCTCGTTCAGACATTGGAGTTAACATTAGAATATGGTGGTTGACAGTTTTGTTCAGATTCATTGGAGTTAACATCAACTGGGTTTGGCTCGGTTCAGATTCATTTCAGGTCACGGTTCGACTCGAGTTCAGATTAAGCGGGTCAGATTTGCACTCCGTGTCGACTCAGTCAAAGCGAGTCGACTCGGTCAACAGGTCAACGGCACTAAAAAAAAAATTGGTCAGCGGGTTCGGGTCGGTCAACGAGTCAACGGGTTCAGGTCTCGTTTCGGGACACGGTCAACATGGTCAACTTCCAATCAATCGGTAAAAGCAAGTCAACGCAGTCAACACTCGGTCAACTGTCGGGTCACAGACGGTCAACTCAGGACCGGTAAAGTTTAAACGCGAGTTGTTATTACGTTAGTTTTAGATTTTATTAGTTTACGCGAACCGAGCTCGACCCGACTAACTAACAATTTTACATTAGTGATTTTGTTTCGTATTCGACGTTTCGATATAATTGACGTAAAACTTATATAATGCTTGTTGAGTAATTGATTGAGTTTTGAAAATAAATCGACGACTTTTTATTGTCGGGTTATTCCAAAAACAGAGGAAACTCTGTCCGATTTTTGTAAAAATCCGAAACCAAAACATAATTATATTGCTAAACGACACTTGTTGAAATCCGAGTCTTTCTAATGGAATAAATAAAAAGACATTTTATTTTTTTTACGACGTTACAAGTTAACGAAAAACCGATATTTCATTGAAATAAATATAATTATTTATATTTATATCTATTTCAAAACGCCGATAATTCGAGTTACTTGGAATAATTTCATAAAATATGTATGAAGTTTCTATTTATTTCAAACGTTTAATATTCGGAAGTCGTATATTATTAATATAATTATTTATATTTCTTTCAAACGTTTAGAATCCGAATTCTTGTAAAGTGAATATAATTATTTATATTCGTTTTAAATGTCACGTTTTCGAATATATATATGTATATATATTTATTTATTTCAATCCTACGCGAACTACAACGGTGTATTACCGAATCACATACGATGTCTCGAATTACGTACCATTATCGATTTACGTATTTCTAACCACGACGACTTCGTAAAATATATTTATATTTATAAATATAAGTAGAGATAACCTAAATCACTCGAAAGCTAAGTCGATTTCATGACTTAGTTTTAACCCGATCATAAACGGGATCAAATAACCATATATTGGTTATTCTAAATTAAAACAATAACACCTTCGTAGAGTCGTTTTATTTACGACTCGGTAGAGCTCGGACACGTAGTTTAGCTATGTTTAAATTAGAAACTGATAAGATATTCCCTGTTAGGAATACTATAGATGCACGCTAGCTACATCACATTCGTGGAATGACACTACGGAATCACGCTAGGCTAGCTTTGCACAGGAATGCCCAGGTGAGTTCATAACCCCCACTTTTTACTGTTTTACATTTTTTTTATAAATGTTTTCAGGGGTGGAAAGACATGCAAGTTTTGCAAAAGCAAACACTATTTTGATGAACGAAAACACATATTTATAAACCATGTTGCAAATGAATTTCAACGAACTCGAAAGGTTTACGAAAGGTTTATACTAAACATACCGGTTTTACAAAACGTGCATGATTTTCATGACTAGTGACGGGAATGTCCTAGTTACTACAACAGAACTGGGTTGGCCTGCGTACGAAAAACGAGACAACTCAGTGAGATCATGTCCCCCTTTTCTTTCAACGTTTTGGTTTACAACTTTCGGGGGGAAATACATGTCAAACTTAGGTATGATTAAGTTATGGAATGAACTCTTAGATCATGTGAGCATAGGCTGTAACTGAGGTGCCATTAATCCTTTTGAGGACCAAGGAACAAAGGTTAGATCTAATGGGTATGGGCGAGCCCCACTCACGGTCCATGGGTGACCACTTAGAGTGCTGTTGTGTCCAGCGTCGAGAGTTCGACACTTAAATTGCCTACGCGGGTTGAGTACCTCCTATGTCGTCGCATATATTAATGTCCTCGCGAAACATTAATGATCAACATGTTCATAGACGCTTTACATACCAACGTACAACACTATAACTTTCATACGTTTTTAATATTCTTATGACGCAAACTCATACTACATGTATTTACAAACTTTGATAATGTTTTCAACTTATGTACAAGTAAGAGGACGAGTTGGTCATGCTTACAAAGACTCTCGTGGGCTAGACTCACAACTTTCATATATCATGCCGAGAAAATGATTTTACTATGCTTTCTCAACAACTTTTAAACCGGTTATCAAAAAGATTTATTTTAAATCTTTTCAAAACAAACTATGAACTCGCTCAACTTTATGTTGACTTTTTCGCATGTTCTTTCTCAGGTTGCATTTTCAAAACTATGGAACGGTTGGATAGGAGAACCCATGGGAATTCGAGTAATTAGCGGCGTTCTTTTTCTAGAAGTCTTAGCTTATTTGCTTCCGCTGTGCAATGAAGATACCGGTCCAGTCACGCCAGCTCTGATATTTCAGGGTGTGACAGATTGGTATCAGAGCCATAGGTTCCAGCGAATTAGGTTTCTGTAGAGATACCTAGGCTTTAACCTCACTTTCCTCTGGGGACTTAGATTTTTAAGACTTTGAATACATACAGAACGCCTAAGACTCGAATATGGGTTCCAACCGTTGCCGAAAACAATGAGTCAACAATGTTGGTTTTTAAAAAAATACACAAGTGTTGTGTTTGATACACGGTACACAAAACAATTACATACACAATAAGCAAAACTTGGAGGGTTTTGATAACACGCATATAGGACCTTTGGAAAACTCTTGATAAGAAACTTACGTCGAAATTCATTAAACGTCCTCACGTAGGAACTGCGGTTATTAACTCACGCAAATGCTATTATCTATATTGTCTATGTTATTTTAATTACCCCCGCAGGCAACCTACACATAACGAAACGCTAGTGCACGAGTATACATGAAACTCAAATTATACGTCGACGGATGTCGGAGTACATCACATTCTACGCAGAACGAAACGCTAGTGCACAAGTATACGTGAAACTTAAGCTATACGTCAGCGGACGTCGGAGTACATCACACACGACTTTCGAGGCAGGGCCTTGGGGAAACCACTAATGGTCACGAAAACAACGATGCTAATCCCGGCAGCGGGAGAACTGCCGACTGCAATGCGGCATATTGCCAGGTGATCCTCCAAGCGTCACAAATCACACCAAGGTACGTTCAAGCGAGAGCTTCACAAACTAATGCAAATCACGATTATGGGCAATGCAACAGAAACTACAAGTCTTCACATCTCCGCACCCCCTAAATGGCGATTACGCAAAGATTGACATTTCATGGTAATGTCGCTCAACAACCAATCATCACGTGAACTTCCAGGTAAAGTCCTTATATTTCTTTTGTTGAAATTCTGACTTTTGCTTATAGTGAGTAGATTTTTGTATTTCTACTCCCCCCAACGGTCATTGCACCATGATGATTTTATTTCGTGATATCAAACACGCAATTGTTTCATTTCTTGACAAATTCATCTGATACGCATGCATTTTTGTTGCGCATGTGGTTTCACTCCAAATTGTTGTTTTATCAAAGCTCAAATATTGTTTCGCTATACTTGAGCTTTGCATTGTGATCTAGATGACCCGTCTTATTGCAAAGTGTTGACTCTTTGATATCAAGTCAACGAACTCGTTGAAACTCATTTGTTTCAAATTACATTACATTATTTGTTCATTGTAATCATGTCGAAATTCTCTTGTCAACACATGCATTCATTGTTGGAATGTGACTAAACCAAATTCAATTGTTTGAACTTGCTCGTAATATATATTCGATTCAAGATTCCATATGATGGATTGAGACATCATATTCGAAATAATCCCAACAAGCACTTCATTTGCTTTGAACCATAACATGCTTGTTTGGTCTTCGACTTCATTGAATCGTTTCTTTGATCACGATCACCTTGTGGTGGCGTCTTTCACAAGTTTGAAGCTTGCGCTAATCTTGTTGCTCACATCATGTACGGATTTAATTATTTATTTATTTGTTTACTGATATTAAATCCGCTTTGTTGGTTTATCATATTAAAGTAGTCTTAATACAATCGTGTGTTAAGATAATGGTACACAAATTCATGTTATAGATTCTGGTGTACCTCCTAACGGTTCTTTCATCGATCAAACATTTTGTGATATTCATTGCTTTTTCATCTTCGATTGAAAACACTATTTAGTTGTTGTTTCATTATCGATTGAAAATCTCATGATGTTTGTTGGAACAAACATTCACATTTACTTCGTTGAGCCCTACATCTGATTTTATACACGGTGATACTCGTTTGGTCACCACTGTTATTGAATTGTTTCAATCACTACGACACCTTGTGGTGTCGGTATAAACTTGTAGCTTGTGCTAATCATGATCAATCGCTTCATGCAAAACTACGTATGCTCTTTGTTTGACTAATCCCTCAAATAGTCTTAATGCAACTATGTATTAAGGCGATGATACACCCGGTTCGGTTGTATTTCATTTCGGTGTATCCTTGCAACACGTTGATTTTATTCATTTAACGGTTCGATTGTTGATAAATCATTTTCATGAGTCTATTTATTTGAACTTGTTAAACTCGAGTTTCAATCATACAACAACCAACACCAGTTTCTGTTGGTGGTGAATTCTATTGTTTCAAAAATTGATTTGCAGTTTGTGAACTTTTATTTGGAATTCCATTGGTTGAATTTCCTCTTTTGTTGAACCCCGTAAACTTAGTCACATTGGTGATAGTATCACAACACTTCGTTCACTTGACCTCGATTTCCGAAACAAACTCAGTGGAACCATTGGGTTCTTATTGATACAAAATTTCCTTACATTCACGTAATCTGAATAACTCTTGGTTTCGAATTACATGGTTATTCACTTTGGTATTTTTCGGACTTGCCTGCGAAACGACACAACTCTGAGGAGATAACATAGTCTAAATTTCGAGGACGAAATTTCTGCAACAGGGGGAGAATGTGACAACTGGTAATTAACGGCTTCTAATTACGCGATTAACAAACCTTTAAGGCGATAATAAATAGTGTTTAAGGCACGAGTTAACTTAATTAGGCTTTTGGAATGCCTAGGAACGCCTATCTATCCTTACAGTGCGTGTATGGCGAAATTCGGAATAACCGCGTAACGAGAACGATAACAAACTGACACTGTATAAAATACTGACAACGCCGTCGATTACCAAGTTTATACATATAACATATACTTATGGATTACGTTTTGCGAAAATATTATGCTTTCAAACAACACAAAACGCAAACACGAACGAAAAACGCGGAAACAGTAACGCACTGACAATCAACGACGAAACGAAAGCATCAGATGCACGTATTAACTTAAAAAAAAAAAAAAACTGAAATATTATGATATATTTAGCTTCGTTTTTAAATCTTACTATCCGTAGTTGAAAATGAATCGAAAAACGAGTTAAGAATGACGACCGAGTCAATTTTACGTGTTTTAACTCACTCGACAAAATACGTGTCGAATATTGATTTCCGACGAAATCTTTGAGTATTTTTCGACTTAACATTATAATTTACGACATATACAAACTTCGAGTTCGAGAAACGGGCTTCAAAATTGTTACTGGGCTGCTCCAACACGCTAACGGGCCTCGGGCCCAACCCACTAAACCATTTGGTTAACCTAACTATATAAACACCTTATCTCAATTTTTTTGGTCATTTTGATACCCTAAACAATCAGCACACTACTACAGTACGTCTGTTGCTCTCCATCTCCTTCACACTACAACACACAGACAAAAGACCAGGGAACTCATCTCCTTCATACCCACACCACACATACAGCTCCTGTATCTCTCTCTCTCTCTCGAATCCACCTGTGAACACAAGATATTTCACCCACACACCACAACAACCTCCTCACCCTCTCAACCTGCTGGAGCCGACAATCGGAGCCGGAACCGGCGGCCGGTTTCTTCTCCGGTCGCGCACGACACCCACACCCCTCGTCTCTCTCTCTCTCTGATTCGCTTTTCCGGCACTCAAACACCACTCAGTCGCACTCACACCCCCTCGTTCTCTGATGATGGTAACGAGGTAGGACGAAGATGATGATGTGTTGATGATGATCGACGGCCAGAATAGCCGGTGGTGCGGCGGCGACACGAACATAGACGGGAGAGAGGAAGGGAAAGGGGCCAGAGAAGAAGCTCCAGCGACGGCGCCGCCGCTACGGCGGCGGTGGTGATGGTTTTTGACAGTGATGTCTGACGACGGCAAGTGTTGAGCTTGTATCAGACCTGCACGTGTTCCAGATCTGAGCAAATGTTTCTCGGGTGACTTGGAGTTCCGATGAACCTCATTTAGCGTACGTCGACATCGGTCAAAGGTGTTCTGTTTGCTCAAAGATTTTCATTTTTTTTGTTTGTTTTGTTCACAGTCTCGTTCAGACATTGGAGTTAACATTAGAATATGGTGGTTGATAGTCTTGTTCAGATTCATTGGAGTTAACATCAACTGGGTTTGGCTCGGTTCAGATTCATTTCAGGTCACGGTTCGACTCGAGTTCAGATTAAGCGGGTCAGATTTGCACTCTGTGTCGACTCAGTCAAAGCGAGTCGACTCGGTCAACAGGTCAACGGCAGTAAAAAAAAAATTGGTCAGCGGGTTCGGGTCGGTCAACGAGTCAACGGGTTCAGGTCTCGTTTCGGGGGACACGGTCAACATGGTCAACTTCCAATCAATCGGTAAAAGCAAGTCAACGCAGTCAACACTCGGTCAACTGTCGGGTCACAGACGGTCAACTCAGGACCGGTAAAGTTTAAACGCGAGTTGTTATTACGTTAGTTTTAGATTTTATTAGTTTACGCGAACCGAGCTCGACCCGACTAACTAACAATTTTACATTAGTGATTTTGTTTCGTATTCGACGTTTCGATATAATTGACGTAAAACTTATATAATGCTTGTTGAGTAATTGATTGAGTTTTGAAAATAAATCGACGACTTTTTATTGTCGGGTTATTCCAAAGACAGAGGAAACTCTGTCCGATTTTTGTAAAAATCCGAAACCAAAACATAATTATATTGCTAAACGACACTTGTTGAAATCCGAGTCTTTCTAATGGAATAAATAAAAAGACATTTTATTTTTTTTACGACGTTACAAGTTAACGAAAAACCGATATTTCATTGAAATAAATATAATTATTTATATTTATATCTATTTCAAAACGCCGATAATTCGAGTTACTTGGAATAATTTCATAAAATATGTATGAAGTTTCTATTTATTTCAAACGTTTAATATTCGGAAGTCGTATATTATTAATATAATTATTTATATTTCTTTCAAACGTTTAGAATCCGAATTCTTGTAAAGTGAATATAATTATTTATATTCGTTTTAAATGTCACGTTTTCGAATATATATATGTATATATATTTATTTATTTCAATCCTACGCGAACTACAACGGTGTATTACCGAATCACATACGATGTCTCGAATTACGTACCATTATCGATTTACGTATTTCTAACCACGACGACTTCGTAAAATATATTTATATTTATAAATATAAGTAGAGATAACCTAAATCACTCGAAAGCTAAGTCGATTTCATGACTTAGTTTTAACCTGATCATAAACGGGATCAAATAACCATATATTGGTTATTCTAAATTAAAACAATAACACCTTCGTAGAGTCGTTTTATTTACGACTCGGTAGAGCTCGGACACGTAGTTTAGCTATGTTTAAATTAGAAACTGATAAGATATTCCCTGTTAGGAATACTATAGATGCACGCTAGCTACATCACATTCGTGGAATGACACTACGGAATCACGCTAGGCTAGCTTTGCACAGGAATGCCCAGGTGAGTTCATAACCCCCACTTTTTACTGTTTTACATTTTTTTTATAAATGTTTTCGGGGGTGGAAAGACATGCAAGTTTTTGCAAAAGCAAACACTATTTTGATGAACGAAAACACATATTTATAAACCATGTTGCAAATGAATTTCAACGAACTCGAAAGGTTTACGAAAGGTTTATACTAAACATACCGGTTTTACAAAACGTGCATGATTTTCATGACTAGTGACGGGAATGTCCTAGTTACTACAACAGAACTGGGTTGGCCTGCGTACGAAAAACGAGACAACTCAGTGAGATCATGTCCCCCTTTTCTTTCAACGTTTTGGTTTACAACTTTCGGGGGGAAATACATGTCAAACTTAGGTATGATTAAGTTATGGAATGAACTCTTAGATCATGTGAGCATAGGCTGTAACTGAGGTGCCATTAATCCTTTTGAGGACCAAGGAACAAAGGTTAGATCTAATGGGTATGGGCGAGCCCCACTCACGGTCCATGGGTGACCACTTAGAGTGCTGTTGTGTCCAGCGTCGAGAGTTCGACACTTAAATTGCCTACGCGGGTTGAGTACCTCCTATGTCGTCGCATATATTAATGTCCTCGCGAAACATTAATGATCAACATGTTCATAGACGCTTTACATACCAACGTACAACACTATAACTTTCATACGTTTTTAATATTCTTATGACGCAAACTCATACTACATGTATTTACAAACTTTGATAATGTTTTCAACTTATGTACAAGTAAGAGGACGAGTTGGTCATGCTTACAAAGACTCTCGTGGGCTAGACTCACAACTTTCATATATCATGCCGAGAAAATGATTTTACTATGCTTTCTCAACAACTTTTAAACCGGTTATCAAAAAGATTTATTTTAAATCTTTTCAAAACAAACTATGAACTCGCTCAACTTTATGTTGACTTTTTCGCATGTTCTTTCTCAGGTTGCATTTTCAAAACTATGGAACGGTTGGATAGGAGAACCCATGGGAATTCGAGTAATTAGCGGCGTTCTTTTTCTAGAAGTCTTAGCTTATTTGCTTCCGCTGTGCAATGAAGATACCGGTCCAGTCACGCCAGCTCTGATATTTCAGGGTGTGACACAAATGATGATGAGAAGATTATTCCTCTTAAAGATCTGAGTGCTGAAAACAGAAAGAAATACAAAGATGAGAAGATGATGCTGAATCTGCTACAACAAGCTGTAAAGGAAGACATTATGGTATTGTTGCAACACAACGGAAGTTCTTATTCAATTTGGAAAGCGTTGTGATCAAAGTTTGTTGGTAGTCAGGAGATGGTCAAGAACAAGAAATCACTTCTGAAGAAAGAGTTTGACTTATTTCGAGGGTTGAAAAATGAAAGCACAAAGCAAATTATTGAAAGATATTGCAATCTTTTAGCCAACATGAGAAGATTAAGCATCGAAAAAGATAATGAAGAGTTGATTGAAAAACTTGCAGATGCGTTGCCACACGAAACATGGGGCATATATCTCTTGATGCTAAGAAACAAGAAAGGGTTCAGCAATCTAACACTTAGCGAATTTATTGAAAAGATTGAGGCTCAAGAGATGGAGCAACGAAAGATTATTCGAATGAAAGATTTCGACGGTGAACAGGATATCGGGTTGTACTACAAAGCAGGGGTGAATGAGAAATCTACAAACTTATTTCCAAAAGTGGAAACTGCTTACAACACCAAAAATTCAACCGGAAGTTCATCAAAAGGATCAAGCAACAACACAAGTTTCTCATCATTTCCATCATTCGATCCGAACATTTCAGCAACAAAGAATGGGAGAAAACTTCAATGCAACATTGTTTTAAATCTTGAGAATGATCAAGATTATTTTGAGGAAGTTGCTAAGAACCACATGTCTTTGTTAGGAATGGTTTTGGAATCTTACAGCAGTTTTGTTGCAGGAAAGATCGGGAATCCTATGCTTACAAAAGAGGATTACGATCAGATCAATGCTGAGGAGATGGAGCTTATGGATATAAAATGGTGTTTGGCAAGTGTTCTAAGGAGAGCTGAGAAATTTAAGCAGATCACAGGAAGAAATGATCTTCGTGATGTTAACATTTCTCCTTTAGGTTTTGATAAATCTAAAGTCACTTGTTTTCGTTGCAGGGAAAAAGGACACTTCAAGAGGGAATGTACAAATCGCGAAGCAAGTGGAGCTCAGAATCCTTTCAACAATAACAATGATTACTATCGAAAAGCCATCTATCATCAAGTTGCTCAACAATCACCTCAACAACAACAACATCAGCCACAAACAACACATGGAAGAATTGTGATCGAAGATTCTTCAAAGAAAGCTTGTGCGGTTAATCAAGATTCTTTAAGAAAAGCTGATGGTAGTGCCTTGATAATAGATCAAGATGATGAGAGAATGCCTGAAGGGCTTAGCTGGGAAAATTTCACTTGGGATGATTATGTTCCTGATCAAGCTACAGCTCATACAGCTTTTGTTGCCAGAATTGAAGAAGACAGTGATGATGATGGAATTAAGTATTATGCACGAAGAATGGCAGAACATCTGAAGATGATGGCTGAAAGTGATAGTGAAGATGAGAAAGCGAAGAAGAAAAAGAAGAAGGTAAAAACACCGGTGAGTAGTGATGATGAGACAGTATCGGTGATAAGGCAAAAAGTGAAAGAAGTTCCAAAGTTCAAGATTGATGAAGAAGCCATTGCAAAGAAAAGTCCAGTAACTTGTGAAAATTGTGAAGCTGTAAAGAAACAAAATAGTTCATTGATCCACAACATGAACAGATTGAAAGAATCATATGATGTGTTGAACAAGGCAATGAATATGTTCAACGACACAAGTGAAGAGCAGGCTACTGCAATGAAGACACTTCAGGGAGCGTTCATGATCAAGCAGAAAGTGGTGAACAACTATATCGAGAAGCGTGCTGCTCTTGAACAAAAGCTGGAACTTCAAAGAATCGAAACTGAAAGAGTAAACCGTTTATTGAAAAGTTACTCATGCACTTCTTATGTCATTGACAGGATCTATCCTACCATTGAAGGAATGAATGCATGGGAAGAAGATGAAGTAACTGAAGAAAAAGATGCAGGAAAAATTGATGATGAAAAGATTCCTGTAAAGAAGAAGAGTGGCACGAAGAAAAAGACTGACAAGAAGAATTCTGGTAAGAAACAAGGTGTCAGTTACAACAAGTGTCCACCTCCGCTGGAAAATGGATATTTGGCTAGAAATCCAAATGATGAAAGAGTCAAAAAGGCAACAAATTTGCAGTGGGAGTCGGAGTCGTCAGTCAATTTGCCAGAAAACATTGATG
The DNA here is from genome assembly GCF_002127325.2 of Helianthus annuus. Lineage (NCBI taxonomy): Eukaryota > Viridiplantae > Streptophyta > Magnoliopsida > Asterales > Asteraceae > Helianthus > Helianthus annuus. Next base: position 139,855,163 of record NC_035436.2, read on the forward strand.
TCGTTTATACATCGTCTGACACTGATCAACAATCTCAATTGATGAAGAAAGTAGTGGATCATGTGTTAGATAACAATGAAACAGAGGAGTCAAAGTCGGAGTCTAGTTCAGAGTCAAAGTCTGAGTCAAGCACTCCGGGTCAAACAGAAAAAAATGACAAAATAGTTTATGATAGAAAATTCCTGTTATCAAAATCTAATTTGGATGATGAACCGTTTAAAGTTGCTTACACTTTGAATGATTCTGACAAATTATATTCTGATGAAGAATTTCCAATAAGAGGTGTCAAAACCGAACTGATAAACAAGGTTTTCAAACTCAGATAAATTAATATTTCTGAAATAAAAGATTTATATCTTAATGAAAAACCTAAAAAATACACCTCAAGAGTACAACAAAGATTAAACAAGAAAAAAGGTTACAGTTCTGGTTCAGGTTTTGACAAGAAACCAAACCCTAACCGTAATTTCAAAAAGAAAGGATTGGGATTTATTCCAACAGAAAAACAGAAAAATGAAAAATATATTCGAGATTTTAAATCAAAGATGACATTAGTTTCAGGTACATCAGTTGAAGAAGAAGAAAAGAAAGAATTCTGGAGGCAGTCAAACAGTGAGTTCCTTGCAAAGAAGCAAGATGAAATGAAGAAGATGACTGAGCAGAAGAAAGATACGAGAACCTGTTTCCAATGCAACAAAGTTGGACATATTGCCAGGGAGTGTTCTAAGGCAATACAATCAAAACAGGGAGAATCTCGTAAACTCAAAGAGAAATTGATTGAGTTTGAACCACCAATTGATCGAACCAAACTATTGAAAAATTCAAAATTTGAAATTGGTGAATGTTCAAACAAGTTTTACAAGAACAGAGCTAAATCTGATAACCAAAAATGGGTTGTTAAGAAAGTTGTTGAAAGCTCTAGCGATGATTCTGATAGGTCAAAATCAGAGGAGCTATCTTCTGGCGATGAATCTGACTCCACAAAGTCAGATGAGCCATAGGTTGTTTCAAAATGTGAAGTTATTTTGAAAGATGAAAAATCAGTTCCGACTGTGGATGATGAGAATTTTCCATCACTTCGGGCTGAAAATTATAAGAAGAAAATTGGTAAAGTTGAAATTTCTAACCAATTTTATTCTGATAATCAGGTTTTTGATGTGGAGAAGGCTTTTAACCCCAAGGTAAAAATATCTTTGGTAAGATGATTGACCGAAAAGTCAAAGGGGGTAAAGAGTTTTATGAAAAGAAGAGAGGAGTGTAGGATCGCGTTCGGCCCTGATTGAGTCGATCAGAAGAATTCCTATCCAAATCAAGAGGCGGAAACTAATGATTTGGTGCAATTTCAGCCAGATTCACTATTAATTGATGTTGTATTGATCTTGATAACGTTTACAGACTCTGACAGCACTTCGGCAGCACTTCGTGGCTCACCGGAAGAAAACACCTACAACTATGTGTCTAGGTTCGCTTGAATGACCTCCTTATATAGCTGAGGAGGTTTCACTTATACGGTCATGTCCGTATAAGCGGATCTAACTATTGACTTATAAGCGGACCTATGACACTTGGACACAAAAGCGAAACTAACCAAGGTCATATAAGCGAACCCTAGCTAATACACATTTCTTGGTTTTCGAGCCATGTCTAACCTATACACCACTAAGACTCGATGTAAGACGTAGTCGACAGACGTAGTGCACTAACAAACTCCCCCTCGGATGTTGACGGAGTCTTCGAGTCTTCGATTGTCAACCTAAAGTCTTTATCAGTCTTCAATCTTCCTCTGAAGTATTTGTCATTTCAAGATTCCTCGTTCTCTGTCTTTATCATCAACAAACTCCTATCTCTCGGATGTTGACACGGTGTCTTCAGACTCCCCCTCTCAATCTGCTGGGATCGTAGTCTGGAATTCACAGCTTCAAGATTCATACCAAGATCGTTACTTGGCTCTATTTCAGCACAAGATCATCACCTGGTACTCATTTACCTGCACAATCTCTACCTACACATAAGTTTCTTTAAAATATTAAATCTTTTATCAGTTTAGAAACTATGCAAGAGATTATATTAAAGATTTTACATTCAAGAACTTTTACTGGCTCTTTTCAAACAAACTTAACAACATCACATACTCTCTCCCAAACCTGTTCTTCATGTTTAGCACTTTGATCTTCGAAAATCAGCTTCTCAACACCAGTTGTCGAAAATCTTTTTGATTTTTTTAAAAAATAACTAACACCACTTGCAAAATACGAAACAATGCAGAAATGAAATATTTACAGACAATATTTTTGTGAGTTCGTGCAAGAGGATCATATCAGTTTTAAGACATATCATCAACACCGTTAAGCTTTATTTCATTTTAAGCTCTAAACAATTTACCTAGATTGTCAGTATGTTTGTCCACTTAAATTTTTACACAGATTTCAACTGTTTCGAGATACGCAATTAGTGTTTTAGATACTTAAACTTATCCGTGTGTCCCACTACTTGGATATACTCCCGTATCCAGATCCTAATATTCAGTCTTACAGATGAGTATACCACAGATGATATCTGTCAAAGGGGTTATGTGCGAGGGCCGTGAGAGCTCAGGTCGATACTTCCGTATACGCAGAGAGATGACGGCTTTGACTTTCGGTGTGTCCCCTTTAGAGGATCTTTTAATTACAACAACAGTGACTATCAATTTTATTGTTTCATCAGCATGCTGAGGGCGAGCTTATATTTCAAAGCTTTTTGCAGAAAGCATTATCCGGGGACTAGGTCAGTATTTCCATACAGCAGAAGTCCCGGGATAATACCCCAGATATCACTGAGTATAAAGACCTAGTATCTCAGAATAAGGGACCTTTCAAACAAGATTTCAGGGGTTACCTATATATCCAAGCAGTTTTGTTAACCCACAGAATAAGCAAGTTTGAAATTTAGGTTTATATCTCTTTACAATTTACTAACTGTGCGAAAACCTACTGACACATCCATAGTAAGATTGTTTATCACATTGTGACATTACATTTCTTTAGCATGCTATGATAGTCCACTGATGTACTATCGTTTCCTCTTATATGCAATCAAAACTCATTTTTCAGTTTTATCATGTTTTTGGCTTTTTCAAATTTTCTGATGTTTTTGGATTTTCTTAAATTTCTTACTCCCCCTAAAATTCAAATACATCTAAAGAAAATTAAAAACAAACTATACAGAAAATGACAACTGTTATCGAATCGCTTCAAATCTCCATCCGTTTGGCTTAAACAATCAGAACTCCCCCTCACAACAACTATTTTCCCATAATGATTTCAAAACACTGAAGTTTGTTTCAATCAAAATGATTTTTCCGGAAAATAAGTTTGATGGATTTTACCACTTGTAGATTTGTCAATTAACAAATTCGGGGATGTGGTTTATCAAATTATCTTTCAACCACTTGTAGTAAAAATTCAAGTACAAATTAATGTCCTTGATTTATCATATGCAGATATGCACAAACAAATCTTCAAACCTGTTTTTCAACCAATTACCATCTGTTGATTGAATTCTCAAGGTGCCGATTCCTACTCCTCGCTTACAAACCTGGGAGTTCCGGCAAGTCCTGCAAAAACTTCTCACACACATTATACAAACATGATAAAGAATGATGCCGATTCCTGATCCACAATTACCAACTTGGGATCTCCGACAAGTCAGGTTTTTACTCTTTGAAAAATATATCCACCCAAGCCTGACCTTCCTTGGGTGTAACAACATTTTCTTCATCTTTACTTTTAACGGATTTGTGAATCCCTCTTTTGGCAGCATAAAATTCTTTAACACCTTTGGCTTTACCATTGACTATTTTGCCAAAAATGTGTTTCACATTTCCGTTTAAAGTCTTTTCAACATCAAATTTCTTCTTGTCAGAATAAAATTGATTTGAAATTTCAACTTTTCCGACTTTCTTCATAAAATTTTCAGCACGCAACGGTGGAAAATTTTCATCGTTCATAGTTGGAACTTTTCTATCAACCTTTTTCTCAACACGTGGCTCCTCTGATTTTGTGGAATCAGATTCATCACCAGAATTGTTACATGAACCTTTCACAACCCATTTTTGATTTTTTACATTTTCTTTTCTTCTTGAAGCACTCTTTGAACATTCTCCTTTTTCAAAAATTGATTTTTCAAAGCCAGTAAGCTTCCGAGTTGACAGTTCAGTTTTCTCGACAACCTTTTCTTTCATTTTACCAGAGACTTCCTGTTTTGGCTTGAATGTCTTTTGACAATTCTTCGCGACATGACCAACAGTTTTACACTGAAAACAGGTTCTCTTTTCAATCTTCTTTGGAACATCATTCTTCTTCAGTTCTTCTTGCTTCTTGGCAAGGAATTCCTGATTTGTCTGCTTTCTGAATGATTGTTCTTTTTCAGCTTCTGTCGTTTTCCCTGAAACAAACATAGTTTTTGGTTTATGCATTTTTTCATTTTTATAGTTTTTCGGTGGTACAAAACCTAATCCTTTCTTTTTGAAATTACGATTATGGTTTGGTTTCTTTTGGAAACTATAACCACAATTGTAACCCATTTTCTTGTTAATTCTTTGTTGATCTCTTGAAGTGTATTGTTTAGGTTTTCCGATAAGATTTAAATCTTTTATTTCAGAAATATTAATTTCTGTTATTTTGAAAACCTTTTGAATCATTTCAAATCTGACACTTCTTATTGGAAAAGCATCATCAGAATATAATTTGTCAGAATCTTTCAAAGTATAAGCCACTTTGAATGATTCATCATTCAAATTAGATTTTGATAGCAAAAACTGTTTGTCATAAACCCGTTTGTCCTTTTTGATTGTTGACTTTGACGCATCAAACTCAGACTTTGACTTGGGTTTGGATTCCATGTTTGACTCCTCACTGTCATCTTTATCTAACACCTGATCGACCACACTTTTTATCAACTTTGACTCATGATCAGTGTCAGATGACGTGTACGTGACATCAATATTTTCTGGCAAGTTATCCGATGGTCCAGACTCCCATTTTAAGTTTATTGCTTTTTCGACTCTCCCGGAATTTGGATTTCGAGGTGAATATCCATTTTCGACCGGGGGCGGACATCTATTGTAGACCACACTTGATTTCTTACCAGAAGTCTTCACCTTTTTTTTCGTCTTTTATCACAAATTTCTTTTCTTCGGACGTCTTCTCTTCTCCAAACGTCTTCAAATTCTCCACAACCGGATAAATCCCGTCAACAACAAAAGTAGAACATGAGTAACTTTCTAATAATTTTTTAACTTTCTCAGTTTCTATCTTTTGTGTTGCTAACTCCAACTCCAGATCAGCACATTTCTTTTTATGAAAATTAGCATCATCAAGCTGTCTCAGGTACGCTATCTTCAGTGTATTCATTGCCACAGCTTGTTCACCACTCGAATCAGTATACTTGTTGATTTCTCTGTTCATTGTATCATAGGATTCTTTTAATCTGTTTCTATTATGCAGCAATTCATTGTTCTGTTTGATTAAAGAATCACAATTCATGCACTTTTCAGGAATTTTGACAGGTTCAGCATCAACTTTAACTTCAAATTCAGGAACCTCTTTGACTTTTCTGTTTGATCGTAAAAATTCAGCTCTTCTCTTTTTCTCAGCTTCAGCTTCAGCTTTTAATCTCTCTTCCTCTTCTTCCTCTTCTTCAAGCTTTCTCCGTCTTGCTTCAGCAGCTTCTATGACTTTTCTACTTCTTTCTGCACATTTCAAATCATAAGCATTAGCATTGAAATCATTAACATTTGAAGTGTTTTTGGACGTCTCTTTGGCCATGAGATCTTGATCTGGGCAAAAATCATCCCAACAGAAACCTTCAGCCAACTTTTCATCATCTTGTTCTGCCAAACACACTTTGCTGTTTGTTGGAATATATTTATTCCATGAAAAATTTTCATATTTGCTTAGACATGCTCTTTTGACCCGTCAATAACATCTCTCCCATGTGCAGTTTGTGCCTGATGCTGTGCTGGTGGTGTGACTTGATGATAAATTGCCTTTTTGTGATAGTCGTTGTTTCCAAAAGGATTTTGGGCTCCAGTAGCTTCACGATTTTTGCACTCTCTCTTGAAATGTCCCTTTTCCCTGCAACGAAAACATGTAACTTTAGATTTATCAAAGCCTAAAGTTGAAACATTTGCATCACGAAAATCATCTCGGCCTGTAATTTGTTTAAACTTCTCAGCTCGTCTCATCACGCTAGCCATGCACCATTTAATGTCCATCAATTCCATTTCCTCAGCATCAATTTGATCGTAATCCTCTTTCGTGAGCATTGGATTACCGATCTTTCCGGCCACAAAACTACTATAAGACTCAAGAACCATTCCCAACAAAGACATTTGATTTTTAGCAATCTCTTCAGTGTAATCTTGATCATTTTCAATACTAAGAACAATATTGCACTGAAGTTTTCTTCCATTCTTTGTTACATAAATATTTGGATCGAATGATGAAAATCTTGTGCTGCTTGATCCTTGGGAAGATTTCTTTTTAGAAGAATCTTTAACACTAAAAGCAGTTTCGATTTTCGGAGAATGATTTTTTGATCCAGTAGCACCACTCTTGTAGTACAAGCTGATATCCTGTTCTCCATCGTAATTCTTCATCCTGGCGATCTTCCTTTGCTCCATCTCTTGAGCTTCCAGGTGTTTGATGAAATCTCCCAGTGTCATATTCTTATAATCTTTTCTGTTGGATCTCAGCATCATCAGAAACGTTCCCCATGTTTCATGTGGTAGCGCATCTGCAAGTTTTTAAATCAATTCATCAGTATCTTTCTTAATTCCAACTTTTGTCATATTTCTCACCAAGTTACAATATCTATCAATTATTTGCTTGGTGTTTTCAGTTTTCAAACCACAGAATAAATCGAATTCTTTCTTCATGAGAGACATCTTATTTTTGAGCATATCATCACTTCCAACAAATTTTGCTTCCAATTCTGTCCAGATTGAATAAGCAGTTCCATCATGTTGAAGCAATATCAAGATATCTTCTTTTATCGCTTGCTGAAGCAGACTCACCATCAATTTCTCATCTCGATATTTCTTTTTATCTTCCGTACTCATTTCTCGAATTGTTAATTGCACACCATTTGTCGTGGGTCTAACATATGGTTCTTCAGTGTGTTCCCACGCATCTAGGTGATAAGCCTCGACCCAATTTCCAAATCGTTCAGACCACACGCTATAATCATCAATATCCATGAGTTTAGGCGGTTTCTGAGACGTTCTGGTTTCATTATCAATCAAAGCATTCTGAGTAATTGAGATTGGGCTAGCAAAGGCGTTATAGAATTCGTTGTCCATTTGTCAAGGTTCAAAGTTCACAAAATTTCCAAATTTAGGCAATATGTTCTTTTAAGCGAAACACTAGCTGTCACTATAAGCGAATCTACTGTTTGTTCCTTGAAGCGGAACCTTTGTTTGAATAGATGAGCGGAACCAAGTTTAACCAAATAAGCGGAACTCCAAATTCTCACACGAGCGGAACTACAAGTTGTCTGTTCAAGCGGATCTACTTGATGTCTGTTCAAGCGGATCTCTTGATGTCTGTTCAAGCGGATCTCTTGAGCGGAACTACAAATAAGTGTCTTTGGAGCGGACCTGTGATGAACACAAAAGCAAAACTACTGATGCATTTTGGAGCGGAACTACACTGTCACTGAAGCGAAACTACTGACATTTTCGTCCACAAAAGCGAAACTATCCTATTCCTTCAAGCGAACCTATCTGCTGATGTCACTTTTTGAACGTGCACGAATAAGCGAAACCCCAAAAATCCTACTTTCTTGGTCGATTTTAAATCTGAAACTTTCAAGGGTTTACTAATACATGATTCCGAGTGCTGTGTGTGAAATTGAGCTGGTTTTACCGTGAAAAATTTTAAAAATTTGAAGAAAGTGTAGAAAACAGATGAAATGCAACTGAAATGGCAAGAACTCCTCCTCCTGAGCTCTGATACCACTTGTAGGATCGCGTTCGGCCCTGATTGAGTCGATCAGAAGAATTCCTATCCAAATCAAGAGGCGGAAACTAATGATTTGGTGCAATTTCAGCCAGATTCACTATTAATTGCTGTTGTATTGATCTTGATAACATTTACAGACTCTGACAGCACTTCGGCAGCACTTCGTGGCTCACCGGAAGAAAACACCTACAACTATGTGTCTAGGTTCGCTTGAATGACCTCCTTATATAGCTGAGGAGGTTTCGCTTATACGGTCATGTCCGTATAAGCGGATCTAACTATTGACGTATAAGCGGACCTATGACACTTGGACATAAAAGCGAAACTAACCAAGGTCATATAAGCGAACCCTAGCTAATACACATTTCTTGGTTTTCGAGCCATGTCTAACCTATACACCACTAAGACTCGATGTAAGACGTAGTCGACAGACGTAGTGCACCAACAAGGAGGTAAGAAACCGAGTGTTGGTGACTTGGTGACACCCAAGGCTGGTCAGGCTTGGGTGGATATTTTCTTCGAATAGAAAAACCTGACTTGCCGGAGCTCCCAGGTTGGTAAGCGAGAAGCAGGTATCGGCATCTTTCTTGAGGAATCTACTACGGTAATGTCAATCATACAAACGGTAAAGAGGTTTGTTTGTGTTTTACGTACAAGTGGTTAAGAGGTTTGATTATGCATACTTGCATATGGTAAATCAAGGACATTAATTTGTACTTGCATTTTCCTACAAGTGATTGAAAGACAATATGATGAACCACATCCCCGAACCTATTATTGATATACCTACAAGTGGTAAAATCATCCAAACTTATTTTCTGGAAAAACCATTTTGATTAAAACAAACTTAAGTGTTTTGAAATCTAAATGGGAAAATAGTTTGTTTATAGGGGGAGTTCTGATTATTTATGCCAAGTGAATGGCGAATTGATGCGATTTGATATCGGTTGTCATGTTTCTGTACAATTTGTTTTCAATTTTTCTTTAATGTGTTTGCATTTTAGGGGGAGCAGATTTTCAGAAAATCCAAAAACATTAGAAAATTTGCCAAAAACATGATAAAATCAAAAATGAGTTTTGTTGTGAAAAAGAGGAAATGATAGTACATCAGTGGACTGTCACAACATGCTAAAGAAATGGAAAGTTAAAATGTGATAAACAATCTCACTGTGGATATGCCAGTAGGTTTTTGCACATTTAGTAGATTGTGACGAGATATAAACCTAAATTTCAAACTTGCTTATTTTGTGAGGAATATCTTCTTGGATATATGGGTAACCCCCGAAATCTTGTTTGAAAGGTCCCTCTTTCTGAGATACTAGGTCTTTATGCTTAGTGATATCTGGGGTATTATCCCGGAACTTCTGCTGAATGGAAATTCTGACCTAGTCCCCGTATAATACTCTTCACAAAAGCTTGAAAAAGCGCAGCCCTCAGCAAATTGATGAAACAATAAAATTGATAGTCATTGCTGTTGAAACAAAAGATCCTCTAAAGGGGACACACCAAAAGTCGAACCGTCATCTCTCTGCTGAACGGAAGTTCTGACCCGAGCTCTCACAGTTTCGCATCTAACCCTTACAGATATCATCTAGGTATACTCACCTGTAAGACTGAATATTGGGATCTGGATACGGGAGTATATTCAAGTAGTGGGACACGCGGATAAGTTTAAGTTCTTAAGACATTAATATCGTATCTCGGATCAGTTGAACTTTGTGTGAAAATTTAAGTGGATCAATATACTGACAATCTAAGTGAATTGTTTAGAACTTAAAATGAAATGAAGCTTAACGGTGTTGGTGATTTGTCTCATAAACTGATATGATCCTCTTACACAAACTCACAAAAATATTGTCTGTAAATATTTCTTTACTGCATTTCCTTTTGATTATTTCACAAAATTCCAAAAAGATTTTCGGTGTGTTTTAGCATAAATTTTGAAAACTTCAAAAAGATTTTCGACAACTGATATTGAAAAGCTGATTTTCAAAATCCCAAGTGCTAAACATGATGACATTTGGTTTGGGAGAGTGTGTTTTAAGAGTTTATATCATACAAGTGGTCATCAAAAGTTTTTGGAAACGATATATTCTTACAAGTGGTTCATCAGATATTAAATGTTAAATCATTTTATGATTGTTACAAGTAGTGTCTGAGTGAGTTAAAGCTTGTTTGTAAAAACTTATGTTTGAGGTAGAGATTGTGCAGATAACCTGAGCTGGAGGAGAGCCAGGTCACAATCTTGGAATGGAATCTGAACCTGTGAAAGCCAGACTGCGATCCCAGCTGATTGAGAGGGGGAGTCTGAATGACAAAGAGCTAGGTACTGATCCAGAGATTATTTCTGCTAATTTGAGAGGGAGTATATGTTGATGCTGTTGAATTTGTAGATGTCAACATCCGCGAAAAAGAGTTTGTTGATGATAGAGAAAAGAGAAGATAAAGATTGAAGGATACTTACAGCGTCAAACATTTCAAAGAAAAGAAGCCCAAAGGCTGATAAAGACTGAAAGTGCGAAGACTCGACACTGAAGACTCCGTCAACATCCGAGGGGGAGTTTGTTGGTGCATCCGTCTGTCGTCTTCGTCTTGTATCGAGTCTTGTATAGAATTGTTTAGACTAGGGCACGAAATGTTGATTTCCCATGAAATGATGATTTCCCACGAAATGGACATGACATTTTCGTGGGGAATTAGAAAATTGTCATTTCGTGGGGAATTAGAAAGTTGCACTTTCGTGGGGAATCAGAAAGTTGCACTTTCGTGGGGAATCAGATAGTTGCACTTTCATGGGGAATCAGAAACACTATAAATAGGGTAATGATATTGTCATTTGGTGGGGAATCAGAATATTGTACCGAAGTGCTGCCGGTATTTCTTGTAACCGTAATCTCTATCAATTCAATATACAAGAAGGTTAAAGTGATATTCAAGCTGTTTCGAGTCTATACGTCTGTTTCCGCCTTTCGTATAGTTTAAGAACTCTTCTGAACGACTTGTTTGGGTCACAAAACGATCCTACACGTGTTTAGTAGAGCGAGGAGCGAAAAGAAACGAAAGCGAGAAGCGTAAAAGTTTCCAAAATCGAAACATTTAATCATGTAAACACATAAAATCGATAACTCATAAAATCGGCGATTGCAGGCTTGAATTGAAAACAGAGTGTGCCCTAGTTGTTAGGCATCGACTATCCAAAGTGATTCAACCATTCACAACGACCTCGAGTACACGCTTTGGCCTAATAGACTGTGCTCTCACCGAAAACACGGCAAACGACACTCATCCTTCCAGTTACTACGTGACCTGAGTCATTAGAACAATCGAGACTTTGGTGAGAGTTTTGTAAAATCAAAGTATGGAATGTATCATTAAGATGCGGATTTCACCCTAACTTAACAACTCGTTCCTAAAAAGTGTGGCATAACCACGAAATAGAGATGGAGACTTTCGTCGAGATGTGGATGTCACTCCTAACTTAATGAAGATTCTCGTGCTGAGAGTAAAAATAAGAAGAGTGAGCGATCTTATCGAGAGTTCTTGGTTTTCACACCTAATCTCGACCCGGTCACTCGGTTGTGTTATGCGAGTGTTTTCAAAAACATGTATATTGTGTTAGCCTTAGGAAAGGCAACAATGCGTTTTCAGCCTTAGGAAAGGCTTTCTTCGTGCGAAGCTGTAGTACGCTGTGTTCGCACAAAGATGTAGTTTTTGCGAGTTCGAAAGAGAGTATCAAAAGTAGGCTCGTGCAAAACCCCTAGAGGGTTCGCACAGAGTTGGTCTGTTGGTACTTAGACTATAGACTAGGCCAATCCTAAGATGCGACCTAATTCCCTATAGTTATGGCTCTAATACCAATCTGTCACACCCCAACGGATGGCGGAATCATCAGGGCGCGGAACTAGGCGAACCAGGTTGCTCAAGAGAATCCATAACAACTATTAAATGGCAATATTTAAAAGGTTAATTTTCCCATACCAATCAACAAGTTTTCATAGCATATAGTAAAGGTGAGTACACAAGTTTTCATAGCATATAGTAGTAAAAGTGTTTTACGCATAACCAACATGTATCACGTAACGGGCGAAGCAAGTAACTATCAAACAATGATTACAACTTAACCACGAGACTGCGTTGTAGAGTATGCGTGACACATGTTCAACGATCAACTCCTTCTTTTATCACATCTGTTGGTGGAATTAACAGGCTCATCTACCAGACGAGGTGGAGACTTCTTCTTCTTTGCTTCTGCAACACAAACATGAACATTGTTAGAAGAATATTCAAATATATTATCTACCAACCTTTCTGATGATTCCTGCTTCTCAGTTTTACCCTTGATCACAACTTTCGGTGTAGAAACTTTAGGAGTTCTCTTTCTCTTCTCTTCTTTCACAAACCAAAATCTGAGCTTCTTAAGAACCATCGGCTTCAATCCTTCTGTTTCGTTGTCTGAATTGCTATCATCGTGCCTCCAGTTATCACCTTCAGGTTCCACATAATCAGACTTCACCAAACTTCTGTCGATATCTTGGTTCATCCTTTGGCTTCACACCTCTATATCTATCCAATCTTTTTAGTGTCTCACTGTCCATATGCTCCAATAGAAGTTCATCACTTTGATCCTTTAGCAAGTTCAGAATCTGATCATCCAACAACATTTGTACAAACCTTGGATACATAACATATTTTTCACCTTTTATGTTATCCAACATGTGGTTGAAGATGACTTGCGAAATGTTGTATCGCCGATTAAGCACCAAACATGCAATGATGTTCATGATGTAGTCCGAAGATTCATCATAAGCACCTTTTCTATGAGATAGCGCATGAATCACACAGTGAACAAGGAACTTGTAAGGTCTACAGAACTTCGACTTTATGTATCCTTTATCATTTATATACTCTATGTATCCCATACGCAACCAAAATCCTTTGTACAATCTTTCAGGAATTATAATGGGATCTTCGTCTTTGTCTTTCAAATTCAATACCCTCCTCACATCGTCCACAGTAACCTTCACCGACAAATCGACATCTTTATTCTTTTCATCCTTGATTCTAACGGCTGAGTGAATCGCCTTATCTTCCTCTTCGTAGTGTGCGGCATTCCAAAAGGTTCTAACATGAGACCTATAACACTTATGCCTCTCCGTCAAGGCTTTGAAAATTCTGCTCTATCTTAAGAATGGCACAACATTGTTAAAAGGTGTTGGACCGTTGTTTTGACCCGAAAAGTCAGTCAAGGTAGCTCATCCTCACATATAAAGGCGGAAACAGAATATGCAAGGTTACAACAGCTTGTCCTATTAATTCCACTGCTTTTATTAGCTTCCTGAGTAAATTTTGACAGAGTTTCGCTCCAGAGCACACACATCCGTCCTAGATCCGCTCCAAATGACACGCTATTTATAGGCAGCTCTGGTTCGCTTTTGTGACTGACACAAAAGCGGACCTACAACTTTGCACTATAAACGGACCTGATTAGTACCTAAAAGCGGACCTCTATACAACCTTGACATAAAAGCGGACCTACTTCTACAAGTACATAAATTGACATTTTTGACCCTGTGTTGACCTATCTTGACCTAAGACTTCATGCAGACGTAGTCAACAGACATCCTATGCATCAACAGACTCCCCCTTGGATGTTGACGTAGTCTTTATCAGTCTTCAGATCCATAGTCTTTGATCTTGGTCTTTTCTCCAACTCTGTCTTCTCCTCATAAGCATTCTTCACAGTTTCCAGTATTAACACCTGGCTCTAACGTTCATCTTCCCTTTAGCATTTGATCCAGACTCCCCCTTTCACAGACTCCCCCTCTCAGTATCCTGGGATCTTGATATATCTGGTTCAAGCTTTGACAATTTGCCTCTGTTGGGAATAATGAAATCTTCAAACCTGTTACTCAACCAATAACATTACAATCTATCTTTTCAAACAATAAAACACAAACTCAATCAGCTCTAGAAATCCACTCAAGTATTCAGGTCCAAATTAATGACCCTGATCACTTGATTAACCTACCAAGTTCAAATTAATGACCCTGGTTGATCATTTGACGATACCAACTGATTTTAGTAAAAACATTTTCAATTTTTTCTGAAAATAACAAGTATCAAGTTAATGAACTTGTTTTTGACTTTGAAAAACTCTCAAACTCCTAATAATGTAAGCTTTCCTCATTCTTCATCTCAGAATCTCCTGCATCTGCTTCATCTTTCTAGAATCCAACAATCAACTTTCCACTCTGGTTTGTCTAAAATAAAGCAGAAATAAAATCTTTTTGGAATTTTAATGTGATCTAAACTAAGAAATTGTAATAACAGAAAACTTAAATTGCAGAAAGTAAACTATTTACAAGTTTTATTTTTGGCGAGCGTGTCAGGGAATCATATCAGCTTTTCAGACAGATTACAAGTACCGTTAAGCTACATTACATTTTTAGATTTAAACAATTCACCTCGATTGTCGATATACTGATCCATCTTAAATTCTCACACAAACTTCAATCTATTCAGGATACCGTTTAAGTGTCTTAAGAACTTAGTTCAATTCATGTGTCCCGCCTCTTGAATATACTCCCGTATCCAGAATCACAGATATTCAGTCTTACAGGTGAGTATACCACAGATGATATCTGTAAGGGGTTAGTTGCGAAACCGTGAGAGCTCAGGTCAGAACTTCCGTTCAGCAGAGAGATGACGGCTCGACTTTTGGTGTGTCCCCTTTAGAGGATCTTTTAGCATTACAACAGCAGCGACTATCAATTTTATTGTTTCATCAGCTTGCTGAGGGCGATGCTATATTTCAAGCATTTTGCAGAAAGTATTATTCGGGGACTAGGTCAGTACTTCAATACAGCAGAAGTCCCGAAATAATACCCCAGATATCACTGAGTATAAAGACCTAGTATCTTCGAATATGGGACCTTTCAAACAAGATTTCAGGGGTTACCTATATATCCAAGTAGTGTTCCCCACGAATTTCACAAGTTTGAAATTTTAGGATTATATCCCGAATAAATCTACTAAATGTACGAAAACCTATCGACACATCGTTAGTGAGACTGTTTAACTCATTTTGACTTTCCAAATCTTTAGCATACTGTAATTGTCTAGCTGATGTACAATCATTTTCCCTAAATACACAAGCTCTTTTTCAATTTTATCATGTTTTTGGATTTTTGCATTTTTTACTGTTTTGTATTTTTCTAAAAATAAACTATGTACAACTATCTATCTCCCCCTAAATACGAAAACACGTAAAAAATCGACAAACCATCGCAGATTGTTTCTCTTCTTCATCCGCAACAGTACTCTCATCAACGCTCACAATTCCATCCGACACCGAAAGCAATTTCATACCATTAAGTTTTAACAAATATTGAAACCGATTTTTATCAAAAGCTTTGGTATGCAAATCAGCTTTTTGTTCGTCAGTGTGGATTTTCTCAATTCGTATCAACTTTTTCTCGAAGCAATCGCGAATAAAGTGATGACGAATTTCTATATGTTTAGTTTTAGCGTGATGTACTGGATTTTTAGTTATATTTATTGCGGCCTCATTATCAACAAACAGAGGTGTGTTAAGAAACTGCAAACCATAGTCGCGCATCTGTTGCTGTATCCACAGGATCTGAGAGCAGCAACTGCTAGCAGAAACGTACTCCGCTTCACATGTAGATAGCGCCACAGATGTTTGTTTCTTACACTGCCAGGTAACCAATCTCGGTCCAAAGAACTGGCATCCTGCAGTTGTTGATTTCGCGTTGACTTTGCAACATCCGAAATCCGAATCGGAATACCCTTCGAGCGTAAAATCGCCTTTCCTAGGATACCATAACCCCAATGACGGAGTACCTTTCAGGTAACGTAATATCCTCTTGACAATAATCATGTGCGATGCTCTCGGGTTAGACTGAAATCTTACTGCGAGGCACGTTGGGTACATGATGTCAGGACGTGAAGTAGTCAGATACATCAAAGAACCTATCATGGAACGATAAAACGTTTCATCAGCCCTGTCTCCGGTGAGATCTGGGTGAATCCCATGATTAGGCGCAAGTGGGGTAGCAGCTGGAGTAGAACTTGACATTCCAAATTTCTCTAGAATATCATGCACGTACTTCGTTTGATGAATGAAAATTCCCTCAGGAAGTTGTTCAACTTGTAAACCCAGAAAGAATTTCATCTCCCCCATTGATGACATTTCGAATTTCTGCTTCATCACCTGTTCGAAATCTTTGCACAATTTCTCATTCGTTGACCCAAAAATTATATCGTCCACATAAATTTGTACTATCAGAAGATGACTATCAACGACTTTAGTGAAGAGAATGGCATCCACTTTTCCACGTATGAACTGGTTAGCGAGTAGGTGTTGAGACAAAGTCTCGTACCAGGCTCTCGGCGCCTGATGTAGACCATACAGCGCTTTGTCCAGCAGATAAACTTTGTTCTTATGGATTGGGTCAGTAAAGCCCGGCGGCTGACCAACATAAACCTCCTCTTTGACCTTCCCATAAAGAAACGCTGATTTTACATCCAACTGATATACTTTGAAATTCTTCCAAGACGCAAATGCTAGGAAAATTCTGATAGCCTCTAGTCGAGCGACAGGAGCATAGACTTCGGTAAAATCAATCCCCTCCTGTTGACTAAAGCCCTGAACAACGAGTCGAGCTTTGTTCCTTACAACCACTCCTCTATCGTCCCTCTTACATTTGAAAACCCATTTTGTATTGATTTTCCTTTGACCATCCGACAAATCAACTAACTTCCACACTCCCAACTTTTCAAACTGACTTAACTCTTCTTGCATTGCTATGACCCAAGAGTCTTCAGTAAGCGCCTCTTTGTAAGTTCTCGGTTCGACCTGCGAGATAAAACAACTTAATGAAAATTCAGTTTGTAAAGGTGCTACTGTAGAATAAAAACATGTTAACCCCTGGTCAATTTGACGTCTCGTGCGAACGCCCGATTGCAATTCTCCTATGATCAACTACTCTGGTTGATAAGAAAGAGTTCGCGGCATCACTTCGCTTAGAACATCTACATTTCCCTCCAGATTTGTAACATTCTACTCTGCATCTTGTTCACCAACTTGGTTTGTTTGACTTGACAACTGGATCTGCTCCCCCTCAAGATCTGAATCACCATGGTCAAATACTGGCATGTTATCAGCTTCTTGATCATCATTCACCTCCGACTGATTACCAGGAGCAACTTCATCATCATGTTCACCAGCATTACTAGGACCTGCTTCATCGTCATTTGAAGTTTCCCGAGGTCTTCTAGAATACTCCGCTGGGAACCTGAGCTGCGACTCATACTCTCGCAAAATATCTAGCTCATCAAAGAAATCTTCTTCTTCCTCTGATTCTTCTCTCATGTCAAACGAATCCCAAAGTTTGTCATAATGATAATGCCATGAATCACCAGGATTCTGTGGCGGCATAGTGTAACCTTGACATTCAACATTCGCTGCTTCAATAATCTGCTTCTCGCTTGGAATGAAGACACGTCGCAAAGGACTTGAATAACCCACAAAGATTCCCTCAACGCTCTTCGGACCAAACTTTCCTTTAGGCTCTATCACCGTACAGGGTGACCCAAACGGTTCTAGATACTTCAAATTTGGCTTGCGTTTATTGAGTAGCTCAAAACACGTCTTGTTGAACTTCTTTACAGTAAGAACTCTGTTGAGAGTATAGCATGCAGCAGAAACAGCTTCAGCCCAGAAATTAATTGGTAACTTAGAGTCTGCAAGCATCGTTCTGGCTGTCTCGATTAGCGTCCGGTTTTTGCGTTCTGCTACTCCATTCTGCTGCGGAGTGTACGGAGCACTAAACTCATGCAGTATACCTCTTTCATCACAAAATTCTTCCATTTTACTGTTTTTGAACTCAGTACCATTATCATTGCGAATTCTACAGATCGGCCTCTGGTACAGATTCTCAATTCTTTTAAACAACGCCACCAGGCTGTCAAACGTTTCGTCTTTGGATTTCAAAAACATAACCCAAGAAAATCTGGAATAATCATCAGTCACGACCAAGCAGTAGGAATCTCCTGTTATACTCTTGACATTCACTGGACCAAACAAATCCATATGAAGTCTTTCCAATGGTCTTGAAACTGAATTAACTTGCTTTGTGGGGTGTGACTTTTTCATCTGTTTGCCTTTGACACAACTTATGCACTCCCCTTCCAGATGAAAACCTTTAACATGCACTCCTGTGACCAAGTCGTTATGCACTAAGTGATTCATCTTCCTTAGGTGAATATGCCCCATCTTTCGGTGCCATAACCTTGATTCTTTCTCCGTTGCTCTGGACACAAAACAATGAGCCTGACCTGTGGTTGTAGTAGCGACGCTCATGTACAACGCGTACAGATCATTGACCCTTGGTGCCCTCATGATGATCCATTCCTCAGGTATCACAAATCCCGGTTTCAAGATGAAACATTCTTTGTCGGTGAAATGAGTAGTATACATTCTGTCACAGATCTGGGAGATACTCAGCAGGTTGTTCTCCAACTCAGCGATATAGTTAACTCTCTCAAACGTTACGATGCCGTATGATAACGTTCCTTCACCTATGATCTTTCCTCCTTGATTACCCGCAAAACCCACGTAACCACCATTAATGTTATTCACATCATACATCAACGCGGTCTTCCCTGTCATATGTCTCGATGCTCCACTATCCATTATCCACCTGGATATAAGTTGTGGAAGATCCTGCACATAACAAATCATCAATTAAACAACTTCAAGAAAGATGCTGATTCATGCTTCGCAAACCAGGAAGCTCCGGCAATTCAAACTGTTTAGTCAAACATGGTGTCCACCCAGGCCTCATCAGCCTTAGGTGTAACCTTGACTCTCGCAATTTGAATTTTGAAATTTTCAGCCTTGAGAGGTGGAAAATTTGCATCATAATCAACTGTAATTGATTCTTCAGCCTTTTTCACCTCAAAAGTTGAAACTTTCTCCTCAACTTTTGATTCAATTTTAGGTTTCCACACCTGTTGAGTTACTGCAACCCTTTTGTAAAATGTGTCATTTTTAGTTACTGACTTCTTTACGGGTTCATTTTTCACTTTTAAGTTGTCAATTTTAACATTTTTCTTCTCAACAACCTTCTTCTCAACAAACATCGGTGCTTTACCCTTCACATCATCCTTCTTTTGTTGAACTTTCACAGCTTCAGTCTTAGGCTTCACATAAGTACACTTTCGTGCAATGTGACCAACCTTATCACACCTAAAACAAGTACGAGTATCAGCTACCCGACTCGTGCCTTCAGACTGAGCCTGTGAAGCTCTCTTCTCAAAAAATTCTTTGTTCGATTTTGAAAAAATTTCTTTCTCTTCATCAGCAAGTGAACTTGAACTGTTCATAAACTTTTTCTTCTCGACAAACCTCTTGTTTGGAACATTTCTTTTCTGATATGGTTTACCCCCTGATAACCACCCGACCAATTGTTTCTGTTGTTATTATAAAAACGTGGTGGATTAACAGATTTCTTGTTGTAAACCATATCTTTCTTTCGACTCAGATTATTCACTGCTGACAACTCGACTTCAACCAGTTTAAAAACATTTGTCAACTTATTCATGTTTACATTCTCGATCGGAAACTCTGAATCCGAAAACAACTTATCCGAACCCATCATCTTGTACATGACAAGGTTTGATTCTTCATCTAAGTTGTTCTTGGACTGTTGTTTCGGAATGTATTTATCCAAGAAACACCCATCCTCCTCAGAAGTGTCACAATCCGGTTTAAGCACTTTGTCTACCACACTTTTCACCACATCATTTTGGACACCCTCGTCATTGGAAGACGTGAACGTGACATCAATGTTCTCGGGAAGTTTAACATCACTTTCTTCCTCAATTTCCAACAAACTAGACTGCTTTTTCGTGTAGTTGTCTAAAACTGGTGGTGGAACTTTGTGAAACCCTACACCCGTTCCATCAAAAAACACATCCTCGCCAGCTTTGTTTTTCCCTATAGGTTTGGGAACAATATGCTGCAAAACAAAGCTTGCTGAGCTGTAGCTGCTTAACTTCAACTGAATTCTTTCATTTTCAATTTCAGCTTCTTGAACTTTAAGCTTCAATTTAGCAATTTCATCCAGTTGATTATTAATTGATTCTTCTTTTATTCTCACCACAGCTCTCAGATGTTCGTTTTCTTTAAAAGTTTTGCCATTACGATCATCACTATCTTTGACAATGCTTTTCAATTTTTCAAACTTTTCAGAAATTTGACGGTTTTCAAGAATTAACTTTTCATTTTCACATTTTATTTTCTCACGTTCAGTTTTATCATGTTCAATTTGAGCCGTTAATTCTTTGGTCCGTTCAGGTGAAGCTTTTACAGTTCTGTCACGACCTAGTATCTAATCCTCAACACTTTTAACTTTCGTTGTCAGATTCTTGATTTTCTCATTGTTAAGGTATGTGATAGTGCTACAAAAATTGCATTGTTTGGTGCAATTTTTGCAGTCAGCATTCCCGTCGATCTTGTTACCTGACGCATTTGTTGACGCAATTTGACTGACCAGTCCCTTTGACTCAGTAACAGAATTAGGGTCTACCTCAAGTGCTTTCGCAGCCAGCACCTTGTCAGCCGTCTTTCCCAGGTTCTCAGCCGTCAACTCTTGCGTAGTATCGATCAAGCCTGTATCAACCTGCTTTACTTTCTCAATTTCTTCTTTTTCTTTCTTCTCTTTCTCCTCTTTCTGCTTTCTCTCTTTCTCTTTCTCTTCTTCAATCATCTTCTCAGTTGGTGTTCCCCACCACTTGTGCTGCCAGTATTCATCTTCTTCTTTGTACTCCTTGATGATGGCTTCGATATCTAGCGTTTTGTCATCAATCGTGATGTTGCCATACTTATCAAGGTAGCACTCTCTATCTGGATCCCATCTATTTGCTCTTTTTGCCTCCAGAAATATACCAGAAAGTCTGATAATCTTATTTTCAGCAATCATCTTCCGGTATCTATACTTCTGCTCTTCAGTACGACCATCTTTCCACGGAATCGGTTCATCGTTACTTGCCATGAATGCGTAACCCACCGCATCTTCTTCCGGTAGAACTTCCTTACTCCAATCGTATCCCTCATCATCGTAAATCACAGCCAGAGCCCTTGATTTGTCTCTGTTATCTTCAGTCTGCTTCAATCTGGGCGGCTCGGATTTATTTTGATGGTAGATTGCCTTCTTGTAATAATCGTCTCGAAACGGATTTTCTGACTCATCAGCATATGCGTTCCTGCATTCCCGCTTGAAGTGACCCTTCTGCTTACACTTAAAACACGTCACCTTTGATTTATCGAACCCCAACTTTGTAGACGGACCACCGATCGTCTTCCTCCCGGTAATTTCCATGAAACACTGAGCACGTCGAACAGCACTCTCCATCGCCCAACGAATGTTGATTAGCTCCATTTCTTCGGGGTCTATCTGATCATAATCTTCTTTCATCAGATTTGTGTTCCCGATCTTACCAGCCACCAACCCTTCGTAGGATTCGAACACAGACGCCAGAAAAACCATTTGTTGCTTGGCCGACTCTTCATCAAAGTTCTGTGCGTTCTTCAGATCTATCGCGATGTTACAAGAAAAATTCGCATCAGAACGATTTGCAGAAGATGAAGATCCACTGTGATAACCACTGTGACTTCCGCTGCTTGGACTGCTTTGACTTTCTTTGCTTGATGGAGATACATTCTCAGCTGAAAATGCAGTCTTTGGAGAAGTTGCTTTTGGCATCATGCTTTTTGGATAATAGAGATCCAAATTCTGCTGAGAAGAAGAGTGATTGACTTTGTAAGTTTTCTTCAGTTCCAGCTCGTGACTTTCAAGTCTCTCAATCACCAAATCTGGAGTCAATTTTTCAGGAGCAATAGTGTTCTTCAACATAAGCGCATAATATCTCCAATCAACCTCATCTGGTAATGAATCGAACAATTTGTCAACAAGTTCTTCATCAGAAAACTTGATTTCATGTCTTACTAACTCTAATTTCAGATGACCGAACCTCTCTATCATTTTACACACAGATTCATTCTTTAGACATCCAAAAAGATCAAATTCTTTTCTAAGAAGCTTTCGTTTGTTCTTTACAATCTCTTTGCTTCCAAGACACTTCTTTTCGAGTTTCTCCCACAAATTTTTAGCATTGGAGTAATCTATCAGCGAAATAATGTCTTCCCGCACCGACTGAAACAATAATGCCACACACTTTTGCTCGGCCGCAAAACTATCAATCTCATCAACCGATCTCAATGCTTCACCATTCTTCTTTCCTTCGGCATAACCATTCTTCATACTCTTCCAGCTGGGAAAAGCGAATGCCATCAACCAGTCTTCGAACTTTGTTGCCCACCTGCTGTAATCTTCTATAGCCATCAGCTTAGGAGGTTTGTTAAATGTACCAAATGCGCTTTCGGACTCCCAAGCTTCCTTCTTTCTTTCTTTCGGTGGACTCTTGTTTGCATTGCTTGAAGATGTGTCATTGTTTCCAGAACTTCCCGTGAAAGCGTACATGTCGCTGAAAGGATTCAAGAAGATATCATCCATCTTGACTATTCCTGCAAAATCAACCAAACTTAGAAAAAAAATTTCGAATTTTTGAAAATCTGGACTCAAAAGCGGATCTGTCCGTTTGATTTAAATCCAAATAAGCGAAAATCCAACTAAATGGACTACTCGAGCGGACCAGATTGAAGTCGTTCGGGCGGACCAGTTATTGTCGTAAAAGCAGACCAGATGGTGTCGTACGAGCGGACCAGACAGTGTCGTACGAGCGGACCAGTTATTGTCCATAAAAGCGAACCCAAATGATAATTCCGAGCGGACCTTGTCTGAATTTCGAGCGGATCTGTTAATGTTCGTAAAAGCGGACCTTTTGTTCGTAAAAGCGAATCAAAGTTTTTACCCTGTTTTAACCATTTTTAGTTCGAGTTTTAGCCTGAAACTTTCTAGGGTTTGTTATTAGTATGTTTTACACGTTATACTCAATTTTCAGACAATTTCAACCGTAGGAACCACTGTAAACCGAAAAAGTATGAGAGAAAGTGTGACAACTCGAATTTCCAAGATTCTATTTCGCATTTATTGCACGTTCTTGTATTATTTAGTTGATTGATTTCACAGTTAGTTGTTATGAAATTGTATATGTTTTGATACAATGAAGTGTGTTGTGTGACTTTGCATGGTTGTTTGTTAATTGTGATAGACTTGTCAAATATGTGAACTTGGTGGTGAAACTGTGAAATTGATTGAGATGGTGTACCTTTGTAAAATAGAATAATTGAGGGTGTGAAGAGTTATTAGTGAAAACTTAATTATACTTAACCCTAATCCCCTTTTCACTAATCACTCTCTCAAAATCAAAACACGTACTTGTAACTCTCTAATCCTCTAGCAAGCATCATCACCATCATCATTGGCACAAGATAATCATCACACTTGATACCTCTTTCTCTAGAATCATTCAAGGTCGTGTGTTACGGACTTAGAGATTTATAAACCCTAGAAGCAATAACATACCGAGCAAACCAAGGTGAGTTCACACAGCCAAGGCATGGGGTTCCCAGGGTGGGAATGGGATTTGATTATTTACTGGTACTTATCTATACGGGAACGTAGTGATGTGATTTGATGAACTATTGTACATACTCCACTGTTAGAACTACTACTAGACTAGTAACACTTATTGAACTGATCTTCGCACACCTGCCAAGGGTTGGCCGCGATATTATGACTGACTTCGCACACCTGCCTTTGGAAGGCCGCGAACTGTAATTTACTAATCTTCGCACACCTGCCTGGTAGGCCGCGATACAGGTAAACCTAGTCTAGAATATATGGGATGAACATCCCCCTAATATCTTCGCATACCTGCCTGGGAGGCCGCGATGGAAACTAATACGATACATGACATAACGAACGAACATACTACTACTCACACTATACTATTACTGAACTGTTAACTGTGAACTCGCTCAACTAGTTGTTGACTCTCTGCTGCATGCCTTGCAGGACATTAGGTACATATGGAGCTTGCACAAGGAGGAGCAGGTCGTTGTGGAGCTTGGATCGTGGATGTTACGTTACACTTACAACACTTGAACTATTTAAATACATTGGATTCTCATTGTTACGCTTCCGCTACTTAAACTATGTTTTGTTGGAAACATCAATCGTATTGAATGATTGGTTTACATTTATTATAACTGACATTAATTACATTGTTCGATATGATTGGTGGCTTGATCCTGGTCAGACACGCTCCCAAGCGGTGATACTCCGCAGGTGGATTTTGGGGGTGTGACAGATTGGTATCAGAGCCATTGGTTATAGAGAACTCGCTTTTAATATGGGAAAACGTTTTTATTAAAACCAGACTATAACCAGAACAGTGCTCTCAACGATCCACAACGACGCTTCGCTCCACGTGCAAGACTTGACATCCTAGGTAATAAGGTTTATGTTTATTACCTGCTTGCTAGAACTGCATAGAACTTTGCTCGTAGTATGCTTACCTTACTTTGCTCACTACTTGTTATTGCTTGAGAACACCTACGTGCTTACTCTTTTCTGTCATCGCCCTATTCGCGAACCATTCTTACTTATGCTACTTTTACAATGAAGATCATGTCTGGACGACTTAACATAACTCAAGCCCAGCTAGAGGCTCTCGTTCAAGCTCAAGTTGCTGCGGCGGTTGCAGCCGCTCAAGCAGGTCAACACGCGCAGCAGCCTGTCTGCACATTCAAGAACTTCATGGACTGTCGTCCAAATTCTTTCAGTGGCACCGAGGGGGCAGTGGGACTCCTCTATTGGTTTGAAAAGCTAGAGTCAGTATTCGAAATGTACGAGTGCCCTGAGGCTCGCAAGGTCAAGTATGCAACTGGCACCTTGGAGGGAATCGCGCTAACCTGGTGGAACGCGCAGGTGCAAATTCTGGGGTTGGCAGCTGCTAACGCCACACCCTGGAACGATTTTAAGGAACTTATCAAGAGGGAATATTGCACGCGTGAAGATATTCACAAGTTGGAAGACGAGCTGTACAATTTGAAAATGGTTGGATCTGAGATCGAAGCGTATACTAAACGGTCAAACGAGCTGGCCGTGCTGTGTCCAACTATGGTAGACCCTCCGTACAAGCGCATTGGGATGTATCTCAAGGGATTGGCACCAGAGATCCAGAGCCATGTGACATCGGCCAATCTTGACAACATTCAGGCTATTCAGCGCCTCGCTCACCGTATTACAGATCAGGCAGTGGATCAGAACAGACTGCCAAAACGTGTCAAGGCTACCACTGCTGCTGTCACCACTTCTGCTACTCCCAGTGACAACAAGAGGAAATGGGAGGGGGATTCCAGCAAGGGATCGGTTTCTGTTCAGTCTCAACAGCGCAAGACAAATGACTACCAGAACTCGAGTCAGCAATCATCTGGCAGTCAGGGGCAGGGTGGATATCGGGGAATTCACCCACTGTGTAATAAGTGCAACCGACACCACAGCGGAAGATGTCGCAGGGAACGTTGTCAAAGATGCCTCAAGATGGGTCATGAGGCTAAGGATTGTAGAAGCTCTCGGCCAGCAAATCAGAACCAGCAACTCCCACC
Source organism: Helianthus annuus (assembly GCF_002127325.2). NCBI lineage: Eukaryota > Viridiplantae > Streptophyta > Magnoliopsida > Asterales > Asteraceae > Helianthus > Helianthus annuus. The sequence goes on from NC_035436.2 coordinate 139,880,825, forward strand.
GCCAGCTCCACAGAACCAGCAGCAGCAACCACAGCGTGGGAACCGGGGATGTTTCCAGTGTGGGGCAGAAGGTCATTACAAACGCGATTGTCCTCAGTTGAACCAGAACCAGAACCACAACAATAACCAGGGCAACGGGAACAACAACAACAGGGGAAACAACAACAACAATGGCAACGAGGCAAGAGGTCAAGCTTTCGTGTTAGGACGAGGAGACGCAATGAACGATATTTGAATTTATAACTTATTTTGGGTTTTCATTATTATGTTTCCGCTACACAAACAAAGTTTGGTTTGAACATCAAATGTATTGGGTTTTATGAATTATTTTTAACTACTATACTTTATGTGTGATATGATGGATGGTTTGATATTATTGAACGCACCTGCCGTATTTATGGACCTTACGAACAGGGTGTGCAAACCCTACCTGGACAAATTCGTCATTGTCTTCATCGACGACATTCTGATCTACTCCAAGAGTCAGGAGGAGCACGAGCAGCACTTACGTCTTATCTTGGAACTTCTTCGAAAGGAGCAATTGTACGCAAAGTTTTCTAAATGCGACTTCTGGCTACGTGAAGTCCACTTCTTAGGCCATGTGGTGAACAGGGATGGGATTCATGTCGATCCATCCAAGGTAGATTCGATCAGGAACTGGCCTGCACCGCGTACACCGACGGAAATACGCCAATTCTTGGGTTTGGCAGGGTATTACAGACGGTTCATCAAAGACTTCTCGAAGATCGCTCAGCCGCTCACTATGCTGACACAGAAAGGTGTCACCTTCCGTTGGGGAGGTTCCCAGGAAACCGCTTTTCAGTACTTGAAGGATAGGCTTTGCAGTGCACCTATTCTCTCATTGCCAGAGGGCACCGACGATTTCGTGGTCTATTGTGACGCATCGATACAGGGGCTTGGTTATGTATTGACGCAGCGTGATAAAGTTATTGCTTACGCTTCACGGCAACTCAAGATTCATAAACGGAACTACACGACGCACGATTTAGAGCTGGGAGCTGTTGTTTTGCACTTAAGATATGGCGACACTACCTGTACGGTACCAAGTGCACAATTTACACCGATCACAGGAGTCTCGAGCATATCTTCAAGCAGAAGGAGTTGAACATGCGTCAACGACGATGGATCGAACTGCTTAACGATTACGAATGCGCTATTAAGTATCATCCAGGCAAAGCCAATGTTGTGGCCGACGCCCTCAGTCGAAAAGACACTTTACCTAGGCGTGTACGAGCTCTGTAGCTCACTATTCAGTCTGATCTTCCTGCACGGATACGAAATGCTCAGGTAGAAGCATTGAAACCAGAAAACGTCAAGGCTGAAGCCTTACGCGGCTCGAGGCAACGGTTAGAACAAAAGGAAGACGGCGCCTACTATGTAACAGGACGTATTGGGTCCTACCCTATGGCGATCTACGCGAACTTGTGATGGATGAAGCACACAAGTCTCGCTACTCGGTACATCCAGGGTCGGATAAAATGTACCACGACATTAGAACTACATATTGGTGGCCTAGCATGAAGGCCCACATTGCAAATGATTGGCTTGTGCGAGAGTCAAGACAGAGTACCAGAAACCCTCAGACTTACTTCAGCAACCCAGGATACCACAGGGGAAATGGGAAGAGATTTCCATGGATTTTGTTACGGGCTTACCCAGATCTCAGCGTGGGAATGATACTATATGGGTGATCGTGGATCGACTCACCAAGTCTGCACACTTCCTGGCTATTAAGGAAACGGATAAGTTCTCCACTTTCGCATACATCTATCTTAAAGAAGTTGTTTCGAGGCACGGGGTGCCCATCTCCATTATCTCGGATCGGGATGCACGATTCACGACAGAGCTATGGCAAGCGATGCACAAATCTTTCGGCTCACGATTGGACATGAGCACAGCATATCATTCTCAGACAGATGGGCAGTCTGAGCGAACGATTCAGACTCTTGAAGACATGCTTCAGGCATGTGTTATCGATTTCGGCAACGGCTGGGAAAAAACATCTCCCTTTGGTTGAGTTTTCGTATTATAACAGTTACCATACCAGCATTCAAACCGCTCCATTCGAGGCATTGTACGGACGTAAATGCCGGTCACCTCTCTGTTGGGCAGAGGTGGGGGATAGTCAGATTACGGGTCCAGAGATTGTAGTGGACGCCACGGAAAAGATTGCACAGATACGACAACGCATGGCGGCAGCACGCGACCGTCAGAAAGCCTACGCGGATAAGCGTAAGAGGCCATTGGAACTTCAGGTCGGGGACCGGGTTTTACTTAAAGTCTCACCCTGGAAGGGTGTGGTTCGATTTGGTAAACGAGGCAAATTCAATCCACGGTATGTTGGACCGTTCGAAATCACTGAAAGAATAGGCCCAGTAGCCTACAGACTGAACCTACCAGCTGAACTCGGTGCAGTTCACAATGTATTTCACGTGTCGAATCTGAAGAAGTGCCTGTCAGATGAGACCCTCACAGTTCCTTTTAAGGAACTCACTATCGACGAGCGGTTGCAGTTCGTCGAGGAGCCAGTTGAAATCACGGACCGGGATGTTAAGGTCCTCAAACACAAGAGAATCCCTCTTGTTCGAGTTCGTTGGAACTCCCGACGTGACCCAGAGTACACCTGGGAACGCGAAGATGAGATGACAGAAAAGTACCCCAGTTATTTCGAAACCAATGCAACCACTACTGAGGCTGAAGCTACTACTACTGAATTTCGGGACGAAATTCCAAATCAACGGGGGGATGATGTGACACCCCAGGAAAACCAGTGAACGATATAACTTACCTAGCTTCCTCAGTGAGTGCGTACCAAATTTCGGGACGAAATTTCTTTTAAGTTGGGGATAATGTGACAACTCGAATTTCCAAGATTCTATTTCGCATTTATTGCACGTTCTTGTATTATTTAGTTGATTGATTTCACAGTTAGTTGTTATGAAATTGTATATGTTTTGATACAATGAAGTGTGTTGTGTGACTTTGCATGGTTGTTTGTTAATTGTGATAGACTTGTCAAATATGTGAACTTGGTGGTGAAACTGTGAAATTGATTGAGATGGTGTACCTTTGTAAAATAGAATAATTGAGGGTGTGAAGAGTTATTAGTGAAAACTTAATTATACTTAACCCTAATCCCCTTTTCACTAATCACTCTCTCAAAATCAAAACACGTACTTGTAACTCTCTAATCCTCTAGCAAGCATCATCACCATCATCATTGGCACAAGATAATCATCACACTTGATACCTCTTTCTCTAGAATCATTCAAGGTCGTGTGTTACGGACTTAGAGATTTATAAACCCTAGAAGCAATAACATACCGAGCAAACCAAGGTGAGTTCACACAGCCAAGGCATGGGGTTCCCAGGGTGGGAATGGGATTTGATTATTTACTGGTACTTATCTATACGGGAACGTAGTGATGTGATTTGATGAACTATTGTACATACTCCACTGTTAGAACTACTACTAGACTAGTAACACTTATTGAACTGATCTTCGCACACCTGCCAAGGGTTGGCCGCGATATTATGACTGACTTCGCACACCTGCCTTTGGAAGGCCGCGAACTGTAATTTACTAATCTTCGCACACCTGCCTGGTAGGCCGCGATACAGGTAAACCTAGTCTAGAATATATGGGATGAACATCCCCCTAATATCTTCGCATACCTGCCTGGGAGGCCACGATGGAAACTAATACGATACATGACATAACGAACGAACATACTACTACTCACACTATACTATTACTGAACTGTTAACTGTGAACTCGCTCAACTAGTTGTTGACTCTCTGCTGCATGCCTTGCAGGACATTAGGTACATATGGAGCTTGCACAAGGAGGAGCAGGTCGTTGTGGAGCTTGGATCGTGGATGTTACGTTACACTTACAACACTTGAACTATTTAAATACATTGGATTCTCATTGTTACGCTTCCGCTACTTAAACTATGTTTTGTTGGAAACATCAATCGTATTGAATGATTGGTTTACATTTATTATAACTGACATTAATTACATTGTTCGATATGATTGGTGGCTTGATCCTGGTCAGACACGCTCCCAAGCGGTGATACTCTGCAGGTGGATTTTGGGGGTGTGACAGAAAGTGAGTAGAAAAGAGAGATTTCTGCAGATATAAGCTGTAGTAGTAAGAACTCCTCGTCCTGAGCTCTGATACCACTTGTTGGACCGTTGTTTTGACCCGAAAAGTCAGTCAAGGTAGCTCATCCTCACATATAAAGGCGGAAACAGAATATGCAAGGTTACAACAGCTTGTCCTATTAATTCCACTGCTTTTATTAGCTTCCTGAGTAAATTTTGACAGAGTTTCGCTCCAGAGCACACACATCCGTCCTAGATCCGCTCCAAATGACACGCTATTTATAGGCAGCTCTGGTTCGCTTTTGTGACTGACACAAAAGCGGACCTACAACTTTGCACTATAAACGGACCTGATTAGTACCTAAAAGCGGACCTCTATACAACCTTGACATAAAAGCGGACCTACTTCTACAAGTACATAAATTGACATTTTGGACCCTGTGTTGACCTATCTTGACCTAAGACTTCATGCAGACGTAGTCAACAGACATCCTATGCATCAATAAAAGGCTCGATGTTAGGAAAATTCTCTTCCAAAATGCAGTATATGTTATGTTTCGGGTGAAAATCAGAAACCCTTACCTGCAAATATTTTTTTTTAGAATATGCACACATTTCAAGACATATAGTACATAGTGAGAAAGTTCAAAAACTGACTGACGAATGGCCATCCGATCGGATGGTTATCCGTTCGGATGAGCATGTTCTGATAAGCATTATGAATAGATCTGAGAGATGGTCCGAATGACCATTCGACCGGATAGCAAATAAAGCATAAAAGCAACATGATCCGGATGGTAATCCGATCAAGTGGCAAAATGGACAAAAATGAGATGTGGCTCGGATGGTCATCCGATCGAATGATCATTCGAGTCAAAACAATTCAACACACAATGATCATAATGAAAGTATGGCTCGGATGGTCATCCGATCGGATGGTCATCCGATCGAATGATCATTCGAGTGAAACATTTAACCACTCAAAGAAACATTCAAACATGATAGTGTATTTGGATCGGATGGTCATCCGATCGAATGAACGTTCTTGCAACATGAAGAATAGTTTGAATATCAAACACATCAGATCAAAATTTTCATGATTTTTCAAAATTGATTCAAATTTCTTATAAAACTTTTGCCGATAAACAAATCCCTATGTTCAATTTCTATCAAAACCTTCTAATTTGGCCTAGATCTGAGAAAAACCATGTCGGCTGTTGGTACATTTTAATGATCCTAGATCCAAATCTGTTGATGTAATGATGAAATTGGAATGGTGAAATCCTAAATCTAAGGCCGATTAACAAGTATCTATGAACAATTTCTACAAAAAACCTCAAATCAAGCCTAGATCTAAGAGAAGTATGACGTCGACACTTTCGGCGCAAATAAACATCAAAACATCAAATTAAAAGATCAAATCAGTGATACCTACCTTCCCCATAGAGAATGATATGCAAACCAACAATCCTATATCAATGGTCAGGCAAAAATTGGTTCAGAAATCAAAGTGTGTTTGAGAGAGAAAAGTGTGAGTGACGGATAGAAATTCGATCGAATGAGGTTAACTGGCTGTTGACTGCCTTATATAGTGGGTCATCCAATCAGATGGTCATCCGATCGGATGATCATTCGATCACCTCAAACTTTCAAAATTTTCTAACCTTTTTCACATCTTTTCAGATTTTATCAGTTTTAGACATCTACTCAAGTATCCAGGTCCAAGTTAATGACCCTGGTTACTCAATTTGTCTACCAAGTTCAAGTTAATGACCTTGGTTGACCCGATTCGAACCAACTAATATTTTGATCAAACATCTCAACTTATTCTGAAAAATACATGTGTCAAATTAATGAACTTGTTTGACTTTTAAAATTCCCAATCATTTAGTGTAAGTCCCGAAAACCGGATCTTTTAATGATATCAAACAATCACCAAGTTTGTGCGGAATCCAAACTTGGTGAGTTTCAAGAAAAACGGAAAATATAAAGAACAAGAACAATACCGAATCACCTTTAAACACTTGCACACGATTCTATTACCTGAACAAGCAAAACCGTCTAGTACAAGTGCTCACAACCAAATCAATCGCCTCTCTCTCTAGCTCTATAATTTCTGTAACATGGAGGTTCAAACCTAAAAACAAGTTAAAAACTTGTTTATATACTAACTCAATCCCAATTCCCTACATGGGCTCCCCTTGGGCCTGCTTGGCCCACATGGCCTAAAGCTTGGCCCAAGTGTCCTATAAAGGTCCAAAACCTAATATAACTAACCCGGTAAAGCCCAGTTTGTAACCATAACCCGTTGTGTTAATTTGATGCGTCAGTCTCACACTTTAGGGCCTAACTATCTCCCCCTAGACTGATGCCATCAAATTGTCTTCATAACTTGAATTCAGCAACGTCTTCCACGAAGTCTATGGTTGTCACAATGCTGCAGATGTTGTGGAAGTTCTTGACTTCTGAACTCTCAGCACTGGGTCTCTTTCTTCAGCTCTTGTGGTTAGCTTCATATTGTTGGATCGTTGTCGACCCTGAATGAGTCTATCAGAAGAGTTGTTTATCTAATCCAAAGGCGGAATCGATGAATCAAACACTCAAACTAAATATAATGCTTTTCTTTATTGATCTAACAACATTTACAACCTGAAAGCAAACTGGCAGCACTTCGTTACAAGTTTCAGAACCGTACCAAATGAACCAACATGTGCACTATTTATAGGTGTAGTAGGTTCGCTTATGTGAATGTTCATATGAGCGAACCTAGTTGCTAGATGGTTCGCTTTTATGGACAATGTCCATATAAGCGGACCTACTTGCTATTTCATGAACTTTCGTCTCTCGAACCTCGTGCACTGGTTATTCTAACCTATCCTATTCTAATACATGATACAAGATGAAGTCAATAGACGTAGTGCACTAACAGACTCCCCCTCGGATATTGACGAAGTCTTCAGTGACCATTCTCTGTTATGCCACCTCTTCAGTCTTGATCATCTTGCCATCTCAATCAGATTGTAACAATGTAAGTATCCTTCAATCTTTCTCTTTAATCAGCTTCTCTCTTTAACTCTCTCATCAAAAATCTCATCACTGGCTCTATCAACAACAGCTTCATCGTCAGTAGGCTCCCCCTCTCGTCAAGCTTTCGTGCTTTTAGGGATCGACACCTAGCTTTCCAGCTACAAGTTCATCCTCTCTTTCAGCTTGTTTTCAGACTCCCCCTCAGTCTTTGCTTTTGGGATCGAAGCCTGGACTTTTCCTGCAATCACTCATACACTTAATAAGTAACAACATTTTAAAATCATCAATCAAAACCTTTAATCTACTCCCCCTATCAACCAACTCAACAGATATGGCAGCATAAAAGAATCCAACTCCCTCACAGTTTATCATCCAAGTCCAAATTAATGACCTTGGAGATATCACAAACTGTTTTTGAATTTTTCTGTTTTTAATTCAAGTTTCAAATTAATGAACTTGTTTTATTTTCAGACACACAATCAGCTTAATATGATTTTGAAACTCAGCATGTCAGACATCGGTTGTCGAAACTAACGCAGAAATCAAAATCTTTTTGTATTTTTAATGTGTTCTAAACTAAGAAATGAAATAACAGAAAAACCTAAATTGCAGAAAGTAAACTATTTACAAATTTATTTTTGGCGAGCGTGTCAGGGAATCATATCAGCTTTTCAGACAAACTACTAGTACCGTTAAGCTACATTACATACTCAGACTTAAACAATTCACCTCGATTGTCGATATACTGATCCATCTTAAATTCTCACACAAACTTCAATCTATTCAGGATACAGTTTAAGTGTCTTAAGAACTTAGATCAATTCATGTGTCCCACCTCTTGAATATACTCCCGTATCCAGAATCCCAGATATTCAGTCTTACAGGTGAGTATACCACAGATGATATCTATAAGGGGTTAGGTGCGAAACCATGAGAGCTCAGGTCAGAACTTCCGTTCAGCAGAGAGATGACGGTTCGACTTTTGGTGTGTCCCCTTTAGAGGATCTTTTAATTACAACAGCGGCGACTATCAATTTTATTGTTTCATCAGCTTGCTGAGGGCGATGCTATGTTTCAAGCATTTTGCAGAAAGTATTATTCGGGGACTAGGTCAGTACTTCCATACAGCAGAAGTCCCGGAATAATACCCCAGATATCACTGAGTATAAAGACCTAGTATCTCAGAATATGGGACCTTTCAAACGAGATTTCAGGGGTTACCTATATATCCAAGTAGTGTTCCCCACAAATTTCACAAGTTTGAAATTTTAGGTTTATATCCCGAATAAATTTACTAAATGTATGAAAACCTATCGACACATCAATAGTGAGACTGTTTAACTCATTTTGTCTTTACAAATCTTTAGCATACTGTAATTGTCTAGCTGATGTACTATCATTTTCCCTATATACACAAGCTCTTTTTCAATTTTATCATGTTTTTGTATTTTTCAAATTTTCTAATGTTTTTGTATTTTCTAACAACTTTTCTCCCCCTAAAATACAAAATCATTAAAGAAAATTGACAAATCGACACTGATAACTTTGTCTCGCCATCCATTTTCTGCTTAAAGTGTTCCGATTTGCAGAAAATCTATTATCAAGTACCCCCATGATTTACAACCCATTGATTTTGACAGTTAAAAAACCGTTTTTCAATCTGTGACAGTAATCATGTTTGTTCAGCCGTGAGGGTTTCGGCGTATTCAGTCAATACTTATTCAAACAGAAATAACATCAAACATCACACAGTTACACAAAATAACAAACAAACTCCCTGTTTGACCAAAACTAGGGTTCTTCAACCTCTTCCTGTGCCAGGCCGCTCCAACTAACAATCTCACAATCTTCAGCACCATTGAGCACCTGCACAATCAACAATTTGATCATTTGAACAAAGCAACCCAAGCCTGTTTAGACTCAGGTAATTGAACATGAATTCTTCCATGTAAAACCGGATAATTCCTGTCATTTTTCTCAAAAACATCATCAATTACCTCAACTTTTTCTTCTTTTATCGAATTGATATGTTTCTTAACACTCCACACTTGACCTCCCGGAGTACCTCTTTTGTAAAAATTTGTTCCTTTCTGAACCTTTTGATTTTGAACAACATTTTTAGGTTTCCAAAACTCTTGAGGTTTTGTCATATCAACAGATGTTCTCCAACTCTGTGTCGTTCTCAATCTGGGTGTGTGAGAATTCCAGGTCTGTCTTGAATCAAACCTGTTCGGGTTTGATTTCCATTTTTTATTGGAAGCAAACTTGTTCGTATTGTATCTCCAAGTTTGTTTCGAATCAAATCTGGTTGACCTTGGTGTCACATTCTCAGATTTCTGTTTTTCAACATCAACAGGCTTTGGATTTGGACATTTTCGTGCAACATGTCCAATTTGGTCACACTTAAAACACACTTTCTTTGAAACATCCTTGGCCTGTTGTTGTTTCTTTTTCATAGCATCAAACTCCTCATTAGACTGTTGTCCAAATTTGAGTTTTTCCTCTTCTGTGAAGCTTTTTCCTTGAACAAAACTCATTTTTGTCTGAAAATTTGGCATTTCAGTTTTGTTTCGATTTTGTTTCTTCTTATAACCCAAACCAGCCTTCATGTTTTTCTTCTTAGAACCAGGTTTGTTATAAGAACCTTTGTAACCTTTACCAGCAAACTTCGACATTTCAGATTTCTCAATTTCAACCATCTTGAAAACTTTGTCAATTTTCTCTGAAATCACATTCTGAATTGGGAAAACAACATCTAAGAATAGTTTGTCCGATCCAATCATGGTATAAACCAATCCTTTTGAATCATCATTCAAATTCTTCTCGGATTTTGTGTCTTTCAGATATCCATCATAAAGATTTCCATCATCTTCATCCTGTGATTCAGACTTACCTTTTGTAGACTCATCTTTCAAAACACTATCAACCACCTTACTTACCACCTCTGAATCATCACCATCATCAGCTTTGGTGTAAGTCACATCGATACTTTCAGGTAATTGGTCAGCTATGTTTAAACCCTTTGCCACCTTTTCCTCATCATAAAAAGTATAATTGTTTCTCAATGGTGGTGGTACCTGATGAAATTCTGAACCAATACCCTTTTTGCAATTATCAGTATCTTTGTCATCCGGTGTGATATTAAAAATGCATTCGAGAATGTACGAAGAGTTATGATAACTTTGAAGTTTTGTAACAATCTTTTCTTTTTCAGCCAAGACTTGTTTAAGATTAGCAATTTCATCAACACACTTGTTCAATTCAATTTGCTTTTCTTTAAACTTTCTTTCATACATTTCTTTGGTTGTTAAAGTTTCAGACAGTCTTTGATCAAAACTTTTGACTTGGCTCTTCAAAGTATCATAAGCTTCTTGTACTCTCTGACTCGACCATTTTAAAGAATCATATTGTTTTTGTAACTCAAGAAATTTAGATTCTTTCTCAACACAATCAACACATTTTGCGGCACATTTTTCTTTCAAAATCTTATTTTCTTCTTCAAGATCATGACATTTCTGTATTAACTTCTCAACTTTTAATTTTAAACTTTCTTCTGTTTCAATTCTTTCTTTACATTTCATTTTTAAAACATTTTCAAGTTTGTTCATTTCATTATCTTTTGTTTTTATCAGTTCATCTTTATCAATACAAGCTCTACATGTTTCCATGCATTTCTTGCATTGTTCAATTGATTTTAAGATTTTAGAATCAGAATTTACCTCAGTGATTGACACCTCGGGGTGCTCAGCTGCCTCTGTCTGTTTCATCTCTTGTATCTTCTCGTTATCAGCACCATCATCACTGACAATCTTCACCTTCTCATTCTTTTCTTCAATCTCTTTCAGCACCATTCCTTCATTCTTTTTCTGTTCTTGCTCAGCTTTTTGATCCTCTTCAACAGCAAGCTTTGCAACAGTCTTTACTTCTTCAATCATCTTTTTCAATTCTTCTTCTTTTCTCTTCTTCATTTCTACCACCTTCGGTAGACTTGCTTCAAAAACCTCCTTTAACTTGTTCATCAAATCTGGCAGATAACCTTTATCAGAAAGCCTTCTTGTGTTGAAAGTTCCCTCACTTGGAAACAAATTGGTTACAGCATCAAAATCCACTTTTGACGGATCAACTACTGGATTACCCTGTGGATCCATGTAACACTCCAACTCTTCATTCCATCTCTTGGCTCTTTGTGCTTCTTGAAATGATTCATTCAATTTTCTAATCTCCCATCTCGCAATGTCTCTTCGCCACCAGGCATCATGATCATCATTAGCCATGTTCTTATATTCGTGAATTACCTTGCAAATTGCCTCGTGTCACCTGAAAGTCAATGACCTGAAAGCAATCAAACAAACTGAATCAGTTAAAACAATATCAAGTAATTTGAAATACATTGATACTCGATTGTCGTGAAATGATCTTGACACTTGGACGAAATCAGATTGAACGTATGAGCGAAACCCAGACTTGACAAATAAGCGAGACTCTTTTGAACAAATGAGCGAACCAACAACTTGACCGAATAAGCGAACTTGATTGAACAGATAAGCGGATCCCCGGTTGAACCAAATAAGCGAATCTATCAAGGTATGGATAAGCGGACCTTTGATGACAAGTGAGCGGATCAGGTTATGTCAGGATAAGCGAACCTGGTAAATGTCTGTTCGAGCGGATCTACTCGTTCAAATAAGCGAACCTGAAGATTTGTTCGAGCGGATCTAGCTTGTACTGTGACACTAAAGGCGGGCCTCTGAAGCGGATCTAGGTATTTTGGAGCGAATCTAGTATCACAAAACGAACCTTACGAGCGAACCTATCTCTTGTCCGAAAAAGCAAACCTGGAACCGAAGGTTATTTTGTCCATTTTGTCCATTTTTAGTTCGAATTTTAGTCTGAAAGTTTCAAGGGTTTGTTATTATCCACTAATACACATTCTGTGAAAAATTTATCCAATTTTAACCGTGGAAACTTGTTCAAATCGAAAAAGAAGGTGTAGAAGACATAAAATGGATCCAATTTGAGCTAAACTCTTCCTCCTGTGCTCTGATACCACTTGTTGGATCGTTGTCGACCCTGAATGAGTCTATCAGAAGAGTTGTTTATCTAATCCAAAGGCGGAATCGATGAATCAGACGCTCAAACTAAATATAATGCTTTTCTTTATTGATCTAACAACGTTTACAACCTGAAAGCAAACTGGCAGCAATTCGTTACAAGTTTCAGAACCGTACCAAATGAACCAACATGTGCACTATTTAAAGGTGTAGTAGGTTCGCTTATGTGAATGTTCATATGAGTGAACCTAGTTGCTAGATGGTTCGCTTTTATGGACAATGTCCATATAAGCGGACCTACTTGCTATTTCATGAACTTTCGTCTCTCGAACCTCGTGCACTGGTTATTCTAACCTATCCTATTCTAATACATGATACAAGACGAAGTCAATAGACGTAGTGCACTAACACATATCAGGATCTCGATCAACATCTGCTTGAAAATCTTGTCAAAAAGAATGTGAGAGGAGGATTATCAATAACTCTTTTCTTCTTCAATCTTTGTCTTTCAAGCAGGTTCACGGTATTTCCTCAAATGCACTATCACTGTCAGACGGCAATTCGTATCCAACTCTTCTGACTCAGGTACATCTTGTTGTTGAGCTGCTCCAGGCTTCTTCAGCAACTAACAACATCTTAGTCTTCATCAACCCCTGTTCTTGATTGAAACCAAGTTCTGCACATGCTCACAAACGTATAAGCAAACATTTCTTATGCAACAGGGAGAGTACCATATGAACACTAGGTACATCCAAGTACTTGTACTCGGATTTCACAATTCAAACTCTTTCAACTTTTTATGATCAGTCAAATCTTCAAGAACGGTTATAATTTTTTTAATTTTAAGAAAACAATTAAACACTCTATTTTCGGATTTTTGGTTTTACATAAAAACAAGACACTATTTTTGTATTTTTGATTTTTTCTAATTTTTTTTATTTTTTTTATTTAAGAACTAAACACAAATAAAAACTCAAACTATAAACGACTACCATAATATACAATTACAATTGCAATGGGATCAAAATTCGTTCTCAGACAGACTAAGGAACACTTTTCAGTACGAGCCTAATCAAACTGGTCTATGCGATTACCAATATATTTGTCCACTTAAACTTTAACGCTCAACTTTCAATTTTTCAACTTCGTGATATGCTTAAGGTAATATTATACTATTATACTCGTGTGTCCCATTCCAAGGCATACCCCCGCGATCAAGGTAAGCACAACAATTCATCGTAACAGGTGAGTATAGTGATGTCATCCTTTTTGATTTACAACGTTAGACCATTGGTGACAGGTCAGTACTTGCGTACAGCAGAGCGACCAATGTTTTTGTCCAACGAGGGCGAGGCAAATACCTTTTTGGTACGAATTTGGCTTTTTGAGCATTGGGAATTTTCTCATTTTAAGATTTGATTCCTTAGGGTTTTTGTCCACTTTGGGATCTTTTAAGATATCCTGACTGTGTCTAGGTCTGCATATAATCTAGATGCAACAGAAGGACAACCAAGATATCTCCAGATGATTCAACAATATAAAGACCCGAAACCTCAGACGTTGGCTATCTATCAACGCAAGATTTAAGACCATAAAATCATACACCGTTGGTATGTTACCCACATGCTACATAGTTCGTTATGTTTATATCACATAGTATCTATCATTTTGAGCGTCAAGCCTATCAACATATCGTAGTAGATCCTAGTCTATTCAGCTATGGCATCTTACATGTGTTAGTCAAACCCTTTAACATGAACATTTATTTCACTTCTCATATCATGCAATTTATCTTTTTGGCTTTTTCATTTTTCAAATGTTTTTGTATTTTTCTCATTTTCTCCCCCTAAAACAATGCATATATATACAGCAAACTCTTTTTGTGTTTTTCTTTTTCTGAGTTTTCTCCCCCTAAACTCTATATCTATCTATATGTCCCTCTCCCCCCCCCTAAATTTGTGCATAAATCTTTTGCACAAATTTACCATTTACTAGAGAAAGGACGCTTTATGTACAAAGATAATGAACTTAAGAAAAAGAGAAAAATATTTTTGCTTAACCGTTCTGTCATCAGATTGAAGACTAATCAATTTCAAATCAAAGTACTGAATTTAAACGGTACCTTTTGCTGATCATTTCTTACTTCTCTTATCTCCTCCAAAGGAAACATATCATTTGTAAAAAAAAAAAATTTTGAACGTTTTGCAACAGTGAAATGTTACCCGTTTTGTTTCTAGAACAACCGCTATCAACATTCCAGAGATTGTCAACAGCTCCTCCTTAGTTGTTCCTGAAAAGTAAGGAGATTAGTAAGACATGGGTACCCAGGCCATCGTGGTCCTGGGTTTACCTGAAGCATCAAAGTAAGACACTTCTTTCAAACACAAGTCCCCTTTTGTTTCAAGGATTGGAGACGTTGCTGCTTTGGATTTGGGTTTCCAAATCTGTTTTGGTTTAACAAACGTGTTTGTTGCCTTCGGTTGAGCAACTTTAGTTAATTCAGGCTTGTTAGTTTTAGAAAAACGTTTTTGTTCTTGAACAGCCTTGCGTTTGTTTTTAGCAGCGTTCCAATCCCCATCAGAAGGTTTAACCTTGGGATTCACATTCTTCATTGCCTTAGGTGATGATACCTTCATTGTCTTGGAATGATTGTTATCCTTTGATGTAACCCTCTGATTTTGCATATAGTAGGGTACATAGGGACGCCTTGTGCAGTTTCTGGCAATATGACCCGCAATGCCACAGTTGTAGCAAGTTTGTCTTTTCATCGGAAAGACATTTTGAGCAGCTTGATTTGCTCTAGCAGGTCCTAAAGGACAAATTGGTCCTTTTTGCGTTGGATGCGTCTGCACTTTACTTTTAGACGAAGACGAATTTGGGTGCTTGTATCTTCTGTTTGCAGAAGTCTTGTTGCTCTGAGCACCATTCTTCATCTTTTCTCCCTGATTGGAGCTTTCATTCACCTTGGCACGAGTCTTATGAGGATTATTATTGCCTTGTCCTTGATGAGCAGACTTCGTATATCCTCGATTTTGATCTGCTCGTTTTGGCTCCTTTTGCGTGTTGTGAACCGGCTCACAAACACCAGCACAAGAGTGAGTGTTGGCTTTTTGTTGCACTTTTGGACGATGAACACAATTTCTAGCAATGTGTCCAGGAATTCCACAGTTGAAACATGTCTGTCGTTTCAATGTATGGAGATTCTGAGAGGTAGCAGCAATCTTGATAGGTTTTGATGAATGAGCTTGTTTAGATTGCTTTGCTTGTGTTCCATGTGCCTTTTCTGAGTTCTTCTGTACCTGTTGATCAGAACTGGCACAAACATGAGATGTAGACGGATGATGAGATTCATCCTTCTCGTTATTATCATGATCATTTTGAAAAACCGGTGTTTCAATTTTAACTTTATTTTCAGAAACATTTGATGGTGACTATTCATTCATTTCAACTCCTTTTTCTTCTTTAATCGATACTGATTCATGTTTATTTTCAGAACCCACTGACATTTCATCAACACATGTCTCTTCAACATATGTATCATGTGAATCCGATTTAGGTTTGCTTTCATTACAGTTTCCAATGGGGTCCCACTAGATTCAACATTAGGGACGCCCACTGAGACAAATTCAGAAGAAGAATCAGGATACTCTTGATTTTCTTGAGAAGGAGTTTCAGTGGTTTCACTGAATGTGTCCTGAAGGACCTCACCTGTAACACTGTCATCAACTGAAACATTAGAAACATTACAATCACACGCAGTAACTGAAAAACAATCATCACTACACTTATTGTTCAAGGATTCAACGCAAACATCATCAGTCTTGCCCAAAACACCAGGCTCACTCGACGATACATAAGCACAAAACGACTCAAACAAAGTTTTTCCAAAAGCAACATCAGAATCAGTTTGATCAAAATAATTTTCAGAAATACCAGAATTAAAAACTTATTCACTCCCAAGAACATCTCCACACTTTACTTCAGGTACTTCATCTACACATGAAGACGAAGCATTAGGATCAATTGAGCCTTTAGAAACAAAATTAATTGAAGTGGATCCCTGTTTCTCAATAGGTCTGCCATTAGCTGATGACTTATTGTTTTTAGGACCTTAAGTCATTTTACTTTCATTCATCAGTTCCTCTTCAGTCATAGGTAGATATGTGTAATTATCATTGTAAGGAGGAGGAGCCTGATTGTAACCCAATCCACACCCTTTCTTTTTCTTGTATACAAGTTGTTGATCACACAAATTTTTAACTAGTTTGCTGGAAGACTCATATTTTTTAATATTGAGTTCATTAATTTGATATTTATCTCTGATATCTTCCAGTTCTTTAATTAAAATTTATACTTTCTCCTGAGCTTCTAAGAAATGGGCTGTTTTTACACTTACATCATCCTTAAGTTTGATGATGTCTTTTCGCTGAGCTTCAATTTTATCTTTATAAAGCTTTCCATTCTTTGATAAAGTAAAATTTTTATTTTTTTATGTCTTGATAAACTTGTATTAGCTCAACGTTGTGTATTCTATATGCCTCAACCCTTTCTCGACACTCAGGGTGCAAAAGACAGAAAGTATATCTTCAACAGTCATTTCTTGAGCCACGGGTTTGTGAAATATGAATGCCATAATTTCAGCGGGTGGTTGATACTTTTGTTCTTCTCCTCAAAACACAAACCAAACAAGAACCCGTGTACTTGCTAACTCAAACACCTTACAGTTGAATGAACCTGTTTTCTGACCTGTACCTCGAAAATCTGTCAAAACTTATCACACCAAACAAACCCCCTTTTTTATTATTTTTTAATTAGAAAATAATTTTTGTTTTATTAGTAAGTAAATACTTATTATTATTATTATTATTATTATTATTATTATTATTATTATTATTAAGAAAGCAATGATTATATAATAATTACTTATGATTAATATTATAATAATTATAAACAATAAAAACCTAAAGGACAGTTATGTACGTTGTCTTCTTCGTTACACTAACAGTAACCAAAACCCTATTTCCTTTTCAGCCGCTACCAATCGTTTTAACGATGACGATGACATAAAAGGATAATGAAGAAGATCGTGGAGGTGATGACAGAAACGGATGATGAAGGAGAAGATGAACGATTGATAATGCTGAACGAGATGATGATGGTGTACGGTGTCGGAGGTGAGTGATGGGAGAAGTTAACGTGGTGTATGATGTACGATTGGAGGTGATGATCGGAGAAGTTTGTCGGAGACGGAGAAGAAGATAGTTGCAGGTGATCAGGTGTACGGTAATGGATTGATGGTTGCGACTCGAAAACGCCGGACTCGGAACCGCGGTAGCGACTGTGGAGGTTAAGACTAAATTATGAATGACTCGAGATCTCAGTCGAGACAGTGGTTGTGACTCAAGACCGACACTCGAAATGATGGTTGAAGGCTACGACTCGAGACAGCTGGGGAAGAAGAGGACTCGAGACCAGTGAGGTGATGATGACTCGAGACCATGAAAGCAGATGATGTGAGTCGAGACCGTGGATGTTGATACTCGAGATCAGTTGAGTCGAGACCTCAAAAATTGATGACTCGAGACCTTGAAAGCAGTGAGTCGAGACCTCTGTTTCCTTAAAAGATGGACTCGAAATCTGAAAGCTTGAAGATGACAACATGTGACTCAAAACCTCCAAATGCGATTTAAACTTTTGTCACAGTATTCAATGTTATCTTTTCTTTATTTTAACTTCTTATGAAAACAAATTTCCGAAAATCTTGTATTGATGAGATCCCTTTTTAAAAATAAAGACGTGATAAGATCTCTTTCCAAGTTTTGAAAAGATTTTGATCAATCTTTAACTGTTTCCAAAAAGATCAAGAAAGCAAATATCTATTATTTTCCTTGAATCTTGAAGAACACAAAACTTGAACCCGAAGAATACGAAGACTGTTCTTATTGATTTTTCAAAAAAAATTCAAAATCTTGAATCTTTGATATCACACTGAGCCTAGAAACAGGTTCTAATGGCTCTGATACCAATTGTAAGTCCCGAAAACTGGATCTTTCAATGATATCAAACAATCACCAAGTTTGTGCGGAATCCAAACTTGGTGAGTTTCAAGAAAAGCGGAAAATATGAAGAACAAGAACAATACCGAATCACCTTTAAACAATTGCACACGATTCTATTACCTGAATAAGCAAAACCGTCTAGTACAAGTGCTCACAACCAAATCAATCGCCTCTCTCTCTCTAGCTCTATAATTTCTGTAACATGGAGGTTCAAACCTAAAAACAAGTTAAAAACTTGTTTATATACTAACTCAAGCTTGGCCCAAGTGACCTATAAAGGTCCAAAACCTAATATAACTAACCCGGTAAAGCCCAGTTCGTAACCATAACCCGTTGTGTTAATTTGATGCATCAGTCTCACACTTTAGGGCCTAACATTTAGATTAGCTCCCAACCCAGTTGTTCAGCAAAAACTATCTCTGCATCGCATCTGAGATTCTGAAGATCACCTTTCCACAATGGTTTGTCAAAAACTAAAGCAGAAATAAAATCTTTTTGGATTTTAGAAAGTTTATGTTAAAACACACTGAAAATCTTTTTGGGTTTAAAACGAAAAGAAATAACATGAAACTATTTACAAACATCTTTTTGTGAGTCATGTTTAGAGGATCATATCAGCTACCGACGAGTCATTGGCACCATTGAGCTTATAACACACTAAGTTTTAAACTGTTCACCTAGATTGTCGATATACTGATCCCTTTAAATTCTCACACAAAGTTCAACTATTTCAGGATACGAATTAGTGTTTTAAGAACTTAGCTTATTCGCGTGTCCTATCTCAGAATATACTCTCGTATCCAGATTCCCTATATTCAGTCTTACAGGTGAACATACAATAATGATATTTGTTTCAGGGTAGTGCGAGACCATGAGAGCTCAGGTTAGAACTTCTGTTCAGACAAAGAGATGATGGCTCGACTTTGAGGGTGTGTCTTACTTGGGGATCTTCTTTACAACAACACTTGATTCACATCTTTTGATATTTATCAATTTTTATGCTGAGGGGAGGCTTTAAGCATTAAAGCGCGTAAAGTATTATACGAGGACTAGGCTATTGCTTCCGTAAAATCATATGTCCTGGTATAATACCCAGATATCACTAAGTATATAGACCTAGTATTTCAGAAACAGGTAATCTTTCAAACAAGATTTCAGGGGTTACCTATATATCCGAGTGATGTTCCCCTCGAAATAAGTAAGATATAGATTAAGGTTTATACGAAAAAGTCTACTAAATGTGCAAAAACCTATCGACGCCTCATCAATGAGACAGTTTAACGCTTTTTAATCATTACAATTCTTTAGCGTACCGTGACAGTCTAGCTGATGTACTATCATTTCCTCTTTTTTACACAAACTCTTTTTGGGATTTCTATTGTTTTTTACATTTTGAAAATTTCTAATGTTTTTGTATTTTTGCATTTTTTTAATGTTTTTGTATTTTCTGTGTAACACTATCTCCCCCTAAATACCAAAACAACGAAAAATGCGACAAACCATGGCAGACAAAAATTTCATACCATTTGCTTCTCGACGTCCTCTTCTTTGGATGGCTCATCAATGCCAACAATTGCTCCCCCTGACGACAAAAATTTCGTACCGTTTAGTTTTAATATGTATTGAAAACGTGACTTATCAAACGGTTTAGTATGTAAATAAGCCTTTTGTTCGTCGGTGTGGATCTTTTTAATTCGAATTAACTTCTTCTCGTAGCATTCACGAATGAAGTGATGTCGAATTTTGATATGTTTTGTTTTGGCGTGATGTACCAGGTTTTTAGTTATGTTTATTGATGCCTCGTTGTCAACAAAAATAGGAGTAGTAAGAAATTGCAAACCGTAATCCCTCATTTGTTGTGGGATCCACAGAATCTGAGAGCACCAGCTGCTTGCTGACACATACTCTGCTTCACACATTGAGAGTGCAACAGTGGTCTGCTTCTTACATTGCCAAGTCACTATGCGTGGTCTGAAAAACTGGCATCCTGCTGTTGTTGACTTTGGATACCACAACCCCAAGCTTGGGGTTCCTCTCAGGTAATGTAGAATCCGCATGACGATAACCATGTGTGAAGCTCTAGGATTCAACTGATAACGTTCCGCGAGGCAGGTCGGGTACATTATGTCGGGCTGGGATGCAGTGAGGTACATCAGCGAACCAATCATCGAACGGTAAAGCGTTTCATTGACCTTATCTCCAGTGAGATCATGGTTGATACCGTGATTAGTTGCTAACGGGGTGGACATAGGTGCCGTCTTTGACATCCCAAATTTCTCCAGAACGTCATGGACGTACTTTGTTTGATGTATGAAGATCCCCTCCGGCAGTTGATCAACTTGTTGCCCAAGGAAAAACTTCATCTCACCCATCGATGACATCTCGAACTTCTGCTTCATTACGCTTTTGAATTCTTTGCAGAGTTCCTCGTTCGTGGGTCCGAAGATAATATCATCAACATATATTTGAACAATTAGTAGATGTCCAGCGAACTCCTTTGTGAAAAGAGTAGCATACACCTTTCCTCGAATAAAGCCGTTGGAAAGCAAATATTGAGAGAGCGTCTCATACCAGGCTCTCGGGGCCTGGTGCAATCCATAAAGCGCTTTGTCCAAGAGGTAGACTTTGTCTTTGAAAATCGGATTGGTGAAGCCCGGTGGCTGACCGACATAGACCTCCTCTTTCAATTTGCCGTACAGGAACGCAGACTTGACATCAAGCTGATAGACTTTCAACCCTTTCCATGAAGCGAATGCGAAAAAGATTCTGATGGCTTCGAGTCTGGAAACTGGAGCATAAACTTCCGTGAAGTCTATTCCCTCCTGTCGACTAAAGCCCTGAACAACTAGGCGAGCTTTGTTTCTCACGATCACTCCTCGACCATCTCGCTTACACTTGAATACCCACTTGGTGTTAATCTTTCAATGCCCATCTGGAAGATCGACTAGCTTCCAAACTCCTAGCTTTTCAAACTGACTGAGATCCTCTTGCATTGCATTAACCCATGACTCCTCTGGTAGTGCCTGTTTGTATGTTCATGGTTCAACCTGCGAGGTAAAGCAACTGAGTGGGAAATCATTTTGTAATGGTGCAATTTTAGTGTAAAAACAAGCAAAGCCTTGGTCAATTTGACTTCTCATTCGAACTCCTGACTGCAGTTCTCCAATTATCAGCTCTTCGGGATGATATGATATAGTCCTTGGCATAACTTCACCAGGAACGTTCACCTCGCTTTCCAAATTCGTGACATTCTGATCTGCAATCTGTTCATCGACTTGAACTGCCTGATTTGAAGACTGGATCTGCTCCCCCTCAGGTTCTGAATCACCTCGATCAAAGGTCGGGCTATCTGAATCAGACTCCGAGTCATCAAAAACTGCTGTCTGATTTTCTGGAGCAGGTTCCTGTTCTGAAGTTGTCTGAGTTTGCTGCAAATCTGTATCACTGTGACCACTGTGACTGGGACCAGCTTCATGATTATTGGAATCTTGTTGACGATTGGAAGACTTGACTGGCATTCTGTTCATCTGAGAAGCTTCGTATTCCCGGAATAGATTTATCTGATCAATAAACTCCGGCTCTTCAGGTAAATCGAATGACTCCCATAAAGTCTCGTAGTCGAATCGCCATGAGTCACCAGGTTTCTGTGGAGGCATAGTGTAACCTTGACATTCCACGTGCTGAGCTTCAATGATCCTCCCAAGACTCGGAATGAACACCCGTCTAAGTGGACTAGAATAACCCACAAAGATTCCTTCCAGACTCTTAGCACCAAACTTTCCATCAGGATCCAGAACTGTGCAGGGTGACCCAAACAGCTCCAGATATTCCAAGTTAGGCTTTCGGTTGTTGATCAGCTTGAAACACGTCTTGTTATGCTTCTGCATAGTTAGAACCCGATTGAGAGTATAGCAAGCAGTAGATATGGCTTCTCCCCAAAAGTTTATAGGAATCACTGAATCAGCCAACATCATTCGTGTTGTCTCTATCAGCATCCGGTTTTTCCTTTCTGCTACTCCATTCTGTTGCGGAGTGTACGACGCACTGAATTCTTGCAGTATACCCCTTCTGTCACAGAATTCTTCCATGTGATTGTTTTTAAGCTCGGTACCATTATCGCTTCGTAATCGACATATGCGAGTTTGGTACAAGTTCTCTATCTTCTTGAACAGTTTCAGCAACTCTCGTATGTTTGATCTTTTGACTTCTAGAACATTACCCACGAAAATCTCGAGTAGTCGTCTGTAACCACTAAGCAGTAAAGATCACCAGTAATGCTCTTCACGTTCAAAGGACCAAAGAGATCCATGTGAAGTCTTTCAAGTGGCCTCGAGATTGAGTTCTCCATTTTCCTGGGGTGAGATTTCTTGTGCTGCTTTCCCTTTTGACAGCTTATGCATTCTCCCTCCAAGTGAAAACTCTTCAGCTTCACACCATTGACTAGATCGTTATGAATCAGGTGATTCATCTTTCTCAGGTGGATGTGGCCCATCTTCCGATGCCACAATACTGACTCTTTCTCAGTAGCTTTTGACACAAAACACTGAGGATGACCCGAAGTTGTTGTAGCTATGCTCATATATAGAACGTACAAGTCATTTTCCCTCGGCGCTCGCATGATGATCCATTCTTTGGGGATAACAAACCCCGGCTTCAGAATCAGACATTCTTTGTCGGTAAAATGCGTTGTGTACATTCTGTCACAGATTTGAGAGATGCTCAGTTAATTATTCTCCAATTCTGGTATGTAGTTGACTCGTTCGAATGAAACGACACCATTGGATATTGTGCCCTCCCCGATAATTCTACCACTTTGGTTTCTGGCGAAACCAACATAACCACCATTAAACCCTCTAACATCATATAGTAGGGTCTTCCGCCCGTCATGTGCCTGGACGCTCCGCTATCCATAATCCACTTTGAGATAGATCCCGGGAGCTCCTGCACATTTCAAATGCAATTCAGTTAGATGATGAAGCAACCGAAGCCTCATTTGACTCGGGTAGCTTAACGTTAATGTGAGTTTTGATGGTGTAAAGTGGTGGGAAATTTTTGTCATTCCTTTCCAAATTCTTCTCGGTTCAACCTTAACCTCTTTGTATAAGAAAAATTCATCCTTTTTAGGTTGACCAGATGGTTGGATCTTTTTCGGAACATACTTCTTGACCGGTGTGGTCGAAGAAATTTGTTTTTTAAGCTTCTGATACAAATCTAAAGGTACAGTTTTAGAAACTGGTTTGGTTGATGACTTCTTCTTTTCAGGAACCTTTGGTTTTGTTTTAGTTGATCCCTTGACTTGTGACTTGGGCATCCATGTTTGTTGTTTTTGGGGAAAATGTTTTGGAAGATTCAGTTTTCTTGACTGGTTGTTTGATCGATTTAACATTGATTTTAACATCTTCAGTTTTAAGAATCTTCTTCTCAACAAACATAGGCGCCTTGCCTTTTGCATCGTTTGACTTCTTGAAGTTTTCGATAACCATAGATTTAGGTCGTTGATTTGTGCATTTTCGTGCAATATGACCAATCTGATTGCATTTGAAGCACGTTCGGGTGTCGACGACCCGACTCTGACCATCACATGGTGTTTGTTAGATTTTCTTTGCGAAAAACTCTTCATTGTTTTTTGAAAAGATTTCAGATTCTTGTTCGGTCATTGAACTCGAACTCTTCACAAATGTTGTCTTTTTCACAAACTTTGATTTCTGAAAGTTCTTTCTCTGATAATTTTTACCACCCTGATGCCCACCAAACCCTCTGTTTTGGTTGTTATTGTGAAACGCGGTGGCACATTAGGTTTGTTATAGTAAGATTTATCGTGTTGGAAGTTCAAAAACCTTTTTGTACTTAACAAACTATTGACCTCAGAAACATCAATCTCAACTAGCTTGAAAACCTTTTTCAACATATCCACATTGACATTTTTCAATCAGAAACTCTTTATCCGAGTACAACATATCTGAACCATTCATCTTGTATATGACAAGTGTCGGCTCGTCCTCTAAGTTGTTCTGGGACTTAGGTTTCGGGATGTAATTGTTCAAGAAACAATCATCATCTTCATTTGTGGAATCATTGTCAGATTCTAATACTTTTTCAAAAACATCCTTCACAACCTCAGATTCGATGCTATCTTCATCGGATTGTGAGTTAAATGTGACATCAATGTTATCTGGTAACTTTTCAGCATCACTTTTCTCACTTGAATCTGATTCATTAACTAACCCTGATTGTTTTTTCGTGAAGTTATTTATCATTGGTGGTGGAACCTTGTGATACCTAACCCCGGTTCCATCAGAGTATACATCTTCACCTTCTTTGTTCTTTCCAATTGGTTTGGGAACTATGTGTTGTAGAACAAAGCTGGCAGTGTGTTGTAGAACAAAGCTGGCAGAAGTGTAACTATTTAGCTTCAAGTTGATTCTCTCATTCTCAATTTTAGCTTCTTGATACTGAAGCTTGAGATTCGAAATCTCATCCAGTTGAGCATTTATTAATTTTTCATTCGCTTGAAGAACACCTGATAATTCCGAGTTTTCTTTTCGAGTTTTAATTTTTCGTTCGTCTAAGTCTTTAATTGTTCTTTTTAATTTGTCAAAATCCTCAGAAATTTTTCTGTTCTGAAGCATTAACCTTTTGTTCTTTTCGAAAATGCTCAACTTCATTTTCATCAGTTTTAATTTTTTCAGTTAACTCATTTATTCTGTCAGTTGAACTTTTTACCAGTTTGTCTCTACCAATCACTTCTCTGTTTAGAGTGTTAATTTTATTTGTCAGCTCCTGAATTTTCGATCGAGAGAGATACTCGTGTGTATTACAGACTTAGCACTCTTTCATGCAATTTCTGCAATCACTTTCAGATTTAGCATTTTCAGCCTTACTGGTTCACTATCTGAACCACTAGAACTGACCTTTTCCGACGACTCAGACTCAGAAGCGGATGTGGAATCTACCGCTAATGCCTTTGCCATCATGACTTGGTCTGCCATCTTTGTTAAGTTCTCGGCTGTTATCTCTGCCTTAACATCGATAATCCCTTCATCTACCTTCTTAGACTCCTTTGACCTCAGAAATTCCTCATATCTTTCCTGTCTCAGGTTCTCCTTCTCAGCTATTTTCTCTGCATCTATTTTTATCTGCTCTTCTTCTGACAGAATCGACTTTACAAGAGCTTAGAAATCAATTGATTTCGTATCAATGCATATATTTCCTTTTTGATCCAAGTAGCATTCTCTGTCTGGATCCCACCTTTTTGCTTTCTTAGCTTCTTTGTAGGCAGCATAGATTTTTTTCATTTTTAGTTGTGCCAGACTTCTTTCTCTGTTGTACGTTGATTCTGTTTCAACTTGTGCCATAAACACGTAACCAACAGCATCTTCTTCTAGAAGAAAATCGTTCCAGTTGAACCCTTCATCATCCTGAATTACCACAAGAGCCCTTGATTTTTCTTTTGGATTGTCTTCGAATTGCTTCATTTTTTGCCGGTTCTTCATGGTTTATGTGATAAACTACTTTCCTGTAGTAGTCGTCATGAAATGGGTTCGCAGTTTCATCAGCTGCTGAATTTCGGCACACCCTCTTGAAATGACCTTTTTGTTTGCATTTGAAACAAATCACTTTTGACTTTTCAAATCCCAACTTTGTTGATGGCCCCCCAACCGACTGTCGCCCTGTGATCTCCATGAATCGCCGTGCCCGATGAATAACGCTTTCCATACACCAACGGATATCTATGAGCTCCATCTCCTCCGGGTCAATCTGATCATAATTTTCTTTAGTAAAATTCGCTTTTCCAATCTTCCCTGCTACGAGACTCTCATAAGATTCCAAAATCGATGCAAGAAACACCATCTGTTGTTTAGCAGTTTCGTCGTTGAAGTTCTAGGGGTTGTTGAGGTTGACGACAATGTTGCATTGAAAGACGTTAGCATTTGGAGCTTTTTAAGGTTGTTTTGTGTTTGATGCAGAAGATGTAGATGTACTCGATCCGGCACCATGATACCCGTACCCACTCGATGAAGACCCACTGCTTGAATTCTCTTTTGCAACAGTGTTTGAACTTTCAGCACTGAAAGCCGTCTTTGGTGACGAAGCTTTTTGAATCATGCTACCTTTGTAGTAAACATCAGCTGACCGGATGATCATCCGTCCGGATGAGCCTTTCCATCAGATCGGATGGACTCCATCCGTCCGGATAGACTTTACAAAACACGTTTAACTCCATTTCATCCCAGATATAATATAAAACACAAATAAACTATACAATGACACTAACATGACAAAATAGACTACATACAGACGAAAGCTACAGACATAGTGCATCTACATTATTGCTGCAAAAATCGATCCAAAAATGTCTCCCATGTAGAAACTGGAATGAATGCTTGTTGATAACTACTTACTTATTACACTCAGCATGATCCCTCCACAAACGCCATTGAGGATATTTTCTTTGTTCATTTGTTCTTCAACATGTGGCATGCATTCCTGCATGTGCTGATGATTGAAGGGACCTGCAAAATCAACATATACAATCTTTGATTTGTGCAAGTTGTGGGTATGACGTCGGAAAAACCAAACCTTTTGTGTCGCTCATTGTCACGGCCCCCGACCCCACCCTGGGAGCGGGAGCCGCAAGCTAGTCAGATGGTATCGGTGTATATTAATTTGGCAGCGGAAAGTTTCATCAGGACCGTAGTTAGGAAATATTTTTATCAAATTTAAACACCGAAATGTTTAAAATAGATAAATGGGACAAGACCCGATTTCTTCATTTATTGGGATAAATTCTAATTATTGAAAATAATTCTTCTTTTTATTTATGTAACTTTTATAGCCACTTTTCTAAGCATTCAGTGCTCTCCAGTTGGCTTTTATAGGCTTCACACTAAGTTACCTGTAGCACGTGTTTAAAACAATTTATAAGCAAGAAATACTGGTGAGTGAATCCCAATTTAATCAAAACAGGTTTCATCATTTAGCAGCATTGAGGGCGATCTCGCAATTACATTTGTTTATATTTCTACTTTAATTACCACCCAGGGTATTGTCAATCAATGACTGGTGGTAATGTTACTACTCACAAAGTAGTAACAAATTTTGTATACAAAACCCCAACATACTGACGATAATTGTAGTATACAAATACTCAATCACTGTAGAGTATAATTTAAACATTTGAGGTTTTGCAAAAACAGTTTGTGAAATGAGGAATTACTCACATTGCTACTTTAGGTATTCCTACAAGCTTCCTGGAAATATTATAGTTTCCTGAAAATCTTATAACTTCCTGATAATAATATAGTTTTCTGGTTAAACAATGCACACGTGTTAGTAAAATAATCCAAACTGAATTAACAGTACAATTCGAGACAGAACTCCAATGACTGAGTTAGGCAAGGCCTTGACATGCATTACGGAGTCCTAAATCAATCGGGTGTACACACGAGAAAAAATTCCAATTACTGAGTCGGGCAGAGCTGACATGCATTACAGAATCTTAGATCAATCGTGTAGGGTAATAGCAGGGTTATAATACTTACAACGAGGCAGAGCTTCGCTTCTTAGGGGATATTTGGCTATAGTTTTAGCCCTTTAGAAGTTTGAGAGAAAAATAGAAAGTTTAACGAATTGAAATGCAGGTCTCGGTCCCTTTTATAGCTGAAATAAAGGGCTCTCGCGCCCTGCGACGGATGAAGGCTCAGCCTACGCGCCCCGCGAGGGCCATGAATGCGGTTTAGGGTTTTGTTGAGTCATGGCAGGTCTCGACGCGTTGTCGGGAGGTCCGTTGGACAACCCTTAATCATGTTAAAAGACGAATTAATCCTTCATTTAATCGCGTAATTATCTTGAATTAGATGACTACGGTTGCTTATGTTTCAGGTGCAATCGGGAGCTAAAAAAGGACAAAACGCAGCTTGGGAAGGATTAGAGATGAACGGGTCGTGCGTGGGAGAAATGAAGAAACAAAACACATAAGTCAGGGCTCCACCGTAAATTACGGTAGCCACCGTAATTTACGGTGGCCCTGAAGCATGCCAGATTCCACCGTAACTCAGGAGACTTGCACCGTAATTGTTTGATGTCCACCGTAATTTACGGTGGCCACCGTAAGTTACGGTGGAGGCTGCGAGGAAATCCGTAACTGCCTCATTTAATCAGTTTTTGGGTGTCTTTTCACATTATCTTATCATTGGACGTTTCTCTGGCATCTTAGGGGCAATTTTGGCTGATTGTACTAGGTTCCAAACAATTTCTAACATTCGGTTTATGTTTTTGACTGGTATGAACAGTAAACTTGTTGTTATGATGATTCACCAAGCTATGTGTGGCTAAACTTACGGTGATCATCCTAAATTGAAGGTTTGTCTATGACTTTTGTGTTTGGATTCGTATTTCTAGAATAATAGACTTGCAATGTTTGTTTGTATATTATGGTGTGCGAATGTTTGTTTGTAAATTGTTGATTGATGTTATGATCATATTCTAAACCGTACGTTCTTGGTGTCGCTGACAATCGAGATATCACGGGAGGGATTAGGGTTGGATATTAGTCAATTGGTTATCGGGTAACAACTTCGCGTTTTCATAATCCGAGTACTTAGTTCCCTTTTATCACGAAGAAACAATCATACATGAATCATGTCTATGTGATTCTTTCTAGTGAATTGAAACACAATTTTCAAAAGCAAACCGGAAGTTTAGGATGATCGCTTCCTCCTAATCTGCTTTGCAACCAACCTTTGATTTGAAGTTATTTAGTTAATTTTAGTTTTAAAACCAAACAATCCAAATTATTGATCTTTACTTTCTGCAAATTAGGTTAATTTAGTTAAAGTGCAAAGCTATAACATCAACACATTTTCCACATACTCCCTGAGTTCGATACCCATTTACCACTAGCTATAGTTGTTATTTGGATTAAATTTGTGTGTACCACGACAAGCACGTCAAATTTTGGCACCGTTGCCGGGGAGTTGTGCGCAACGTGTGTTAATTTAGTAGTTTTGTTTGTTATTTTCGGGTTTACGCTGGTTGTGTTTAGTGTGCAGGTGCTTTCAGGTGTATGCATACTAGAGGCTCTCACAAGTCGTCACCACTATCGTTCGATCCAGAAATTGAAAGGACATTGAGGCAAAACAGAGTTCTATTACGAGAAAACAGAATTGTTGGTTCACCTACTTCACCCATTACACCAAGAAACGTCATGCAAGAATCTCAAGTACCACCCACAACGGGTCAAACGACCTCAATTTTCACACCTACTGTCACACAACCATCACCAAACACCACCATACCTAATACCACTACCGATGTCACACCAACCAATGCTACGCAACCAATTACTACCCAAGTTGAACCCACTATTACCTTTAGCCCTTCTACCACAATCCCACCACTTTCCCATTTCTTTCCCCCAACTACAGGTCAGTCATCCTCTGATTTCACAATCGCACCAAATTCAACTATTGTGCATACTATGCCATCTTTTAGACCGCAAAACCAATCTGGGTTTCAATATTCAACTCTTCCCTTTGGGCAATCTTCAGGAATTCAAGGGGATGGTTATGATGATGGGTATGAAGAGGAATTTAGGGGATACGAAGAAGAAGGCTTTTACTATGGGGTTGATGGAGGATATTTGGGGTTACAAGGCGAAGCGGATCAACAAAGTCAACCCATTCAACAATTTCAAAATATGGGTAGATTACAGGTTGGAGTGCAACACATTATACCACAAGGGCCACAATTCCAACGCCCTACACCGCTACAACAAGTGCGGCCTCAAAACATGCAACCTCAATTTCAAGGGCCGATTCCCCAACAGCAACCAATGCATCAATATCAACCACTGTTTGCTCCTTAAGGACCTATGCAAGGGCAAATGGGTCAACCAAGAGCACCATTAGGTGCCCCTCAAAGACATCAACGGGAAGTAGTACGAGGAATTGAAGCTCACTTCCGGCCCATTATCACTAACAATCCTTTGCCGGTAATGATTCCTCATCGTGTGGATGGAAGAACTTTTGAAGTTAGAACAACCGCTCTCCAAAGTTTACCAAAGTTCAAAGGGTTAGCAACGGAAGAACCCTACTTTCATTTGGAGACATACGACTCCATTTGCAACACTATTGGAGGTCAAGGGTTTTCTGTGGATGATGTTAAGTTGGTCCTTTTCCAGTTTTGCCTAGAAGATAAAGCAAAGAGATGGTTTCACACATTGCCCTCCGCGTCTATTTTTACATGGGCCGACATGCAGCAAATATTCTTAGATGAATATTATACTTCTCAAAAGACCAATGATGCTAGAAGAGGCTTAAGAAGTTTCCAACAACAATCGGGGGAGATGTTTGATGAAGCCTTCGAAAGGTTTAATATGATGTTATGGAATTGCCCTCATCATGGGATCTAACTTTGGGAATTATTGAATGCATTTCATGAAGGGTTGAGTTCAGAGGATGCACGGGATCTAATGTCAATCACTAATGGTACATTCGGTACCAATTATGAACATGTTGATTGGGCATTTTTAGAACAAATGGCGGTGAATTCAAAGAGAAAGCTCAATCTTCACGAAGGGCAAGGCATGTGACGCAAAGGCCACAAGTGCACGGAGTAGAGAGTGGCAATGTTCAAACCACGAACCAAGTGTACAACGTGTGCACCAACTGCAATGAAATAGGCCATACGGCGAAAGTTTGCGTAGTGGGAGTGGTTGATGAGCAAGTAGAAGAGGTTAATGCAACTCAAGGAGGGGGTGGTTGAAATTTCAACATGAACTCCAACACATACCACCCCGGGTTACGAAACCATCCGAATTTTCTCTATGGGAACGCGGCGAACCAAGCTAACCCAAATTTTCAAGGAGCTCAAGGTAACTTTGCACCTCGCCAACAATACAATCAAGGCAACTATAAAGGTGGAAACAATTATGGTTATCAAGGGCAATTCCAACAAACGGGTCAAGGTGGTTCGGGTCAAAGTTCATCAAGCGGGAATGAAGTCATGGATATGCTTCGGGCTATGCAACAAGATATGCAAAAGCGGAACCAACTAGATGAAGTCCGGATGCAAAAGGATGAGGTTCGTGACAAGAGCATTCAATCACTAACAACCCAAATGGGTCAATTGGCAACTGATGTGGCGGAATTGAAGAAAAGCAAGGGTCAACTTCCTAGTGATACTAAGGTAAATCCTTCACATGGTTCGTCACGAGGTAATGTTAATATTATTCGTGTTAGTGTTTTGAGAAGTGGCAAAGAATTTAAGGCCAATTTGTCACCGGGTGTGGTTGAGGGGGTAGTTGAGGATATCACGGGTAATGAAAGTGATGATGAAGTTTCACCGGTTAAACCTAAAGAATCAAATGTTAACAAACCGGGGTTGGGTGAAAATGAGAAAAATGAAAAAGTTGAGGGTGAACCGAGTCAAGTCCCATTTCCATCGGCCTTGCTTGACCCAGGTAGAAAAAATTTTATTGCATCCAGAGGTCCCCAAAAAGAAGAATTATGGGACATGTTTAAACAAGTGAAAATAAATCTTCCATTACTTGATGCAATAAAGCAAGTACCCGCTTATGCTAAATTCCTTAAGGAATTATGTACACAAAAACGACAACAAAAGAAAAAAATGCCTAAGCGGGTAGACTTAACCGGGCAAGTGAGTGCGGTTTTGAATAGGGAGCTTCCCCCTAAGCTCAAAGATCCGGATACGCCATTGATAAATATACAAGTTGGTAATTTTCAAATGGCAAAGGCGTTACTTGATCTTGGAGCCGGGGTAAGCATTTTACCGGGGGGTTTATATGACCAATACGATTTTGGTCCGTTAGCAAGAGTGGAGACAACGGTTGTTTTAGCCGATTTGTCCCATAAGCTACCCCGAGGGATGGTTCAAAATGTGATTGTAAAAATTGATGAGTTTTATTACCCGGTTGACTTTCTAGTCTTGGACTACTCGTCCGCGGACCCAAAACAACAACAAAACGTAATTTTGGGTCGGCCATTTTTAAGCACCGCGCATGCCGTGATCGATTGTAGATTTGGTACAGTCGATATGACTTTTGGAAATCGAAAAACGCGCTTGAATGTTTTTACTAACAATTCTAATGATGTTGGTGTTGATGAGTGTTTCATGGCAGATTTAGTCGATGGATGCAACACGCACGAGTACGAGGAGGATGTCATAGATATTTGTTTGTGTGATTTTTCTGAACAGGTACATGCGTGTGCACTAGGGGTTGAGGAAGAAAAGCAAGATGCTATGGCTGTAAAGGAAGGTCGACCGCCATGGACTCATCAATTCGAAGGCTTGCCGGCGGGAATAAGTTCGGGTACTAAACCATCGCTAGAGCAACCGCCAAAGTTGGAACTTCAGGACTTGCCGAGCCATTTGAAGTATGCTTTCTTAGGGGATAATGACACTCTACCAGTCATTATTGCCTCTAATTTAGAGATGGCAAAGAACAAGCCTTACTTGAAGTGTTAAAGGAGAACAAGGGAGCTATTGGATGGATGATTGCCGATCTCAAAGGAATTAGTCCATCTATCGTCATGCACAAAATTATTACCACCGATGATGCATAGCCGACACGAGAAGCTCAAAGGCGATTGAATCCGAACCTACGGGAGGTAGTAAAAAAGGAGGTAATAAAATGGCTGGATGCGGGAATCATCTATCTGATTTTGGATAGCGCTTGGGTGAGTCCCACCCAAGTTGTGCCTAAGAAGGCCGGTATTCAAGTAGTCAAAGATGAGAATGGTGAACAAATTGCCACCCGACCGGTCACCGGGTGGCGTGTATGTATTGACTACCGGAAATTGAATGCCGCCACTTCTAAGGACCACTTCCCGCTTCCTTTCATTGACCAAATTATTGAAAAATTATCGGGTCAAAAATTTTATTGCTTTTTGGACGGGTATTCGAGTTACAATCAAATAGCAATACACCCGGATGACCAACACAAGACCACCTTCACTTGTCCATATGGCACTTTTGCTTTTCGGCGAATGCCATTTGGCTTGTGCAACGCACCGGCAACTTTTCAACGATGTATGATGAGTATCTTCTCGGACATGGTTGGAGAGTCGCTTGAAGTATTTTTGGATGACTTTTCCATTTTCGGCACTAGTTTTGAAGCTTGTCTTAACGAATTACAAAAAGTTTTAAAAAGGTGTGTTGAGAAAAATTTAGTGCTAAGTTGGGAAAAAAGTCACTTCATGGTGCAAGAGGGCATTGTGCTTGGTCATGTGATATGGGAAAGGGGCATGGAGGTGGACAAAGCAAAAATACGGGTAATATCATCTTTGCCACCTCCGAAAAATGTTAAGGGTGTAAGATCATTTTTGGGACACGCGGGGTTTTATAGACGTTTCATAAAAGGTTTTAGTGTTATCACCAAACCTTTATGCAACTTGTTATTAAAAGATGTCCCATTTGATTTTACTAATGAGTGTATGCAAGCTTTTACTGTTTTGAAGGAACATTTGGTCAAAGCTCCCATCTTGCAACCGCCGGATTGGTCAAAGCCATTCGAGATTATGTGTGACGCAAGCGACACTACAATTGGTGCAGTTTTGGGTCAACGGGTTGATAGGAAACCGATAGTAATTTATTATGCGAGCAAGACTTTATAAGAAACGCAACTGAATTACACCACAACCGAGAGGGAACTATTAGCGGTGGTGTATGCTTTGGATAAGTTTCGCTCGTATATTTGGGGGAGTAAAGTTGTGGTATATTCGGATCATAGTGCGGTCCGATATTTGATGGAGAAAAAGGACGCGAAGCCTCGTTTGATTTGGTGGGTATTGTTATTGCAAGAGTTTGATTTGGAAATTCGAGATAAAAAGGGAAGTGAGAACGTAGTAGCGGATCACTTGTCTCGGATCCCGGTGGAAGGAATTGATGATGTGAGTGAAATAAATGAAAGCTTCCCCGACGAGCAACTTTTAGCCGTTTCCACCTTTGTTGCACCGTGGTATGCTCACTATGTCAACTTTTAGCCGTTTCCACCTTTGTTGCACCGAATCATCGGACCAAGAAGCGACGACAACAATTTATGGTCCAAGTGAAGCAATACATTTGGGATGAACCGGATCTCTTCAAGATTGGACCGGATCAAGTTATTCGGAGGTGTGTGCCCAAGACAGAAGTGTTGGAAATTTTGACCCATGCTCATTCATCCGAATGTGGAGGTCACTTTAGCGGGCACAAAACGGGTTACCGGGTTCTTTCATGTGGGTTCTATTGGCCCACTATTTTCAAGGACGCGTGTGAGTTCGCAAGAAATTGCATCAATTGTCAAAAGATGGGAAGCATATTGAAGAGGGATGAGATGCCATTACAACCAATCTTGGTTGTCGAAATATTTGATGTATGGGGTATTGACTTTATGGGTCCCTTCCCAAATTCGAACGGTTTTCTATATATTCTGGTGGCGGTAGATTATGTCTCTAAGTGGATTGAAGCCATTGCAATAAGAACGAATGACCACTCAGTTGTTTGTAAGTTTGTTCAATCCAACATCTTCGCCCGTTTTGGCATTCCGAGGGTTATTATAAGTGATGGTGGTTCGCACTTCAAGAACTTTAATTTCGGGAAATTGTTGAAGAGGTATAGCGTGAATCACTGAATTGCCACACCTTACCATCCGCAAATGAGTGGACAAGTCGAGGTGTCTAACCGTCAAATCAAGGAAATTCTCATGAAAACGGTAAGAACGGATAGGAAGGATTGGTCGAGTAAGTTGGATGATGCGTTGTGGGCATACCGAACGGCCTACAAGACTCCTATTGGCACAACACCTTACCGGATGGTTTATGGAAAGGGTTGTCATTTGCCAATGGAGTTAGCGCATCGGGCATATTGGGCGATCACTACGGTCAATGCGGACTACAATGAAGCGGGAAAGATGAGGAAGTTACAATTGTGCAAAATTGAAGAGCTTAGAGACGAGGCGTATGAATGTGCATCGGCGTATAAAGATAAACTTAAGAAGGTACATGATGCAAAATTGAGGAAGAAAATATTTGAAGTGGGTCAAAAAGTTTGGTTGTACAACTCAAGACTCAAGATGTTCGCGGGCAAGCTCAAAAGTAAATGGATGGGCCCATATGTCGTTCGGCGAGTTGGAAGGTTTGGTGATGTAGATATCCAAGACGAACAAACAAACAAACAACAAACGGTGAACGGTCATCGGTTGAAGCCGTACTTGGAAGGGAACGACATTAACAACTTGGAACTCGACAAAGTGGGCTACATTCTACGCCCGGTCGATAAGGAACAACCATGAGAGGCCCAGGTTTGGTAGTGTAAATAGTAGCATTTCATTTGGTTTTGTTTTGTATAGTTTGCACAATTACCGTATTTCCTTGAAATCCATGTTTGAAACAAGTGTGGGGATATTCGGGTCACGAATTAATCTAACATTGTGTTGAGGACAACACGGGACTTTCGAGGGGGTAGGGTGATTTTTATATGTTTTTGCCAAATTTTAAAAACACAAAAAAAAAAAACTGAAAAAATATAAAAATAACACTTAAAACCACATTTTTTCGCGAACCAGAGTTGCCCAGATGCCACCGTAATTTACGGTGGCACCGTAATTTACGGTGGGCATGAAAAATTTTGGGGCTTTACGGTAATTCGCTACTGAGTTACTGTGGGATTTGTTGGCCAGCATCCACCGTAATTTACGGTCCACACCGTAATTTACGGTGGACCTGGCGAGACTCTGTGGCGATTCGGTGTCTGCATGTATATAAAAAAATAACAATAATCAGTTTCGAGAATTAACCCCAACCACTCATATTCTCTTCACTTTTTCTCATCCATCATTCTCATCTATCACTTTCCTCTACCCCACAAAATCCCCAATCTTCTTCAACTTTCAAGCTCCATATCTCACTCAATTCTTGACCAAATCAAGTGAAATCTAGGTCTATCTTGACTAATTTTTCACGTAGTTTCTGATTTTGCCAAGAGATTTGCGAGAAAACAAGGTTTTCGGGTCTGAATCACAAACCCTAGGTCCGAAATTTTGGGGCTTTTTGGAAGTTCTTGCTTCGTTTGTGTTTCTTACATCTTCAAACAAGGTATGGAAGTTATTTACTATGTTTTGTTGATGCATTGTCAAAGTAAGGTTATTTGTGTTACTTGTTC
Organism: Helianthus annuus; assembly: GCF_002127325.2. NCBI lineage: Eukaryota > Viridiplantae > Streptophyta > Magnoliopsida > Asterales > Asteraceae > Helianthus > Helianthus annuus. Next base: position 139,917,255 of record NC_035436.2, read on the forward strand.
ATACCCACTTGCTTGTTCTTAGATGTTGTTATGAATATGGTTATTTGAACATGGTTATGGGTTGTAGATGTAGGATTTGTGATTAAAGTAGTGAACTTTTGGGAATCTACATTGTAGAGACACCATGCCCAAATTTTGTTGAAAATGATTTATAAAATTTTGGTTTACTAACATCTACAACCATAGTAACAAGCAAGTGTGGGGATGTTTGGAGAAGGGACTAACTTTTTGGTGTTTGGTTGTGTTGTTTGTTTCAATGTGTGCAGGAAAATGGTAAAGACAAAGGAGAAAGCGGGAGGTAGTTCATCTTCTTCGTCGAAAGGAAAGGGCAAACAACCGGAAGTGCAACCAAAGAAGAGGCAATATTTGGGTCGAGTTGATGAGAGTGAAAGCGAGGAAGAAATGGAGTTGGACCCGGCTGAAAAGCCAAAATGGGATTCGGGTCCATTGGATGAGCAACCGGAGCATTGGCAACCAACACTCTTTCACGACAGTATGAACCGACTGAAAAATAAAGCAGCTGCATTCATTTGTGAAAGGGAGGTGAGAGAGGTTGAATTTGGCCCGTTTGGTGTGTTTGCCAAATTCCGCGCTCTAGGATGGGAGTCGGCACTTAGTTGTTATGATAAGGATAAAAACAACTTGTTCATAACCAAAATTCAAGAATGGATGGCAACTCTTAAGTGTAATAGATATGATAAGCCGTCACAAATGAAGTTAACGGGTGAAGTGCATGGGATTACGGTGGAGATGTCTTTTGATACGCTAAGGAAGTTGGGGAAGTATGATAGTTTACATACTCGTGACTACATGATGCCTGACCTTGATAACCTTTTGATAAAGCCGGAGAAGCACCCTCGTTGGAATGATATGTTAGCAACGTTGTTTTTACCCGGTACTTATCATGGAATCTTGTATCGGAAGAATTTGAAAATCGAAGCAAAGTTGTTGCTAGCAATCTGCATTTTAAATGTCATTCCGCGAAGGGGGGACAAGGAGCAAGTGAGGTACCCGAAAGTACCTGTCCTTTATTCGTTACTCACTGGGGCTCCGCGTTTTCCATTCCGATATCTGATCATGAACCACCTCTGGATTTGCCGAAACAAGTTGGGAAGAGATATTATCCCGTATTGCCGAATTATCACGGGATTGATAAAGCAGCAAAAGGCAATCACGTCAGAGGATAGAGGGGCAACAAAACGGCATCAGCCTTTTACTTTAGACAAGTTGGGGATTGGTTGGACTTACACGCAATCGGAACGGTACCATAAGCTCAAGTCGGAGGGGCAGAGATGGAGAGGATTACAGGTGGGTGCAAGAGATCTTCTATCGGGTGAAGAGGACGAACCCGAAAGTGACGCGGAAGTACCGAGTGGTGATGATTATGCGGACGAGCCGCATGGTGGTGAGAATGTGAATGTAAGCCAAGGGGGCTTGGGTGGAGGTTATGGTGGTGCTTTCTACGATTACACGGAGCGTTCTTATGAGCCCGGGTGGGCTTATGAGGGCACTATGCAAGAAGTTATACAGAATCAACGTCCTCCGGCTTCCGTTTTTGAATCATGGTTGGGTTCGGAGCGGACGTTATTTGATCAAAACACGATGATGAGTGCAAGCATAGAGTGGTCTTTGAAACATAGCTTTGATCGTCAAGAGGCGTGGAATCGCACACAGGCGTATTCCCATTAATTGGAGATGAACAACCGATACCATGATGACCAAGCAAGAAGATTGCATGCAGATTGGCACGGCGGGCGGCCGGTGGTTGTGGATCCACAACATGTGGATTATGCATCTCTACCACCTTATGATGGTAGTGTATCGTATCCGACCCCATATCTTCATCATTCACAATGGATCGACCCGCGCCAACAAGAAGGAGCTCCGCAACAAGGTGGGAGTAGTAGCGGTTCATTTGCATTTGGAGAATGGAATGACATGATGTCTTCCATTTTTGGGCCTCCGCAGCCTCGCTATTACTAGTCAGGTCGTCTTCCTTCCTTGTATATTTTGTGAATACTTGTTAGCTTGTTTTGTTTATGGTCGGGTGGTTGGGTGGTGTTAGTTGTGATGTTACGTTTGGGTTGGTGCTAGTTGGTGGTGTTTTGTCTTTTAAAAAAAAAAGAAAAACATAAAAAAATATAAAATGAAAATACCAAAAAGAAATTTGTGGTTTGAGTGTTGAGCTTTTGGATGATGTGAAAGAGGTCTAGTGATCAAATCTTCCTGAAACCATACATTGGGGTCAATGTATCCCAAGTGTGGGGATGGGGGGAAATTTTTGAAGATTTTAAAAAAATTTTAAGTCAAGCAAAATAATGTGAGAATTTGAACACCCTAGATTAACCCCAATTGATGCACCGGCAACCCTTGATACCCCTTTCATTCTTGGTGAGAGTTGAAGCCACACTTGTACATAAATAATGCTTATCTTTGACGAGAGTGGCTACGGCTGGGGGTGCATTAGAACTTGTGCCTTGATACGGTTTGAGTCCTTAGTTGGGTGTGAATGCGAAAAGGATAAGGGCATTTAGGTAGCCTCGTCTTTAGTGTGTGTGAGTGTGGGATTTGGGGGGTTGGACCTCATAAATTATATATATGAGCATGGTAGTGAGAGGGGCGGGGGTTTGGACATTTAGTTGCCCAATTTTGTGCCTAAAAGCCTATCGTTTGTTACCCCTAGCTAGTTACCTAAAAATTACCCAATTTGACTCGGTCTTATAGTGTTAGTAGTTGTTTAGTATGAATTGATGTTTGTAACTTGTTAAAAAAAAAGAAAAAGCAAAGAAAAAAAAAGAAAAAATTTAATGTTGAGTATCTTGTGTATAGTAGTTAGTTTGGTAGTTGTTTGTTTGCTTCTTTGTGTAATAAAAGACCGGGTCAAATTTTTGCTACTTCATATATATTCCATTTCCTACCCGTACACCTAGACACGTTACAACCTTAAAAGTCCCTTTGATTTGCATTCATGTTTGACATGTTTTAGGAGAAGGATTGATTTAGGTACAAGCCTATAGTTGTGCAACCGCCCGTTAGCCTTTGTGTGTCTAGCTCATATTGCTAGTGCTTACTTGTTACCGAGAGGAGAGACATAGTGAGGGGTGCGTTATTTTGGGTGTTAAAAAGGGGTTAGTAAGAGGACTACATGTTTATGCTTGGTTTACATTGATCACTTGTTTTGAAAACGGTTTGATGGGTTGCTTGGGACAAGCAACGGTTAAGTGTGGGGATGTGACGGGTGGTCCGTTGGACAACCCTTAATCATGTTAAAAGACGAATTAATCCTTCACTTAATCGCGTAATTATCTTGAATTAGATGACTACGGTTGCTTATGTTTCAGGTGCGGTTCGGGAGCTAAAAAAGGACAAAACGCAGCTTGGGAAGGATTAGAGATGAACGGGTCGTGCGTGGGAGAAATGAAGAAACAAAACACACAAGTCAGGGCTCCACCGTAAATTACGGTAGCCACCGTAATTTACGGTGGCCCTGAAGCATGCCAGATTCCATTGTAACTCAGGAGACTTGCACCATAATTGTTTGATGTCCACCGTAACTTACGGTAACCACCGTAAGTTACGGTGGAGGCTGCGAGGAAATCCGTAACTGCCTCATTTAATCAGTTTTTGGGTGTCTTTTCACATTATCTCATCATTGGACGTTTCTCTGGCATCTTAGGGGCGATTTTGGCTGATTGTACTGGGTTCCAAACAATTTCTAACATTCGGTTTATGTTTTTGATTGGTATGAACACTAAACTTGTTGTTATGATGATTCACCAAGCTATGTGTGGCTAAACTTACGGTGATCATCCTAAATTGAAGGTTTGTCTATGACTTTTGTGTTTGGATTCGTATTTCTAGAATAATAGACTTGCAATGTTTGTTTGTTTATTATGGTGTGCGAATGTTTGTTTGTAAATTGTTGATTGATGTTATGATCATATTCTAAACCGTACGTTCTTGGTGTCGCTGACAATCGAGATATCACGGGAGGGATTAGGGTTGGATATTAGTCAATTGGTTATCGGGTAACAACCTCGCGTTTTCATAATCCGAGTACTTAGTTCCCTTTTATCACGAACAAACATTCATACATGAATCATGTCTATGTGATTCTTTCTAGTGAATTTAAACACAATTGTCAAAAGCAAACCGAAAGTTTAGGATGATCGCTTCCTCCTAATCTGCTTTGCAACCAACCTTTGATTTGAAGTTATTTAGTTAATTTTAGTTTTAAAACCAAACAATCCAAATTATTGATCTTTACTTTCTGCAAATTAGGTTAATTTAGTTAAAGTGCAAAGCTATAACATCAACATATTTTCCACATACTCCCTGAGTTCGATACCCATTTACCACTAGCTATAGTTGTTATTTGGATTAAATTTGCGTGTACCATGACAAGCACGTCACGCGTGTTACGCCACGTGGCGGTCTGGGTGTTTGCCAAGCAACCGGCTGTCGCGCCCCGCGACAGCCTTGTCTTCATCTGTCGCGGCCCGCGAGCGAAGGGAAATTCTTGTTTTTCTTGATTTTTGCAAGTACGAAGGTATCTCGGGTCCGTTTTTCACGTACGTGATGTATTTGGGAGCGAAGGTATCTGGGTGTCTTGAGAATTTTTAGGAGAGTTGTTATATCCTCCCCACCTTGTTTTAAATCTCGTCCTCGAGATTTGGGCTACTATATTCCCTCGGAGGTATATCAGGTCTTGCAGCTAGTAAAAATAGTGTCAAAGCGTCTTCGGAAGTTTCGAGAAAAGCAAATTATCTGAACTCGAGAAGGTGCAAGAAACAATAGACAAGATAATTTAAGTTAAAGCAATACGAGGTTATCAAAAGAGTTATGTAGATAACAGATGAAAACCTTTCAAGTGGGAGATAAGGTTAAAAGTTTCTCTATGGAAATGAGTAGTCAGATTCGTTAAAGAAGGAAGTCAAGTTCCAGGTATGTTGGACTATTTATTAACGAGTAGAACCCGTAGCTTATCAGCTACAAATAATGCATGTATGAAATCTTACAAAAACGCTTTAGCAGAAAAATCCTTAGTGAGATTTCTTCTATGGACATCGAAGAAAATGAGAAACATAAATGTTTTGATTAGTTCCAGTAATTATTAACTGAATATGATACAATTAAGTTTCACAAGGTCAATAGAGACATGTGAATTGAATATAAACAGCCTTTTAGGGACAATAGGATTCAATACCAAAAGAGAATTTATTTTGTTCATTTAAAAAGGACTCTGAATCAATAATCTTAAATGAAGATAGAAGTATGAAAAATGATTTGTCAATTGCCAAACTAGAAATCGGTGACATTGTTTTGAATGGCAAAGATACACCGGAAATACAATAGAATTTAGTGTATCATTGTCCTAATACATAATTGTATCAAGACTATTTGGATGATTAGTCAAATGAATAACGTATGATTAGGGTTCACTATTGGCACAAGCTACAATTTATATAGACACCGCAAGGTGTTGTAGTGATCAAAAGAATTCAATGATTACAGTGACCGCACGAATTCACCGTTTTCAAAATTAACTGAAAGTTTCAATGAAGTGAATCTGGATGTTCAAAAGATAGGATGTTCAAAATGAAGAAAGAAATGAAGATTGTAGGATTAATTCAAAGGTGGAAGAAATGTTGGAAGTACGTTGGAATAAGAATTTAGGTACCTTTATCTTAACACAAAATTGTATTAAGACTGGTTTAGGATAACGAATCAATAAATAGATAAATTCATACCTCAGGTGTGAAAATGAAATGAGTCTAAGTTTCAAAGAAATCATCACCGCAAGGTGTCGTATAGATGATACATCAAAAATGAAGACTTTGAACAAGTTTTCTAGGATTCAAACAATGAGATTACCTCGGATATGATGACCTCAATTTATCATATGGGACTTTGAATTGAATGTATATTGTGAACAAGTTCAAACAATCGAGCTTGGTTTGGACATTTTCCAAGAAATCTGTTGAATTGATATCAAAAGTCAGCATTTTCACAATCAGGGGGATTTATCAAAATGAGTATAACGAAAATATTTATTCGATTTTGTGAATAAATGATCTTTTGAAATGAATTCACATGTGTGACGAGCAATGCATATCGGAATTTGTCAAGAGATGAGACAAATGAGAGTTGGCTCCATAAAAGAAAAATAAAGATCTTTTATTGATGAAGTTTTGATAGAAATCAAAAGTCAACTAGCTTAAGTATAGTCGAAATATAAGGGTGCTTATTTTAAAAGTTGCCATTGCCTCCAGTGTTGTAAGTATCTATGCATTCTCCTTAGTTTCATCGGGATTTCGGTCCTCGTTGTGGGGTGCCTTAGATAGTTTCGAGTAGTAGGGACGAATGTGGCCTGGGTCTCTGCATTTGTAACATACATTAGTTTTTCTTCTACATTCTTCCTCTGCATGTCTAGTCTTCTTGCAGAAGTTACAGCGAAGTGTCTTCTTAGAATGGCGTTTTCTAGCGTTCTTCTTGTTATGGTAGTTGCAGGCAGGCTGCGTGATTGCTGGTTCCATCTCTTTGTTCTTACATGATTTGTCGGAGCGGAATTCCTTATAAGAATAACTATAGGTTGTGGTTTTCTTTCATTTGGAAGATGGAGTTTTGATACGAATATCATGACTTCCATTACTACTAGGGTTAGGTTTAAAGTGATGAGTATGCCTACAGTGGGTAGTAGGATTCTCCTTTATAGGAACAGAAATCTTAATAGCTTCAATGATTGAAGGTATGGCATTCGATATTCCTTGAGCTATTATATTTTCTATAGTGCTTTTATCCAAGAAATTTTCATTACTAGCCTGAATTTCCTGATTACATGCTATTTCCTTTGACATCTGAATTACAAACATGTTCAAATATAATTATCACAGAACTAATTAATTATACAGGTATATTTTGTTTAGTACGATTATAGTCATAACTATCAGTATTATGCGTTGATATATATATATATACATATATATATATATATATATATATTATATTTCAACATTTCCTTTTTCTATATATCTTATCAAAATATAAGAAAAATGTATATTTTATGTGTGTTGTTTCTTCCTTTGGGGTAATAGCTTTTCTCTATATTGGTTTAATTCAATTATATTTCCAGAGTTCATGGCTGAATAGGTATTCAGAAAATAAGGTAAGGGTGGTATATAAAATTCTGAGATTCTTTATCATTGATTTTACCATCTTTCCCTTAGTGATAACCCGAGTGTCCTTAGGGTTTCTTTTGGGTTAATCATGGTTAGTGGTTCGAAGAATCAATGGGAGAGATTCTGGGTAAACACGTAGGTTTGTTTCTTCCGTCATATATAAAAGTCAATTTTGCTGCAGAAGATATTTTTTTATTATATTGTCTTACATATACATATGTATAAAGTTTTAAAATTTCCTGTAATATATATAATATCAAATTATAAGAATTCAAATATATAACTGATTGTTTTAATTATTCTGTCTATTCTTATAACTTTGTTTATTCCTTCATATTAACAAAAATAGATTTTCTGAATGCCACTAGACTTTTTCATTCTTTCCTTTAATATATTCGCTAATAGTGATTGTTTTGTCATTTAGTAATGTAGTAGTTCTTCGTTTTTTTTATGGTTTTTGTGTTTAACTTTCAATATTAACCCTTAGAACCTCTCAACATTCTAATTTCTTTTTGTAAAATATTATTTTTACCCCTTCGAGTTTTATTTGCTTATTTTAATATACGTGTTGGTATAAATACAAGTTGGTTTATGTTTCGACATAAACTTTTTTCTATTGTGTTTTTGTCTTACGTTTTTACGGATTTGGTCGTTGTTTTGTTGCTCTTTAACACGGTTCTTGGTGGTCACATAGGTTTTTTGTTGGTGCATACGTCTGTCGACTTCGTCTTATATCGAGTCCTGTATTAGAACTGTTAGATCAGGGCACGTAGTAGAGAAAATTAGGGTTTGAGTGTGTTGAAGTAATTTCGCATGAAATCACATTAGGCTAATTTCACACGAAATTACATCTTACCTCTTGCTAATTCCATGCGAAATTACAACCCTATAAATACCCCTAGTGTGATTTCATTTGTAACGTTCGTGATTCCAATATCGAAGTGCTACCGACGTGTCTGCTGATCTGTAAACGTGTTATAATCAATATACAAGACAATTTAAAGTGAATCAAGCTGTTTACAAGTCAATTCATCTGTTTCCGCCTCTTGAATTGATTAAGAACTCTTCTGAACGACTCGTCTGGTCGTGAAAACGATCCTACAAGTGGTATCAGAGCTCAGGAGGAAGAGTTCTTGCCAAAACAGCCATAATTTCTGTTTTCTACACCTTCTTTTACAAAATTCACAAGATTTCACGGTTAAAATGGATTGAATTTCATACATATCACGCGAAACAGTGTTTTAATGAATCCTTGAAAGTATTGGACCTTAATTCGATCTAAATTTGATAAAATTGGTAATTTCGCTTGAAAATCAGATCGAATATGATGACGTCAGCATTATTTCGTACGTAATTACCTGCTTGATTTCACATGAAATTACCTAATTTCGCTTGAAATATATAATTTCACATCAGAAGTGTAATTTCGTTTGAAAGTTCCACATGAAATTACCTAATTTCGCACCAATTGGTAATTTCGCGTGACTAATTTCGCACAAAATTATTGTTCCACTTGAAAGCTAATTTCGTGTGAAATTCATATTTCGCTCCAATTTTGATTTCGTTTGAGTTTGCTTATTTCGCACCAAGTGTTTTCGTTTGAACTCATATTTCATGTGAATCTTCATTGACTTTGTGATACAGATTACTTAATCATGGAAGAGGAATTCTATAATGCGTTTGCTACACCAGTTGCACCAGTTACAGCTGCTGAAACATTGTACAATGAGAATGAGACAGGAACTTATCAGAAAACACCAAAGCTTATGTACATTGAGGATTTTAAAGGATGGCAGAATCGGTTTGAGAACTGAGTGCAAGCTTATAAGTTTGACGCATGGTGTTCGTTAGAGAAAGATTACGAGAAACCGAAAAATGAAAGTGGGCTTGAAAAAGCTTTTTGTGACTTTTCAGAGAGTGATAAATTGAAATATACAAGTGAAAAAATGATGATCAGTATTCTTCAACAAGCGATTAAAGAAGATATCTTTGTTTTGCTCCAACATGAGGGTACTGCTAGGTCAATTTGGACGGAATTAATTCAAAAGTTCAAAGGAAGTGTAGATATGATCAAGAACAAAAAAAGCTTTACTTAAGAAATCATTTGACATGTTTGTAGCTTTTGACCACGAAACAACAAAAATGACCATTGATAGATATTGTCATTTGGTTCTGGAAATGGGAAGATTGGACATAAAGAAAGACGATGATGAATGGGTTGATAAGCTATCCGATGCATTACCTCAGAACAAATGGGGAACTTATTTGTTGATCTTAAAACACATGAGAAAATCTGAGAGTATGAATTTGGCAAAGTTTATTCAGAAGATTGAAGAGCATGAGTTGGATATTTAGAAAACAGCAATCATGAGTAATCCGAATGCTCAACAAGATGTCAGCTTATACTACCGAGGAAACAAATTTGAGGTTACTCCGAGCCCAAAAATTCAGACTGGTTTCAGTGCTGATAGTTCTTCTGGAACAAAGGGTAGTTATGTGACTCAAAGTGGTGGAAATTCGTCTTCGTATTCAAGCTTTGATCCAAATTTTACAACACCAAGTCCTCAACGACAGAATTCTACTAATCTGCAATGTAATGTTACATTGAACATTCAAAATGGTCAAAATTTGTCTCCGGAAATAGCTAAGCAACACATGGCTTCACTTGTTGCTATGTTGGAATCATATGAAAGTTTGATTGCTGGCAAAATTGGAAATCCGATGCTTACCAAAGAGGATTATGACCAAATGATGCTGAGGAACTTGAATTGATGGATGTCAAGTGGTGTTTAGTCAGTGCTGTTAGAAGAGCAGAAAAATTTACACAAATCACTGGAAGAGATGATTTGAGTGAATTGTCTAAATCTCCGATAGGTTTTGACAAATCAAAGGTTAAGTGTTTTCGTTGTCGAGAAAAAGGTCATTTTAAGCGTGAATGCAAAAACAAAGAAGCAAATGAAAAACAAGATAAGTCTGGAAAAAACAATTATTATCAAAAATCAATTTTTCATCAGATTGCTCAACAACCACAAACTGCATATGCACGTGCCATTGAAGAAAAAGATAAAAGAGCTTGTTATGGTATAATTGATCAAGATGATGAAAAGGTTGTAGAGGGATTTAGCTGGGATAAATATATTCCACCTGGTTCAGGTCTTGTTGCTAGAATTCTGGAAGAAGATGAAGTCAAATCTAGTCCGAAAAGGATACTGATTTTTCCAGATTTTGGAAGTGATGTAGATACTGATGATGAAGAAGACTACATTAGTAAAGCAAGAAAAGGTCTAGATCCTGATAGTTTTAATTTGTTTTTTGCACATAAAGTTGAGATGCTGAATGAGAAGAAGATTACCAGATTGAAGAGAGAACTGGAAGTAAGAAGAATAGCTGATGAAAAGACAAAAATGGAAGCTGAAAAAGCAAATGGTGAACCAGTGATTGAGAAGGTGATAGAAAAAATTGTTGAAGTAGAGAAAGTGGTAGAGAAAATTGTTGAGATCGAAAAAATAGTTGAAGTTGAGAAACTTGTCGAAGTTGAGAAGGTTGTCGAGGTTGAAAAGATAGTTGAGATCATTAAACCTTGTCAGAAATGTTTGAAATCTTGCACAGATTGTGAAGAGAAGGATAAGAAGATTGCTGAACTTCAAAAGTTGAAAGAGAATTTGTTGTCTGATTTGAAGTATGTGAAGGAATCGTATGATGTTTTGAACAGGACGGTTGATGGTTTGAACAAAACAAATCGAGAAGTTGATGCTGCTATGACAATGATGAGCTCAACTTTAATGACAAAGAAGAAAGTCATCAATGAGTATATTGAAAACTGTGCAAAGCTGAAACAGGATCTAGAATTTGAAAAGATTGAAAGTGAAAGAATCAAACGTTTGTTGTTGAGTTATACAACATGTGATTATTTGATTGATAGAGTTTATCCTACTGTTCCAGGTCTTGAAGTTTTTCAAGAACAAAAGAAAGAAGATACGGATACTGGTAAGAAACAAAGTGTCAAGTATAACAAGTGTCCACCCCCGATCTATGAAAGTTATTCTCCCAGAAAGCCAAATGAGGAAAGTTTAAATAAGGCTCTCAACATTAAGTTAAAGTCTGAAACCATTGATGAGTTACCAGATAACATTGATGTCACATTCACAGCGTCTGACACTGATCATGAGTCTGAGTTGTTAAAGAAAGTGGTCGATCAGGTGTTGGATATGGATGAAGAGTCAAAATCGGAGTCTAAATCTGAAAGTCTGAGTTTGTCAGAAAAGAGTCCGAGTTCATCAGTCAAACGAGTTTACAATAAAGAATTATTGTTATCAAAGAATAATTTGAATGACGAAATGTTTAATGTAGCATATACTTTAAATGATTCCGACAAATTATTTTCTGATGAAGAATTCCCAATAAGAAGTGTCAAAACTGAACAGATCAAACAAGTTTTCAAATTAACAGAAATTAATATCTCTGAAATAAAAGATGTAAATCTTCAGGAGAAACCTAAAAAGTACACTTCAAAAGTTCAACAGAGATTGAACAAGAAAAAAGGTTACGGTTCTGGTTATGGTTTTCAAAAGAAACCAAACCATAATGGTAATTAACAAAAGAAGGGATTAGGTTTCATTCCTCAACAAAATTATAAAAATGAGAAAAATTATAAACCAAACACAAAATTTGTTTTAGGTGCAAGCTCAGAAGAAGAACAGAAGAAACCATTTTGGAAACAGTCAAATCAAGAGTTTCTTGCTGAAAAGAAAAGGAAATTGATGAGGGAATCTGAGAAAAGAGTTGAAAGAAGAATGTGTTTCAAATGTCACAAGATTGGACACATTGCGTGGAATTGGCAACAGTCCAACAACACAAAACAGGGAGTTACTTTTAACTCAAAGTTGGAAAAGAAATGTGTTGATAAAATTTCGACTTTCAAAACTGATGAAAATTCAAAACATTTTTACAAAAGAAAAGCTGATTTAAACAAACAGAAATGGATTGTTAAATCAGAAAGCAGTTCTAACAATGAATCTGATTTCATAAAATCAGATGAGTCATATGTTGAGAAAAAGGTTGTGAATTATGTTCCAGAGTTGAACGATAAAAACTTTCCTCCATTGCGGGCAGAAAATCTGAAATCAAAAGGTAGGTTTGAGATTTCAGATCAATTCTTTGCTGAAAAGAAAGAATTTGATGCTGAAAAAGTGTTTAATGGAAATGTCAAACACATTTTTGGGAAGATGGTTGATGGGAAGATTAAAGGTGTTAAAGAATTTTATCAATCAAAAAGATGGTGGGATAGATGTGAGGAAAAATCACCCAAGGCTGGTCAGACTTGGGTTACAGCATTTTCTACTTGAAATCCTGACTTGCCGGAACTCCCAGGTTGGTAATTGGGGAGTAGGAATCGGCATCTTTCTTGAAAATTCCAAAAGTGATTTCGACCTTCAAGTGATTTTATTATTCTTAAATTGTCATATTTTGATTTGAAAAAGGGTTGGATTTGAATGGTTTGGTTAAACCTACAAGTGGTAGAAAGAGGTATTCATCTGCAAGTGGTTATCAACAAAAGTTGATTTAATCCTCATTCAAAAGTTGATATAACAAAGTGATGAATTGATCCCCATTCCCTACAAGTGGTAATATCAACAAAACTTATTTTCTGGAAAAACCATGTTGATTAAAACAAACTTAAGTGTTTTGAAATCTTAATGGGAAAATAGTTTGTTGTAAGGGGGAGTTCTGATTGTTTATACCAAATGGATGGAGAATTAATGCGATTCACAACAGTTGTCACTTTATTTGTACAGTTTGTTTTCAAATTTCTTTTAATGATTTTGAATTTTAGGGGAGTAAAATTTAATTTTCAGAAAATACAAAAACATTAGAAAATTTGAAAAAGCAAAAAACATGATAAAATGAAAAAGAGTTTTATTGTCACAAAGAGGAAATGATAGTACATCAGTGGACTATCACAACACGCTAAAGAATTGGAAAGTCAAATGTGATAAACGGTCTCACTGAGGATATGTCAGTAGGTTTTTACACATTTAATAGATTGTCTTCGAGATATAAACCTAAAAATCAAAAACTTGCTTATCTCATGGGGAACATCTCTCGGATATATGGGTAACCCCCGAAATCTTGTTTGAAAGGTCCCTCTTTCTGAGATACTAGGTCTTTATGCTTAGTGATATATGGGGTATTATTCCGGGACTTCTGATTTTGCGGAAGCAATGGCCTAGTCCCTGTAAAATACTTTTCGCTTGCTTAGAATATAAGCACCACCCTCAGCATAAAAATGATGAATCATTGCAAAATGTCAAATCATGTGTTGTTGAAGAAAAGATTCTCTAAAGGGAACACACCAAAAGTCGAGCCATCATCTCTCTGTACGAACGGAAGTTCTAACCTGAGCTCTCATGGCCTCGCATTTAACCCTTTAACAGATATCATCTAGGTATACTCACCTGTCAGACTGAATATTGGGATCTGGATACGGGAGTATATTCTGAGGTGGGACACGCGAATAAGTTGAAGTACTTAAAACATTAATCTCGTATCTCGAAACTGTTGAACTTTGTGTAAAAATTTAAGTGGATCAATATACTGACAATCTAAGTGAATCGTTTAGAACTTAAAATGTTTAAAGCTTAACGGTGTTGCTGGTTTGTCTCATAAACTGATATGATCCTCTTACACAAGCTCACAAAAATATTGTCTATAAATATTTCTTTACTGCTTTTCTTTATATTAAATCCAAAAAGATTTTCAGTGTGTTTTAGCATAAAATTTTGAAAAAAAAAACAAAAAGATTTTCGACAACTGGTGATGAAAAGCTGATTTTCAAAATTCCAAGTGCTAAAAATGAAGAACAGGTTTGGGAAAAGTTTATTTGAAAATGATGTTTTCTTACAAGTGGTCATCAGAAATTTTGAATGATTAAATCATTATGAGTGTATGTCTACAAGTGGTTAGCAAAGTATAAAATTTGTCGAATTATTAAATTGGAAAATCTTATTTTGAGAAGAGATTATTCAGGAATGAGGCTTGAAAGGAGTCAGTTTCCGATGCCTGAGGATTTTCCGCAAAGAAAAATCTACGATCCCAGCACAATTCAAGGGGGAGATTGCAAGGGGAGTCTGAAGATGCGGGAGCCAGATTCAATTCCTGATGTTCACGCTAGTTGCTGATGTTGATGAACTTAAGGAATCAAGAGATCTGATCAGGAGAAGATAGAGCTAGGAGTTTGATCCAGGAAAAATGCAAGAGATTTTTAGATCAACAGTCGAGGGGGAGATTTGTTGATAAAGAGAAGAGACAGAGATTGAGAGAATTAGAGTGAGATAAGAGCCAGGCCAAGATCTTGGGAAGAGCCCAAAGACTGATAAAGACTGAAGATTATGAAGACTCGACACTGAAGACTCGTCAACATCCGAGGGGGAGTCTGTTGGTGCATACGTCTGTCGACTTCGTCTTGTATCGAGTCTTGTATTAGAACTGTTAGATCAGGGCATGTAGTACGAGAAAATTAGGGTTTGAATGTGTTGAAGTAATTTCGCATGAAATCACATTAGGCTAATTTCGCACGAAATTACATCTGGTAATTTCGCACGAAATTACCTCTTGCTAATTATCACACCCCGACCACGTAGAACATACAAAACGTGGCGGAAACGTCGGGGAGTGTTGGGACAGAATCAATTGTTTCAAATCCATGGCAATTGAAGTTCCGTTTTATTGATCAAACAAGAAAGTTTACATTGTTTAAACAAGAACCAAAAAGTACATAACATAAATTAACTAGTTCTTGTCTCGTTTTAAGTCACTAAGGCACAGGTCCGCCTAAGTATATCTTGATAAGTCCTATGCATCATTTCCTGAAAACACATGTGAAAATAGGTACGTCAGCATAAAAATGCCTGTGAGATACATTAGTTTTGTGAAAACGGAGTTCATGACTTATGTTTGAGAAAATGTTTAGTAACAGTCAGTCATGAACTTTGTAATTTGCTTTGTCTTGTAAATCGTTTGAAAAACGGTAAGATCAAATGATATGTATAGATAAGTGCAAGGTTAAACGAATAACCAAGTAAAATGAGTTGAATAAGATAAGTTGTTTGTGAAAATAATGTCTTGTGAAGAATATGTTATTTATGTAAAATGTAATGTGTCTAAACTGAAATGACTTAGATAACGCCACGATATGTAATATTATACAAACATTTATATATAGGAAGTACCAGCGGCGTATCCACCATGTTTGTATCATATTACACACGCCACGTTACTTAAATCATTTACCCAAACCAATCCACCATGTAAATTGTTCATGTGAAAACCAAATGTCAAGTGTTATTGTGTAAACCATGTCAAATGTTTATGTTCAATGTAAACCAACAAATGTGTATGTCAATGTCAACGTGTTTATGTTCAATGTAAATCATGTAATGTGTAATCCCAAAATGTATCATGTATGGTAAGCGAAATGTATCAACTTAAACCATATGCACAAAACAAGTCGTTGAAGTAAAACGTGGTTTAAATCAACGTTATGTTCTGTGGAAAATGCATGCTCAATTGATAATAACATTTATGCGGTATTGTAAACTATGCATACATCCAAGCCTTGAGACTGCGGCGATAAACCCTTAAACAAATTAAAGGTTTATCTAAGTTATGTATATCGAATTCGGTCATTCCTTCCAGTCCTATCAAACCCAGGACTTCAGGAATGGGAGTTGTCAATTCCTATGGTACCACTACCTACTAACGAACGGCGTAGCTAATGTTAATGAATGTATTGTCCCATGTTAAACAAACCAAATGTCATAACAAAATGAAGGCATGTGATGTAAACAATTGTACTAAGTATGCTAAGTAAACATACGAAGCGGAAATGTTCATGTAAATCAATGTGCCCATATGCTGAGTAAACATATGCAGCAGAAATGTTCATGTAAATCAATGTGTCCATATGCTGAGTAAACATATGCAACAGAAATGTTCATGTAAATCAATGTGTCCATATGCTGAGTAAACATATGCAACAGAAATGTTCATGTAAATCAATGTGTCCATATGCTGAGTAAACATATGCAACAGAAATGTTCATGTAAATCAATGTGTCCATATGCTGAGTAAACATATGCAACAGAAATGTTCATGTAAATCAATGTGTCCATATGCTGAGTAAACATATGCAACATAAATGTAATGTAAATCAATGTACTAAGTACGCACACAATGGGCATACATAGCATGAAATGTAATGAAATCATGTACTATAATGTACTAATGAGCATAGCAGATATACGATGTGAAAACATGGAAAGCATGAAAGTAACAGATAGGCACATGTGTTTCACCCCAAAACAGTTTGGAAAACAGTAAAAGAGGGGTTGAATGTACTCACCTGAGATTGCTTTGAGTTCCTTGTATAATAACCAGATAATGCTAAAGATCACGGAATACCAACGGCACCTAATAGGTAGCTTATGTTAATATACCGGACCAAATCGGAAGGATCGGACAGTACGCGGGTTCGAAAACCAAACGAGTATGGAGACTCATGTAATATGGTTTAACAAAGCCTACATACTAAAATAAACTAATCCTAAGTGCTTACGGTCCATCACGACCTGTTTAGGTAGCTTATGCTACCCTAACGCGTCGTTCGCGTAGAACGTGTTCGGAACGCCTAACATCGTGACCACAAGGTATAACCTCGGAAGGTTATAGCTATGGTCACCTAATGTGTTTGGTCGGATCCTAATGATCGACCAAATGGGTCGGGTTCGAAAGCATAAGCGATGGTTTAGTTCGCTTACCTTACGACCCTATATAAGCACTATTCTAAACATGACGAGCTAAGCATGTTAGAACATGCTTAACTAAGTTTAGAAAACAGGTTTGACATCAAAACAAACGGCTTTGATGCCCACGAGTAGTTTGGTTACAAAATATGCAAGAATGCACATTTTGGCCGAAACTACGACTCGTCACTGAGCCTAGATAACGTGGTGATCAGTAGGTATGGTCACTATGGACCATAACCATCGTGATCACGCTCACGTTATGAAGTTCCATGAACTTCGCATCGACCATGAGCTGGTCAATGCAGAAAGTCAACAAAACGTTGACTTTCGGACTCGAAAAGCGAATAAAAGAACGAAAGAAGACTTACGGAGGGTCCCCGAGTGCTAATCAAGATCAAATAGCTCAGGTATGAAACAATGGTTTCAACTTAGAGCTTTAGATCTGATTCTTGTGGGTTTTTACACAAATGGGGGGGGGTATTTATAGGAAAAGTGGAACCGTTAGGATCGTTTTATCGAATATCGTGCCTTGATCTCGTGCGTACATGTGTCCAATGGTTAAATTCACTGAACTTGGCCCTTGACCCTTCATTGGGTGAAAAGGCATCGCCCCTTGATCGAACGAAAGGCCAGATTTTGCATTAAATGCAAAATCTTTCTGTCAGACATCCTCACGCGGCCCGCGTGAAAGTGTGTGCAGATCTTACGCGGGTCGCCTGGCCCCGTCTGATCTGCACCACTTGCAGAATTTACATATTTGGCCCCTGTTGCGTTTTTAAGCTATTTCCAGCCCTTCTAAGACCTGTAAAGCCATCTTTAAGGCCCCAAAATGATGCCTAAACATTGTGGACATGAAACATGCCCAAAAATGTTCCGGATGTTGGCTCGTTTGGCCGTACGATCGCGATGTTCGCTTAATTACGACGGAATGCGCATAAGCGCGAAAGACGATCCAAATGACGCGACGAATGGATTTTTCTCATGCCAAACACTAAGGCATAATATAAGGATGCTTACATAATTTTTTTTGGATGTCCGGATGTATTCAGAACGTAAGTTATGCGCAAAAGTGCAAACTTGTGCACTTTTTGACACTTTTAGTCCCTGAATGACCCAAAAGTTTATTTTAGCATACTAAACCCCTCAAAGCCTATTTCTAAGCTATGTAAAGGATATTTATGGTATGTTTAACTTATGGACATGTTCCGGAATGTTCGTTACAGTTCAAATTGGCATACTTTCGCAGTTTGTCAAGTTTAGTCCCTGTAAGCGAATTAACTTGTTTTTGCTATACCAAAGCCTTCAAAACTTATTTCTAAGTTATGTAAAGGTTATTTAAGGTACGTTGAGTATATGTTGATGTTCCGGAGTATTTGTCGCATTAAACTGAGTACGTTTACGCACCAGTCTGCGTATAATGCTCCAGAAAGCGATGTAGAGTTTGAAATTGGACAAGAGTTGATATGTGCAAACGATACACATATTTATACAAGTCCAAAGTATGAAATACAATATTTCATTGGTTTAGCGTTTGTTTGATGGTTACAGTGACACAGGTGTCACAGTCTCCCCTACTTTAGGAAATTTCGTCCCGAAATTTAGTTTTAGAGGAAACTTGTGAAGACAGCTGTGACGGTTTCGCTTTCAGACAAATCCATTGAACCCTTAGGTAAAACTCTGGGCCATGTTAGGATCCTTAGCGAAAATTTCAACCCACAAAGTGAAGTCCTTGTAGTAACAAAACATGGAATTTCGAACTACGGGCAGGAGAACGTTTCCCGTGAAGAGTTATCATAGGCAACTTGGGTGTGCTTGAAATCAGAATTGGGGAGTGTAAGGGTAAATGATATTGGTCAAAATCCAAGACTTTTCCCGTATCACTACTCTTATCACTGTAGGTCTTAACACATGACAAAACTTCCTGTGGTTTCTGTGCACTGAATTCCATAATTATGTAGGCCTCCATAATTACGTACTTCCTTGCACAGTCCGCATAGTTCATTTCATAATGCGTATGGGAAAAATATCAAACGAATAATCTCTTCAGCTAAGCTACCCAAGAGAAATATTTAACTACATCAACATAGGATGTCTTTAACTAGATTGTCGAACCAATCTATTTAACTTAGATCGACGTAGGATCTCTTTAACTAGACCACCCGAGGGCCTCTTTAACTATATCAACGCATATTGTCTTTAAACATTGGAATAGTACTTTATAATCCAAGGGACTTAACTACAACGTAGAAGTCCATTAAGGATTTAAGATAGTACTTTTTTTTGAATATCCTACTACGAATCCCTCATATGAAAGATTCCACGAGGATTTGGATAACGAATATCCAGAGTATACAAAAACACAAAATGCATAATAGAAAACACAAGAGGCATAAACACATAGTCATATAACCACAAAGATTCTTTAACTTGATTTGTTATTATTCTGTTAATTTGTTCTGCTAACTGTGCACATGTATTCAAAGCACACCAGGTATCCAATCAGTGGATTTTGATTGGTGCTTTAAATATTTCTAAGAATCTAACCATAAAGATAGAAAGATCTTAAAGAGAAAATTCGATTTCGATTCTAAGGAACCGAAATGATCGAATTTTGGTATATGAGGAATCCAATTAAGGACTCTGATTTGTATGATAATCATCCACAAGGGTCTAATTATGGGGGTAAAAGATCCCATATGGATTTTTTTTTTTGAAGTTGAAGGTGTTTCGAAACCTTGCGCTGGACGTGTTTAAGTCAAAACACGAAGTAAAATGCTTATGAGGTTGAGATGCTCTATATGCCATTCATACTTGAATCCATACTTGTATATGAGATTTGCGAACAACAACTTTTATTTATGAACGGGACAGATTGTTTCACATTACAAGTAAATAGAAGAAACAAAAGCATAAGACAACAACATCTTCTAAACAGCCAACTGCTCATCCGTGGGTTAGATTTGCCTTAGCAAACTTTGGGCAATTTCTTTGGAAATGACCCATCTCGCCACAGTTGAAACAAGAACCTGGTAGGAAACGACCTTGAGCGGGATTGTTGCCAGCTTGATTTGGTGCAGCTGCAGCTGGGCAAACTCTTGCTGTATGGCCTATAAGTCCACAAGTCTGGCATTTGCGGCACTTTACATTGACATGATGATGGAGGCTACATCGGTTGCACAAGGGTGCAGTTCCGTTGTATGGCTTCCTAACAGGGGGTTGAGCCGGTTGGTTGGGGATGGCTTGACCATTGTGAGTGACCACGGTGAAGTTCTGAGAAGCCTTTCGCTTCTTTGACCTCTTATGGGATCCAGTCTGTTCATCCATGGTCTTTGATTCCTTGATTGGTTTCTTGGCCGGTGGTGCAGGCTTGACTTCTGCTTCCTTTGGTGGCCCTTGAGTGGCTTCATTGTTGAGACGAGACATGGCAAAGCCTAATTCAATAGTCTTCAGAATTACTTCGCCTATCCGCTGGGCAAATTTGGCAGTCTGCTCCGACATCTGCGCATCGTTGCGATGAAGAGACATTCTGGAGGAAATGAAGGATATAGGAGGAAACAAATGAAATGTTATCTGTAAATAAAACA
The DNA here is from genome assembly GCF_002127325.2 of Helianthus annuus. Taxonomy (NCBI): domain Eukaryota; kingdom Viridiplantae; phylum Streptophyta; class Magnoliopsida; order Asterales; family Asteraceae; genus Helianthus; species Helianthus annuus. The sequence continues at coordinate 139,937,820 of NC_035436.2, forward strand.
AAATGACAATGCATAGAAACTGCAATCATTTGTTTGTTACCTAAGGCAAACAAATGAGACGGTAACTAATCAAAGTAAGCGGGTCATATTAATGTATTACTGAAGACATGCTCGCCTATAAGTGAATACTCACCCCAAGAGTTCCCAGGTAAGAGTGACTGGTCCGATACTGCGGATTTGTACGAACACTCTAGCCTTCGACAGAAAACTCGGGGTACAGGCATTTACTCTTCCAGTTTGCACGTGTTCACATTATATGACCCAAAACTTTGACGAGAGTTTCGAAAATTCAAAGGGGTTCAAAACCTTATAACAGAGGGTTCAAAACCTAGTAATCAATCATCCTAGAACAGATGATTGGTTTTCAAAGCGGTTTTGAAATTTATGTTCTTGTTGTGGTCGTCGCCTAAGGATAGGTGACGGTATTGTTTTATGACTAAACGCAAGTGAACTCGCGTTAGGGTCCTAGGAAGGTTATAGACTAGGTCAAAGCATTACTAATAACCTAATTCCCTATAACCATTGGCTCTGATACCATCTTTTCTGTCACACCCCGACCACGTAGAACATACAAAACGTGGCGGAAACGTCGGGGAGTGTTGGGACAGAATCAATTGTTTCAAATCCATGGCAATTGAAGTTCCGTTTTATTGATCAAACAAGAAAGTTTACATTGTTTAAACAAGAACCAAAAGGTACATAACATAAATTAACTAGTTCTTGTCTCGTTTTAAGTCACTAAGGCACAGGTCCGCCTAAGTATATCTTGATAAGTCCTATGCATCATTTCCTGAAAACACATGTGAAAATAGGTACGTCAGCATAAAAATGCCTGTGAGATACATTGGTTTTGTGAAAACGGAGTTCATGACTTATGTTTGAGAAAATGTTTAGTAACAGTCAGTCATGAACTTTGTAATTTGCTTTGTCTTGTAAATCGTTTGAAAAACGGTAAGATAAAATGATATGTATAGATAAGTGCAAGGTTAAACGAATAACCAAGTAAAATGAGTTGAATAAGATAAGTTGTTTGTGAAAATAATGTCTTGTGAAGAATATGTTATTTATGTAAAATATAATGTGTCTAAACTGAAATGACTTAGATAACGCCACGATATGTAATATTATACAAACATTTATATATAGGAAGTACCAGCGGCGTATCCACCATGTTTGTATCATATTACACACGCCACGTTACTTAAATCATTTACCCAAACCAATCCACCATGTAAATTGTTCATGTGAAAACCAAATGTCAAGTGTTATTGTGTAAACCATGTCAAATGTTTATGTTCAATGTAAACCAACAAATGTGTATGTCAATGTCAACGTGTTTATGTTCAATGTAAATCATGTAATGTGTAATCCCAAAATGTATCATGTATGGTAAGCGAAATGTATCAACTTAAACCATATGCACAAAACAAGTCGTTGAAGTAAAACGTGGTTTAAATCAACGTTATGTTCTGTGGAAAATGCATGCTCAATTGATAATAACATTTATGCGGTATTGTAAACTATGCATGCATCCAAGCCTTGAGACTGCGGCGATAAACCCTTAAACAAATTAAAGGTTTATCTAAGTTATGTATATCGAATTCGGTCATTCCTTCCAGTCCTATCAAACCCAGGACTTCAGGAATGGGAGTTGTCAATTCCTATGGTACCACTACCTACTAACGAACGGCGTAGCTAATGTTAATGAATGTATTGTCCCATGTTAAACAAACCAAATGTCATAACAAAATGAAGGCATGTGATGTAAACAATTGTACTAAGTATGCTAAGTAAACATACGAAGCGGAAATGTTCATGTAAATCAATGTGCCCATATGCTGAGTAAACATATGCAGCAGAAATGTTCATGTAAATCAATGTGTCCATATGCTGAGTAAACATATGCAACAGAAATGTTCATGTAAATCAATGTGTCCATATGCTGAGTAAACATATGCAACAGAAATGTTCATGTAAATCAATGTGTCCATATGCTGAGTAAACATATGCAACAGAAATGTTCATGTAAATCAATGTGTCCATATGCTGAGTAAACATATGCAACAGAAATGTTCATGTAAATCAATGTGTCCATATGCTGAGTAAACATATGCAACATAAATGTAATGTAAATCAATGTACTAAGTACGCACACAATGGGCATACATAGCATGAAATGTAATGAAATCATGTACTATAATGTACTAATGAGCATAGCAGATATACGATGTGAAAACATGGAAAGCATGAAAGTAACAGATAGGCACATGTGTTTCACCCCAAAACAGTTTGGAAAACAGTAAAAGAGGGGTTGAATGTACTCACCTGAGATTGCTTTGAGTTCCTTGTATAATAACCAGATAATGCTAAAGATCACGGAATACCAACGGCACCTAATAGGTAGCTTATGTTAATATACCAGACCAAATCGGAAGGATCGGACAGTACGCGGGTTCGAAAACCAAACGAGTATGGAGACTCGTGTAATATGGTTTAACAAAGCCTACATACTAAAATGAAACTAATCCTAAGTGCTTACGGTCCATCACGACCTGTTTAGGTAGCTTATGCTACCCTAACGCGTCGTTCGCGTAGAACGTGTTCGGAACGCCTAACATCGTGACCACAAGGTATAACCTCGGAAGGTTATAGCTATGGTCACCTAATGTGTTTGGTCGGATCCTAATGATCGACCAAATGGGTCGGGTTCGAAAGCATAAGCGATGGTTTAGTTCGCTTACCTTACGACCCTATATAAGCACTATTCTAAACGTGACGAGCTAAGCATGTTAGAACATGCTTAACTAAGTTTAGAAAACAGGTTTGACATCAAAACAAACGGCTTTGATGCCCACGAGTAGTTTGGTTACAAAATATGCAAGAATGCACATTTTGGCCGAAACTACGACTCGTCACTGAGCCTAGATAACGTGGTGATCAGTAGGTATGGTCACTATGGACCATAACCATCGTGATCATGCTCACGTTATGAAGTTCCATGAACTTCGCATCGACCATGAGTTGGTCAATGCAGAAAGTCAACAAAACGTTGACTTTCGGACTCGAAAAGCGAATAAAAGAACGAAAGAAGACTTACGGAGGGTCCCCGAGTGCTAATCAAGATCAAATAGCTCAGGTATGAAACAATGGTTTCAACTTAGAGCTTTAGATCTGATTCTTGTGGGTTTTTACACAAATGGGGGGGGGGTATTTATAGGAAAAGTGGAACCGTTAGGATCGTTTTATCGAATATCGTGCCTTGATCTCGTGCGTACATGTGTCCAATGGTTAAATTCACTGAACTTGGCCCTTGGCCCTTCATTGGGTGAAAAGGCATCGCCCCTTGATCGAACGAAAGGCCAGATTTTGCATTAAATGCAAAATCTTTCTGTCAGACATCCTCACGCGGCCCGCGTGAAAGTGTGTGCAGATCTTACGCGGGTCGCCTGGCCCGTCTGATCTGCACCACTTGCAGAATTTACATATTTGGCCCCTGTTGCGTTTTTAAGCTATTTCCAGCCCTTCTAAGACCTGTAAAGCCATCTTTAAGGCCCCAAAATGATGCCTAAACATTGTGGACATGAAACATGCCCAAAAATGTTCCGGATGTTGGCTCGTTTGGCCGTACGATCGCGATGTTCGCTTAATTACGACGGAATGCGCATAAGCGCGAAAGACGATCCAAATGACGCGACGAATGGATTTTTCTCATGCCAAACACTAAGGCATAATATAAGGATGCTTACATAAATTTTTTTGGATGTCCGGATGTATTCAGAACGTAAGTTATGCGCAAAAGTGCAAACTTGTGCACTTTTTGACACTTTTAGTCCCTGAATGACCCAAAAGTTTATTTTAGCATACTAAACCCCTCAAAGCCTATTTCTAAGCTATGTAAAGGATATTTATGGTATGTTTAACTTATGGACATGTTCCGGAATGTTCGTTACAGTTCAAATTGGCATACTTTCGCAGTTTGTCAAGTTTAGTCCCTGTAAGCGAATTAACTTGTTTTTGCTATACCAAAGCCTTCAAACTTATTTCTAAGTTATGTAAAGGTTATTTAAGGTACGTTGAGTATATGTTGATGTTCCGGAGTATTTGTCGCATTAAACTGAGTACGTTTACGCACCAGTCTGCGTATAATGCTCCAGAAAGCGATGTAGAGTTTGAAATTGAACAAGAGTTGATATGTGCAAACGATACACATATTTATACAAGTCCAAAGTATGAAATACAATATTTCATTGGTTTAGCGTTTGTTTGATGGTTACAGTGACACAGGTGTCACACTAATTCCATGCGAAATTACAACCCTATAAATACCCCTAGTGTGATTTCATTTGTAACGTTCGTGATTCCGGTATCGAAGTGCTGCCGACGTGTCTGCTGATCTGTAAACGTGTTATAATCAATGTACAAGACAATTTAAAGTGAATCAAGCTGTTTACAAGTTAATTCATCTGTTTCCGCCTCTTGAATTGATTAAGAACTCTTCTGAACGACTCATCTGGTCGTGAAAACGATCCTACATTTTTTCCCCTCCCCTCAATTTTCCTCCAATTTTCTAAAAACTTGATACTCTATATCCACTTTGACCCCCTCGACTTTCTAATATGTTTCGATACAAATTCAATTTCGTCTATGCTTTACGTTACATAAGTCACTTGGTGTTAAAAATTAGTTTTGTTACGCTTCTTCATGATTTTAGTCGTCATTCAGTTGCTACTAAACACGGTTTATGCTCCCGCCCCGCACCGCGGGGGCTTAAGACTAGTTAAAAAATCAAATATGAAGCCGTAAAATACGTGAAAAATCATTAAAAATATTGGACTCATATATATAGTTAAAAATATATATTTTAAATTTATATGAAAAATATAAATTTATATTAATATTATATTTAAAACTTAAATTTAAAAAATATATTTTTTTGACTATTTAAATTTAAAAATATATATTTTAAAATTTAAATTAATATGAAAAAAATATATTTTTTAAACCACTGAAAATATATTATTTAAATGATATATATTTTAAATATAAAATTTCAGCTGTTGAAAAAAGTAGTTGTAAGTATCTATCTACTATAATAAAAGAAACCAACTTTGGGACACGTGTCACTCAATGAGGACTCCTTTGATTAAATGGGCACTGGGTTATGAAATCGGGTCATACGATACGAATCCATGACCCATGTTCTCATTTAGAAAAAAACTATTATTCAAAACCCTAATTTGTTCACCTCCACCACTAGTTCTATACGTCGTATTCATCTTCTATACGTCGTATTCATCTTCCAAAAATCCCATTATATATTTATTAATATTATAAAAACAGAGACGATTACAGACTAATGGCAGGTAGACGAGCAACAAGTTGCGCCGCTACCCCCTTCTGAATAGCAAACCCTACCCTGCTAAACACAAAATCCTGCCCCTTAACATGCGCGGTGTTACTGCTTACCACCTGCTGAACCTGCTTGAGGAACCGAACCGCGTCAGGGGCGAGAGCGCCAAAAGTATCGAAAGCGAACGGGACGAACCCGTGTTGATTCTCGATGCAAGCTTTTTCATGCTTAGCTACTTTGGCCGCCTCTGCCTTGGTTATTGCTTGACCCGCCACAAACCCGTGGTCCCTTAGCCCCACGAGGGGGGACACACCTGTCAAATCAACACACGCGTGTTTCCCTCCTTCCCATCCGAAAACAAGAATGTCAACGGGCCGTAGGGTAGATCTCCCTTCTAATGGATCGGTCAAGAAGTTCACCGGAGCTTCTTTTTTTGCCGAGATCCCTGCCCGCTTAAGGACATCATAAAACACATCACGAACTAAATCGTGTCGATATTTAAATCCTTGTAATTCTTTGCAATGGATTGCATGCTCCCCAAAAGAATCCAAGCAAGACTTCCGACATACAGGACACGGGTCATCAACCGGGAAAAGCGGTACCATCAGCCGGTACTTGAGGATAGCCCGGTATTCCATAGCCGACATACATTGCCCTAAACCTTCAATGGGAACAACAGACAGGAAATCCTGAGCATGGGGGCTCGCAAACACTCAAACACGGCTCGTTGTCGCGGAGACAAAGCAAACTTCTCTTTAACTGTCTTGACGATTTCGCCATATAAGGCATTCGTCAGAATTTTCTGGGCTTTAATGGGGGCGGTGTCTTTAATATAGAAACCGCCGAGATCAAGATCGGGAAGAGAACTATGCAGATTGTCCAACGCACCCTAATCTCAGCCTCGCATGTCGTTGACCTCTTCCTCTCTGATACTCCTTCATCACCTGCGATTACTCCGGAATTGAACAGGTAACAATCCCTAACTGAAACTCGATCATTTGTGTAACGAGTATGATCGAATCGAAAGTTTCTCGACATCTTTCACTCCTTTTTTTTTCTCTCATGCGTGGAGGATTTGGTGAGTTATATTTTTTTTTTAATTCATTAAACTTCCATTCTCACACAACAATTTGATTTTAGTATTACGGTTTCATCGTTTTGTTCAGATAAGCGTTTGTTTTGGTTCAGATTTGTTCAAGTTAGGATTTTTTTAGTTAGATTTGTTAACGCCAGTTATTTTTGTTTTATTAGAATTAGGGTTTCATCTCGATGTAACTAACAACGTTTAATTCAATTATCAATTCAGATTTAGGTTTGTTTTGGTTCATAATTTTTTCAGATTAGGATTTTTATTCTGATTTTTTAACATTACTGCTTATAAATGATGCAAAACTTTTTAGACAATTATGGATCCCCGATTACTAATCAGTGATTTTTAGATCCCCTATTGCTTTGTTCTCTTTGTTCATACTACATATGTGGTTGATGATTTTGACAAGTCACTAATAAGGCTATTGTTGTTCCTATCGTAGTGCATCAGGTTGACCAAGCTTGCCTGAGAAGAAAGAGAACATCTAATGCAGCTTCTTGAGTTGGTTCTGAGCCAGAGTTAAGGGCGGTCAATAGGTGTGTGATGCTTAAGGTTGCAGTTCGGTGGCTCTCAAATGTGGGAAATTACCAAAAAGGGCATTTAGAGCCTTTAAAAACCCTTCATTCACTGTTCCATTCGCCTATATATCCTTTTCAATAGCAAATGAAGGTTTGAGGTAGTATCAATAGTAGTGATTAAAAAAATAGTGTGTGATGAGCGATGCATCTGAATATAGCTTAGTTGTCAAAAGCACACTTTATTTGGCAAATAAATACATCCTGATTTTTATTACATTTGTATTTGTAATCAGGGACTGCCTGTTATACAAACAAATTCAAAGGGAGGTCCACCAAAAGACAATGCCATCAATTGGTGAGTGTTATCAGCTCTGTTTTTTTTTGGGATTTTCTTCATTTAGTTCAAGCTTGGCAAACTGGGTGAGTTTAGGTGATGAGTCAAAACAGGTTTTTATTTAGAGCGGGTCCTCAGCAAAATAGATTTGGGTCAAAGCTTGTCGTTTGTAAAAAGGTACTATTAAGTTGGTTCTGGCCAAAATCATTCGGGCTCAAATCCGTTATAGCTTTTTGTAGTGATGATGATGGCGGTGTAGGTGGAAGGAGTGCCTGTGGCGGCGTTGGTGGTGACAAGTAAGTGGTGGAGACAATGATCATGGGTGTTGCTGACCCATTATGACCTTCTTTAAGTCATTGAGTTTTATAATAGTTACCCATTTTGCCCGTTGTCTAATTTGAGATAAACCAAATGAACCCATATGCAATCTATATTTGCGAAATCAACCTATTCTTTTTATATTGGATCTCCATAAAATATAAATATAATCAGGGCAGAGTTTAATTGTTTAAATGAATTATTTTTAGTGTAATAGTAATTTATTTTTTGTCTTGCAGGTGTCAATCTCACTGGTAAATCTACTAAAGATGTGGATTCACGAACCATTTTTGTTAGCAATGTAATGGCAGTACTTTTATATAAAGTCTTCGGATGTATTTTTTTTTCTTTCTAAAACTCTATTTTTTACAGGTTCATTTTGTTGTTACCAAGGATAGTCTTTCTCAGCACTTCAACAAGTTCAGGGATGTATTTATATTAACTGGAGCTGCATTGGGATTAGAGGTGCACAAAATAACCGGTTAATTAACCGTAACCGGTTATTAACCGAAACCGTAACCGGTTAATAACCGATTTAGGAATAACCGGTTCAATAGGTTATTTAACCGTAGGTTAGTAACCGGTTATAAGTGTTTAGTATAATAACCGGTTATTAACCGGTATTTTTAAACCGGTTTTTTAACCGATAGACTGGTTAACCGAAAAAATAACCGAAAAATTCAAAAAAAAGGCAAAAAAACCTGTTAATAACCGAAAATAACCGGTTAATTAACCGAACCGGTTAAAGTAATTAACCGGACCAGTTAAAAAAATAACCGGTTAAAGTAATAACCGGTTAAAGCATTAACCGGTTAAAGTCAAAAAGTCAAATTAACCGGAATAACCGGTTAACCGATCCGGTTATTAAATTAACCGGTTTGTGCACCTCTAATTGGGATAGCCAAATGGATCTGTGGTTGTCATATGAAATGTACCTTACCATATGACTAGGCCCAATAATCATGACCCGTCCATCGTCAGATGGGTTGATTTGAGTTAAAAAAAAAAAGTTGTATTCGGGTTCATTTGGGTCTACTCTACCTACACAATGGGTCATGTTGGGCCAGCTCTAATTAAGCAACGGGTTAAAATGGGTCACTCTAAAACCACCTTCTAACTTTATATGAGTCCAAATAGGTGAGCAACAGCCACAACCTTTTTTGTCATCACCACTTATTTGTTGTCTTTGGCTGAACTTTGCACTTATTATTTTAAAAAATAGCTTTAAGAAAACCGTTCAGGTTTTACGCTCTTGGATTTCTTCATTTTCTTCTTTAAAAATGAAAAAAGAATATCTAAAATTAAGATATGAAATTTTGATATAATTGAAGTTCTCACAATGCATACACACAAATGTTTAGAAATGTAACTCGGAATGGATGCTATTTTTTTTGAGAGATTTTGTGTACTTATAAATAATTACTTGAAGCTCAAGTCCAGCCAGGTTAATGTAGCATTGGTATTATTTGTAGATTTTTTTATTATTCCACTACGGTGGACATGTGAATTCGTAAAAACCATCTCAGATTCTTTTCCACGGTTGAGTTTGTCAAAAGTGTATGCTCATATATTGCAAATGTGCGGTAAACGTTGGAACTTTTGTTCAACAAACCAGTTATAGACCGTTTGTTTTGGTTGATTTTTTTGGATTTTTTTTTTTAAATTTAGAGACAACTTCTTATTTACTTTTATTAACCACCTATACATTTGCTATGCAGGATCTGAACCCTCTTTTTTTTTTTTTTTTTATAAAGTGAGGTACCTTACCACAGGAGGGAAACTTGGGAATGTGCTATTGAGAATACCCAAGGCAAGAGAAGTATAAGTTTTAAATTTGTTTCAATAAACCCAAGGAATGAAATATCTTATGCTCACATAAGTTTTGGTGCTATTGAACTTCTACCATTTGTTTTTGTTCTTTTGTTCATATTAAATTTATGGCTAACTACTTGGTTTGGTGGTTGTCTTCTCTGTAGAAATTGTGCATTGTTTCTTAGTATACATTCTAAAACCCTTTATATTGATCAATAAAAAGTGAATAGAAATTCTAAAAGATTTATTTTTTTAGTGTTAGGCACTTTGAACTTTGTGCAAATGAAAAACAAGGTAAGTGAATTTTGATGTAAAAATTATCTCGCCCATGATTCTACCAAGGACAAAACTTGATCGGAAGTCAAAAACCCTTTTATTTCAAATAATCTTTGATGGTTCTTAATTGTATCATGTTTTCGCAAATGATATTAAGTTGACAAGTTCAAATACCGTTAAATTCATGTTCTTAGTTGAAGTTCATGTTCTCACACCTGTCAAATGACATTGAACCGATATTATTTTCTTTTTGTTTTTTTTTTATTTTACAGCTATATAATGTCGGGCTAAAACTATTAACTTTAGATGAAGATAGTATAAAAATGTTCTGGCCCATTGTAGGTCAACTAAACACTTAAATTGACTCAATTTGACACATTATCTGTCCACGCCGTTGCCCTTTTTATAATCATCTCTCATAGTTACCGGTGACACCTTGTCACTGTTTGTATGTTTATCATATCATGTATTAGTTTCAATTTATTTGATTGACTTCTCTTATGGAACAAGGCTGAGGATTCCTTAAAGAAGGAAAAAGATAAGTGTCTCAAACTATTTGCATACAAGTAGTGGACCAAAGCTCTTAGAGGTTAATTTTTCTGATGTACATTTTGTTTTCCAAAAATATGGAGCATATACTCTCATTTGTTCAACCGCGTGTACACGCGGGTTTTAACCTAGTAAAATATATGTTGATTTAAATGAAAACATTTAAGCGTCCAACAATGCCTTCTAACCATTTAAATTTAATATGTTAAATATGTATAAAACTAATAATAAAATAAAAGAAATTGATATTTTGGAAAAGGGAATTCATTAAAGGAATAATTTAATAAAGATATAAATTTTTAGGATTTATGTATTAAAATCATTTAATTACATAATACTAAGTTGTTGTACATATTTCTGTTTCATATATATAGTTTTGTAAAATATTTTATATCTTCCATAGTATGTGTATATGTGCTTAAATTTTAAAATCGTCAAACTATGAATTATGAACTGTAAAAATTCTTATTTGTATAAATCAAATTAAGAATTATGTTTTATAAAATTCTTTTAATAACTTTATTCAAGAGTCAAATATTTTATTTTTCCAAAAATATTATTATTAGCTTAACAGAATTTAGTAATATTCAATTTAGTGTATTATATTAATAATAATGATAATAAATAATAACAGTATATATTAAAGACTTTTCTTAGAGAACCTTTGTGTATTAAAAATTTCTCTAGCATGTTAATTATTATCAATATTGACTATACGTAAAGTTTTCTTAATATTACATGACTTATCAAAATTTGATGAATAATCTACATATTTAATATTTAATAATACGATAAAGAATTATAAAGTGATAAAGTATTTTAATTATTGTATCTAAACAATGCTGAAACATTTATATTTTAACAAAGTTATTATAATTATATGTTTTATCAAAATTTTAACAAATACATATCTTTGAATCGAGTAAAACTTTTGGATTATATCATAAGTCATAAAATATACCGCCTTTATTGAATAACATTTTATATTATGATATTGTAGTGATATCATAACTAAGGGTGTTATCTTATATCTTTGATTAAGATATTAATATCAAAATCGTAAGATTATTATAATTTATTTTGAATTGTATTCACATAAATATGTGGATATGATATGTATCACAAAAATTGAATATTATATTATGAATATATCCCCTTTGTATTTGTTTATAGCCTAACATAAGGCAAAATATAAATAAGGGTTACATTTCTTGAGAATTTAAATGACATAATATCATTTAGGTATACTACATATTATTTAAATATTTATATTATGATATTTTGAAAGTATCATATCTGAATTGCATTTATTTTATATTAATATTAGAATATTAATACTGTATTATTGTTATAAAATTCATATTACATTATGTTCCCACATATACATATGAGTATGATAGATATATAAGGTATTACAAAATTTACTAAGACATGATATTATTAATATATATATCATTTATATAGATATATAAAATACCATAACTGTAAAATATAGATATGGGTGACACATATTAGGAATTCCAAATTCGTTAAATGTTACAAGAATCATAATAGACATATTAAAAATTTTAGGTTTACAGAATAACAAATAAGATATTAATTTCCTTACACAATTGGTTAAGGGTTTAGGTATTGGAAGAACACCTAAAATGTCACACCCCCAAAATCCACCCGCGGAGTACCACTGCTTGGAGGCGTGACATGACCAGGATCAAGCCACCAATCATATTGAACATGTAAATAAATAGTAATAATTATCCATCAATACGAAAGGTGTTTATCAAACCAACATAATTAAGTGTAGCGGAAGCATGAATGTAAAACCCAACATAAGTATTAATGTTTGAAACGTCATAAGTGTTTAATAAGTAATCACGATCCATTTGCCCACAACGACCTGCTCCTCCTTGTGCAAGCTCCATAATGTACCTAAGGTCCTGCAAGGCATGCAGCAAATAATCAACAACTAGTTGAGCGAGTTCACAGAAAATAAGTTCGTAATAGTAATGAGTAAGTTCATCTAGTTGGGGGCTTCCCATGCATGTATGTACTAATGGTGGGGGTTTCCCATGCTTATATATATATTACTAGTGGGGGATTCTCATGTTTATCTTTACTAATGGGGGCTTCCCATTATGGTACTTACTAGACTATTTGCAACCATGTATTCTTCTTAATCCGAGAACAGGAATACGTACTAGGTCACGTAGGATTTACGTGAGTGCCCTTCCCCGAGGACAGTGGTACGTGTGGGGTTTACGTAGGATTTACGTAAGTGTCCTTCCGACCTGGAAGACAGTAGTGGGTATTAGGTTACGTAGGATTTACGTAAGTGTCCTCCCGACCTGGGAGACAATGGAAAATACTAGTTTACGTAGGTTTTACGTAAGTGTCCTGACTAACCTGAGGATGATGGTCTATAGTCTAGTGATAGCGTAAGTACGAGTAATCATCCATTTCAAATAATCCAACCCAATTCCCAACCCAGGAATCCCATGCCTTGGCTGTGTGAACTCACCTTGGGTTGCTCGGCAGATACACAAAAGGAGAGGGTTCTTGAACTAACAGTGGTCAACCACGTCCTAACAGGGTTACCATACAAGTCAGGTTTTGACTTCAAGTAATGCACGTATGTATCACATAAGTTAACACGTTGCAAGCATGTAAGGATCATGGTAAACACGTAACAGTCAAACATAACAGTCAATTAGTATAATGAAATCCTACATTGTGCGATTGAACGATTAGGCCCAATAACATAAATAAATCCAATCACATTTCTCGGCCCAATCCGATAGCACATAAGAGCCTTGTGCGATCCGGCTCGGCTTGTACGCTTTGATTAGTCCAGCCCAACTATAATACCCGGCCCAACATAACAGTCCAATAACAATCAAGCATAAACACGGCCCAAATCGAAATGCCTAAACCTTGTGCGTTTCGTTTGGGTTGTGCGATCCGACCAGCCCAATAATTAAACATATAACAATCTTGTGCGATCCCAACACCTTGTACGACTGAGTTGGGTTGTGTGACTGGACACTTGGGCTGTCCGGCCCAACAGTTTGTGCGTTAGTGATTTGGGACCCCTTGTGCGACTAGACTCCTTGTGCGAGTGACTAGTCTTGTGCGCTCAGAAGGTCTTGTGCGACCAGTTCAATCATTCCAATAATCAAGCAATTCGGTTACAATTAATTTATCAGTTTCCAATTTTACATCCTATCAATTAACATCTAACAGTTTCAATACATGATGGATTTCGATCAAACAAGGTTTGTTACAACCAAATTCATATGAACCCTAAATCATGCTCAAGGAAATCAAACATCTTACAATATTAAACCATCCGATCCAAACACTTAACACATCCAAATCGTTGAGTAACAATCAGAAAACTTATAACATAAATGCCAATCTAACAAGCATCATCCTATACAATCCGAATCAATACATGATAGCCGATTATCCTTCTAAGCAGTTCACAAGAACATCATTCAATACATTCATGCGGGCCAATTATTAGAACACAAATCATTTAACAACATAACCAATCAATCATGAAACATTTATAAGCACACTAGCCGATTAAGAAGGTGATCTGATTCAAGGTATGATCTTCGAGAGAGAGGAAGGATGTTTGCCGTCGGATTTGCGAGAGAGAGAGAGAGAGAGCTAGGGTTTCGTGACTTGTGTCTATTGTGTTTTGTAAAAGTGTGAAATGATAATCATCTCTCAAGTGTATGCGAGTAAGGGGATGGGCCGACCCAAACATGGGCTGCCTTAAAGTCCGATTACAAGCTATACGGCCCAAAGGGCTTGTGCGTTGAGCTAGTGTTGTGCGGTTCGGGTTGTGTGTTTATCATACATACACGTAACACATATTGCACGTAACGTTCATCATTCACAAAGTTCATATAATCATATGCCATAACATAAATCATTTAATCAGTCAACCGAGTTCACATACGTTACATACGATACAAAAACGGGTTCAAAATACGTGTTGTCACATTATCCCCAACTAAAAAGAAATTTCGTCCCGAAATTTGGTACGCACTCACTGAGGAAGCTAGGTAAGTTCAATCGTTCACTGGTTTTCCTGGGGTGTCACATCCTCCCCCCGTTGATCTGGAATTTCGTCCCGAAATTCCGAAGTAGTAGCTTTAGCCTCAGTAGTGGTTGCATTGGTTTCGAATAACTGGGGGTACTTTTCTGTCATCCTGTCTTCGCGTTCCCAGGTGTACTCTTGGCCACGTTTGGAGTTCCAACGAACTCGGACAAGAGGGATTCTCTTGTGTTTGAGGACCTTTACATCCCGGTCCGTGATTTCAACTGGTTCCTCGACGAACTGCAACCGCTCGTCGATAGTGAGTTCCTTATAAGGAATTATGAGGGTCTCATCTGACAGGCACTTCTTCAGATTCGACACGTGGAATACATTGTGAACTGCACCGAGTTCAGCTGGTAGGTTTAGCTTGTAGGCTACTTTGTCTATTTTCTCTATGATCTCAAATGGTCCGACATACCGTGGATTTAGTTTGCCCCGTTTGCCAAAACGTACCACACCCTTCCAGGGTGAGACTTTAAGTAAAACCCGGTCCCCGACCTGAAATTCCAAAGGCTTTCTACGCTTGTCCGCGTAGGCTTTCTGACGGCCGCGTGCTGCCGCCATGCGTTGTCGTATTTGTGCTATCTTTTCTGTGGCGTCCACTACAATCTCTGGACCCGTGATCTGACTATCCCCCACCTCTGCCCAACAGAGAGGTGACCGTCATTTACGTCCGTACAATGCCTTGAATGGAACGGCTTGTATGCTGGTGTGATAACTGTTATTGTACGAGAACTCCACCAAAGGGAGGTGCTTTTCCCAGCTGTTGCCGAAATCAATAACGCATGCCCTAAGCATGTCTTCAAGAGTCTGGATCGTTCGCTCAGACTGTCCATCCGTCTGAGGATGATACGCTGTGCTCATGTCTAACCGTGAGCCGAAAGATTTGTGCATCGCTTGCCATAGCTCTGACGTGAATCGTGCATCCCGATCCGAAATAATGGAAGTGGGCACCCCGTGCCTCGAAACAACTTCTTTGAGGTAGATGTCTGCGAGAGTGGAGAACTTATCTGTTTCCTTTATAGCAAGGAAGTGTGCAGACTTGGTGAGTCGATCCACGATCACCCATATAGTATCATTCCCACGCTGGGATCTAGGTAGGCCTGTAACGAAATCCATGGAAATTTCTTCCCATTTCCATTGCGGTATCTTGGGTTGCTGAAGTAGACCCGCTGGTTTCTGGTATTCCACCTTGACTCTCGCACAGGTCAAGCACTTGCCAACGTAAGTAGCGATGTGGGCCTTCATGCTAGGCCACCAATAGGTAGTTCTGATGTCGTGGTACAGTTTATCCGACCCTGGATGTACCGAGTAGCGGGACTTGTGAGCTTCATCCATTACCAGCTCGCGTAGACTGCCATAAAGTGGGACCCAAATACGCCCTGTTACATAGTAGGCGCCGTCTGCCTTCTGTTCTAACCGCTGTCGTGAGCCGCGTAGGGCTTCAGTCCTAACGTTTTCTGGTTTCAATGCTTCTACCTGAGCATCTCGTATCTGTGCAGGAAGGCTAGACTGAATCGTAAGCTGTAGCGCTCGCACGCGCCGAGGTAAAGTGTCTTTCCGACTGAGGGCGTCAGCCACAACATTGGCTTTGCCTGGATGGTACTTGAAGGCGCATTCGTAATCGTTCAGAAGTTCGACCCATCGCCGTTGACGCATGTTCAAATCCTTCTGCTTAAGAATATGCTCGAGACTCCTGTGATCGGTGTAAATCGTGCACCTGGTACCGTACAGGTAGTGTCGCCATATCTTAAGCGCGAAAACAACAGCTCCCAGCTCTAAATCGTGCGTCGTGTAGTTCCGTTCGTGAACCTTGAGTTGACGTGAAGCGTAAGCAATAACCTTATCCCGTTGCATCAATACACATCCAAGACCCTGGATGGATGCATCACAATATACTACGAAATCGTCCGTGCCCTCTGGCAATGAGAGAATAGGTGCACTGCAAAGTCTATCCTTTAGGTGCTGGAAAGCAGTCTCCTGGGGCTCTCCCCAGCGATAGGTGACACCCTTCTGTGTCAGTAGCGTAAGCGGCTGAGCAATCTTTGAAAAGTCTTTAATAAACCGTCTGTAGTAACCCGCCAAACCTAAGAATTGGCGTATTTCCGTTGGCGTACGTGGGGCAGGCCAGTTTCTGATCGAATCTACCTTGGATGGATCGACATGGATCCCATCCTTGTTTACTACGTGGCCTAAGAAGTGGACTTCACGAAGCCAGAAGTCGCATTTCGAAAACTTAGCGTACAGCTGTTCCTTCCGTAGGAGTTCCAAAATAAGGTGTAGGTGCTGCTCGTGTTCCTCCTGACTCTTGGAGTAGATCAGAATGTTGTCGATGAATACAATGACGAACTTGTCTAGGTAGGGTTTGCACACCCTGTTCATAAGGTCCATAAATACGGCAGGTGCGTTCGTTAACCCGAACGGCATGACAAGAAACTCGTAGTGGCCGTAGCGAGTTATGAATGCTGTCTTGGAGACGTCCTCATCCCGGACTCTCAGCTGATGATACCCTGACCGTAGGTCTATCTTGGAGTAGTAACACGACCCTTGCAACTGGTCGAATAAGTCGTCTATGCGTGGAAGAGGATAACGGTTCTTCACCGTTACCTTGTTCAGTTCCCAATAATCTATGCACATCCTGAAAGTGCCGTCCTTCTTTCTCACGAATAACACTGGAGCTCCCCAAGGCGAAGAGCTTGGACGAATGAAGCCCTTTTCCAAGAGCTCTTGTAGCTGCTTTGACAGTTCCTCCAATTCTGATGGAGCTAGACGATATGGTGCGCGAGCTATGGGTGCTGCTCCTGGAGCGAGCTCGATTTGAAATTCGACCTGACGGTGAGGCGGTAAGCCAGGTAAGTCTTCAGGAAACACCTGAGGGTAGTCGCGTACAACTGGAATATCCTCCAGTTTCTTTTCCTTCACTGATGCATCTGAAACGAGTGCCAAGATTGTGGTGTGACCCTTCCGCAGACACTTCTGAGCCTTCAAGAAAGAGATGATGCCTACCACTGCACCACTCTTGTCACCTTGAACTTCGAGAGGTTCTTGACCAGAACGGGGAATGCGAATAATCTTCTCGCTGCATAAGATCTCTGCCTGATGTTGGGATAACCAATCCATCCCTATGACGATATCAAAACTTCCCAAGACTATGGGAATAAGGTCGATGGAGAAAACTTGTCCGGCTAAGACGATACTACAACCCTTGACTATTTGCGTGGCTTCTAAACTCTTACCATTTGCTAACTCTACGACATGTTTGGTGTTTAGGGGTGTTGATGTACGTTTTAACAATTTACTGGCTTTCACAGAAATATAACTTGTATCCGCACCCGAATCAAATAAAACAGTAACATATATATCGTCGAGGAGAAACTTACCCATAACCACATTGGGATCGTTCATTGCATCTCCTCGTCCTAACACGAAAGCTCGACCCCTTGCCTCGTTGCCATTGTTGTTGTTGTTCCCACCGTTGTTGTGCCCGTTGCCCTGGTTATTGTTGTTGTTGCGATTCTGATTCTGGTTCAACTGAGGACAATCGCGTTTGAAATGACCTTCAGGCCCACACTGGAAACATCCCCGGTTTCCACGCTGTGGCTGCTGCTGCTGTGGGTTCTGTGGAGCTGGTTGTTGAGGTTGCTGGTTTTGATTTGCAGGCCGTGGGCTCCGACAGTCTTTGGCCTCGTGACCCATCTTGAGACATCTTTGACAACGACCCTTGTTGCACTGGCCGCTGTGATGCCTGTTGCAGTTGTGACACTTGGGGTGAAACCCTTGATACCTTCTCTGTCTATGACCACCAGAGGATTGCTGACTAGGACTCTGGTAGTGGTCAGTCTTCTGCTGCTGAGCTTGAGATTGAACTGTTGCTGAACCTTTGCTAGAATCCCCGTCCCACTTTCTTTTGTTGTCACTGGGTGTAGTGGGAGTAGCGGCTGTAGTGGTAGTACTGATGCGTTTGGGCAACTTGTTCTGTTCCACCGCTTGATCCATGAGGCGATGAGCAAGACGCTGAATATCCTGAATATTGTCGAGGTTAGCCGATGTAACATGGCTCTGAATTTCTGAGGCTAGACCCTTGAGGTACAACTCGATGCGCTTAATTGGAGGGTCCACCATGGTTGGACACAAGATAGCCAGTTCGTTCGATCGCTTCGTGTAAGCTTCTATCTCTGACCCCGTCATCTTCAAGTGATAAAACTCATTCTCCAACTTGTGAATATCATCCCTTGTGCAGTACTCACATTTGATAAGTTCTTTGAAATCGTTCCATGGGGTGGCGTTAGCAGCTGCCAACCCGAGAATCTGAACTTGGGCGTTCCACCAAGTGAGCGCAATCCCTTCCAACGTGCCAGTGGCATACTTGACCCTGCGAGCCTCAGGGCATTCGCACATTTCAAACACTGACTCTAGCTTCTCAAACCAATGGAGGAGTCCCACTGCCCCCTCGGTGCCACTGAAAGTACTTGGACGACAGTCCATGAAGTTCTTGAAAGTGCAGACAGGTTGCTGCGCGTGTTGACCTATTGTGTATGAATAGGACGAAGTTAAATACGAGAGTTAATGCAGGATCTAAGGATCCTAGTGTGAGTCTATACTGCAGGGTATACTACCTGCTTGAGCAGCTGCAAGTGCCGCAACAACTTGAGCTTGAACGAGAGCCTCTAGCTGGGCTTGAGTCATGTTAATCCGTCCAGACATGATCTTCATTGTAAAAGTAGCGTAAGTGAGAATGGTTCGCGAGTAGGGCGATGACAGAAAAGCATAAGCACGTAGGTATTCTCATGTAATAGTATTATGTGTATCAAAGTGTACTACGAGCAAAGTTCTATACGTTTCTAGCAAGCAGGTAACAAACATAAACCATATTACCTAGGATGTCGAGTCTTGCACGTGGAGCGAAGCGTCGTTGTGGATCGTTGAGAGCACTGTTCTGGTTATAGTCTGGTTTTAATAAAAACGTTTCCCATATTAAAACCGAGTTCTCTATAACCAATGGCTCTGATACCAATCTGTCACACCCCCAAAATCCACCCGCGGAGTACCACCGCTTGGAGGCGTGACATGACCAGGATCAAGCCACCAATCATATTGAACATGTAAATAAATAGTAATAATTATCCATCAATACGAAAGGTGTTTATCAAACCAACATAATTAAGTGTAGCGGAAGCATGAATGTAAAACCCAACATAAGTATTAATGTTTGAAACGTCATAAGTGTTTAATAAGTAATCACGATCCATTTGCCCACAACGACCTGCTCCTCCTTGTGCAAGCTCCATAATGTACCTAAGGTCCTGCAAGGCATGCAGCAAATAATCAACAACTAGTTGAGCGAGTTCACAGAAAATAAGTTCGTAATAGTAATGAGTAAGTTCATCTAGTTGGGGGCTTCCCATTATGGTACTTACTAGACTATTTGCAACCATGTGTTCTTCTTAATCCGAGAACAGGAATACGTACTAGGTCACGTAGGATTTACGTGAGTGCCCTTCCCCGAGGACAGTGGTACGCGTGGGGTTTACGTAGGATTTACGTAAGTGTCCTTCCGACCCGGAAGACAGTAGTGGGTATTAGGTTACGTAGGATTTACGTAAGTGTCCTCCCGACCCGGGAGACAAGGGAAAATACTAGTTTACGTAGGTTTTACGTAAGTGTCCTGACTAACCTGAGGACGATGGTCTATAGTCTAGTGATAGCGTAAGTACGAGTAATCATCCATTTCAAATAATCCAACCCAATTCCCAACCCGGGAATCCCATGCCTTGGCTGTGTGAACTCACCTTGGGTTGCTCGGCAGATACACAAAAGGAGAGGGTTCTTGAACTAACAGTGGTCAACCACGTCCTAACAGGGTTACCATACAAGTCAGGTTTTGACTTCAAGTAATGCACGTATGTATCACATAAGTTAACACGTTGCAAGCATGTAAGGATCATGGTAAACACGTAACAGTCAAACATAACAGTCAATTAGTATAATGAAATCCTACATTGTGCGATTGAACGATTAGGCCCAATAACATAAATAAATCCAATCACATTTCTCGGCCCAATCCGATAGCACATAAGAGCCTTGTGCGATCCGGCTCGGCTTGTACGCTTTGATTAGTCCAACCCAACTATAATACCCGGCCCAACATAACAGTCCAATAACAATCAAGCATAAACACGGCCCAAATCGAAATGCCTAAACCTTGTGCGTTTCGTTTGGGTTGTGCGATCCGACCAGCCCAATAATTAAACATATAACAATCTTGTGCGATCCCAACACCTTGTCGACTGAGTTGGGTTGTGCGACTGGACACTTGGGCTGTCCAGCCCAACAGTTTGTGCGTTAGTGATTTGGGACCCCTTGTGCGACTAGACTCCTTGTGCGAGTGACTAGTCTTGTGCGCTCAGAAGGTCTTGTGCGACCAGTTCAATCATTCCAATAATCAAGCAATTCGGTTACAATTAATTTATCAGTTTCCAATTTTACATCCTATCAATTAACATCTAACAGTTTCAATACATGATGGATTTCGATCAAACAAGGTTGTTACAACCAAATTCATATGAACCCTAAATCATGCTCAAGGAAATCAAACATCTTACAATATTAAACCATCCGATCCAAACACTTAACACATCCAAATCGTTGAGTAACAATCAGAAAACTTATAACATAAATGCCAATCTAACAAGCATCATCCTATACAATCCGAATCAATACATGATAGCCGATTATCCTTCTAAGCAGTTCACAAGAACATCATTCAATACATTCATGCGGGCCAATTATTAGAACACAAATCATTTAACAACATAACCAATCAATCATGAAACATTTATAAGCACACTAGCCGATTAAGAAGGTGATCCGATTCAAGGTATGATCTTCGAGAGAGAGGAAGGATGTTTGCCGTCGGATTTGCGAGAGAGAGAGAGCTAGGGTTTCATGACTTGTGTGTATTGTGTTTTGTAAAAGTGTGAAATGATAATCATCTCTCAAATGTATGCGAGTAAGGGGATGGGCCGACCCAAACATGGGCTGCCTTAAAGTCCGATTGCAAGCTATACGGCCCAAAGGGCTTGTGCGTTGAGCTAGTGTTGTGCGGTTCGGGTTGTGTGTTTATCATACATACACGTAACACATATTGCACGTAACGTTCATCATTCACAAAGTTCATATAATCATATGCCATAACATAAATCATTTAATCAGTCAACCGAGTTCACATACGTTACATACGATACAAAAACGGGTTCAAAATACGGGTTGTCACATAAAAGGCTTAAACCAGTGGCATAACTCTGATACCACCTTCTGTCACGGCCCCCGACCCCACCCTGGGAGTGGGAGCCGCGAGCAAGTCAGATGGTATCGATGTTTATTAAATTGGCAGCGAAAAGTTTCATCAGGACCGTAGTTAGGAAATATTTTTATCAGAGTTAAACACCAAAATGTTTAAAATAGATAAATGGGACAAAACCCGATTTTTTCATTTATAGGGATAAATTCTAATTATTGAAAATAATTCTTCTTTTCTATTTAGGTCACTTTATAGCTTCTTTTCTAAGGCCTTTGGGTATAGTTTAACCTAACTTAACTCCACCTAAGTGACACATCAACTTTTTTTTCCTCATTTCACTTTGTCTCACTCTAAGGAAATGGTTTATGGTACGTGCGCGACTATACATATTTTGACAATGAAATTACATACGAATTGGTTTTAAATTTATAAAAGTGATTATTACTTTTACATCAAAACACATACGAAAGAGGCAAGTGTACCCCGTCATATATGTAGTAAAGTATCGGTAAGAACCAAGTATCGATCCACGGAAATGGGCGGAGAAATAATACTAGACCTTTGCCACTAAATTACCGGTAAAAACATAATTTGTTTTGGTTTTAATTAATCTAAAGTAAGCATAAATAAATACTTATAAAACATAGTAAATTATATATAAATAGCCTTGCTTAATACACAACCACAGCATGTCAACTAAGTCAGTTTTGGCACTAGAAGCATTCGGTCAATTTTCCAATTTGAGACAATTAGTATCCCTTTCGGGAATCCTAACATGACAATCATTCGGAAAGTTAAAACGATAAACACACTTTAACCACCTAAAATTGTTCTTTAACGTACGACTGATTAATGTCTACAAAAATCTCATAAAAATAAGTTAGTCATCCGTTAGGAGTTTTCTAACCTCACTTAATCAAGGAAAGCAACACCGATAAACACAATGCAACCACCGAGACAAGCATAAACTAGATTAAATCACAACCGAGTTCATTTTACAAATCTTGCACATAAATTCAACAAGATAACAATTTTGGCCGAAGCTACTAACTAAGCTAACAAATCATGGCAAGAATTCATAACAACACCATCTAACCCGTTAGAGTCCTTCCGTGAGGGCAAGCCTTCTTGATTAACAATAATTACATTTTATTAAACCACTAACCCGTTAGAGTATCATGGTGCCCACATTTTAACCAAGTTAAACTACTTAACCAAATTAAAAGTTTACTAATACATGATTAAATAAGCTTCATTTTGCAACTATCTTACCTAACCAAGCACCAATCATCCAACACAATTACTTATAATCAAGAAATCAATATCAATAACAAGGTTGCAAACTAATCATCAAAGATAATCATAGAAAACACTTCCAAATTTCGTTACAAACATAGATTAACATACTAGTAGCTATAATCAAGCAATGAATTGTTGTGTTTTTGCCCAAAGGCTACAATAATACATAAATATTAATCTAAATGCTTGAAAGATTAACAAAAACATGGAAAGATTAGAAAACCCAACCATAAACAAGCATAAGATTAAGAATCCGGATAGTAAATGAGCAAAACCGGGCAATGTGGCTTGAATCCGGGTGACTGCAGGAGCCTTCGGAGCCTCAAAATCGCCTGCAAAGCTCTCCAAAATTCCAGAGTTACTAAAAGAATGGTTCTGTTCTGTTTTTATGCTTTTTCCATGTTGCACGGTCGTTCTTCCGATCGCACGACCGTGCACTTTAAGCAATTATTGGTGGTGGTCCACCATACTGCGTGACGTCACAGATCGTTGACTGGTCTTCGGACACGCACGGGCGTTCTTCACTTGGCACGGTCGTTCCTCACCGAAGTCTAGTTGCACGCCTGGTCCTTTGGTCGTTCAGTTCCGATGTCTTGTTTGGTTGTCGGATCCGCACGACCGTTCCGCATACGGCACGACCGTGCCTTTTC
Organism: Helianthus annuus; assembly: GCF_002127325.2. NCBI lineage: Eukaryota > Viridiplantae > Streptophyta > Magnoliopsida > Asterales > Asteraceae > Helianthus > Helianthus annuus. Next base: position 139,961,424 of record NC_035436.2, read on the forward strand.
GGGTTGGCCTTCAATGCCTTGCACGCGGAGTTGCACGCCTCGTTCACTGCCGGGTCATTCAGGATCATCGGTGACGCACGGTCGTGCATGTGGTCGCACGACCGTTCCAGACGCCCAGGTCAGTCTTCTTCACAGAATCTTCGCAGCTTCGTCGTTTTGTCCGGAAAGTCCTCGTTTTTGCTATCATCTTGTCTGGTATGCTGTTTTAGGCCTGTAAACAAAAGTGTAGATAATTAAGTATCCGAATGACGGTTTTACGGCCGAAAACGCATAAAATAGGGGTAAAACGGGGGACTAAAATATGTGTAAATTAGCGAATATCAAATCTCCCCACACTTGAACCTTGCTTGTCCTCAAGCAAGCTGAACTAAAAAGCAATAAAAGACGGAAGCAAACAAGAACGATAATTTACACACTATTTTATTGAAAACTACTATAAACGGTTAGCCGGTTTGTCGAAAGACAACATCAAAAGACTCAAACCCAACAAGCATAAACAATTATAATAGTGACAACCAAAAGGCCGTGACTTCACATTTAATTGACTCAACATGTTAATCTTCACACGACTCACAATATTCACACACACTCGGTTTTATTTATGAAACATACATAAAATGTGTATGGGCAAACACTCAATGCCACGTCAATGAAATATGCAATATCATAAGCTTGTCATAAGATCTCGTCTCTACCAACTAATCATGCAAATAAGTGTAAATCAAGAGGTCTTTACGGGTTGTAACGTTAGGTGTCACACCCCCAAAATCCCACCTGCGGAGTACTACCGCTTGGAGGCGTGACTGACCAGGATCCAGCCACCATTCATACTGAACAAGCATATAAGTGATTATAAAAGTTTAACCAGTACGATTAGTGTTTCAAAACAAACAAGTTTAAGTTGCAAGCGGAAGCATAAGTTTAAAGTTATGACATAAGTTCAAAAGTTTCATTTTTAACATAGCACGCAGCAATCCGAGTCCCACAACGTTCCTCCTCCATGCAAGCTCCAGCTAAGTACCTATGGTCCTGCAAAGCATGTAGTAACGAGTCAACAACTAGTTGAGTGAGTTCACGGGTGGGCGTTCGTTTTAGTTGTTTCGAAAACAGTTTACTTTATCTGGCATCCTGCCGTGGGGGTTACCCCATAGTTTTAAAAACGTGACCAGTTCATTCCCAGTTACTCCGGCACTCCGGCCGTGGGGGCTACCCCATGTAGTTATCAGGCATTTCGGCCGTGGGGGCTACCCCATGTACATCATCTGGCTCTCCAGCCGTGGGGGCTACCCCATGTGTATACTAGACTCGTTACCGTATCGATTGCTGACTGTAGTCATGTTTATGTGCCCTGAAAACATCAATGTCTATCATCATTGACGTGCCCCAGATCCATTAGTTCACGCCCGTCCTCTGCGGCACGGTGTGAGGCTTGTCAGACCTAAATAGCGCTATCTAACTAATGACCCGCTCGCCATTGGCCCGACGATTAGTCGATACAAAAAGGAGGGACTTCGTGATAGAGTTTTAGTCTAGTACGTTTATCCGTCCATCCGGACGAGGAATTACATTCCTGAACCACTGACGTCCTACCCAAGGTAGACGAGGAACCCACGTTCCTTAACCCCGTTCCCAACCCAGGGAATCCCATGCTTTGTAAAGGGTGTGAACTCACCTCGGTTTGCTCGGCAGTTAATCACAGAAAGATCAGTCAAGTCGCAAGTAGTCTGTTACGTCCTAATCACGGATATCACGTATAATCAGATTCGAACCAAGTAGTGCACGAATGTTCAACACGTTTGGCAAGCACGTTTAGCAGTAACAGTTCACAGTTAACATTCAAACAAAATCCACAGTCTAAGTGTGAGGCCCAAACAGTTGGGCTCGTGATAACAGGCCCAAATAACACGTTAACAGTAGCACAGAAATCCATAGATTCGGCCCACTAACTTAGGCCCAAGGTGTGGTCTCGAGTCGCAACCGGACTCGCAAGCATGGTCTCGAGTCATGCTGTGTGTTGATCATGGATGGTTGCGAGTCGCAACCGGTGTCGCAACCATGGTTTCGGTTCATCATGCTGAGGTCTCGAGTCGCAACGGGACTCGTAACCTGTGGTCTCGGCTTGTCCTGTTATGGTTGCGAGTCGCAACCGCGTGGTCTCGAGTCATCACGCTGTGGTTGCGAGTCGGTAGCAGTCATTTTCAAGTTCACGTGTTGATGCAGATAGTCAGATTAATGGTACAATATAATCAGGCCCAAATCCGGAAATAACCAATAGAAATCCACTAACATTTTTCCTAATCAGGCTATTGGTCAAAGTGGATCAAAATCACAAGGGTTTTCATATTTTAACTATCATTCAAAGTGTTCTTCATTCATTCAAAGCATATTCATCACATATTCAACCTTATTCTAACACACTTTGCATCAATCATAAACATAATCATGGTTAACAATCTCATTTATCTAACATAACACCATAGGCTCGGTTCTATACTAGGCCGAATATATGACATATGTAACTCGGTTTCATGTTCATCAACATAAATGGTTCAACATCATTCAAACACAAGATACCAAAATACATCATGCTATATATATATATCCGAAATCAAGACCCTTTAGCCGATTATCAACATTATACATATAATATCATCATTTGTTAACAAGTAGTGAATCATTTCTCATGTATAAACAACCTAACCTTCAAACCCTAGACATAACATGAACCACCAACATTCAACAAAACATCAAGAACACTAACCGGTTATGAAAGGGGTACCGAGAAGATGGATGGAATGTCCGATAGTTCCGGCTCTTGTTGGTTCCGATTTGAATCCGAGAAAGGGAGAGAGGTGGTGTTTGTGTTCTTAGGTCTTAAGTGGGAGAGAAGTAGGAGAGTGTGTGTGTGTTCTTGTTTCAACAAATGGTAAAAATGGCTAAGGGTGGTGTATTTATAGTCAAGTTCCAAATGTGTGCACCCTTAATGGGTTTCGAGTGGGTTTACGGCCCAAAGGCCCAACCGGCCAAAGGTTCTCGGCCCAAAGGCCCATTCGGTCACTATTCACTCGAGACCTCATGGTCTCGAGTCGGGTTCTTTGTTTTCGGGTTGGGTTCTCGGTTCACGTAAAACATGTACACACATAAATATATATAAATGCACACACACAAAGCACATAAAAGTTCACGCTATCATTAAGTTCAATCAGTTAACTAGTCACATAGCGTACAAGCAAGTTACAACGAAAGGTTCTAGATTTCGAGTTGTCACATCATCCCCAAGTTGAAAGAAATTTCGTCCCGAAATTTGACGGCACTCACTGAGGAAGCTAGTTAGGTTGCAAGGTTTTCCCGGTTATCCTGGGGTGTCACATCCACCCCCCGTTGTTCTGGAATTTCGTCCCGAAATTCCGTAGCTTCAGCCTCAGTAGCGTTTGTACTGTTCTCAAACAGTTGGGGATACTTTTGTTTCATCCGATCTTCGCGCTCCCAGGTGAACTCTGGGCCGCGACGTGAGTTCCAACGAACTCGAACAAGAGGTATTCTAGTGCTCTTGAGGACCTTAACATCCCGGTCCGTGATCTCGACAGGTTCTTCGACGAATTTCAATTGTTCGTCGATCGTGAGTTCCTTCAGAGGAACTATGTGCGTCTCATCTGACAGACACTTCTTCAGATTTGACACATGGAAAACGTTGTGAACTGCACCGAGTTCTGCTGGTAACTTCAGTCTGTAGGCCACCTTGCCTATTTTCTCAAGAATTTCGAAAGGTCCAACGTATCGTGGGTTGAGTTTGCCTCGTTTACCAAAACGAACCACACCCTTCCAGGGTGAAACTTTGAGTAATACCCGCTCCCCAACCTGAAGCTCAAGTGGTTTCCTGCCCTTATCGGCGTAGGCCTTCTGACGGTCACGAGCGGCCGCCATGCGTTGTCGTATTTGAGCAATCCGCTCAGTAGTGTCTACCACATGTTCTGGACCAGTGATCTGGCTATCCCCCACCTCTGCCCAACAGAGGGGTGACCGGCATTTACGCCCGTACAATGCCTCAAACGGAGCAGCTTTAATGCTGGTGTGGTAGCTGTTATTATACGAGAATTCCACGAGTGGCAGATGCCTTTCCCAGCTGTTGCCAAAGTCGATTACGCAAGCGCGAAGCATGTCTTCTAAGGTCTGAATAGTGCGCTCGGACTGCCCGTCCGTCTGCGGGTGATACGCTGTGCTCATATCTAAACGTGAGCCAAAAGACTTGTGCATTGTCTGCCACAGTTCCGAAGTAAAGCGTGCATCTCGATCAGAGATGATAGAAGTGGGCACCCCGTGCCTCGAAACAACTTCCTTGAGGTATATCTCCGCTAGAGTGGAGAACTTATCCGTTTCCTTGATTGCCAAAAAGTGTGCGGATTTCGTGAGTCGATCCACGATCACCCAGATAGTATCGTTTCCGTGCTGTGATCTAGGTAGGCCAGTAACAAAATCCATGGAAATCTGCTCCCATTTCCATTGTGGTATCTCTGGTTGCTAAAGTAGGCCTGAAGGTTTCTGATATTCCGTCTTTACTCGCGCACAAGTCAAACATTTGCTGACGTAAGTTGCTATGTGGGCCTTCATGCTAGGCCACCAATACGTGGTTTTAATATCGTGGTACATCTTGTCCGAACCAGGGTGTACCGAGTAGCGAGATTTGTGCGCTTCATCCATCACAAGTTCTCGTAAATCGCCATAGAGTGGGACCCAAATGCGTCCTGTTACATAATAAGCACCGTCTTCCTTCTGTTCTAAACGTTGCCTTGACCCGCGTAGAGCTTCAGCTCTAACGTTTTCTGGTTTCAGTGCTTCTATCTGAGCAGCTCGTATCTGCGAAGGTAGACTAGAATGGATCGTGAGTTGTAAAGCTCTTACACGCTTAGGCGTAGTGTCCTTTCGACTGAGGGCGTCCGCCACTACATTGGCCTTGCCCGGGTGATACCTGATAGAGCACTCGTAATCATTCAGCAGCTCGACCCATCGTCGTTGCCGCATATTCAGTTCCTTCTGCTTGAATATGTGTTCTAAACTTCTGTGGTCGGTGTAGATGGCGCATTTGGTTCCGTACAGGTAATGCCGCCATAGTTTAAGTGCGAAAACAACAGCTCCCAGCTCTAAATCATGTGTCGTGTAGTTCTTCTCGTGAACTTTAAGTTGTCGTGAGGCGTAAGCTATGACTTTATCTCGTTGCATCAATACACAACCAAGACCCTGAATTGATGCATCACAGTAAACCACAAAATCGTCTGTGCCTTCTGGCAGTGAAAGAATAGGTGCGCTACAAAGTCTATCCTTCAGATGCTGAAAAGCCAACTCTTGTGCATCTCCCCAATGATAAACAACGCCTTTCTGTGTTAGCAAGGTCAGAGGCTGCGCGATCTTAGAAAAATCCTTAATGAATCTCCTGTAGTAACCTGCCAATCCCAGAAATTGGCGAATTTCCTTTGGTGTGCGAGGCGCAGGCCAGTTCTTAATAGATTCCACTTTGGATGGATCAACGTGAATCCCATCCTTGTTCACCACATGCCCTAAGAAATGGACCTCTCGAAGCCAGAAGTCGCATTTCGAGAACTTCGCGTAAAGCTGTTCCTTCCGAAGGAGTTCCAAAATAAGTCGTAGATGCTGTTCGTGTTCCTCTTTGCTCTTAGAATAGATCAGGATGTCGTCGATGAAGACTATAACAAACTTGTCCAGGTACGGTTTGCAAACTCGGTTCATCAAATCCATAAAAACTGCCGGTGCGTTCGTCAGCCCAAATGGCATGACCAGAAACTCATAATGCCCGTATCGAGTCCTAAAGGCTGTCTTAGACACATCCTCTTCTCGGACTCTCAACTGGTGATATCCCGATCTCAGATCAATCTTTGAATAGTAGCTCGATCCCTGCAACTGGTCGAACAAGTCGTCAATACGCGGTAGAGGATAACGATTCTTTACAGTCACCTTGTTGAGTTCGCGATAGTCGATACACATTCTGAAGGTACCATCCTTCTTCTTCACAAAAAGTACTGGAGCTCCCCAAGGCGATGAGCTAGGACGAATAAAACCCTTATTCAAGAGTTCTTGTAGTTGCGTGGAGAGTTCCTCCAACTCTGATGGTGCTAAACGATAAGGTGCACGGGCTACAGGAGCAGCTCCAGGAGCTAGATCAATCTGAAACTCGACTTGGCGATGGGGCGGAAGACCAGGTAATTCCTCAGGGAATACCTCAGGATAGTCGCGTACAACCGGAAAATCTTCTAGCTTCTTCTCTTTCTCTGTGGTGTCAGTAACTAGAGCCAAAATCGCAGTGTGGCCCTTCCGTAAGCATTTCTGGGCCTTAAGAAGAGAGATGATGTTCTCAACAGCACTTCTCTTGTCGCCACGAATCATGAGAGGTTCACTACCTAATCCAGGAATACGAACGATCTTCTCGTTGCAAAGAATCTCTGCTCGGTGTCGGGATAACCAATCCATCCCAATGACAACGTCGAAACTACCCAAGACAATAGGAATAAGATCAATAGAGAAGGTCTGGTTAGCGAGAATAAGCTGGCAACCCTTGACTACGTGTGAGGCCTCCAAACTCTTACCATTAGCTAGCTCGACAGTGTGCTTGTCGCTCAGGGGTGTAGGAATACGCTTAAGCATCTTACTAACTTCTAGTGACACATAGCTAGTATCGGCACCCGAATCAAATAAGACTGTAACATAAAAGTCGTCGAGAAGGAACTTACCCGTCACCACGTTGGGATCATTCCTTGCTTCACCTTGACCAATCACGAACACACGCCCCCTAGCACCATTGTTGTTGTTGTTCCCATTGTTACCATTCCCCTGATTGTTGTTGTTCTGGTTTAGTTGGGGACAATCCTTCTTGAAATGACCTTCAGCTCCACACTGAAAGCACCCTTTGTTGTTACCCTGCTGCTGTCGCTGGTTTTGCTGAGGTTGCTGACGATTCTGGTTGACGGGATATGCGCTCCTGCAATCCTTTGCAACATGACCAGGCTTGTTGCATCGATGACAGTTGCCCCTGGTGCATGGCCCACTGTGATGTAGGTTGCAACGATTGCACTTGGGGTGATTTCCTTTGTACCCACCATGACTTTGACCACCAGACGACTGCTGACTGGGGCTCTTGTGATCGTCCGTCTTTCTCTGCTGAGACTGAGATTGCACAGAAGTTGAACCCCTGCTTGAAGTTCCATCCCATTTCCGTTTATCCCCACTAGAAGTACCAGAAGTAGTTGCAGCACCTATTCGCTTCGGTAACTTGTTCTGCTCCACCGCCTGATCAGTGAGTCGGTGAGCCAACTGTACGACCTGTTGGATAGTAGTCAAGTTCGCTGAAGTCACATGACTTTGGATCTCTGGCACCAAGCCCTTGAGATAGAGTTCAATTCGCTTATATGGAGGGTCCACCATAGTAGGACACAACAAGGCAAGCTCATGCGATCTCTTAGTGTATGCTTCAATCTCTGACCCCGACATTTTGAGATTGTAGAATTCATCTTCCAGTTTGTGAATGTCGTCACGACTGCAGTATTCCTCCCTGATCATTTCCTTGAAAGTTTCCCATGGGGTGGCGTTGGCAGCAACCAACCCTAACATCTGCACTTGAGCTTTCCACCACGTGAGAGCCAAACCCTCGAGAGTACCAGTAGCATACTTTACCCTGCGCGCTTCAGGGCATTCACACATTTCGAACACAGACTCCAGTTTCTCAAACCAGTGTAGGAGACCTACTGCCCCTTCAGTGCCGCTAAAAGTTGTGGGTCGACAGTCCATAAAGGTCTTAAAAGTGCACACCGGTGCCTGAGCATACTGACCTAAGGTAGGTGAAAGAAAAGACAGAGTTTAACACAAAGGTTGGTTCACGAGAGTAGGATCCAAATGATCCTAGAACAATTTCGGACTGCAGGATATACCTCCTGCGTGTGCAGCTGCGAGCGCTGCGGCAACTCGTTCGTTGATCAAAGCCGTCAACTGGGCTTGTGTCATGTTAACGCGTCCAGACATGTTTCTTCATAATAAAAGCAATACGTGTGAGAGAGGTTCGCGAAAGCACGATAGTAGGACAGAGTAAGCACACACGTGTTCAAACAACAGTAGTTATACTAATCAAGCATACCATGAGTAATGTACTACGCAACTAACAAGTAGGCAATATACATACATCATATTACCTAGAACGTCGAGCCTTGCATGAGGAGCGAAGTGTCGTTGTGGACCGTTGAGCACTAAACCGGTTATAGTCTGGTTTTAACAAAAACGTTTTTCCTTTATTAAAACCAAGTTCACTATAACCAATGGCTCTGATACCAACCTGTCACACCCCCAAAATCCCACCTGCGGAGTACTACCGCTTGGAGGCGTGACTGACCAGGATCCAGCCACCATTCATACTGAACAAGCATATAAGTGATTATAAAAGTTTAACCAGTACGATTAGTGTTTCAAAACAAACAAGTTTAAGTTGCAAGCGGAAGCATAAGTTTAAAGTTATGACATAAGTTCAAAAGTTTCATTTTTAACATAGCACGCAGCAATCCGAGTCCCACAACGTTCCTCCTCCATGCAAGCTCCAGCTAAGTACCTATGGTCCTGCAAAGCATGTAGTAACGAGTCAACAACTAGTTGAGTGAGTTCACGGGTGGGCGTTCGTTTTAGTTGTTTCGAAAACAGTTTACTTTATCTGGCATCCTGCCGTGGGGGTTACCCCATAGTTTTAAAAACGTGACCAGTTCATTCCCAGTTACTCCGGCACTCCGGCCGTGGGGGCTACCCCATGTAGTTATCAGGCATTTCGGCCGTGGGGGCTACCCCATGTACATCATCTGGCTCTCCAGCCGTGGGGGCTACCCCATGTGTATACTAGACTCGTTACCGTATCGATTGCTGACTGTAGTCATGTTTATGTGCCCTGAAAACATCAATGTCTATCATCATTGACGTGCCCCAGATCCATTAGTTCACGCCCGTCCTCTGCGGCACGGTGTGAGGCTTGTCAGACCTAAATAGCGCTATCTAACTAATGACCCGCTCGCCATTGGCCCGACGATTAGTCGATACAAAAAGGAGGGACTTCGTGATAGAGTTTTAGTCTAGTACGTTTATCCGTCCATCCGGACGAGGAATTACATTCCTGAACCACTGACGTCCTACCCAAGGTAGACGAGGAACCCACGTTCCTTAACCCCGTTCCCAACCCAGGGAATCCCATGCTTTGTAAAGGGTGTGAACTCACCTCGGTTTGCTCGGCAGTTAATCACAGAAAGATCAGTCAAGTCGCAAGTAGTCTGTTACGTCCTAATCACGGATATCACGTATAATCAGATTCGAACCAAGTAGTGCACGAATGTTCAACACGTTTGGCAAGCACGTTTAGCAGTAACAGTTCACAGTTAACATTCAAACAAAATCCACAGTCTAAGTGTGAGGCCCAAACAGTTGGGCTCGTGATAACAGGCCCAAATAACACGTTAACAGTAGCACAGAAATCCATAGATTCGGCCCACTAACTTAGGCCCAAGGTGTGGTCTCGAGTCGCAACCGGACTCGCAAGCATGGTCTCGAGTCATGCTGTGTGTTGATCATGGATGGTTGCGAGTCGCAACCGGTGTCGCAACCATGGTTTCGGTTCATCATGCTGAGGTCTCGAGTCGCAACGGGACTCGTAACCTGTGGTCTCGGCTTGTCCTGTTATGGTTGCGAGTCACAACCGCGTGGTATCGAGTCATCACGCTGTGGTTGCGAGTCGGTAGCAGTCATTTTCAAGTTCACGTGTTGATGCAGATAGTCAGATTAATGGTACAATATAATCAGGCCCAAATCCGGAAATAACCAATAGAAATCCACTAACATTTTTCCTAATCAGGCTATTGGTCAAAGTGGATCAAAATCACAAGGGTTTTCATATTTTAACTATCATTCAAAGTGTTCTTCATTCATTCAAAGCATATTCATCACATATTCAACCTTATTCTAACACACTTTGCATCAATCATAAACATAATCATGGTTAACAATCTCATTTATCTAACATAACACCATAGGCTCGGTTCTATACTAGGCCGAATATATGACATATGTAACTCGGTTTCATGTTCATCAACATAAATGGTTCAACATCATTCAAACACAAGATACCAAAATACATCATGCTATATATATATATCCGAAATCAAGACCCTTTAGCCGATTATCAACATTATACATATAATATCATCATTTGTTAACAAGTAGTGAATCATTTCTCATGTATAAACAACCTAACCTTCAAACCCTAGACATAACATGAACCACCAACATTCAACAAAACATCAAGAACACTAACCGGTTATGAAAGGGGTACCGAGAAGATGGATGGAATGTCCGATAGTTCCGGCTCTTGTTGGTTCCGATTTGAATCCGAGAAAGGGAGAGAGGTGGTGTTTGTGTTCTTAGGTCTTAAGTGGGAGAGAAGTAGGAGAGTGTGTGTGTGTTCTTGTTTCAACAAATGGTAAAAATGGCTAAGGGTGGTGTATTTATAGTCAAGTTCCAAATGTGTGCACCCTTAATGGGTTTCGAGTGGGTTTACGGCCCAAAGGCCCAACCGGCCAAAGGTTCTCGGCCCAAAGGCCCATTCGGTCACTATTCACTCGAGACCTCATGGTCTCGAGTCGGGTTCTTTGTTTTCGGGTTGGGTTCTCGGTTCACGTAAAACATGTACACACATAAATATATATAAATGCACACACACAAAGCACATAAAAGTTCACGCTATCATTAAGTTCAATCAGTTAACTAGTCACATAGCGTACAAGCAAGTTACAACGAAAGGTTCTAGATTTCGAGTTGTCACATCATCCCCAAGTTGAAAGAAATTTCGTCCCGAAATTTGACGGCACTCACTGAGGAAGCTAGTTAGGTTGCAAGGTTTTCCCGGTTATCCTGGGGTGTCACATTAGGCTTGGGCGAAGGGTATGGAAGTAGACATATAAAGTGGCAAAAATGGTTAAAACTCGGTAGTAGCGTTTAACTAGCAACAACGTATACAACTATACATACAAATGCCTTAAAAAGGCGACTATTGCGCAATCGAGCTTATCAACGAAATTTTAACATTTAAGTGTTCAAAATTGCTCGATTTTATCAACTTCACCCTATTTTAGGGTGTTTTATTTTCTGTGGTTTTTTTTTGTTTTTTTTTTTAGAAAACATACTATACAATAAACTGAAACAAACGCTAGTTAAACGATTATTTTGTCCGAGTTTCAACACTAAAAAGGGTTTAAAACATACAAAGGCTAAATTTGGCTAAGTGGGCGATAATGTGGGTAAACAAAGGTAAACGGGAAGGCTCGACATGGTTAATCCTAAAGGGTAATATAAGGTGAACGGGGAGCACAACACAAAGAACAAGGTTTACAACAAAGGGGTAATCTAAGTGCCTCTATCACTTTTACACAAATCCACAAGTTCATGGTTTTAACAAGCATACTAGTGACAAGTTCTATATTACACATAACATCCGGCTCACTCCTATATCCGAAATGAACAAATATATAACAATAGGCTCAAAATGCTCACGTAACGGATGGAATGGGTAAAAGTGTGAAAACTATCATGTAAGTCTTTCTTTGTTTGTCACACTTTCCGGTTTCCTTTTTCAAAAATATTTTGCTTGTCGAGTTTTTATCAAGTCCGATGCTTTCTAAAACACAATCAACCGGTTTATTTACTAAAATATATACAAAATACGGTTATTTTTGAATGATTTTTTTTCTGATTTTCTGATTTTATATATATATATATATATAGGACAAAGATCCGTTAGGAACCACCCCTTATTGCGAGAACCGCGAGAACCAGTGTGAACACAAACAGTAATTCCTAAAAAAAATCTAAAAAACACCCAAAAAATTTTTTTTTTTATTTTTTTACTATTTTTTTTGAAAAAATCGCTATATTTTGTTAATAAAAAAAATAAAAAAAAATTCAAAAAAAAAAAAAATCGAGTAACAGTTATCCATGCACATGTGCATATGTGTCGTTTCTTTGTCAAATTCCGTAATTTATTACAAATAATAGTCAATTGCACTTTCATTTACACTACTACGTGTAATACACTATCTTTTACATTACCAATGTTAGAAATGCACATGTGCATCTATATGTATCAACAGGAAATAAGGTGTTTTGGTACACTACTTTCTCTTTCATCTATCATTCCATCCATAATACACAAGCATGCACATGTGCATTTCTGTCATTTCTTTGACAAATTCCGTAATTCATTACATATATTAGACAATTGCACTTTCATTTACACTACCATATGTAATACACTACTTTTTACATTACCAATATTAGAAATGCACATGTGCATTATATGTATCAACATGAAATAAGGTGTTTTGGTACACCACTTTGAATACACTTTCCCTTTCATCTATCATACCATCCATAATACACTACCATTACCTCCTACCATCCATAATACAATACCATTACCTCCTACCATCCATAATACAATACCATTAACAATATTTTCACTTTATTACATGTATGTAAACACCATTTATACCATCCAATCAACATATTACATAAAAAATTGACAACTATAACCAAACCATCAACCACTAGATATAACTAACCAAAAAACATGTATATGGGTCTACTTCTCCATTCAAAATCACAAACTTTTTGTACCAAAACACGTTATATCATGGTTATACCTAATTATGCACATGTGCATTTTGAATATTGGTAATGTAAAAAGTAGTGTATTACTAATGGTATTGTAAATTAAAGTGCAATTGTCTATTCCTGATAATGTATTACCGAATTTGTTGAAGTAATGATACATATGCACATGTGCATGGATAACTGTTACTCGAAAAAAAAAAGTTTTTTTTTTTTATTTTTTTTATTTTTTATGGAACGAAATATAGCGATTTTTTGTTAAAAAATATTAAAAAACATAAAAAAAAATTTTGAGTGCTTTTTTGATTTTTTTTAGATTTTATTTTGTGTTCACATTGGTTCTCGCGGTTCTCGCAATAAGGGTGGTTCTCGCATGAACCTTACCCTATATATATATATATATATATATATGAGGACAAAGAAAGTTAACAAAGTTAACCCCCTCCCCACAATTGAACTTCGCATTGTCCCCAATGCGAAACCCGAAATATAGAGAAAAAGGATAATAGTACTCCCCTCAAGATGATATCTGATGAATCGAGACTTCCAAAGCTGTGTCTGTCATATGCTCCGGTCAAAGACTTGATAGCCAAAATCTGCAAATATGTCATATGGTACAGCAAAACAGAACAGTAACAGAATAAACACAAATAAACCATAATGTACATAAATACTACCAATCCAAATAACGACATAACAGAAAGTAAAGTGTTTGAAAATACAACACAATCCGAGGGTGTTCGACATACTAAGCAAAAAGAACACCCGAAATGACAAGTACTAAAATAATAATAAAAACCACCAACGAACATCACCACCAACTCCTACTCGTCGTCACCGTCATCGTCTCTCGTGAAGGATGGGCCCGCACCACCATAACCAGGTGGGTTCCACGGTGGGAACTGTGGAGGGTGCTGAAAGTAGTCGGGATATGCATGGTGCATCTCCCCGAATAGGTACGAAAATCCGGCACTCACCCCCTGGTATAAGCTCTCCTGGCTATGCCTCAGCTGATCCTGCGTGGCCCTGAGCTGATCCTGACTAGCCCGGATCTGGTCCTGGCTGGTCCTAATCTGGTCGATGTACGTACCATGCTGTTCCTGCGTAACACGCATCTGCTGGAACTGCTGATAAAACTCAGGCCAATCCTGATGCTGGTAGTACTCATGGTGCTGCGGCTGGTGTGGCGGTGTGTGGTGCAGTGGTGTGTGTGGTATGTGCTGCTCCTGCATCTCTATATCCTCTTCCTCTGCTGGGAGTGGGGGCAACGGGTCCCAGGCCTCGTTGTTAAGCCCCCTCAACCTATCCCCGTGATCAGTCTCAACAATTACCCCCATCGCCTTCAGTGACCTGATGTCAACATGAACCCCCTCGGTTATCAGAGTGAGACCCTGAAGCACCTCCTCAGTCATAAGGTGTTCGTTGTACGCAATTTCGGTCACATACTGACCGCCATGTATCTGACTGTTAGGAGTCCTCCCTGAGCACTTCACAAAGTATTCAGCCATTCGCGTCGCTAAGTTGATGGGTGCCTTCTCCACCAATGCATATAGAAAAATCAAATCTGGTGTTGGACAGTTACCAAGACTGTCCATGCGACCGCATATAGTGTGGCTAAACACATGGTGCATCACTCGCACCATAGGGTCTTTAAGTCGTGAGGCCTTTGATATTCTCGGGTTGTATGGGTCCCCAACAGCATTTGCGGCCCAAAACGCATCCCGTGCTGCATCAGAGGGGAAGGTGAACTGCTCTGTGAAGACATCGGGATCATCCATGTCTTCTCTAGTGTAAATCCCGAGCCTCCTACCCAAACGACCAACCGACCACCTGTGCCATCGACCACATAATCTGAAAGCTATCCGCTCCTTGTGGCGGAATTTGGGTCGTCGAGCAGCAACCGGTTTTTCGTAGGCATATGATGCAAAGAACTCTATGGTCAGCTCCAAGTAAACGGGTCGGTTGCAACCGACCAGATTTGTAAGTGGGCGACTCATCATGTTCTCTAAACGGTCATACTGATTGAGCTCTTGCATTACTTCCCAATCCAGCCATCTAGGGACTCCGAACTGCCCCCTCCGGGCCCATAGTTCGTCTCTTTTTGGAATGCATAAAGCCTCACGCTCGTCGTTGGGGTTGAATTGTAGGAAGGGATGATTCATCTGCACGAGGAATATAGTTAGAAATCATGGAACAGGAAAAATTTTATTCAAAAACAGCAGAACGCACAATTATGAAGGAACTGTGAATCTGATCTGGGCATCCGGCACGGTCGTGCGGCAATACGCATGGTCGTGTGTCGCCGATGACGTGCACCATCTGCCTAGGGAACTCGGAACTGCACGGCGTGCGGTCAATCGGCACAACCGTGCAACACCGAACAACAAGCTTGAATCGTGATTTACCCGGAACGGCACGACCGTTCCATCCAAGGAACGACCGTGCCACTGCTGACCTGCAGATTTTAACCCCCTGAACTTTGAATAGCCTGATTTTCCCAAAATCAACAACTTTTTTGCACAAACAGGGGTTGGAAACTTAACCGGGTGTTCACGATAAGCAAGATTCAAACAAGGGTTAGGGTTTCGATTTGTTTATGAAGAGAACCCTAATAAATCCCTTGAAGAATCGGAGGAAATCTACCTAGAAAGCAAGGAAACAAGAAATCTACAACTAGGAACGTACCGTGCGAAGAAGGGTGTGAGATCGTGCGAAAAATCATGCGATTTGATGAAGTATCGCTCTGGAACGGCCTGGTGCTGGTAGGGTTTCGCGAATTGTGAATGGGGGCTGCAGATGAGGGTATTTATAGTGCCAAATGACAAAACTGCCCTCAGCCTGACGCACGGTCGTTCTCCGTTTGGCACGGTCGTGCGTCGCCGACAACATTCACTTTTCTCGGTGATGCACCGAGGGTGCGATCTACCGTGCCAGCAGCTCGGAAATGCACGGGCGTGCGAATCCTGGCACGGTCGTGCATCAGCTGCAGATCAGAATTTTCTGCAGAAGCCATTTCCAGCAACTGTTTTGGCCGTTTTTCGCCATTTTTTCAACACGCCTACTGTTCTAACAATATTGCAACATAGAACCTTCGCTCGGCACGAATAGAAACTGTACAAACTAGCGGAAACTACCTAACTAACCTAAATTACGCTAAAACTACAAAAACATAAAAACGGACAATTTTGCCCCTATAGTGCAAAAGACGCTCCTGCTACATTTTTGTTGGCGAGTCAGTAGCGTAGACTCATGCTAAATTTTTGTCGACGAGTCGATAGCAAGACTCCAAGCTAAAACTAGAAAAATAAATCCTAAATGACGATACTACCCCTAAAGCGCAAAATACGCTCTTGCTGCATTTTTGATCCACGAGTCAGCAGCGTAGACTCTCTCCTCCCCACACTTATGATGTGTGCGGGATTTGGAGTTCAATGACCTCCATCACCGACTCTGTCGGCCCGGCAACGTACAACTTCAAGCGATGCCCATTTACTTTGAAAATAATGCCGTCCGCGTTCTCTATTGCAACAGTCCCATACGGAAATACCTCTTTAACTGTGTATGGGCCTGTCCAACGTGAATGAAGCTTCCCGGGAAATAAGCGCAACCACGAGTTGTAAAGAAGAACAAGATCGCCCGCTTGGAATTCTTTGTGGTCCTTCAAGCGTTTATCGTGCAATCTCTTCGTGCGCTCCTTGTACAACACCGAGCTCTCATAAGCGCGTTGTCGCAACTCTTCCAACTCATGAATCTGGAGAAACCGGGCTTCACCTCCGGCTTTTAGGTCCAGATTTGCGGTTTTTAGCGCCCACATCGCTTTATGCTCTAACTCAACCGATAAATGGCATGCCTTTCTGTACACAACCCTAAAGAGAGTAGTCCCAATAGGCGTCTTGTAAGCCGTACGGAAAGCCCACAACGCTTCATCAAGCTTATCCGACCAATCCTTGCGGTTTGCACCTACCGACCGCTCAAGGATTCTTTTCAGCCCCCGGTTCGTGACTTCCACCTGCCCGCTTGTCTGTGGATGATAGGGCGTGGATAGACGGTGATGCACACCGTAACGGGACAAAGCTCTCTCGAGCTGAGTATTGCAAAAATGCGTCCCTCTGTCACTGATAAGCGCTTTCGGAGCGCCGAACCGGGCAAATAAGCTTTTCAAAATCTCACGACCACCCTGGCATCATTGGTGGGTAAGGCCTGTGCCTCCGCCCACTTCGATACATAGTCAACCGCGACCAGGATGTACTTATTACCTCGTGAGGGGGGAAATGGTCCCATGAATTCTATCCCCCAGATATCAAAGACTTCACAAACCTGAATCCAGGTCTGAGGCATTTCATCACGTGCTGATATATTTGTCGCCCTCTGGTAAGCATCGCACGCTCTAACCCAACTCTGCGCATCATGAAATATAGTCGGCCAATAAAACCCGGAATCCAACACTTTCTTGGCGGTAAAGTTGGCTCCATGGTGGCCTCCGGTAGGTCCCTCGTGACAATGGCGCAGAATATCGGTCGCCTCCTTCCCTGAAACACATCTCCTGATCACCTGATCAGCACCAACCCGAAACAAGTAAGGGTCATCCCAAATGTAGTGCTTGACATCCGAAAAGAATTTCCTCTTTTGCTGGTGAGTCAACCCTTTAATCAGAATCCCGCAAGCAAGGTAGTTCGCAAGGTCGGCGAACCATGGCGACTCATCACATATCTCAACACTCATCAAAGACTCGTGTGGGAAGTTGTCATTTATGGAATCCCAACGCGCGTCCACGATGTCTCCATGCTCTAACCGAGATAGATGGTCAGCCGCTACATTCAATGCACCCTTTTTATCTTGAATTTCGATATCGAACTCTTGCAGCAACAAGATCCACCTGATCAGACGTGGCTTAGCGTCCTGTTTGCTGAAGAGATATCAGATGGCAGCGTGATCAGTATATACAACGGTTTTCGAAAGCACCAAGTACGATCTAAATTTGTCAAATGCGAAAACGACTGCCAAGAGCTCTTTTTCTGTCGTGGTATAATGCTCCTGAGCGTCGTGAAGAGTTTTGCTCGCATAATAGATCGGGTGAAAGTGCTTTTCTCTCTTTTGGCCAAGAACGGCCCCTATAGCTTAATCACTCGCGTCGCACATAAACTCAAACGGCAGACTCCAGTCCGGTGCAACTAAAATAGGGGCCTCAATCAACTTTTGCTTGAGAAGGTCAAAGGCTCTCAAGCAATCATCTCCGAATATGAACGGAGCGTCTTTCTCCAACAAACGGGTCATGGGTCTGGCGATTTTTGAAAAATCTTTAATGAATCGTCGATAGAACCCGGCATGACCGAGAAAGCTCCGTATCGCTCTAACAGAGGTGGGAGGCGGAAGTCGTGAAATGATATCCACTTTGGCTGGATCGACCTCCATACCAGCATGCGAAATCTTATGTCCGAGAACTATGCCCTCCTTCACCATGAAGTGGCATTTCTCCCAGTTCAGGATCAGATTCGTCTCCTCACACCTCTTCAACATCTTTCTCAAATTTTCCAAGCAGTGATCGAAGAAATCCCCAAATACCGAAAAATCATCCATGAAAACCTGCATGGAATCCTCGATCATGTCATGGAAAATTGCAACCA
Organism: Helianthus annuus; assembly: GCF_002127325.2. Classification (NCBI taxonomy): domain Eukaryota; kingdom Viridiplantae; phylum Streptophyta; class Magnoliopsida; order Asterales; family Asteraceae; genus Helianthus; species Helianthus annuus. The sequence goes on from NC_035436.2 coordinate 139,979,741, forward strand.
TGCATCTCTGGAAGGTCGCTGGTGCATTACATAACCCGAAAGGCATCCGCTGGTAGGCGAACGTGCCGAAGGGGCAGGTAAAGGTAGTCTTCTCCTGATCCTCAGGAGCGATAGGAATATGAAAGTACCCAGAGAACCCGTCTAGGAAACAGTAATACAACTTCCCCGACAGACGTTCCAACATCTGGTCGATGAATGGAAGCGGGAAGTGATCCTTGCGAGTAGCATCATTGAGCTTGCGGTAGTCAATGCAAACTCGCCACCCAGTGACGGTACGGGTAGGAATTAGTTCATTCCTATCATTCGAGACTACAGTCATACCACCTTTCTTAGGTACAACCTGCACCGGACTCACCCACACAGAGTCAGAAATAGGATAAATCATGCCGGCATCCAACAATTTAATCACCTCCTTCTTCACCACGTCCTGCATATTTGGATTCAAACGCCTCTGATGCTGTGCACATGGTTTGTACTCGTCTTCCATCAGAATCTTGTGAGTACAAAAAGAAGGATTGATGCCCTTGATATCCATGAGTTTCCATGCAATGGCTCTCTTATGAAGTCTCAGAACCTCGAGAAGCTGATTTTTCTCATCCTTTTCCAATGATGCCGAAATTATGACCGGTAGGCGACGCTCCTCGTCCAGAAATGCATACTCGAGATGTGGTGGGAGTTCTTTCAACTCCAAAGGCGTCGGATCTTCAACCGAAGGCTCTGCTTCCTCCTTTTTCACATGGTCAATTTCAAGAAATCTCTCCGGAATCTGGGAACCATCGTCACCAATCTGATAGACTGGCTGCTCGAAATCGTGGCCCTCCTGCGTAATGCCAATCAGGTCCCCACACGACAGACGTGTGTCCGAATCAATCTCGTCAATAGTACCTTGAAAATGAGAGCACACACATGCATCGACAATGTCGACATAGTAAAGCATGTCATCGTGACTTTGCGGATGCTGCATTGATCTTTTAATATCAAATGTCACGTGCTCATCATTTACTCGGAGCGTGATTTGGCCAGCTGCCACATCAACAATCGTCCTCGCTGTATTGAGGAAAGGACGTCCAAGTATCAAATGTACCCTTGAATCTTCGTCCATGTCAAGGATAACAAAGTCCACGGGGAAAACAAATTTATCGATTTTTACAAGCATGTTTTCCACAAATCCGCGCGGATACTTTATTGAGCGATCTGCCAACCGAATGCTCATCCTAGTGGGTGACGGCTCACCCAGATCCAGTTTAGTAAAAACCTTATACGGCATAAGGTTAATACTCGCTCCCAAGTCAGCCAATGCATGGCTAACAGACATGTTTCCAATCAAACACGGGAGCGTGAAACTACCAGGATCTCCCATTTTCGTGGGCAGACGGTTTTGCAGAACGGCGGAACAAGTCTCATTCATCACCACACATGATATATCCTCGAGCTTCTGTTTATTCGAGAGGATATCCTTAAGGAATTTCGCATACTTTGGCATCTGGGCCAAGGCTTCAACAAACGGTATATTGATGTGTAGTTGCTTAAACAACTCAAGGAACTTACCGTATTGTTCTTCATTCTTCTGCTTCTTCAGCCTGCCTGGATAAGGTACTGGAGGAGTGTAATCTTTGACCGGCTCCTGGACTTGTGCTGTACTTGCTGGGCGCAGCCTGGCTTGCACCTCGTCCGGTGTGTCAGTCGGGACCGCTTCAGTGATCGGTGCTGAGTCCGATATGACGGGTCCGGTAGTTTTTCCACTCCTGGTCATGACAGCATTCACATCCCTGTGTCCGCCCAGGTTTGGTTCTGTATTACCCGGAAGACCGCCTGGGGGTCTTTTGGACATCATCTGTGCCAACTGACCAACCTGATTCTCGATATTCTGAATCGAGGCCTTCTGACTCCTAATTTCTCCCTCGTTAGCTACAAAACGATCTTCGCTTTGTTGGTATCGTTTTTCAGAGCTAGAGAGAAGCTGAGCCATCATATCCTCCAGCTTGGAACTAGACTGAGGGGCCTGCTGCTGGGAGCTACTCCCAGTGCCCTGATTCTGGTACGAATATGGACGCTGCTGGTAGGGTTGGTTGTACTGCTGGTACTGCTGACCCTGCTGAGGCGCTGGGGCACGCTGAGTGAACCCCAATGGGTTCTGATTTCCTGCGTTCGCTCGCCACCCAAAATTTGGGTGATTTCTCCAACCGGGATTATAGGTGTTGCTGTACGGGTTGTTCTGCGGCCTTACCTGATTACTCACGAAATCTACTTCTTCGTGGCCCTCATATACGACTCCCTGAAAACATGCCCCAGGCTCGTGTGACACTCCGCACTGGTCACATCCCGTGCCAGCATGCGCAATCATCTGGGACCTGTCGAATCTCGATGCAAGAGCCGAGATTTGTGCAGTAATGGCCGTGTAGTCGTCTACAGCATGAACTCCTGAACGAGATGATGATGATGATGCCCGACCTCTATCTCCATCCCGACGCGAGCTGGATTTCAACGCAGCTTTTTCTATAATATCATACGCTTCAGTCGGCGTCTTAGTTCCAAGATCGCCTCCCGCGTTCACGTCTAATCGTTCTTGCGTATTATAGCTGAGCCCCTGATAGAACGTCAAAACCAGCTGTCGCTTGGAGAAGCCATGATGTGGCACATCAATCAACAAATCCTTGAATCTCTCCCAAGCCGCATGCAACGATTCGCCCCCGTCCTGGCGAAAGGAAACAATCCGGTTCCGTAGTTTGTTCGTTTTCTCAGGTGGGAAATATTTCTGCATAAACTGCTCCGCCAACTGATTCCAGGTCCTGATGGACCCGGCAGGAAGTGACATAAGCCAAGCTCTAGCTTTGTCACGTAATGAAAACGGAAACAACCTCAACCGAATCGCATCCTCCGAAACACCTGTAATCCTAAATGTCGAACAAATAGCAAGAAAAGCAGCGATATGCCTCCCGGGATCCTCATGCTCACGTCCGTTAAACTGTACTGAATTCTGCACCATGTTAATAATACTAGATCTAATTTCAAAAGTAGGTGCATCTATAGTGGGCTGAAGGATACTCGGCTCCAGGCCTGCCCTTCCGGGCTGATTTGTTTCATTCAACGGTCGGTCGTCGTCCGCCATGACGACTCTCTCCTCGTCCCCTGAGCTTTCGTCTTCAGAGATAATCACCGGCTCGTCGATTGCATTTGCTATGCGTTGTGCAATGACAAGCGACCTTTCGCGCAGCCTCTTACTTCTTCTAAGATTATGCGCTGGTTCGTCAGTCGGCTCACCAATAGCGGGCGCGGGAGTTGAGGACATCAACCTGCAAACGAAAAACTGACACAATGAATATTTTATTAATACAATAATGCTTTTTTTTTTTGCTGAATAGAAGCAGAATATGTATAAATATGGGCTGTAAAATTTATAAAAATCCGAAAATGGGCCGAAATTTCTATAAAAATTAAAGCAATGAAAATAATCGAATCGGCTAGTTTAAAAACGATTTTTAAGAGCCGAAAATTCAACGAATAAATGAATAAATAAATCCGGATTTGAACAAATAAATAGAATAAAAATTTACAAGTGTACAAAAAATCATGAAAACGAATAAATTGAATTAAAAGCTAGAAATATTAACAAATAAATCAACAAATAAATAATCATGAAGATATACACAAATATTAACAAGTATATACACCGATAACACAATGACTCGGGTCGTTCCTAAAACTCGCCATTCCCCGGCAACGGCGCCAAAAACTTGGTACGTGCGCGACTATACATATTTTTACAATGAAATTACACACGAATTGGTTTTAAATTTATAAAAGTGATTATTACTTTTACATCAAAACTCATACGAAAGAGGCAAGTGTACCCCGTCATATATGTAGTAAAGTATCGGTAAGAACCAAGTATCGATCCACGGAAATGGGCGGAGAAATAATACTAGACCTTTGCCACTAAATTACCGGTAAAAACATAATTTGTTTTGGTTTTAATTAATCTAAAGTAAGCATAAATAAATACTTATAAGACATAGTAAATTATATATAAATAGCCTTGCTTAATACACAACCACAGCATGTCAACTAAGTCAGTTTTGGCACTAGAAGCATTCGGTCAATTTTCCAATTTGAGACAATTAGTATCCCTTTCGGGAATCCTAACATGACAATCATTCGGAAAGTTAAAACGATAAACACACTTTAACCACCTAAAATTGTTCTTTAACGTACGACTGATTAATGTCTATAAAAATCTCCTAAAAATAAGTTAGTCATCCGTTAGGAGTTTTCTAACCTCACTTAATCAAGGAAAGCAACACCGATAAACACAATGCAACCACCGAGACAAGCATAAACTAGATTAAATCACAACCGAGTTCATTTTACAAATCTTGCACATAAATTCACCAAGATAGCAATTTTGGCCGAAACTACTAACTAAGCTAACAAATCATGGCAAGAATTCATAACAACACCATCTAACCCGTTAGAGTCCTTCCGTGAGGGCAAGCCTTCTTGATTAACAATAATTACATTTTATTAAACCACTAACCCGTTAGAGTATCATGGTGCCCACATTTTAACCAAGTTAAACTAGTTAACCAAATTAAAAGTTTACTAATACATGATTAAATAAGCTTCATTTTGCAACTATCTTACCTAACCAAGCACCAATCATCCAACACAATTACTTATAATCAAGAAATCAATATCAATAACAAGGTTGCAAACTAATCATCAAAGATAATCATAGAAAACACTTCCAAATTTCATTACAAACATAGATTAACATACTAGTAGCTATAATCAAGCAAGGGATTGTTGTGTTTTTGCCCAAAGGCTACAATAATACATAAATATTAATCTAAATGCTTGAAAGATTAACAAAAACATGGAAAGATTAGAAAACCCAACCATAAACAAGCATAAGATTAAGAATCCGGATAGTAAATGAGCAAAACCGGGCAATGTGGCTTGAATCCGGGTGACTGCAGGAGCCTTCGGAGCCTCAAAATCGCCTGCAAAGCTCTCCAAAATTCCAGAGTTACTAATAGAATGGTTCTGTTCTGTTTTTATGCTTTTTCCATGTTGCACGGTCGTTCTTCCGATCGCACGACTGTGCACTTTAAGCAATTATTGGTGGTGGTCCACCATACTGCGTGACGTCACAGATCGTTGATTGGTCTTCGGACACGCACGGGCGTTCTTCACTTGGCACGGTCGTTCCTCACCGAAGTCTAGTTGCACGCCTGGTCCTTTGGTCGTTCAGTTCCGATGTCTTGTTTGGTTGTCGGATCCGCACGACCGTTCCGCATACGGTACGACCGTGCCTTTTCGGGTTGGCCTTCAATGCCTTGCACGCGGAGTTGCACGCCTCGTTCACTGCCGGGTCATTCAGGATCATCGGTGACGCACGGTCGTGCATGTGGTCGCACGACCGTTCCAGACGCCCAGGTCAGTTTTCTTCACAGAATCTTCGCAGCTTCGTCGTTTTGTCCGGAAAGTCCTCGTTTTTGCTATCATCTTGTCTGGTATGCTGTTTTAGGCCTGTAAATAAAAGTGTAGATAATTAAGTATCCGAATGACGGTTTTACGGCCGAAAACGCATAAAATAGGGGTAAAACGGGGGACTAAAATATGTGTAAATTAGCGAATATCAGTTTAACATGTTAACACATAACTCATTTAATGCACTTTAACATTGGGTTTTTGTCTAAAAAAGAAAATTATAATTAATTCAATCTCTTAAAATTGGGTTAACATGTTAACACATAACTCATTTAATGCACTTTAACACAAGGAGGGAGTGGTTTGCAATGTTAGTTAACATGCCATGTCATTGTTTACACTCTAGATGTTAAAGTACACCCCATGGCCTAAGTTTTCAGTGCTTTCCAGCTGGCTTTTATGGGCTTCACACTAAGTTATCTGTAACACGTGTTTAAAACATTTTATCAGCAAGAAATACAGGTGTGCGAATCCCAATTTTATCAAAACAGGTTTCATCATTTTACAACATTGAGAGCGATCTCGCAATTACATTTGTTTATATTTCTACTTTAATTACCACCCACGGTACTGTCAATCCATGACTGGTGGTAATGTTACTACTCACAGTGTAGTAACAGATTTTGGATACAAAACCCCAACATACCGACGATAATTGTAGAATACAAATACTCAATCATTGTGGAATATAATTTAAACATTTGAGGTTTTGCAAAAACAGTTTTTGAAAAGAGGAATTACACACATTGCTACTTTAGGTATTCCTACAAGCTTCCTAGAAATATTATAGTTTCCTGAAAATCTTATAACTTCCTGATAATAATATAGTTTCCTGGTTAAACAATGCACACGTATTAGTAAAATAACCCAAACTGCATTAACCTTACAACTCGAGACAGAACTCCAATGACTGAGTTAGACAAGGCCTTGACATGCATTACAGAGTCCTAAATCAATCGGGTGTACACACGAGACAAAATTCCAATGACTGAGTCGGCCAGAGCCAACATGCCTTACAGAATCTTAGATCAATCGTGTAGGGTAATTGTAGGGTTATAATACTTACAACGAGGCAGAGCTTTGGTTCTTAGGGGGTATTTGGCTATAGTTTGTTGGCTCGTTGTACGACCTGAATGAGTCAATCAGAAGAGTTTTAATCCATATCAAAGGCGGAATCAATGATATGAACTTGATTACAGCTTGATTCTCCTTAATTCACTTGTTTTTATTGATTTCAAAGCAATACAGATTAGTTGACAATTCGGCAGCACCTCGGCTCTGAAATCTCGAATGTTACAAATGAATAACCAAGAGCTCCTATTTATAGATGTTGCCAGTTCACATGGACTGGCTTGCCACTTCACGCGAAGTGGTCATATCATATGAACTTGCTTTGCCAGTTCATGTGGACTGGACAAACAACACTAAAACCCTATTTTCTTGACTACCGAGCTCTGGTTTATCCTATCTAATTTCAAGACTCGATTTAAGACGAAGTTAACAGGCATTTATGCACCAACAGACTCCCCCTTGGATGTTGACGAAGTTTTCGGCATCGAGTCTTTGGTAGTCTTCAGTCTTGATCTATCTTCTTGCCCTTTTCAATTTATCTGACACTGTAAGCTTCTTCAATTTCTTTTCTTCTTCTATTAGCAGCAACAGCTAGTACTTGAACTTGGCTTTGACAATCTTCAAACTCCCCTTTAAATGTTGATCCAGAATCTCTATCTGACTCTTAAGTCTTCAGACTCCCCCTTTCAGCAAGCTGGGATGTATTCTGGCTCAAACTTTGTTCAGACTTAGCCATGGGGATCAACCTTTGCTGCTTTCACATGCTCAGAACTGTTTCCTGGTTCTTAGAAATATGACATTTAAACCTCTTGACTTTATGACTTCTTTTGTTGTTATTATCAGTTTTTAATAATCCATTTAAGTATCCAGACCCAAGTTAATGACCCTGGGTACTCAATTTGTCTACCAAGTCCAACTTAATGACCTTGGTTGACCTGAGACAAAACAAAACTGATTTTTTGTTCAACATATTTCAAAACAATATTTTGAAAATTACAAGTTTCAACTTAATGATCTTGTGTTAACATTTCATCTTTTAGGTTTAACATAATAAGCTCCCAACTCTTCTGTCCATCTCAAAAACTTCCTGCATCTACTTCAAACTGCGAGTCTGAAGATCAGCTTTCCACTTTGGTTTGTCGGAAAAATAAAGCAGAAATAAAAAATCTTTTTGGATTTTGAATAAAATTTCTAGACTAGAAAGCTTAAACAGAAATGAAATATAGTAAATGTAAACTATTTACAAACATATTTTTGGTGAGCGTGTTAGGGAATCATATCAGCTATAGACAAGCTACGAGTACCGTTAAGCTTTGATTTCATAGTCAGAACTAAACAATTCGCATAGATTGTCGATATACTGATCCTCTTAAATTTTCACACAAATTTCAATCTATTCAGGATACGAATTTAGTGTTTTAAGATCTTAACTTATACAAGTGTACCACCTCAGAATATACTCCCGTATCCAGACTATTATATTCAGTCTTACAGGTGAGTGCACACTAATGATATATGTAAGGGGTAAATGCGAGGCCATGAGAGCTCAGGCTAGAACTTCCGTTCAATCAGAGAGATGATGGCTCGACTTTAGGTGGGTCCCCTTTGGGGATCTTTTCTTTCAACAGCACATGATTAGCATTTTGCAATGTTTCATCATTTTTTATGCTGAGGGTGAGCTTTAAGAATAAAGCAAGTGCAAAATATTATACGAGGACTAGGCTATTGCTTCCGCAAAATCAGAAGTCCTGGTATAATATCCCAGATATCATCATGTACAAAGACCTAGTATGTCAGAAATAGAGCCTTTCAAACAGGATTTCAGGGGTTACCTATATATCCGAGAGATGTTCCCCATATATAAGCAAGTGATGATTTATGTTTATATCCCGGACAAACTTACTAAGTGTGTAAAAACCTACCGACATATCATCAGCGAGACTATTTAACACCTTTTAAACTTTACATTTCTTTAGCATACTACAACTGTCAAGCTGATGTACTATCATTTTCCCTTTTTACACAAGCTCTTTTTCAGTTTTTTTTTAATATTTTTGTATTTTAGAAATATCTCATGTTTTTGGATTTTTTTTAATTTTTTACTGTTTTTGTATTTTCTGAAAATATAATCTAACTCCCCCTAAATACCAAAACAAGTAAAAAATCGACAAACCATTGCAGATTGCTTTTCAACATCATCTACAGTGGTACCTTCATCTACGCCAAGAATCCCTTCCGACACCGATAAAAGCTTCATACAATTCAGTTTTAAAAGATATTTAAAACGAGTTTTATCAAACACTTTGGTATGTAGATCAGCTTTTTGTTCGTCAGTGTGGATTTTCTCAATTCGTATCAACTTCTTCTCGAAACAATCTCGGATGAAGTGATGACGAATTTCAGAGTGTTTCGTTTTAGCGAGATGAACAGGATTTTTTGTTATGTTTATCGCTGCCTCATTATCAACAAAGATAGGGGTAGTAAGAAACTGCAAACCGTAGTCGCGCATCTGTTGCTGGATCCACAAGATTTGAGAACAGCAACTGCTAGCAGATACATATTCAGCTTCACATGTGGATAAAGCTACAGAAGTCTGCTTCTTACATTGCCAGGTGACCAATCGTGGTCCGAAAAACTGACATCCCGCTGTTGTGACCCTTCGAGCGTAAAGTCGCCTTCTTTTGGATACCACAACCCCAATGATGGAGTTCCTTTCAGGTAGCGCAATATCCGTTTCACAATCACCATATGCGAAGCTCTCGGGTTTGACTGAAACCGTGCTGCGAGGCAGGTAGGATACATGATATCGGGTCTTGAAGCTGTCAAATACATCAGCGATCCGATCATGGAACGATACATCGTTTCATCCACCTTCTCTCCGGTGAGATCAGGGTTTATCCCATGGTTCGTCGCTAACGGGGTGGAAGCTGGAGTAGTCCCGGACATCCCAAATTTCTCTAAGATATCATGAACATACTTCGTCTGATGTATGAATATTCCCTCGGGCAGTTGATCAACTTGAAGTCCCAAGAAGAATTTCATCTCACCCATCGATGACATTTCAAATTTTTGCTTCATAACTTTTTCAGACTCTTTGCACAGATCTTCATTTGTTGACCCAAATATGATGTCATCCACGTATATCTGAACTATCAGAAGATGTCCGTCGACTTGTTTGGTGAAGAGAGTGGCATCCACTTTTCCTCGGATGAAGCTGTTGGCAAGCAGATGTTGAGACAATGTCTCGTACCAGGCTCTCGGGGCCTGGTGTAAACCATACAACGCTTTATCCAGTAAATAGACCTTGTCTTTGTGGATTGGGTCGGTGAAGCCCGGTGGCTATCCGACATATACCTCCTCTTTTACCTTCCCCTAGAGAAAAGCCGATTTAACATCTAGCTGAAAGACTTTAAATCCCTTCCACGATGCAAATGCTAGGAAGATTCTAATAGCTTCAAGTCTAGCAACAAGAGCATATACTTCGGTGAAATCTATACCCTCCTGCTGACTAAAACCCTGGACTACGAGTCGAGCTTTATTGCGAATAATAACCCGTCGGTCGTCTCTTTTACACTTAAACACCCACTTGGTGTTGATCTTCCTATACCATCAGGCAAGTCTACCAATTTCCACACTCCCAATTTCTCAAACTGGTTTAGCTCCTCTTGCATAGCGTTGACCCACGAATCTTCAGTTAGCGCCTCTTTGTATGTCCGTGGTTCAATCTGCGAAATAAAACAACTAAGTAAAAACTCAGTTTGTAACGGAGCAACTGTAGAATAAAAACAAGTAAGGCCTTGGTCAATTTGACGTCTTGTGCGGACGCCTGATTGTAATTCTCCAATAATCAACTCCTCTGGATGGTACGAAAGAGTTCTCGGCATCACCTCGCCTGGAACATCTACCTCGCCTTCCAAATTTGTGACATTCTGATTTGCACCTTGTTCACTGATTGGAATTGTTTGACTTGAAATCTGGATTTGCTCCCCCTCAGAATCTGAATCACCATGATCGAATATTGGCCTATCATCAGATTCTAGATTATCATTGACCGTCGTCTGATTGTCAGGAGCATGTTCACGTTCTGAAGATGATGAAGTTTGCTGAATATCATCATGTTCTCCAGCATTACTTGGACCAGCTTCATTGTCATTGGAAGTTTGCCATTGATGCCTAGAAGATTCTGCTGGAAATCTTTCTTGTGATGATTCATACTCTCTCAGAATATCCAACTCATCAAAGAAATCTGGTTCTTCCTCCATGTCGAATGAATCCCACAGAGTGTCATAGTTGAAACGCCATGAGTCGCCGGGATTCTGTGGTGGCATTGTGTAACCTTGGCATTCAACATTATGTGCTTCAATAATCCGCTTTAAGCTTGGAACAAAGACTCTTTTTAGTGGACTTGAGTAACCCACGAATATTCCTTCGATGCTCTTTGGACCAAATTTTCCAAAAGGCTCTAAAACTGTGCAAGGAGACCCAAACGGTTCCAGATACTTCATGTTAGGTTTGCGGTTATTGATCAGCTCGAAACACGTCTTGTTGAATTTCTTCACTGTAAGAACCCGGTTGAGAGTATAGCAAGCGGCTGACACTGCTTCTGCCCAAAAATTGACAGGTAGTTTCGAATCAGCAAGCATTGTCCTGGCTGTTTCAATTAGCGTCCTGTTCTTTCTTTCTGCTACTCCATTTTGTTGTGGAGTGTAAGGAGCACTAAATTCTTGCAATATACCTCTCTCATCACAATACTCTTCCATTTTGTTGCTCTTAAACTCTGTACCGTTGTCACTTCTGATTCTTCTGATTTGAGTTTGGTACAAGTTTTCAGTTTTTCTGAACAACGCCATCAAACTTTCGAATGTCTCATCTTTTGTCTTCAGAAATGATATCCATGAAAATCTGGAGTAGTTGTCAGTTACTACTAGACAGTAGAGATCACCAGTTATGCTTTTGACGTTCACTAGACCAAAAAGATCCATATGAAGTCTCTCTAGCGGTCTTGAGACTAAGTTAACTTTCTTTTGAGGATGTGATTTCTTCTTTTGCTTGCCTTTGATGCAACTGATGCACTCCCCTTCCAGATGAAAACCTTTCACATGAACACCGTTTACTAAGTCATTGTGTACCAAGTGATTCATTTTTCGCAGATGAATGTGACCCATTTTTCGATGCCACAATTGTGATTCTTTTTCCGTTGCTCTTGACATGAAGCAGTGAGCCTGACCCGTGGTAGTAGTAGCTACGCTCATATCCAACATGTACAAATCATTGACTCTTGGTGCTCTCATGATAACCCACTCCTCAGGAATAACAAACCCTGGTTTCAAAATCAAACATTCCTTATCCGTGAAGTGCGTTGTATACATGCGACCACAGATCTGAGAGATGCTCAGAAGATTGTTTTCAAGCTCGGCGATGTAATTTACTCTTTCAAATGTGACAATACCATTAGATAGAGTTCCTTCACCAACTATTCGACCACCTTGATTGCCTGCAAATCCCACATATCCTCCATTAAACCCTCGAACATCGTATAGTAGGGTTTTCTTCCCCGTCATGTGCCGAGAAGCTCCACTATCCATAATCCAACGTGAAACGGATCTTGGAAGCTCCTGCACATATCACAAACATTTAGTTAGATTTTGATGCCACCCAAGCCTCTTTTGACTTAGGTAGCTTGACTTTGATGTGTGTTTTTGTAGTGTAAAGTGGCGGAAAATTCTTTTCATTCATCTTTAAACTCTCTTCAGACCCAATCTCAACCTCTTTGTATAGAAAGAAATCATTTTTAGGAGGTTGACCAGATGATTGGTCTTTCTTTGAAACGTCTTTCTTCTCAGAAGTTGATATTTGTTTTCAAGTTTCTCATAGTAATCCAAAGGTACATTCATCTTTACCGGTGTGGTAGAAGATGATTGTTTTTCTGACTCTGAAACCTTTGGTTTTTGAGAACTTGTTTTCTTTTCAATAGATTTTGGCTTCCATGTTTGTTGAGATGATGCAATCCACTTGTAAAATTTGTCATTTTTAGTTACCACATTCAATACAGGTTCAGTTTTGAATTTGGGCCTTTCCCTTTACATCATCTTTCCTTTTCTGACTTTCAACAACTTCAGACTTAGGCTTTAAGTTGGTGCACTTTCATGCAATGTGTCCAACTTTGTTGCACTTGAAGCATGTACGGGTATCAACTTCCCGACTTGTGCCTTTGGTCTGAGGCTGTGAGGCCTTCTTTTCAAAGAACTCTTCATTTGATTTTGAAAAAATTTCAGATTCTTGTTCGGAAAGTGAGTTTGAACTTGAACTCTTCACAAATACCTTTTTTCTCAACAAACTTTTTGTTTTGAAAGTTCCTTCTATGATAATTCTTACCACCCTGATATCCACCCGACCATTTTTTCTGATTGTTGTTAGAAAATCGTGGTAAAACAACAGGTTTTTTGTAGTAAGCTTTATCTTTTCTAAAGTTTAATTGTCTTTTGGAACGTTTCAAACCTTCGATCTCAGATACATCAATCTCAACCAACTTGAACACATTTTTCAATTTGTCAACATTCACATTCTCCAAAGGAAATTCAAGATCCGAATACAACTTATCAGATCCCGACATCTTGTACATCACAAGATTAGGTTCTTCATTTAAGTTGTTTTTGGATGCTGATTTCGGAATGTAATTGTTCAGAAAACATTCTTCGTCCTCAGTTGAATCACTCTCAGATTTCAAAACACTTTCAACCATACTTTTAACAACTTCGGACTGAACACTGTCTTCATCGGATGATGAAGTGAATGTGACGTCGATTGATTCTGGAAGTTTAACCTCATTTGTTTCATTATCATTAACCAACCCGGACTTTTTCTTTGAAAATTTTTTTAATATTGGTGGTGGAACCTGATGATACCCAACCCCAGTTCCATCCGAGTAACCATCTTCGCCAGCTTTGTTCTTCCCAATTGATTTAGGAACGATATGTTGAAGAACAAAACTTGCGGAGTTGTAACTATTGAGTTTTAGATTGATGCGTTCATTCTCAATCTTAGCTTCTTGAAATTGAAGCTTCAGATTAGCAATCTCATCCAACTGTTGGTTGATTTGCTTTTCTTTTGACTGAAGTACTCCTGTTAGTTGAAAATTTTCTTTGACTGTTTTATCGTTTCTTTCATCAGAATCTTTTGTCGTTCTTTTTCGCTTCTTATAATTTTCTGAAATTTGACGGTTTTCATGAATTAACTTTTCATTTTCTTTCCTGATTCGTTCTATGTCACTTTTATCAGTTTCAAGTTTATCAGTTAATTCTTTTAATCTATCATTTGAAGCTTTTACCAACTTATCACGATTCAAGATCTGGTTTTCAACTTCTCTGACTCTTTCTGTCAGCTCTTCAGTCTTTTTACCACTGAGGTAAGCAAGTGTGCTACAAACCTTGCAATCATGCAATTTTTGCAGTCACTCTCAAATTTGGCTTTATCAGTCTTACCTGACTCATTGGTTGAATCATTAGAACTGACCTTGCTCTTTGACTCGGTTCTGGACTTAGACTCTACCTCTAACTCCTTTGCTGCAAGAACTTTATCAGCCATTTTCTTCAGATTTTGTGCTGTGAACTCTTTCCTCGTGTCGATTATCCCACCATCGACCTTTTTCGACTGTAGCTCCTTTTCTTTCTCTTTTTCATCAGCTTCTCCTCCCCACCACATTCTCTGATTTGCTTCTTCCTCTTCTGTAATTTGCTCGATCAGAGTCTCGACAAGAAGTGTTGATGGTTCCACAAGTATATTTCCCTTAGGATCTAAATAGCATTCTCTGTCAGCATCCCATCTCTTCGCGCTTTTTGCCTCTTTCCATGCACGATAATGCCTGTCTTTCATTGTTAGAGCTAAACTCTTCCTGCTGACATATTTTACTTCTTCTGATCGGGTATCTTTGAAAGGGACGATTTTTGCCATGAAGGCATATCCCACTGCGTCTTCTTCCGGTAACACATCACTCCAATCGAATCCCTCATCATCATGGATAACAGCGAATGCTCTTGATTTTTCTTTGGGATTTTCTTCTATCTGCTTCATTCTGGGAGGTTCGGATTTGTTTTGATGATAGATAGCTCTTTTGTAATAATCCTCACGGAAAGGGTTTGTCGTTTCATCAGCAGCTGCATTTCGACATTCTCGTTTAAAATGCCCCTTTTGCTTGCATTTAAAGCATGTAACCTTCGATTTATCAAAACCTAGCTTTGTTGAAGGTCCGCCAATGGAGTGTCTGCCTGTTATCTCCATGAATCTTTGAGCCCTTCTGACAGCACTCGCCATACACCATCTAATATCAATCAACTCCATCTCTTCGGGGTCGATTTGATCATAATCTTCCTTGGTGAGGTTTGTGTTTCCGATCTTTCCAGCAACAAGGCTCTCATATGATTCCAAGACAGATGCTAAGAACACCATTTGCTGCTTGGCAGATTCTTCACTAAAGTTTTGTGCATTTTTGCGGTCTACAGCAATATTGCATTGGAACATGTTTTTTCGGAATTGACTGTTGTTGTTGTCTTGAAGCAGTTGACGATGATCCTCCATGATAACCACTGCTTGGACTTTCTTGATTTGACATGTTTGAATTTTCTGCTGAGAAAGCAGTCTTCGAGGACACAGTTTTAGGAATCATACTTCCTCGATAATATAAGTCAACATTTTGCTGATACGATGAATTGTTGACTTTGTTCATTTTCCTGATCTCCAATTCATGACTCTCCAACCTTTCGATTAGTAAATCAACTGTCAGATCAGTCGGCTTCAGTGTGTTCTTCAGCATTAAAGCAAAATATTGCCAATCTTTCTCATCAGGTAGTGAGTCAAACAGCTTATCAACCAATTCTTCCTAAGTATACACAATTTCATATCATGCAAGTTCCAACTTTAAGTGCCCGAATCTCTCTATCATCTTTCACACAGATTCATTTTTCATACACCCAAACAGATCAAATTCTTTTCTCAACAGTTTTTTCTTATTTTTAACAATTTCAGCACCACCCACGCATTTCATCTTTAATTTCTCCCATAGATCTCTGGAATCTTTGTATTCAATCAATGAGATAATATCATCTCTCACTGATTGATGAAGTAAAGCGATGCATTTCTGTTCTGCAATGAAATTCTCTTGTGGAGTATTAATTAAATTTTCGTAGTCAGTTCTTCCGATGTTAAAACCACTTTTCATACTCTTCCAACTCTGATATGCAAATGCCTGTAGCCATTCCTCAAATCTGCTAGCCCATCTGTTGTAATCCTCTATGGCCATTAGCTTGGGCGGTTTGTTGTAGGTGCCGTAGGCATTATCAACACTCAAAGAATCAGCAATGGTTTTCTTCGGACTCGGGTTTGGTGCATTTTCATTAGTGTGGCTTGTTGTACCATCTCCTGAGCTGCTGGTATAGGCAAAAACATCACTAAACGGATTCATAAACTCATCCATCTTTAAGTACCTGAAACAATTAACAAACACTTAGAATTTTTTTTTTTGTGATTTTATTTTTTAAACAAAATAATCTCAAACGAAATGGATTCCAAGCGGAATGGACAATCTTCAAGCGGAATGAACTTTAAGCGAAATGGAAGTAGCTTTCACATGAAATGGTGTTGATACGAACTGGTGTTCAAGTTCACTTCATATGAACTGATAAGTCCACACTGATAAGTCCACTTCGTGTGGACTGATAATTGACCACTTCGTATGGACTGGTTAAACACTCAAGCGAACTGATTACGTCCACTTCGTGTGGACTGATAAGTGACCACTTCGTGTGAACTGATAATTGAACACTTCGTATGGACTAGGTGATTCACTCCATGCGAACTGGATATCCACTCAAACGAACTTCAGACGAACTGGACCATTTTATTGCTATTCTGATTTCTTTGATGAAATTGACAGACTAGGATTGTTCTCTATCAAATTCCGATCACAACGGTGTGTTTTTCGTTCAATATCGTCCACTGATTCATTCTAGATCTAGGTTTGAAGATTCAGGTCTCTCTTCTTTATTTTTAAAAAACTTTCACTGATCATATTCTTTGTTTACTTTAAGAGCATCATGTTTAACTGTTACAACAACAAGAAGTATGAGGGCTATTATTGTAATTAGTCAATAGTTAGGGATTCAACTGTAATTATCAATTTCCGTAACGACTTAACGAATGATGGTTATAAAACGGTTGAGCTGATAGAACAACACTCAGTTTAGACCTTGGTGAAACCCTTCTTCTCTCTCTAGATTCTCTTTCCCGAATTCTAAGCCTAACACTAAAAGCACCATGCTAAGAATTGAAAAAAGATTAAGATCTTCACTCTCATAAATTAACTAGAACAGTAATCTCCGATGAAGAAACGGTGGTCGCCCTGTGCCCACCTTGCTACGTGAATCCGTCACTGGTACTTTTACATTTACATTTCTTGGGTGCGTTTATGTTGGAATCTAGATTGCGATTCTAAATTTGATTTTTGTCTTGGTGTTTTCTTGGATCTTTCATGTTCCGCCACTGGTACTTTTACATTTCTTGGGTGCATTTACGTTGGATTCTAGATTGCGATTCTAAATTTGTTTTTAGTCTTAGGGTTTTCTTGGATCTTTCGTGTTCAAAATTATATGTTTATCAACTGTTTAGTTATTCGACAGATTTTTGGTGGTTATTTGGATATCTGTAATAGACCTGTTGTTTTAAAAGCACATGTTTTTCATTCTCTTCGACATAGATATTTGGTTCTGGTTTTCTGCATAGTTTCGAAATTTGTTGTAGACTGATCTGTGTTTAAAAAGGCACTCACAGTTTTCTAGTAGTGTCAAGTGTTCATGGTTGCGTTTAAAACTGCATACTGATGAACAGTTTGGTTTCGCGGTTCGTTTTTCAGAAGTTTCCATCCCCTCAAAAGTTTTGAAACCGCACTCAATGGTTTGGTTTGCGGTTTAGACCGAAAGCCGGTCGTGAAAAACTGGACCGGACCGTAAGAAAGTTATTATATATAAATCAAATAGTTTTTGGTACTAGTTCTAGATCTTGTTGTTTCTTACTGATCATGTTTCTAACAATTTGGGTACTAGATGGTCCTTGCAATAGTTTGACTTAATTTTCTTCTTTAATTCCCTTAATCTTTCAGAAGTGAATAGGTTGCTGCATCATAGTCTGGACTCTGGACTGCAATAAAGATTGTTAATTTCACTTTCGGGTATGTTTAACTCCATTAAAGATTGTTAGTTTTTTTTTGTGTTCAACTATTTATGATTTTATGTTTAATTCACACACATTAAATCTCAAGTAGTGTTTTGGCTTCCATTAGTGGGTGCCATTGTCAAATCTTTTTCTTAATAACTCATAGTTTATGTGATGGAAATTTGGCGGCCCCATGCCATTTGATACAACTACCTCTTTAACATTTAGCTATAAATCCAACTAAGTAGTCAAATATATGCAAATGAATATACACCCAATGAAACTCAAAAGCTAATGCAAATTGACTTTTCGGCTACCACACATAGTTGATTTTATATTTCACCTTCGTGTGTCGAAGTGGCACAATCGTTTTGCTATGGTTTGTGGCTTGAGATTGTTTGACATTCGTAGTTACTATGGTTTTGCAATGATCTGTCATAGGAACATTTCTTGGTTAAAGTCGATCATGGAAGACGCAAAGTGGCAGAATCGTTTTCAAAAACTCAATGAACTAGTCGCCTCAATTGGTGATTTTCGTCAACTGACGAAGTTACTGAATACAAACAGTTTATTGGTGGTTGTGTGCAAACTTTACAAGGACTGATGCACATGACACCTGAAAAAAAGGCCAAAGTCGATGGAAGCGTTATAATGTGCCCTTCTGAGTTTTTTTGTCCGATATCAAAGAAGATCATGAAGGATCCTGTAGTGGTCTCTTCTGGAGAGGTGATTTTCTGAAATAATTAATACATATCCAATAAAGTACTTGTTTTAATGTTAAATATAAAGTTATGCAAATTGACTTTTCGGCTACCACACATAGTTGATTTTATATTTCACCTTCGTGTGTCGAAGTGGCACAATCGTTTTGCTATGGTTTGTGACTTGAGATTGTTTGACATTCATAGTTACTATGGTTTTGCAATGATCTGTCATAGGAACATTTCTTGGTTAAAGTCGATCATGGAAGACGCAAAGTGGCAGAATCGTTTTCAAAAACTCAATGAACTAGTCGCCTCAATTGGTGATTTTCGTCAACTGACGAAGTTACTGAATACAAACAGTTTATTGGTGGTTGTGTGCAAACTTTACAAGGACTGATGCACATGACACCTGAAAAAAAGGCCAAAGTCGATGGAAGCGTTATAATGTGCCCTTCTGAGGTTTTTTTGTCCGATATCAAAGAAGATCATGAAGGATCCTGTAGTGGTCTCTTCTGGAGAGGTGATTTTCTGAAATAATTAATACATATCCAATAAAGTACTTGTTTTAATGTTAAATATAAAGTTACCCTTTTGTCACGCCCCGCAAAATTTCAGCATTCCAGAAGTTTCCGGAACACTAAGGAAGCGTCTAGGACTGCCCGGAAGTCTCCGAAACAGCCTAGACAATACTGGAACGTTTTGGCACCCTTAGAAGGTCCTAGATCAGCCTTCAAAGTTCTCGGAACAGTCTAGAATGGGCTACATAATACTGCCATAAAAATCAGTCAAGGAACATTCTAGAATCCCAACAAATATCATGGTATTTATGTAGGAAATATCTACGTATTAAGGCTAGATCTTTGTAAAGGAATGATCTAGATTTGGAACTATCTAGATCATGTCCAAGTAGTATAAATATGAGTGTTAGGCATCATTTGAGATCACCCCACATTACCCCTCATAACTCATTCATAACCCAACTTCTTGTAAACACTTTGTACTTGTAAACTTTGTTCAAGTAATACATAACCATCTTTGTTGTAGTATTGGACTACAAAATCATACTTGTAATCCTCACAAACAAAGACTTCCGCTGCTATACATAACCAAACCACTCCAAAAGGCTGAACTTAGAAGTATTCTAAGTGCCGCACGAGAGTTCAAGAATAACTCCGTGACAAGTGGTATGAGAGCCGCGTCGGTTCACTGTGATGGTAAACAAGAAAAGCAAGAAAGGACCTACGAGCAAGAAAATTGTCTCTAGAAAAGAAGAGACACAGAATCATAACCAGAATCAACAAGAAGTTGAAGGCATGTCTATGGATTTGGCCGGATCCTTAGACAAAATGAAGACTAATGTCGAAGCATCGGTCACACAACTCAGAATTCTTGTCAATCGTTCCTTGGAAAAGCTAGACACTTTGGGAACATTGCGGGATGAGTTAAAAGGACTCAAAGAAGACTTCAAAACCGTTGTCGACATCATACGCCTCGAGATGCAAGCCATGATCCAGGAGGAAATCGCAAGGCTGCAGAGTGAGGTAGACGCCAAGATTCAAAACTTTCACAAAAACTTTGCTGAGTTAGAAGCAAAATTGATCGACACCAACAAGGCAAAACTAGAAGCATGTCTGGGGTCCATGCAAGTAAGTCATCTTAATACTTTAAACACACAAGAAACTCCCAAAACATGGGAAAACATAACATTAAAAAGCTCCCGAACAAGGGAAAGAAAAGATCCACAACCACAAAACCAGAAAAGAAGTCAGAAGAAGGACTTCAACTCGTCAACATGGTGGTAAACGGGAGACCCGTTAAGGCACTAGTTGACACAGGAGCAAGCCATAACTTCGTCTCAATAGATGAAGCAATAAGACTCGGTGTCCGAGTCACAAAACAAGACGCAATGATAAAGACCACAAATAACGTCCAACCAATACTTGGGATGGCATACGGCGTCAAAATCACAATTGGCAAATGGAAAGGTAAGATCGACCTTTCCGTGGTGCCAATGAAAGACCATAACTTTGTGCTTGGCCAGGATTTCTTTGAAAAGGAACAGGCCTTTCTCATTCCATTCGCAAACATTGCATCATAGACGGAAACCAAGTTCACACAATGAAGACAGAGGCGGACACTGGCCGTCAAGGTATGTCAATAACATCAATACAAATGGAGGTTGGTTCAATGACAAGATTAACCACACATTCATCACAATGAGGCATAACCCGAAATCGCAACGAGGACATTGCGAATTTAGGTGGGGGAGGATGTCACGCCCCGCAAAATTTCAGCATTCCAGAAGTTTCCGGAACACTAAGGAAGCGTCTAGGACTGCCCGGAAGTCTCCGAAACAGCCTAAACAATACTGGAACGTTTTGGCACCCTTAGAAGGTCCTTGATCAGCCTTCAAAGTTCTCGGAACAGTCTAGAATGGGCTACATAATACTGCCATAAAAATCAGCCAAGGAACATTCTAGAATCCCAACAAATATCATGATATTTATGTAGGAAATATCTACATATTAAGGCTAGATCTTTGTAAAGGAATGATCTAGATTTGCAACTACCTAGATCATGTCCAAGTAGTATAAATAGGAGTGTTAGGCATCATTTGAGATCACCCCACATTACCCCTCATAACTCATTCATAACCCAACTTCTTGTAAACACTTTGTACTTGTAAACTTTGTTCAAGTAATAAATAACCATCTTTGTTGTAGTATTGGACTACAAAATCATACTTGTAATCCTCACAAACAAAGACTTCCGCTGCTATACATAACCAAACCACTCCAAAAGGCTAAACTTAGAAGTATTCTAAGTGCCGCATGAGAGTTCAAGAATAACTCTGTGGCATTTTGCAGACTTATGACAGAGAGTCAATAGTTGAAAAGATAAAAGACAAAAAGATTTGCCCTATTTCCAAGATAGAGATTAATACCACATTAACACCAAATGTCCTCATAAAAGAGATGATTATGGAGTGGAGTTGTAAAAATAATGGAGGGCCATTTGAGTTATTTGTGAACGAGGTAGTGGCAGAAATTCAGAAAAAGAAGATTAGCGGATATACTGAGAACATCAATTCGATCAACCCAATGGATAAGCGGAGGACTGCTCTAATGCTTAGGGCATTAACCCATTTTAACGAGGCACACTGCCTACACCTTGCTTATCCGGTAACGGTTTACAACATAGTTAAAGTCCTTGTTCAACATGAACATAATGACGAAGAGTTCGAGGAAGACTTGCATTACACGGTCTATCATATTGCAGTACATGAAGCAAATAGAGGGGTCTTATGCGAATATACAATGTTGATACTATTTCTGATTAATGGGTTGGAACATGGAAAACCGGATACAATTAGAAAGATATGTGCATCTACCATACGGGAGCTATCATATGTTAGAGACAATCAAGAAAAACTTGGACAGAGCGGGGCTGTGAAGACCTTCATAGGTGTTTTAAAGAGACGTGATTCCCTAATTCAAAACGACGCTGCTAAATCTTTGTTGTACTTGTGTGAAAATCCAAAAAATACCGAAAGAATACTTGTCGAGGGAGGAGTAGAGTTGCTCTATGAATGGATTTCAAGTAAGGAATTAGTTGTAGAAGTGGTCAAACTCCTTGTGAAAATCACTGAAAATGCGTTGGTGTGCCTAAGGTGGAGAAACATCAACGGTATACGGTTGTTATTTTCAACTTTGAAAGATGATGATTGTGCCAAGGAAACAAAGCTGGATTTTCTAGATTGTTTGATAAATGTATGCGGGCTCGATCCAAATTCACGGATGGACATGCGAGGAGATGATAACCTTGTAGCCTTCATCTTAGAACTGGGTAAGAGTAAAGAGCATCTTGTTAAAGTAAAAGCTCGTGAGTTGATGAACAAGATAAACAACCGGGCGAAGTATTAGACATGATATGAAAGAATAAAAAATAAATAAGAAAGTTATAGGAATGATTCACAGTTGTTTCAATTTGGGTTGTAAACAAACTATGAAAGATGAGTGAGATGGATGAAAAGAGGTTTTAAATTTTGAATGCATAATGCTTTGCAATCCTTTTAACATTAAGTCCATTAAGCAAAATTGCAGGTAACAAACACAACATATCAGTGTCTCTTGATAACCGAACCCCTCCATTGCATTTAATGCACATTGAGAATATATATCAATGCAATGGTCTCACTCAATATGAAATTATAAAATTGTTAATGAAGAGTTTTAGTTTGTTTTCCTGGGGAAAGATGAACTGTGGTGGGTATTTATAGCTTATCAACTACATTTTTTTTGGGCTTAGACCGTGGGGTATGGTGGGGCTTGGGTTGGGGGCATGAGTTGACACGTGGAGTTCGAGCCCTCCCACCGTCTAGTGACGTGTCCGTGGGGTATGGCGGGGCGTGGGTGCACCGCGCGGGTTGGCAGGTTATTAATATATATATATATATATATATATATATATATATATATATATATATATATATATATATATATATATATATATATATATATATATAATTTAAAACCCAAGGCGAATAGGAGGCCGCCACATCAAACCCAAGCCCGCCCCACGCCTGGCTTCAAACCCAAGCCCCAAGGGGTGGTGGCTTGGGCGTTTTCCCCCAATCCACGCCCCAACCCAAGCCCCACACCCCACAGTCTTAGATTATTTTGAAGAAAGTTCGTTTTTGTTGATATTGTAAAGGTGGTTATGTTAATTTTTTTTAAATCGACCAACAAACATAATGTTAATCAATTCCTATTAACAGTTAATGTTAATCAATTCCTATTAACCATCAATACTTATACATTAAAGGATTTGAACTATAATATTTTATTAATTGCATCAGGTTTTTTTAACGGTGAACTTCACTTAAAACCAAACAAACCACCCACAAAAGAGGGCGACCACAAACAAGCAATAGAAATTACATAATAACAAATTTACATCATTCCATCAGGAGAGGGATTTTAACTTCGACCTATTTTTAACCCAAAGAAACCCGATTGCCTTGACTTCGACTATAATATTCTAGATCCTAGCCGGTTTGCCTTGAAACTTGTACTCATTCATCGCGCGCCAAGTATTCCAACACCCAATTGTTATCATCCCTTGAAATACACTCTTTGCGGGTTCATTTAAACCGACAAAGTTGTGCAGCTCCAAAAGGTCACTAAATGAAAAAGAGTAGATATATATTAGGAACATGATACCACATGCTTATATGTTGCCACAAAAAGGATGCCATACAGGACGTAAAGTGGTGTTCGGCCGCTTCTTCTTCTGAATTGCAAAAGGGGCACATCAAATCTTCCAAAACAATATATATGCTCCTTTACGCCAAATTCGTAGGAATCCTATCCATCTCGACGAGCCAAGAAAAAATATTGCATTTAATGGTAACCACTTGCACAAGTTGAAAGCGTAAATGTTACTGTGATCTCAACCCTTGGCCAATAAACTCTTGACAACACAAACTGCAAAATCAACCGATTCCACCCCTATCCATGTCCGCTCGTCTTGCTGAAATGTGACAGAAACAGGCTGCAAACTATTAGCGAACTGGCTGAATTCATCCAGCTCTGCAACCATCGACAGTTGATCTTTCTAGCGCCAACTCCATTCTATGGCCCCCTCATCCAAACTGAATCTGTTGTTGATTCTAGATCTTTTTTTCAGCCTCTTGGTTGAATAAGGCAGGGAAAGAGTCTTTTAGTGGCACGTTGGATATCCATAGTATTAGGCAATCCAAAATTATTGCCTCAAAATATTCATGGACATATTATTATTCAATTGTACATTTATGTGTAGATTTCTTATTTTTGTCAAGGAGTAATTCTCTCCTTTAACTTTGTACAACCTCTTGTATTTATAGAGACATAATAATCAATAACAAATCATTCAAGAGTTATAACAATCTCATGGTATCAGCCTGAGATCCCTGCCCTTCTTCTTCTTCTTTTTCCCATAACTGCTATTCATGTCTTATGCCTTCTTCCATCGCACACATGGCCTCCTCATCTGACCTCTCTACCATACCCCTCCATTCCCTTACTCATCTCATCAACATCAAACTCAATTCTACCAATTATCTTACATGGGAAAAACAAATTACTCTGGTTATCAACTACCTAAAACTAATCAGCCACATTGATGGCTCTTCCTCATGCCCATCCGAAACCATTACCACCAACAACGAAATTGCCACCAACCCGGCTTTCACCGAATGGAAATCCGCAGACCAAAAAGTCCTTCTCCTTATCAATTCCACCCTCACCGAAGAGGCCATGGCCGAAACCATCGGTCACACCACTTCTTTGTCCGTTTGGAAAGCATTAGCAAATGCTTACAGTCATTGCTCTATTGAGCGTATTCATAATCTTAAGGACTCTCTTCGTACCCTCCAGAAAGGAACCAGATCCGTAACCGAATACGGTAAAAAGTTTAAGGCCCTCTCCGATCAACTTGTGTCTATTGGTCACCTAGTTAGTGATGGGATAAATGCCACTGGTTTCTTTGTAGTTTATGCGCCTCCTTTGAAAGTTTTTCTACCTCTCAACGAACCATACATCCCACACCTTCCTTTCGCGACCTTCTTGCAAATGCGTAAAATCAAGAAATTTTTATTCGACAACTTCATGGTCCGCAACCCACTGAAGCCGCTTTTTACACCCATCAAACCAACAAAAATTGACCCTCATCTTCTTCTCGGGGTCGAGGACGTTCCAATTACTCAAGGGGCCGTGGCAGTCACTACACCAAACGCAACCCTCATTGCCAGCTTTGTCGGGAAGAGGGTCACTATGCTAGTGCTTGTCCTACTCTAGCCTCTTATGCTCAAAAGCCATCACGCTAGATGCAAATCTAGCCCACGCCTTCCATACTCAATGTAACATTGCATCCGAAACTCCGGATTGGACTGGACGGCCGACTTAGGTGCAACCACACATATGCTTAATAATATTCATGGTTTAAATAATTCTAAACCACACACGGGTCAAATGCGTGTTACCTTTGGTAATGGTCAAACATTGCCCATTACTCACATCGGGAAGACATTTCTAACTAACTCCATATCTTTAAAAAATGTAATTGTTTTTCCAAATCTCACAAAGAATCTACTATCAATTAGTAGACTCACAAATGATTCTCCCGTAGATGTTTAGTTCTCTTACAATTAGTTTCATATTCAGGACCGAAAAACGGGGCAAGTTCTTGCTAGAGACATTTGCAAAAATGGTTTCTATGTTCTTACTCAAAGTCAGAAGTCTCTTGTTGCTGCTCTTTCCGCTTCACATCTTCGTGCTTCGTTTAATAAATGGCATAGTCGCCTAGGACATGTTTTTTTGATACTATCACTACATTAAATAAACTTGGTCATGACTTTGTTACATCCCTCTTGCCCAAACCGGGTTTATATAATTCTTGTGAACTATCAAAAGCAAAACATTTACCTTTTGTTGAAAATAACAAACGTGCGCAACAAGTTTAGACTTAATTCATTGTGATCTTTGGGGACCCGCACCCATTGCCTCAACCGATGGCTACTTGTATTATGCAATATTTGTAGACGATTATTCTCGGTTTTATATGGTTTTATCCTCTAAAGGCTAAATCCAATTTTTATAATATTCTTACCATCTTTTAAACTTTGTCCAAAACCAATTTTCCAAAAGTGTCAAATTTTTTCAAAGTGATGGTGGAACCGAATTTACAAACAATTGTCACACCCTCAAAACACCACCTAGGGAATGTCCCTGTTAGGCGTGTGACGTACCAGGATCCAAGCAACCAATCACATTGAAATCATAGTTATATTTAAATAAAACTTTTATATATTAACATTAAGTGTTACAACGATTACAAATAATTCACAGTATACAGCGGAAGCATAATCCATTCGTTAAGTGTTTATAAAACACATGTAAAAGCCATTAGTCTTGTGTTGAGTTTCCATGTATCTTGACCCATGACCACTCCAGCTTCCCAGACAGCAAGTTCCAACAAATATGCAACTAAAGGCCTGCAAGGTATGTAACAACGAGTCAACAACAAAGTTGAGCGAGTTCACAATTGGTGTTCGTTTTAAAGTAGTTTCAAAAACCATGAGTTTGTTTGCAACTATATGTTAATCAGCTTTCCTTGTTTTCCAAACCATAATCAGTGGGGGCTACCCCATGTTGTAAACCACTAGACTAGTTATATATATTGGCGTCCTTCCCAGTCCGAGGACGGGGGTACGTATTCTACCCAACCGAGAATACGCAGGTTAAATGTAGGCGTCCTTCCCAATCCGAGGACGGAGGTACGTATTCTTCCCAATCCGAGAATACACAAGTTTACTGTAGGCGTCCTTCCCAATCCGAGGACAGAGGTACGTATCTTCCCAATCCGAGAACACGCAGGATTAAATGTAGTCTGTTAGTGGTGAATATATTGGTTTCATCTTAGCGTCTTAATCCCATTCCCAACCCACCGGGAATCCCATGCCTTAAGAGTGTGAACTCACCTTGGTTTGCTCGGTAGGTAAAGCGTTTGTCCTATGTTGGTCAAGCATATCCTATCATGGTTATCATTTATTAGGACGGTAAACAAGTAATCACGTATAAGCTACACGTATTTCATCAAGTAGTGTACAAGTATTAACTTTTGTTGATTATACTAACATGTGTCACATAACAGTCATGCGATCCTTATATAACACAACTACCAAGTATGTGAATAGTGACATATATATCCCACTTCCTATAGTCTAAATGTGCGGCCCAAATACTCCCAATCCATTACTAGAGTGTGCGGCTCAATTGAATTATACGGCCCAAGTGTACGAGTGTGCGGTCACGTTGAATGTGTGCGACACAAAATTAAGTGTGCGGCATACAATTGTGCGACTGTGCAGTGTGCGGGCATTAATGGTGTGCATCCCACATAAGGATGTGTGGCTCAACATCATGTATGGCCCAATACGAAATGTGTGGCGCACATGAGGGTGTACGATCTCCTCATGTGTGCGGTCATGCAAAAGCTAAGTCGTACTCTGTGCATCATGCGTTTGTAAACGCAGAGTGTGCGACCAAATTAAATAATCCAAATAGCATTCCTTTCTAATTTCAATCGATTCAAACACAAACAGAGGTTTCAACATCACTTATATGACTTTCAATGTGATATTATATGGACATACAATACGAATTTTTACATAATTTCTTATTGACAAATACATCCATATCTTAACTTAATCATTCACAAATCATGCCACACTAAATAATCACAATGTTAATAGATCCATACCTTAACCTAATCATTCGCCAGTCCCAAGTTTTTCTTGTAACCAAGTCTATGGTTTTAGATATTACCAACAATCATCATACTCTTATTGATCTAACATCGCATAACTATTACATATCGCATATCGTCATACTCAGAAATTTGAAGGATTCAACTATATTTCTAGTTTTAATATCCATATCAAATATTATATGCATACAACACAAATTCTTGCATAACAACTTATATTGACACTTCCTGCTATTGTGCGACCCAATTGTTTTCCAAGCCCAACCAAAATATACCTACATGTGTGACTTCCCTTTATTAATGTCTCTCGGCCCAACATGATTGTGCAACTGGCCCGATGTGTTTCACTTATTATCATGCAATCCTAATTTCACATGCAATGTATCATTAATTGAATCAATTTGTAGTGGCCGACAACTGTTATATGCACACAAATATCATTGAAATATCATTGGGCCGAATGAAGTTAGTGGCTGCCATTTTATTTATTGACACATGCAATTCTAATACACAATTCACAAATATCGAATATAATTGGACCGCACAATTGAGATAGGCTGACACCAATCACATCCATTCACTATCACATATAAATATTATCACACAAATATGAAAATTAATAAGTGAGAACTACTAACCGGAAACCTGATTGATCAAGATGCAAACTCGAACAGGGGGGGTCTACCACTGTCGTGTATAATTAGAGGAATCTAGGGTTTGGGGATTTGATTGTGTTATCATAATACGTAAATCACGGGTGAATATAAGCTAACTCCAAAGGCCGGCCCCCCTAATACAAGACTCACTTGGGCTCCTCCAAGCCCAAACGTAACAACTTAAATTTCCGGATGTGTGTGTATAACGGCCCAAATCGTGTACAACTAGTACCCGGCCTAAACCATGTGTGTGTGTGCTTGTTAAACATAATTGTAGCCCAAGCATATTGACCTACATACAATGCAAACCGCCTAGTTGTAGTATTCGGCCCAAACGCAACCATGTGTGCTAATCTAATATTATCAAGTTTTACACTAGCACAAAACGTTCAGCACAAGGAGAGGAATGAATAATGGAAGTTTTGGATCATAAGATTAAACAACACAGACCTCGAATGTTCGTGTTGTCACATCATCACCAACTTGAAAGAAATTCCGTCCTGAAATTTAGCACGTAGTCACTGAGGAAGCTAGTTAGGTTGTGTGGTTTTCCTGGGGGGTCACATCATCCCCCCGTTGGTTTGGAATTTAATCCCGAAATTCCGCAGTAGCTTCAGCCTCAGTAGTGGTTGTACTTTTATCGAACAACTGGGATACTTGTGTTTCATTTGGTCTTCTCGTTCCCAGATAAACTCTGGGCCACGACGGGAGTTCCAACGAACTCGATCAATAGGGATCCTGGTGCGTTTGAGAATCTTGACCTCCCGGTCCAAGATTTCCACTGGTTCCTCGACAAATCGCAACTGATCGTCGATGTTGAACTCCTTGAAAGGAACTATGAGGGTTTCATCTGACAGACACTTCTTCAGACTTAACACATGGAATACGTTGTGAACTCCACTGAGTTCTTCGGGTAGATTAAATCTGTAGTCCACCTCGCCAATTCTCTCCGTGGTTTCGAAAGATCTAACGTACCGCGGGTTGAGTTTGCCTTCTTTACCAAAACGAACTACACCTTTCCAAGGTGAGACGTCAAGTAGTACTCGATCCCCCAACTTGGAACTCGAGTGTTTTCCCGCGCTTATCAGCATAGCTTTCCTAACGGTCACGAACTGCCGCGATTCGTTTTCGTATTAGAGCAATCTTCTCTGTTGAGTCTACGACGAGTTCCGGGCCAGTGATTTGGCAGTCGCCAATCCTCTGCCCAACAAAGAGGTGTTCAGCACCTCCGTCCGAGTAATGCCTCGAACGGAGCAGCCTAGATGCTGGTGTGGTAACTGTTGTCATACGAAAACTCCACTAAAGGTAGATGCCGCTCCTAGCCGTTATCAAAGTCGATTACACATGCTCGAAGTATGTCTTCAAGAGTTTGTTTGATTCGACCATTCGTTCGTGGGTGTTAAGTAGTGCTCATGCACGATCGTGAGCTGAAGGATTTGTGCATGTCCTGCCACAAATCAGACGTAAAACGTAAGTCATATCTAAAGACAATGGAAGTCGGCGCCTTGTGCCTAGCAGCTACTTCTTTCAAGTAGATGTTTGCGAGTGTAGAAAACTTATCCGTTTTCCTGATGGCTAGAAAGTGTGCTGGTTCGGGAGACAATCAACAATCATCCGAGTGATACTGTTTCCCCTTTCGACTTATAAGTAGACTAGCGACCAAATCCATAGCAGTCTGTTTTCGCTTTCCTTGTAGGTGTTTCTGGCCGCTAACACTTCACCTCGACTTTCCCACAAGTCTAACGTCATTCCCATACCTAGCTGGGTGGGCCTTCATGCCCGGTTACCAGTACAAGGTTTATAAATCCTGATGTCTCTCATCAATATCCAGACGACTAGAATATCGAAGCTGGTGGTTGCTCAACACGAGCTCCCTACAGTTGCCGTATAATGAGACCCACATTCGTTCCATGAGGTAATGAGTATCGTCTGAACTGTCAAAGGTTTCCTCCCCATGCCCCGCATGAGTTCAGCTTGAAAATCCCCTTCTTTCAGTTCTCCAGTTTGAACAAAGCGAGTCGGATTAGGTAAGTTAGAGTCGATAGTGAGCCGCAAAGCTCATGCACGTTCAAGTTTCATAGCTGTAATCATCCTAAAGTTCCCTCCAGCGATGCCATTAACTGATTTAGCTCTGTCGATGCCAAGGTACACGGGAGGCCCTTGTGATCGGTCTAAATAATGTATCCGGTACCGTCCAAGTAATGCCTTCATCTAAAATCCCATGGCCACGGTTTTCACCGCCAGTTGTGTGTCGTGCAGTTTCTCTTTGTAACTCCATCACGTAAGTCATCACACTCTCGTGTGGCATCGGTGTGTAACTGGGACTCTAATTCGAACCATCATGGTATCTCACTAAATCACTTGCGCCCTCGGGTGAAGACGATGCTCGGTGCATTGCAGAGTTGGAATTCGAAAGCTGAAATGACGTCCTCCTGTTTCGTCCTTTATGAACACAGCACCCTGCTGTGCTAAAGAGATTTAATCCGTGCGACCTTCGAAAATCCTGTGGGTAGGCTGCGATAGTATCTAGCGAAACCAAAGAATTGTTGCATCTCTCGAATCTGGATGTGACATTTAACGAGACTTCGTGCGTAATGGCTCCTCCCACAGAAGTGCTGAAATAGGATACATATGCCACCCATGGTGTTCCTTTCTCATGGTCATGATTCAGAACGTCCTCAACAAATACGGTCGATTCATGCGATCCCTGAAGCTGCTGGTGTGTTGATCAACTCAATGATCATGGTGTACAAAGTTGAAATGGCTGCATTGCGCGGTTCTAAGAGCATTCTCCTCTTGGACTTCCTTCAGATGATAGTTCATTCGCTAGCCAATCCTCGAATGGGAGCTTGTCCCTCGCCACTGGTTAACAGGTGGCCAATACATGGTCGAGACAAGTGGTTCCAAACTGTCACCTTGCTGAGTTCTCGATGATCAGTGCACATACGACAATTTTATGGATCTAAGTGGGGCTCCCCAAAGTGAAATGCTAGGTTCAACACAACCCCAGTTCAATAGTCCCTGTAGTTGATTAAGCAGCTCTTGCAACCCTCCTGGTGCAGGACAGTAAGAGTACGAGAAATCAGGGCTGCCTCTGGCATGATGCTGATATGATATTTCACCGGACAATGCGAAGGTACACCTGATATTTCTTCTGGTAGCACATAGGTAGAGATCACATACAAAAGGGTGGATCCTCGATCCTCTTTTCCTTAACCTTAACGTCAATAATAAGTGCTAACATAGCGGGGCAATCCTTCCGTGGACACTTCCGGGCTTTCATTGCAGAACTGACGCTAACCTTTGCACAATTCCGATACTTTGAAACAGATGATGATTCTCCACTAGGGAGAGGGATGCGTGGAATCTTCTCCTCACATGGTACATCTACCAAGAACAACAGAAGAAAGGTCGATGTCTAACACTTGTCCCACAACGTCGAATTGGCATCCCAACGATCATATGAGGTTTCCATTGCTTTGCCATCAACCGGTTCCACAACAGGTTGGGTTTCAAGAAGCATCAGGGTTATATAGAACAGAGACAAAGTGATTAGTCACCAAGAACACGTAGGACACCATGTTGTTACAATCCTGGCGTCGCCCACGCCAATCCTAAATGCCACTCCAAGAGCATCATTTCCCGTGTGGTTGTACTCGTTGCCGGGATTTCCAATACGACCGTCGTTCCCTTGGTTGTTGTCGTTGGATTTAACATCGGCCACTCCATGCCGTAGGCACCTTCACTTTCCATACTCCATACTGGTGGTTACCATTACAAATACCTTGTTGTTGCCGTGAATGTTGCGTCTAATGCTATTGTTTGAAGCGGAGCTCTACGACCTTTTACCGACAGGGTCCACCTCTTCACATTCCATGGTAGGTGCTAAGGCACTACTCACTGTGCGGGGAGTTTCACATTCCATTCTACAGTCAGTTGTCATTGCTTATCTCCTGATTAATTCGTAAAAGTTGACTCCCATGAGTCGCAGGCTGGGGTTAAGGATTCGATTGGAGTCAAATCGCTGATGTTCATTGTTGGTAACTAGGGTCGTTCAAATGCTAAAGTCCATCGTTCTTGCAAGTTGACTGAGTAATACACGATATGTTACGAGGGTGTTGCAGAAGTGATCACACTTCGGGATCTAAGGCGTCAATACGTTAAGTTTCCAGCAAACAAAGAAAGGTGAGACAGATATAGACCAGTCATTGTCATTGCAACATCCAACTCGGGGATGTTCGTACAAGCACCTAATGTTCTACACAGTTCGCTAGGCGTTCAGATGGGTGTTCAGGTAATACTCGATAGCACCGAGATTCGAAAGGATCCATAGATGAATGAAAAGTTCACATTCGAGTAGGGGACAATCACTGTTATGACCCCTATGGGTTGTCATTCATGTTTCACCCCGATCAAATAACGGAACGGAGCCCCTTTTCCACTTGTTAAGCCTCACTGGGACTCACATGCACCCCACATTATTATTATGTGTGCACTCACAATAATATTGCGATTTGCATGCTCATCTCAGTTCCTCCTAACTCATGTCAAATGGTTCCTCAAACTCAGATGTCAAACGTAGGTCGTCAAGGTAATAAGATCAAGAAAAATCCAAGGACTATGCCATACTATCAACGCATCATAAGGTAAGCAAGCAATCCATGCCATCATGCTATAGTGACGAGTGTGTGTGTTCGTATGTTTCGTCATAAACAAATGTGTACTAGTCACGTAATGTATGCAAAAAGTAAGAAAGACGAACCTTGCAATCTAGAGCTGAGTGTCATGGTCGTATTCGCGTTTTCAGAACTGTTCGGTTATAGTCTGGTTTTATAAAACGTTTTCCCCTTTTTAAAACCAAGTTCACTATAACCAATGGCTCTGATACCAATCTGTCACTCTCAAAACACCACCTAGGGAATGTCCCTGTTAGGCGTGTGACGTACCAGGATCCAAGCCACCAATCACATTGAACACATAGTTATATTTAAATAAAACTTTCATATATTAACATTAAGTGTTACAACGATTACAAATAATTCACAGTATACAGCGGAAGCATAATTCATTCTTTAAGTGTTTATAAACCACATGTAAAAGCCATTAGTCTTGTGTTGAGTTTCCATGTATCTTGACCCATGACCACTCCAGCTTCCCAGACAGCAAGTTCCAACAAATATGCAACTAAAGGCCTGCAAGGCATGTAACAACGAGTCAACAAAAAAGTTGAGCGAGTTCACAATTGGTGTTTGTTTTAAAGTAGTTTCAAAAACTATGAGATTGTTTGCAACTATATGTTAATCAGCTTTCATTGTTTTCCAAATCATAATCAGTGGGGGCTAACCCATGTTGTAAACCACTAGACTAGTTATACATATTGGCGTCCTTCCCAGTCCGAGGACGGAGGTACGTATTCTACCCAACCGAGAATACGCAGGTTAAATGTAGGCGTCCTTCCCAATCCGAGGACGGGGGTACGTATTCTTCCCAATCTGAGAATACGCAGGTTTAGTGTAGGCGTCCTTCCCAATCCGAGGACGGAGGTACGTATTCTTCCCAATCCGAGGACACGCAAGATTAAATGTAGTCTATTAGTGGTGAATATACAGGTTTCATCTTAGCTTCTTAATCCCATTCCCAACCCACCGGGAATCCCATGCCTTAAGAGTATGAACTCACCTTGGTTTGCTCGGTAGGTAAAGCGTTTGTCCTATGTTGGTCAAGCATATCCTATTATGGTTATCATTTATTAGGACGGTAAACAAGTAATCACGTATAAGCTACACGTATTTCATCAAGTAGTGTACAAGTATTAACTTTTGTATATTATACTAACATGTATCACATAACAGTCATGCGATCCTTATATAACACAACTGCCAAGTATGTGAATAGTGACATATATATCCCACTTCCTATAGTCTAAATATGTGGCCCAAATACACCCAGTCCATTACTAGAGTGTGCGGCTGAATTGAATTATACGGCCCAAGTGTACGAGTGTGTGGTCACGTTGAATGTGTGCGACGCAAAGTTAAGTGTGCGGCATACAATTGTGCGACTGTGCAGTGTGCGGTCGTTAATGGTGTGCATCCCACATAAGGATGTGTGGCTCAACATCGTGTTTGGCCCAATACGAAATGTGTGGCGCACATGAGGGTGTACGATCTCCTCACGTGTGCGGTCATGCAAAAGCTAAGTCGTACTCCGTGCATCATGCGTTTGTAAACGCAGAGTGTGTGACCAAATTAAATAATCCGAATAGCATTCCTTTCTATTTCAATCGATCCAAACACAAACAGAGGTTTCAACATCACTTATATGACTTTCAATGTGATATTCTATGGACATACAATACGAATTTTTACATAATTTCTTATTGACAAATACATCCGTACCTTAACTTAATCATTCACAAATCATGCCACACTAAATCATCACAATGTTACTAGATCCATACCTTAACTTAATCATTCGCCAGTCCCTAGTTTTTCTTGTAACCAAGTCTATGGTTTTAGATATTACCATCAATCATCATATTCTTATTGATCTAACATCGCATAACCGTTACATATCGCATATCGTCATACTCAGAAATTTCAAGGATTCAACTATATTTCTAGTTTTAATATCCATATCAAATATTATATGCATACAACACAAATTCTTGCATAACAACCTATATTGACACTTCCTGCTATTGTACGACCCAATTGTTTTCCATGCCCAACCAAAATATACCAAGCCCACATACATGTGTGACTTCCCTCTATTGATGTCTCTCGGCCCAACATGATTGTGCAACTGGCCCGATGTGTTTCACTTATTATCATGCAATCCTAATTTCACATGCAATGTATCATTAATTGAATCAATTTGTAGTGGCCGACAACTGTTATATGCACACAAATATCATTGAAATATCATTGGGCCGAATGAAGTTAGTGGCTGCCATTTTATTTATTGACACATGCAATTCTAATACATAATTCACAAATATCGAATATAATTGGACCGCACAATTGAGATAGGCTGACACCAATCACATCCATTCACTATCACACATAAATATTATCACACAAATATGAAAATTAATAAGTGAGAACTACTAACCGGAAACCTGATTGATCAAGATACAAACTCGAACAGGGGGGGGGGTCTACCACTGTCGTGTATAATTAGAGGAATCTAGGGTTTGGGGATATGATTGTGTTATCATAATACGTATATCAGCTATGTCCAAAGGTCGGCCCCCCTAATACAAGACTCACTTGGGCTCCTCCAAGCCCAAACGTAACAACTTAAATTTCCGGATGTGTGTGTATAACGGCCCAAATCCTGTACAACTAGTACCCGTCCCAAACCATGCGTGTGTGCTTGTAAAACATAATTGTAGCACAAGCATATTGGCCCACATACAACGCAAACCGCCTAGTTGTAGTATTCGGCCCAAACGCAACCATGTGTGCTAATCTAATATTATCAAGTTTTACACTAGCACAAAACGTTCAACACAAGGAGAGGAATGAATAATGGAAGTTTTGGATCATAAGATTAAACAACACAGACCTCAAATGTTCGGGTTGTCACAACAATCGTGTTCAAAATTGTTTTCAAGAGCATGGCATACATCATCGATTATCTTGCCCTCACACATAGCAACAAAATGGACGGGCCGAAAGAAAACACCGTCATATCACCGAAACCGGATTAGCAATGTTGTTTAATGCTCATGCTCCACCAAAGTTGTGGTTTGATGCTTTCACTTCCGCTACATACATCATAAACCGACTCCCAACAAAACTTCTTGAAACAAATCACCATTTGAAATTCTTTTTAAACAACCTCCTTCCTATGCCAATCTTCGCATTTTTGGATGTCTTGTATATCCATACCTTCGAGACTATACCAAACACAAACTATTACCACGAAGTGCTCTTTACATTTTTATTGGATGTAGTCCGAAATATAAAGGTTTTAGATGTCTAGACCCTTCAACGGGACGAATTTACACCACTAGACATGCTAAATTTGATGAAGATGGGTTTCCCTTTCAATCTCCTTCCGCATCCTCTGACACTTCCCAAATTTCTTTCACAAATTTTGAAGATTCTCTACCCACTCCTAACACACATAAAATTCCCACCTTGCCTCATACCTCACAAACTCCATTCACAACTACACCATGTACTCACTGTTCAGATCCCATCCTTCCTTACCTACCCCCAGCCCAACGCCAAGCCCACCCAGTTCTTCTTTAAGCGCACCACAAAGTCCACAAAATTCACCCATCATTAGCTCCCCTCCTATCCTCCAATCGGCCCAAACCCACAATCCTCTTACCTCAACTCAAGCCGAACCCACTTCAGCCCAACCTGATTCATCCTCTTCGGCCCAACAATTCTCATCGGCCCAATCTTCACACCCACCATATCTTCCTTCACCTATTGCCAACCCGATTCCAAACATAAATAATCATCCTATGACCACTCGTTCTAAACATGGCATTTACAAATCCAAACATTTTGCCAAGTTGTCTCAATCTTCCTTTTATTCTCTTCTCTCTTCTCATGTACCCAAAGGAATTAAAACCGCTTTGAAAGATTCAAAATGGGTCCATGCCATGAAGGATGAACTTAAAGCCTTACATATAAACTAAACTTGGCACCTTGTTCCTCGCTCCACTTCGACCAACGTCATCGGCTCTAAGTTGGTTTATCGAATCAAATACAAATCCAATGGCTCCATTGATTGCTACAAAGCTCGACTAGTAGCTCAAGGTTTCAATCAAGTTCCGGGTCTCGACTTTTCTCATACCTTTAGTCCCGTCATCAAATCATCCACAATTCGGGTTGTCTTAAGTCTTGCTACCATTCATAAATGGAACCTAAGACAACTAGATGTTAATAATGCCTTTCTAAATGGCAATCTTACCGAAACCGTTTTTATGGAACAACCTCCGGGTTTTCAAGACCCAAACCGTCCAAATCACATTTGCAAACTAAATCATGCTATTTATGGCTTGAAGCAAGCTCCATGTGCTTGGTTTAAACGATTAAGTTCCTTCCTCATCACTCTTGGTTTTCAATGCAGTCGGGTGATCCATCATTATTTATTTTTAATCATAATGGAACTTTAATTTATATCCTTGTATACGTGAACGACATAATCATCACAGGCAACAACGAACAATTCATCACCACTTTCACCAATCGTCTTCACAAGGAATTTAATATTAAAGATCTTGGCTTACTAAGCTTTTTCCTGGCTTGGAAGTTACTCACATTAAAACCGGCCTCTTTCTAAATCAATCCAAATATGCCAATGACATACTCTCAAGAGCCGGGATGCTTGATTCCAAACCGGTTGCCACACCTCTCACACCCAAAGACACTTTCAACTCCACTGGTGAACCCTTTCATGATCCCACTCTATATCGTTCTCTTGTGGGTGCCCTCCAATATCTAACCATCACTCATCCTGATCTATCTTATGCCATCAATCAAGCGAGCCAATACCTTCAAAATCCCACCACCATCTAGTTCCAACTTGTCAAATGAATTCTTCGTTATGTCAAGGGCACTCTTTCATATGGCTTAATATTTGATAGGCCACCTAACATTGTTTTATTAGGTTTTTCTGATGCAGATTGGGCTCATGGCATTGACACACGAAGATCCACCTATGGTTATTGCATTTACTTAGGTGAAAATTTGGTATCTTGGAGTGCAAAGAATCAACTGACCATGACTCGCTCTAGTTGGGAGTCGGAATATAGAGCTATGGCCAATACAGCTTCAGAGATTATTTGGGTCACTCATCTACTACGTGAATTACATGCCTTACCACCTGGACCGCAAACTCTTTTTTGTCACACCCCCAAAATCTACCATGCGGAGTATCACCGCTTGGAGGCGTGACATGACCAGGATTGAGCACAATCATATTGAACAACGTAATTAAGTGAATAAAACCAACCACAATACAATTGGTGACCAAAAGAAAGTAACCAACTTTAAGTTAACAGCGGAAGCATAAAACGTAAAACCAAAACATAAGTTCAATAAGTTCATAAAGTTTAAATGTTTAGAACGGGACATAGCAGTCCACATCCCACAACGACCTCCTCCTCGTGCAAGCTACATAAGCATCTAACGACCTGTAAGGCATGTAACAACGAGTCAACAACAAAGTTGAGCGAGTTCACAGTTGGGTGTTTGTTTTAAGTTGTTTTTGAAAACATGGTTTGTCTTTAGCTGGCTTACTTGCCGTGGGGGTTACCCCATAGTTGAAAATATGATTAACCAATTCCTTCTTTCCCAAACCATAACCATAATCAGTGGGGGCTTCCCCATGTGAACCACTAGACCGTTACCATATCGACAACTGACGAACAATAGTTGTGCCCTACGTCAATGTCTATCATCATTGACAGTTTGCCATAGTCCATTAGTACACGCCCGTCCGACTGGCACGGTGTGAGGTTTGTTAAACCTAATAGCGCTATTAACTAATGACCCGCTCGCCATTAGCCTCGGCGATTAAGTCGATATAAAATGAGGGACTTAATGATAGAGTTTTGTCTAGTAAGTTTTAAGGTTGTTGTCCTACCCAAGGAGGACGAACGTACGTATTCTACCCAAGGGGAATACGCAGGATTAATATTGGCATCCTACCTATGGAGGATGGCGGTACATATCCTACCCAAGGAGGATATGCAGGTTCCGTTTTAGTTCTTTAACCCATACCTTAATATTGGCATCCTACCTATGGAGGATGGCGGTACATATCCTACCCAAGGAGGATATGCAGGTTCCGTTTTAGTTCTTTAACCCATTCCCAACCACCGGGAATCCCATGCCTTAGAAAGAGTGTGAACTCACCTTGGTTTGCTCGGTTAGATTAGTTACTCAAATAACCAGAAATCAAGCACGTTTTAATAAGGTACAGATAACAATCAGTTTCTCATGCATAACACGTATCCTATGTACGGTTTATCTACTCATTACTTCTATCACGTACCACGCAATTCTAATGTCAAGGTACTTTGTTAAGTTATATTATTTTACCCTAAAATAATATATCTATCTCACAAAATAAACAAGTATCCCCAAAGTGTTGTATATATTCTAAATATATATTTAACCATTTTACTTGTAAAAATCAACCTCCGATACTTTGTATTCTTGTAACAAAACTCATGGCGAGGTTTATTTTGAAAAACAAAGTTAAAACGTATATGTGAACACTTGTTAGAAAAATAATTTCTAAGTGTTGGAATTTTTAGAAAATTCGCCAGAGTTTCCTTTGTAAATGGAGGTGTCCATGCTAATAAGCATATCATTTTCTTTTCCAAAAATCATTCAACAATCAACAACAATTTACCAAGAGCAAACAATTCCATTTACTAACCAACATGAACTTGATGTTTCATAAAAACGCGTAGTAACT
Organism: Helianthus annuus; assembly: GCF_002127325.2. Lineage (NCBI taxonomy): Eukaryota > Viridiplantae > Streptophyta > Magnoliopsida > Asterales > Asteraceae > Helianthus > Helianthus annuus. The sequence goes on from NC_035436.2 coordinate 140,019,621, forward strand.
TGGTGAGGCGTTTAGTGGGTTTAGTTACCTTCCAAAGTGTGTTTACTTTTGTTAAAATCTCATTCTTGGGAATTTTAGATGTTCACAACTTGTGAACTTACTTTACAAAAATATTTATTTACAACATTTTCATGTGTCACTAGTATCCATATACTTACTTTATTTCCAAAAATTGTGTAAGGATCATGATCTTTCAAACCGTCTTTTAAACTTGGTTTATTTAGGAAAATTAATCACAAGTTTTAGATCTACAAAATCACTCGATCACTTTATTTGTTATTTTACAAGAATCATTTTGTCACCAAGTTCATGTCTAAATATGGAGGTGATTCTTTTATGTAAACCCCTAATCACCTCCTACTTGTTAAATCATGTTTTTAATCATAAGTTAACAAGTTCCATATAATGATCAACATCATATTTCTAGTAATCAACAAGCAAGCATCAACATATATCAAACAACATTATACTAGCATTAATTCATCATGTTTCATCTTTATGTAAACTTTATGTTTAAAATTTTGTTTCATGTTCTTTAGTGTTCTTGTTATAATCAACATACTACATCCTTTTAACCAACAAAAGAGAATTAAACAAGAGTAAATCAAGAACTTACAACTAGCTCAAAGGCTAGGGAAGATCTCTAGTGAAAAAGATGATGAAAGTGGTGTGAAAAGCAAGTAAGTGAGCTCCTTGGTGATCCACAAGCTTCAAGCTTCACAAAGCACCTTCTAGCACATGAATGGAGCTTGAAAATGGATGAGTATGGTGGTGATAAGATGGTGGTGGTGGCGGTTGTAAGTGAGCCGAGAGGAAGAGAGGAGACTGAGAGAGAGTGGGGTGATCTTGAGTGTTGAAGTGAGAAGTGAAGATATGAAAAGATGTTACAATCTCAATAGCCATACTTATAAGATCCTATCATATATTTTGTCCATAAGATCACACAAGATCTAATAAAATAAGAAATAAAATCATGGAGGTAAGGTGGTGATGGTATGGCCGATTACTAGGCTAGGGTGGGGGGGGGGTTAATTGTAATATTTGATGATAGTTGGTAAATGATAGTTAAATTCCAAGCATATGGTTACATATTCTAGTTAGTAGATATCTAGTGGGTGTTATGGTGTTCGGGGATCATAACTAGCCAAGAAATAATTAAACAATGTTTCTTGCAATATTTTGGTGTCCCGGGTAATGTCCGGTTGTTCGGTTAGATACCGTTTCATTAAAGTGCTAAGTTATTCCGTTTAGTGTCTTTTATGCATCTTTTTGTATCACTTTTAATTCCCAACACTCAGGAAAGCATACAGGACTATTTAGTCAATTTTCTGCACAAGACTAGTATGTTAAAAAGCACATGTAAGTATGACGTAGTACTCAGAAAGCAGTTAAGTAATTCAGCACAGTCATCAAGCACTTTAATTAACATTAATAAATCGTATGGATACATGTAATCATGAGGGTTGTCACATTCTCCCCCTGTTAAGAAAATTTCGTCCCGAAATTTAGCACGTGGTTACTGAGGAAGCTAGTTAAGTTGCGTGGTTTACTAGTTTTCCTGGGGTGTCACATCATCCCCCCGTTAGTTTGGAATTTCGTCCCGAAATTCCGCAATAGCTTCAGCCTCAGTAGTGGAATGCTGTCTACCTGCCTTAACGATGATAGTACTATAGTTTGGACTCAGCACCCGTTCACACGGGGGTTGTTAAGGACAATTACTTGCATGGATTACGGTGGTAGTCATGTATTGCGAACTGCCTCGGGCAGTCAACCCGCAGTCATTGGTATCGATAGATCCATGTCGATAATTAACATGCTTCGTTTTTCCTTTGTGTACGTGCTGGTTATGCGTAAACTATTTCGAACTCTATATGCTATTATCAAACTTGTATGCTCACCTTTACATTTTATGTATTGACTTTATTTTAACGTATGTGACAGGTGTTTAAGATGCTTATCTGCTAGGAAGGCGAAGCTAGAATAAAATTCTAGTGCATAGTTGTCTGTAGATCTTGCAGCTTGAGTCTCTAGACATAGATAAACAATATTTATATTTAAATCTGAGTTGTCGGAACAGAATATTTGCCTGGATTTTATCTGTAATAACTTGTTTGCTATTTGAGGTACGGCATGGGACGTATTATATAAATTGAATAGTAATGATAATTGTTATGGAAACTTCTGGACAATCTGTTTCGCTCAGTGCCATGCCCCAATGATTCCGCCATCGATTGGGTGTGACAGATTGGTATCAGAGCCATAACTATAGGGAATTAGGCTAGACATGACCTAGTCCGAGTCGATGTCTTAGAGACCTAGACTATAGTTAGGAACCAACAGACCAAGTTTACGTGCTATATCCTGCTATTTCTCGCTTACTCTACACTATCACTGCACTCGAATTTTCAACTAAAGACAAGCGATTAAGTCGGGATTAGGTGTGAAAACCGCAAACTCTTGACTAAGTTGCTTGGTCAATGTTGTTTTTATCAACTTATCAATGATTTCTTCATTATTTTTCAATAACAAACGCTTGTTAAACGAGGAGAATTATACCAAATCAGGAGTGAAATCCATATTTTGATGAATAATCTCCTCTATTTTACTATAAACAAGGAAGAAGTTGCTAAGCTAGGGGTGAAACCCTAACCTTGACAACTTGTTCCGACTTTTATTTATCTCACCAAAGCCTCGACGGACTCCAGCGACCTGAACTCACGAGTATGACCTAGGGAAAGCGTGCTGAATGCCCAAGAATCGAGGCAGAAACACGATCCCGAAAGTCGAAATGTGACGACAAGCCCTTGAGAATAGTCAAATCGCTTTGGGTAGCCGCAGACAATCTATTTCTCGATTTCATGTGTTTCGATTCTGAGCCCGCAACTGCTGACTCTGATAATTCGTCGATTTTATGTGTTTATGTGTAATTACATGTTTATGTGTTTAAAATTTTGAAGAATTATTCGATTTTTCCCTTCACTTCGATCGACACACACGACTCGCATTGCTCTTCTATCTCAAAACGATAACAAGTCGCTGCAAATCTAGACGGCATTATGCTATGATATACGCTTATACTATACTCGACACGCTATACGATTATACTATGCTACTCGATATGAAATAAGCGATCGCTACATTCGAACGACTCGCGAACTTTGAATGACAGGTTTCTGTATTCTGTCTGCATCTGTGATTGAATGCATACGTGCTTTGTGATTCTATGCCCTGCGTGCTTATGTGCTTCTGTGATTATGTGAATCTGTGATTTTATGTCTATGTGTTATGTGATTATGCGTGTTCCTGAGCTTTAGTTAGGGTTAGACGCGTGAGGTGAGATTCGATTACGTTGTGTTGAGTCCTGTGATGATGTCTGTTGCAGACAATGTCGTCTGGATCCCGACACCTACTTACTCGCCAAGAGAAGAGAGACAAGCGTCTTGCTGCTATCATCGCCAAACGAGTAGCAAAAGTTGTGAGTGATGTCTATGAAAACGTCAGCAAATCGTCTGAGGAGTCGAGAATCGAAACTCCTAAAGATGCTACCAAGACTGTTTTCAGTTTCAAACAGTTCAAGGCATGCGGACCAAAGGAATTCACTGGAGAAGATGGCCCTACCGCTATGTTTCATTGGTTTGATTCTGTCGAAGTCACTCTGCGCCAAAGCGACTGTCCAGAAAATCTCCGTACCCTAAACGCAACCGGCGTCTTCCAATCCCGAGCTCTAGACTGGTGGACGGCCGAACGAAACAGACGCGGAAATGATGCAGCTTATGAGCTGACTTGGGAAGAGCTGAAAGCCATTATGATGGACGAATTATGCCCTCCCCATGAACGCCAAAAGCTGGAGGACGAGTTTTGGAACATCAAGCAGAAGGATGGAGACAACGCTGCCCTGACTGCTCGCTTTAAGCTGCTCAGCATTATCTGTCCCGATCAAGTCAAGACGCCCGAGATAGCAATCAAGAAGTACATTCGAGCTCTACCCGATTGTGTTGCTGATTTCGTTCATGCCGCCAAGACATCATCAATTGAAGAGACTTACTTGCTTGCTACCGATATCAACGACAAGCGGGTAAAATCTGATTTCAGGGATAAGCCCTCCAAGTCTCTGCATCAAGCTACTACCGCACCGACCGCCGGCACCGCCACTGCTCAACCATCCAAGTCATCACGCCGAAAGAAGAAGCACAACAACAACAGCTCCAGCAACAAGAACTGTGCTGTCACTACCATTGCTGCTCCTCTGCAAGCCGTACCGGCTCAGCAGCAGTCTCACCATCGACCAGCACTAGTGACAAATGCACCGCCAGCAAAGCGTGCATACACAGGTCCCCACCCGCTTTGCCCGACATGCTCATATCATCATCCGGTGGGTCTCGCCTGTCGTTTCTGCGCTCATTGCAATCTGTACAGTCATTTTACTGCCAACTGTCGTTATGGTCCCCGTAACATCGCAGCTCCTGCCACTGCTCATCAAGCCCTACTCCCAGCCCCGCAAGGCCAACACGCAGCTCAAGCACCCGCGATCAATGCTCGAGTCTGCTTTGCATATGGTGATCCTAACCACTTTGCAAACATGTGCCCGAACAGGGTTATGAAGCAAGAACCCCAACAGCAACACCAGCAGCAGCAGCCTCAGCAGCAGCAACAAGCAGCACGCGCCAGAACCTTCAACATCAATGTTCATCAAGCCCAGGCTGACAACAACGTGGTTAATGGTACGTTCCTTGTGAATGGTATTTATGCATCGTGTTTGTTTGATACTGGAGCCGATAATCGCCTTGTGTCGTTTGAATTCGAGAAGCTCCTTAGTCGTAAGCGCTCTTATCTTCCCTCGTCATTCAAAGTTGAAGTCGCTACTGGAAGAACTGTCGCCGTTAACTCTGTTCTCCGTGATTGTACCCTCGAGCTCAACAATCACATCTTTCCAATCGACCTCATTCCGATGCAACTCGGAAGTTTCGACATCATAGTAGGCATGGACATTCTTTGTGAAAACCATGCTGAAGTTGTGTGCTTCGATAAATTGATTCGATTTTCGCTCGCAAATGGTGATTTATTATGTGTATACGGTGAAACTGCTTCGAAAGGTCTCAAGCTCATGTCATGTGTCCAAGCTAGCAAGTATCTCCGCAAGGAATACAAAGCTTTCTTGGCTAACATTGTAGTAGCGGAGAAGGAAAAGAAAAGGAAGGCAGAAGTTAAAGACGTTTCAGTGGTCCGTGAATTTCCTCAGGTATTCCCTGATGATCTTCCTGGACTACCGCCAGGTCGTGATATCGATTTTCGTATCGACCTCATTCCTGGAGCTAACCCTGTTGCCAAAGCCCCTTATCGACTCGCGCCATCCGAAATGCGGGAACTCTCGAACCAACTCCAGGAATTACTTGGGGCGCGCCAGTCCTTTTCGTTAAAAAGAAGGATGGGTCGTTCAGAATGTGCATCGACTATCGGGAATTGAATAAATTAACCATTAAACACCGTTATCCCCTGCCTCGTATCGATGATTTTTTTGATCAACTACAAGGTGCTACGTGTTTCTCGAAGATCGATCTACACTCAGGCTATCATCAACTACGCATTCAGGAAGAAGATATACCCAAAACCGCTTTCTGCACTCGATACAGCCACTATTTGTTCGTTGTTATGCCTTTTGGTTTAACCAACGCACCCGCGGTTTTCACGGATCTGATGAATCGCGTGTGTAAGCCATTTCTAGACCGTTTCGTCATCATGTTCATCGATGATGTCTTGATCTATTCCAAGTCGAAAGCCGAACACGCTTAACATCTACGTTTGGTTCTCGAGTTACTCCAGGGGAATCAACTCTATGCCAAGTTCTCCAAGTGCGAATTCTAGTTGGAGGAGGTTCAGTTTCTGGGTCACATCGTTAATAGTCAAGGTATACATGTCGATCCCACGAAGATTGAAGCAGTTAAGAGTTGTATTACGCCAAAGAACCCGTCTAAAGTCCGTTCTTTTCTCGGATTAGCAGGCTACTATCGACGATTTATCGAAGGATTCTCTAAAATCGCTGTGCCACTTACCGCTCTTACGCATAAAGACAAGCCTTTTGTTTGGGGAACCGAACAAGAGTCTGCCTTTCTTAAGCATATGCTTTGCAATGCTCCTGTTCTCACATTGCCCGACGGAAACAACAGCTTCATTGTCTATTGTGATGCTTCCAACCTTGGTCTTGGTTGTGTTCTTATGCAGCGGGACAAGGTTATAGCTTACGCATCTCGTCAGCTCAAAATCCATGAGAAGAACTATACAACCCATGATCTCGAGCTAGGCGCATTTGTTTTTGCGTTAAAGATATGGCGACACTACCTGTATGGTACCAAGTGTACGATCTTCACCGATCACAGGAGTTTACAACACATCTTTAATCAGAGAGAACTTAACATGCGTCAACGCCGATGGGTAGAACTTCTTAACAATTACGACTGTGAGATTCGTTATCACCCAGGCAAGGCAAATGTTGTTGCCGACGCGCTCAGTAGACGGAGTTATTTGCTCAGTATTCGCCATACTCAAGCCCAACACGATCTCGAAACCCTCATCCGCGAAGCCCAACATGCTTGTTTTAATGAACGCACCTTGAAGAAGGGGATAATCTATCATGATGGAGCTCAACTTGTAAGCAAATCGAATGGGATCTTCTATTTTCTGGATCAAAGTTGGATCCCTAAGCAGACCGAATTGCGAAACATTCTAATGGACGAAGCCCACAAATCCCGATATTCTATTCATCTCGGTGCCGATAAGATGTACCAGGACCTTCGCTACAAGTACTAGTGGCCGGGCATGAAAAGGGATATCGCTCTCTATGTTGGAAGATGCCTGACTTGTGCAAGGGTCAAGGCTGAACATCAAAGACCTTCTGGCTTGCTCGAACAACCGCCAATCCCTATATGGAAATGGGAGAGTATGGCTATGGATTTCATAACGAAGCTTCCACCCACGTCATCAGGTCACGACAGCATTTGAGTTGTCGTTGATCGTTTGACCAAATCAGTCCACTTTTTGCCAATACGAGAAGACTACAAGGTAGAATGATTAGCCCGAATCTACACCGACGAGATCATTTGTAATCATGGTACGCGTCGTGACATCATTTCTGACCGTGATGCTCGGTTTACCTAGCGATTGTGGGAAACGTTTCAAGCAGCTCTTGGTATGTCACTTAACTTAAGTACCGCATTCCATCCTCAAACCGACGCACAGACTGAAAGAACGATCCGTACACTTGAAGACATGCTCCGTGCGTGTGTTATAGACTTCGGTGGTAATTGGAATAAGTACCTGCCGTTAGTCGAATTCTCTTACAACAACAGTTATCATACCAGCATACAAATGGCACCATTCGAGGCTTTATATGGAAGAAGATGTCGATCGCCTATTGTGTGGCACGAGATCGGTCACTCACAACTAACCGGTCCCGAGTTACTGCAAGAAACGACTGACAAAGTCCTCCAAATTCGAGACAACTTGTTGAAACCTCGAAGTAAACAGAAAAGTTACGCCGATAGAAGACGCAAGCCCCTTGAATTTGACGTTGGCGACTACGTACTCCTAAAGGTATTGTGACACCCCAGGAAAACCAGGAAAACCATGCAACTTAACTAGCTTCCTCAGTGAGTGCCATCAAATTTCGGGACGAAATTTCTTTCAACTTGGGGATGATGTGACAACTCGAAATCTAGAACCTTTCGTTGTAACTTGCTTGTACGTTATGTGACTAGTTAAAATGATAACGTGAACTTTTATGTGCTTTGTTTTGTGTGCATTGTATGTATATATGTATGTGTGTTATATGTGAACCGAGAACCCGACACGAAACAACAAGGAACCCGACTCGAGACCATGAGGTCTCGAGTGACTAGTAATCGGTTTTGGGCCTTGGGCCGAGAACCTTTGGCCGGTTGGGCCTTTGGGCCGTAAACCCTTAGCCGAAACCCATAGGGTGCACACACTTGGAACTTTGACTATAAATACACTACCTTAGTTAGTGTTACCATTTTGTTGAACATTACAACACACACTCTCCTACTTCTCTCTCTCACCTAAACTCTAGAACACAAACACACTCCACCATTCTTGGATCTTTGGACTTGGATCGGCTCACACACACACCCGGTTGGAAGCTTTTCACACACCCTCGAAACCCATAACCGGTTAGTGTTCTTAATGCTTTGTTGAATGTTAGTGTGTTCATGTTATGTTTGTAAGATGAGATTATGTGACAATATGTTAAGATGAGTTATACATAATGTTTTGAAAAGAAATCGGTTCATGAATGTTTCTTGTTATTAGTTGAACTATACATAAATATTTGATGATGAAAATGGGTTCATTGTATGTTAAAAAGGGTGGATGATGATATTGGTTGCACTTGGATTAGATCCGAAAAGTTTGGGTGTTTATACTAAGAAAATCGGCTAATGAATATGTTTGTCAAGTAGGATGCATGCTAGTAAAATTGTATCTTGATAGTTGTTCATGATTTTGGGTGAATAAGTGGTTAATATGTTATGAACTTGTTGAATATGTGTTTGAATATGTGAAGAACACTTTGAATGATAGTTAAGAATGTGAAAACCCTTGTGATTTTGATCCATCTTTGACTAGTAACCTGATTAGGAAATATGTTAGTGGAATTCTATTGGTTATTTCCGGATTTGGGCCTGATTATACTGTACCATTAATCTGACCATCTGCATCAACACGTGAACTTGACAACGACAGCTTACCGACTCGCAATCACCCGTTGCGACTCGCAACCACAGCGTTACAACTCGAGACTACGCGGTTGCGACTCGCAACCATAACAGGACAAGCCGAAACCACAGGTTACGAGTCCCGTTGCGACTCGAGACCTTAGCATGATGAACCGAGACTACGGTTGCGACACCGGTTGCGACTCGCAACCATCCATGATCAACACACAGCATGACTCGAGACCATGCTTGCGAGTCCGGTTGCGACTCACTTTTGGGCCTAAGTTAGTGGGCCGAATTTATGTGCTACTGTTGATGTGTTACTTGGGCCTGTTATCACAAGCCCAACTGTTTGGGCCTTACACTTAGACTGTGGATTGTGTTTGAATGTTAACTGTGAACTGTTACTGATTATACGTGATTGCCAAACGTACTGAACATTTGTGCACTACTTGGTTCGACTCTGATTATACGTGATAACCGTGATAGGACGTTATTGAATACTTGCGACTTGATTGACTTTCTGTGATTAACTGCCGAGCAAACCGAGGTGAGTTCACACCCTTTACAAAGCATGGGATTCCCTGGGTTGGGAACGGGGTTAAGGAACGTGGTTCCTCGTCTACCTTGGGTAGGACGTCAGTGGTTCAGGAATGTGATTCCTCGTCCGGATGGACGGATAAACGTACTAGACTAAAACTCTATCACGAAGTCCCTCCTTTTTGTATCGACTAATCGCCGGGCCAATGGCGAGCGGGTCATTAGTTAGATAGCGCTATTTAGGTCTGACAAGCCTCACACCGTGCCGCAGAGGACGGGCGTGAACTAATGGATCTGGGGCACGTCAATGATGATAGACATTGATGTTTTCAGGGCACATAAACATGACTACAGTCAGCAATCGATACGGTAACGAGTCTAGTATACACATGGGGTAGCCCCCACGGCTGGAGAGCCAGATGATGTACATGGGGTAGCCCCCACGGCCGAAATGCCTGATAACTACATGGGGTAGCCCCCACGGCCGGAGTGCCGGAGTAACTGGGAACGAACTGGTCACGTTTTTAAAACTATGGGGTAACCCCCACGGCAGGATGCCAGATAAAGTAAACTGTTTTCGAAACAACTAAAACGAACGCCCACCCGTGAACTCACTCAACTAGTTGTTGACTCGTTACTACATGCTTTGCAGGACCATAGGTACTCAGTGGGAGCTTGCATGGAGGAAGATCGTTGTGGGACAGGGATTGCTACAAGACTATGTTAAACTTGAAACTTTTGGAACTTATGTTATAACTTTAAACTTATGCTTCCGCTTGCAACTTAAACTTATTTGTTTTGGAACACCAATCGTGAATGGTTAAACTTTTATAACTATTTATATGCTTGTTCAGTATGATTGGTGGCTGGATCCTGGTCAGTCACGCCTCCAAGCGGTAGTACTCCGCAGGTGGGATTTTGGGGGTGTGACAGATTGGTATCAGAGCCATTGGTTATAGTGAACTTGGTTTTAATAAAGGAGAAACGTTTTTGTTAAAACCAGACTATAACCGGTTTAGTGCTCAACGGTCCACAACGACACTTCGCTCCTCATGCAAGGCTCGATGTTCTAGGTAATATGATGTATGTATATTGCCTACTTGTTAATTACGTAGTACATTGCTCATAGTATGCTTGATTAGTATAGCTACTGTTGTTTGAACACGTGCGTGCTTACTCTGTCCTACTATTGTACTTTCGCGAACCTCTCTCACACGTATTACTCTTATTATGAAGAACCATGTCTGGACGCGTTAACATGACACAAGCCCAGTTGACGGCTTTGATCAACGAGCGAGTTGCCGCAGCGCTCGCAGCCGCACACGCAGGAGGTATATCCTGCAGTCCGAAATGTTCTAGGATCATTTGGATCCTACTCTCGTGAACCAACCTTTGTGTTAAACTCTGTCTTTCTTTCACATACCTTAGGTCAGTATGCTCAGGCACCGGTGTGCACTTTTAAGACCTTTATGGACTGTCGACCCACAACTTTTAGCGGCACTGAAGGAGCAGTAGGTCTCCTACACTGGTTTGAGAAACTGGAGTCTGTGTTCGAAATGTGCGAATGCCCTGAAGCGCGCAGGGTGAAGTATGCTACTGGTACTCTCGAGGGTTTGGCTCTCACGTGGTGGAATGCTCAAGTGCAGATGTTAGGGTTGGTTGCTGCCAACGCCACCCCATGGGAAAACTTCAAGGAAATGATCAGGGAGGAATACTGCAGTCGTGACGACATTCACAAACTGGAGGATGAGTTTTACAATCTCAAGATGTCAGGATCAGAAATTGAGGCATACACTAAGAGATCGCATGAGCTTGCCTTGTTGTGTCCTACTATGGTGGATCCTCCGTATAAGCGAATTGAACTCTATCTCAAGGGCTTGGTGCCAGAGATCCAAAGTCATGTGACTTCAGCGAGGTTGACTACTATCCAGCAGGTTGTACAGTTGGCTCACCGTCTTACTGATCAAGCGGTGGAGCAGAACAAGTTACCGAAGCGTATAGGTGCTGCAACTACTTCTGGTGCTTCTAGTGGAGATAAACGGAAATGGGATGGAACTTCAAGCAGGGGTTCAACTTCAGTGCAAACTCAGTCTCAGCAGAGAAAGACAGATGATCACAAGAGCCCCGGTCAGCAGTCATCTAGTGGTCAAAGTCATGGTGGATACAAGGGGAATCACCCCAAGTGCAATCGTTGTAGCCTACACCACAGTGGGCCATGCACCAGGGGCAACTGTCATCGATGCAACAAGCCTGGTCATGTTGCAAAGGATTGCAGAAGCGCATACCCCGTCAATCAGAATCGTCAGCAACCTCAGCAGAACCAGCGACAGCAGCAGGGTAACAACAAAGGATGCTTTCAGTGTGGAGCTGAAGGCCACTTCAAGAAGGATTGTCCCCAACTGAATCAGAACAACAACAACAATCAGGGGAATGGTAACAATGGGAACAACAACAACAATGGTGCTAGGGGACGAGTGTTCGTGATTGGCCAAGGTGAAGCAAGGAATGATCCCAACGTGGTGACGGGTAAGTTCCTTCTCGACGACTTTTATGTTACAGTCTTATTTGATTCGGGTGCCGATACTAGCTATGTGTCACTAGAAGTCAGTAAGATGCTTAAGCGTATTCCTACACCCCTGAGCGACAAGCACACTGTAGAGCTAGCTAATGGTAAGAATTTGGAAGCCTCACACGTAGTCAAGGGTTGCCAGCTTATTCTCGCTAACCAGACCTTCGCCATCGATCTTATTCCTATTGTCTTGGGTAGTTTCGACGTTGTCATTGGGATGGATTGGTTATCCCAACACCGAGCAGAGATTCTTTGCAACGAGAAGATCGTTCGTATTCCTGGTTTAGGTAGTGAACCTCTCATGATTCGTGGCGACAAGAGAAGTGCTGTTGAGAACATCATCTCTCTTCTTAAGGCCCAGAAATGCTTACGAAAGGGCCACACTGCGATTTTGGCTCTAGTTACTGATACCACAGAGAAGGAGAAGAAGTTAGAAGATTTTCCCGTTGTACGCGACTATCCTGAGGTATTCCCTGAGGAATTACCTGGTCTTCCGCCCCATCGCCAAGTCGAGTTTCAGATTGATCTAGCTCCTGGAGCCGCGCCTGTAGCCCGTGCACCTTATCGTTTAGCGCCATCAGAGTTGGAAGAACTCTCCACGCAACTACAAGAACTCTTGGATAAGGGTTTCATTCGTCCTAGCTCATCGCCTTGGGGAGCTCCAGTGTTATTTGTGAAGAAGAAGGATGGTACCTTCAGAATGTGTATCGACTATCGCGAACTCAACAAGGTGACTGTGAAGAATCGTTATCCTCTACCGCGTATTGACGACTTGTTCGACCAGTTGCAGGGGTCGAGCTACTATTCGAAGATCGATTTGAGATCGGGATATCACCAGCTGAGAGTTCGGGAAGAGGATGTCTCTAAGACGGCTTTTAGGACTCGATATGGGCACTATGAGTTTCTGGTCATGCCGTTTGGGCTGACGAACGCACCGGCAGTTTTTATGGATTTGATGAATCGAGTGTGCAAACCGTACCTGGACAAGTTTGTTATAGTCTTCATCGACGACATCCTGATCTATTCTAAGAGTAAAGAAGAGCACGAACAGCATCTACGACTTATTTTGGAACTCCTTCGGAAGGAACAGCTTTACGCAAAATTCTCGAAATGCGACTTCTGGCTTCGTGAAGTCCATTTCCTAGGGCATGTGGTGAACAAGGATGGGATTCACGTTGATCCATCCAAAGTGGAATCTATTAAGAACTGGCCTGCGCCTCGTACACCAAAGGAGATTCGCCAATTCTTGGGATTGGCAGGTTACTACAGGAGATTCATTAAGGATTTTTCTAAGATCGCGCAGCCTCTCACCTTACTAACGCAGAAAGGCGTTGTTTATCATTGGGGAAATGCACAAGAGTTAGCTTTTCAGCATCTAAAGGATAGACTTTGCAGTGCACCTATCCTTTCACTGCCAGAAGGCACAGACGATTTTGTGGTTTACTGTGATGCATCAATTCAAGGTCTTGGTTGTGTATTGATGCAACGAGATAAAGTCATAGCTTACGCCTCACGACAACTTAAAGTTCACGAGAAGAACTACACGACACATGATTTAGAGCTGGGAGCGGTTGTTTTCGCACTTAAGTTATGGCGGCATTACCTTTACGGAACCAAGTGCGCCATCTACACCGACCACAGAAGTTTAGAACACATATTCAAACAGAAGGAACTGAATATGCGGCAGCGACGATGGGTCGAGCTGCTGAATGATTACGAGTGCTCTATCAGGTATCACCCGGGCAAGGCCAATGTAGTGGCGGACGCCCTGAGTCGAAAGGACACTACGCCTAAGCGTGTAAGAGCTTTACAACTCACGATACATTCTAGTCTACCTTCGCAAATACGAGCTGCTCAGATAGAAGCACTGAAACCAGAAAACGTTAGAGCAGAAGCTCTACGCGGGTCAAGGCAACGCTTAGAACAGAAGGAAGACGGTGCTTATTATGTAACAGGACGCATTTGGGTCCCGCACTATGGCGATTTACGGGAACTTGTGATGGATGAAGCGCACAAATCTCGCTACTCGGTACACCCTGGTTCGGACAAGATGTACCACGATATTAAAACTACGTATTGGTGGCCTAGCATGAAGGCCCACATAGCAACTTACGTCAGCAAGTGTTTGACTTGTGCGCGAGTCAAGACAGAATATCAGAAACCTTCAGGCCTACTTCAGCAACCAGAGATACCACAATGGAAATGGGAGCAAATTTCCATGGATTTCGTTACTGGCTTACCTAGATCACAGCGCGGGAACGATACTATTTGGGTGATCGTGGATCGACTCACAAAATCCGCACACTTTTTGGCAATCAAGGAGACGGATAAATTCTCCACTTTAGCAGAAATATACCTCAAGGAAGTTGTTTCGAGGCACGGGGTGCCCACTTCTATTATCTCTGATCGAGATGCACGTTTTACTTCGGAACTGTGGCAGGCAATGCACAAGTCTTTTGGCTCACGTCTAGATATGAGCACAGCGTATCACCCACAGACGGACGGGCAGTCCGAGCGAACTATTCAGACCTTAGAAGACATGCTTCGTGCATGTGTAATCGACTTTGGCAACAGCTGGGAAAGGCATCTGCCACTCGTGGAATTCTCGTATAATAACAGCTACCACACCAGCATTAAAGCTGCTCCGTTTGAGGCATTGTACGGACGTAAATGCCGGTCACCCCTCTGTTGGGCAGAGGTGGGGGATAGTCAGATCACTGGTCCAGAACATGTGGTAGACACTACTGAGCGGATTGCTCAAATACGACAACGCATGGCGGCCGCTCGTGACCGTCAGAAGGCATACGCCGATAAGGGCAGGAAACCACTTGAGCTCCAGGTTGGGGAGCGGGTATTACTCAAAGTTTCACCCTGGAAGGGTGTGGTTCGTTTTGGTAAACGCGGCAAACTCAATCCACGGTACGTTGGACCTTTCGAAATTCTTGAGAAAATAGGCAAGGTGGCCTACAGACTGAAATTACCAGCAGAACTCGGGGCAGTTCACAACGTTTTCCATGTGTCAAATCTGAAGAAGTGTCTGTCAGATGAGACGCACGTAGTTCCTCTGAAGGAACTCACGATCGACGAACAGTTGAAATTCGTCGAAGAACCTGTCGAGATCACGGACCGGGATGTTAAGGTCCTCAAGAACACTAGAATACCTCTTGTTCGAGTTCGTTGGAACTCACGTCGCGGCCCAGAGTTTACCTGGGAGCGCGAAGATCGGATGAAACAAAAGTATCCCCAACTGTTTGAGAACAGTACAAACGCTACTGAGGCTGAAGCTACGGAATTTCGGGACGAAATTCCAGATCAACGGGGGGTGGATGTGACACCCCAGGAAAACCAGGAAAACCATGCAACTTAACTAGCTTCCTCAGTGAGTGCCATCAAATTTCGGGACGAAATTTCTTTCAACTTGGGGATGATGTGACAACTCGAAATCTAGAACCTTTCGTTGTAACTTGCTTGTACGTTATGTGACTAGTTAAAATGATAACGTGAACTTTTATGTGCTTTGTTTTGTGTGCATTGTATGTATATATGTATGTGTGTTATATGTGAACCGAGAACCCGACACGAAACAACAAGGAACCCGACTCGAGACCATGAGGTCTCGAGTGACTAGTAATCGGTTTTGGGCCTTGGGCCGAGAACCTTTGGCCGGTTGGGCCTTTGGGCCGTAAACCCTTAGCCGAAACCCATAGGGTGCACACACTTGGAACTTTGACTATAAATACACTACCTTAGTTAGTGTTACCATTTTGTTGAACATTACAACACACACTCTCCTACTTCTCTCTCTCACCTAAACTCTAGAACACAAACACACTCCACCATTCTTGGATCTTTGGACTTGGATCGGCTCACACACACACCCGGTTGGAAGCTTTTCACACACCCTCGAAACCCATAACCGGTTAGTGTTCTTAATGCTTTGTTGAATGTTAGTGTGTTCATGTTATGTTTGTAAGATGAGATTATGTGACAATATGTTAAGATGAGTTATACATAATGTTTTGAAAAGAAATCGGTTCATGAATGTTTCTTGTTATTAGTTGAACTATACATAAATATTTGATGATGAAAATGGGTTCATTGTATGTTAAAAAGGGTGGATGATGATATTGGTTGCACTTGGATTAGATCCGAAAAGTTTGGGTGTTTATACTAAGAAAATCGGCTAATGAATATGTTTGTCAAGTAGGATGCATGCTAGTAAAATTGTATCTTGATAGTTGTTCATGATTTTGGGTGAATAAGTGGTTAATATGTTATGAACTTGTTGAATATGTGTTTGAATATGTGAAGAACACTTTGAATGATAGTTAAGAATGTGAAAACCCTTGTGATTTTGATCCATCTTTGACTAGTAACCTGATTAGGAAATATGTTAGTGGAATTCTATTGGTTATTTCCGGATTTGGGCCTGATTATACTGTACCATTAATCTGACCATCTGCATCAACACGTGAACTTGACAACGACAGCTTACCGACTCGCAATCACCCGTTGCGACTCGCAACCACAGCGTTACAACTCGAGACTACGCGGTTGCGACTCGCAACCATAACAGGACAAGCCGAAACCACAGGTTACGAGTCCCGTTGCGACTCGAGACCTTAGCATGATGAACCGAGACTACGGTTGCGACACCGGTTGCGACTCGCAACCATCCATGATCAACACACAGCATGACTCGAGACCATGCTTGCGAGTCCGGTTGCGACTCACTTTTGGGCCTAAGTTAGTGGGCCGAATTTATGTGCTACTGTTGATGTGTTACTTGGGCCTGTTATCACAAGCCCAACTGTTTGGGCCTTACACTTAGACTGTGGATTGTGTTTGAATGTTAACTGTGAACTGTTACTGATTATACGTGATTGCCAAACGTACTGAACATTTGTGCACTACTTGGTTCGACTCTGATTATACGTGATAACCGTGATAGGACGTTATTGAATACTTGCGACTTGATTGACTTTCTGTGATTAACTGCCGAGCAAACCGAGGTGAGTTCACACCCTTTACAAAGCATGGGATTCCCTGGGTTGGGAACGGGGTTAAGGAACGTGGTTCCTCGTCTACCTTGGGTAGGACGTCAGTGGTTCAGGAATGTGATTCCTCGTCCGGATGGACGGATAAACGTACTAGACTAAAACTCTATCACGAAGTCCCTCCTTTTTGTATCGACTAATCGCCGGGCCAATGGCGAGCGGGTCATTAGTTAGATAGCGCTATTTAGGTCTGACAAGCCTCACACCGTGCCGCAGAGGACGGGCGTGAACTAATGGATCTGGGGCACGTCAATGATGATAGACATTGATGTTTTCAGGGCACATAAACATGACTACAGTCAGCAATCGATACGGTAACGAGTCTAGTATACACATGGGGTAGCCCCCACGGCTGGAGAGCCAGATGATGTACATGGGGTAGCCCCCACGGCCGAAATGCCTGATAACTACATGGGGTAGCCCCCACGGCCGGAGTGCCGGAGTAACTGGGAACGAACTGGTCACGTTTTTAAAACTATGGGGTAACCCCCACGGCAGGATGCCAGATAAAGTAAACTGTTTTCGAAACAACTAAAACGAACGCCCACCCGTGAACTCACTCAACTAGTTGTTGACTCGTTACTACATGCTTTGCAGGACCATAGGTACTCAGTGGGAGCTTGCATGGAGGAAGATCGTTGTGGGACAGGGATTGCTACAAGACTATGTTAAACTTGAAACTTTTGGAACTTATGTTATAACTTTAAACTTATGCTTCCGCTTGCAACTTAAACTTATTTGTTTTGGAACACCAATCGTGAATGGTTAAACTTTTATAACTATTTATATGCTTGTTCAGTATGATTGGTGGCTGGATCCTGGTCAGTCACGCCTCCAAGCGGTAGTACTCCGCAGGTGGGATTTTGGGGGTGTGACAGGTATCACCTTGGAAGGGTGTGGCCAGGTTCTGCAAGAAAGGGAAATTGGCGCCTCGATATGTTGGACCTTTTAAGATTCTGGAAAGGATCGGAAAAGTTGCCTACAGACTTGAACTACCGGAGGAACTTAGTAACGTCCACCCGACTTTCCATGTGTCAAACCTCTGAAAATGCCTGGCTGAGCATGATCTAATTGTACCTCTCGACGACCTTGAAATAAACGAAACGCTACACTTCGTGGAGAAGCCTGTCGAAATCATGGATCGCCAAACCAAGCAACTCAGATGCTCGCGCATTCCTATCGTGAAAGTCCAATGGGAAGGTAAACGAGGCGCAAAGTTCACTTGGGAACTCGAAAGCGACATGAAGGCGAAGTACCCGTAGTTGTTTAAGTGAAAGTCAAGAGAGAGAAAGTCACAAAAGGTGATTCACGGTGTTGTGCAGTTTCGGCCTAATTTGGGGACGAAATTCCCAAAACAAGGGGAGGCTGTAACACCCCGTGTTTTCAAAAGTCAAAGTCAAGATCGAAGTCAAAAGAAGAAAAGATCGCTAATTGTGATCTATCTCTCTTTGTTCAACTACTGTTTTGACTTCTTTGACTGTAGTTAGTCTATTTCATGTTTTCATTGGTTGTATTATGTGGAGTGTTTAATAAAATTGAAGTAATCGAATGTTTAGCGCTGCAAAACGTTTTACGACTGTGAATAATAGGAAGTAATAATGCGATAAAGTCAATTAATCATTAATCGAGCTAATCAAATCATCATCGAACTCGAAACTCGAATTATGCAACTTTGGTGTTATTATACGTGTGTGTGTGCCTTATGTGTTACTTGTGCGTGTTTACTTTATGTTATGTGTGGTGATCAATCGAATCGAAACTTGAAATTCAATCGACTCAATCGAAATCGAATTATGATAATTGGTGGAGAGTAGATAGTGCGAGATATAGATGCTTGCATGTTAGATATAGTAGTTGGGATTAAAAGTAATTTGAATAGGAAGCTCTATCGTACTCGCATCGTCCTCAATCGAAATTGAAATATCAAAAATCGTCGCACCAAACACTCGAATCAGGCAGCTGAACGATCAGGCTCCCAGCCGATCGAACAGCCAGCCGATCGGACTGCTGTCCGATCGGCCAGCCCTTTCCTCTTTTGGCAGCCTATAAATACCCCTGTCATTGTCATCCTTACCACTTTTGGAAACCTCTGACCGACCAGCTCGTGCTCTCATCCTTTTTCTCGGATTTCTCTCAATTCCGGTAAGATTTCATCCTAAATTTTGTACTTTCTTGATCTACACGCACTCCTACACCTTTCTATCTTTCAAATCTTAACTTTTAACCGTGAAATCATCAAGATTCAAGTGTTCTAGGATGATGTCATCATGGTGTTCTTGAAGAACTTCATGTTTTGGCCTCAATCCACCAAGAATAATTTGGATCTAGCCGATTTCCACATAAACAAACAAAGATCTTCTATAGATCTAAACATATACACGGTGGAAAGGATTAAAAGATGGTTTTCCAACCTTCTTTCAACTCTTTTACACTCAATTCCTTCAAAACTGATAAAAACGGAGCTTGTGCCGACTTACTAATCATTTTAGTAGTTGTGCGGTTCAAGATTCGGATCCTATCCACGAGGTTCACCGATTTCGGGTTAAACGTTAAACTCTGTTCCGAACAGTTCACCGGCCGGACTTGGGTGATTCCTGTCCGATCAGGGGAAACAAGTAAGAACGAGAGTCCTATGGTTCAACTCGTTGTCAAAACAACTCAATATAACGACAAACAAATCAGAACAGCCAAGTGTTAGACGAACAGGCCGACCAGGTCAGGATGCTGACCGATCGGACTGTTGTCCAAACGGACAGCCAGCCGATCGGACAGTCAGCCGATCGACCGGCCAGCACATCGGCTAGCACATGGCTCCACACTTGAACAATTCAATGAAGTGGAGTATTGAACAAACTGCTGTTCGATCGGACTACCGTCCGATTGAATTACTCTTCGGATCATGAGATACTATGCTTCAACACTTAATCGAACAGCCGTCCGATCAGGTGACACCCTGCTAAGAACTTGTTGCTGAAGTACCTAACCGAACGGGTAACCGGCCGATCGAACGACCGTTCGATCGATCGACCTGAAAGGTAAAGACACTTCAATGTTTTCAAATACTGCAACAAAAACCTCAAAAGGTCAAACCATCATACACAAACACATCTTACCCAAAGGAAGAAACAATCCACTTGGACAGCCGTTCGATCGGACTCCGACCGATCGACCTGCTGTCCGACCCTTTAACACTTGTTTTCGGTTTTACGCGTCGCTTATCGTTATGCTATCGAACTATTAAGGCTAACCTTACTCCCAAGCGCTCCCTTCAATCCATCAACCGCTGTGAGTATACTCGAACCCTTTTTGCTTTAGCACTTTTGGGTGTTACATACGTTACTTATTCTAAATCACAATCGAACACATTACTCAATTACTTTAAACGCTAACCGTTACCGCATGTATTACGTGACTGAAAGAATGCTTGTTGTTATGTTTACATGTGGAATGCTGTCTACCTTCCTTAACGACGATAGTACTATAGTTTGGACTCAGCACCCGTTCATACGGGGGTTGTTAAGGACAATTACTTGCATGGATTACGGTGGTAATCATGTATTACGAACTGCCTCGGGCAGTCAACCCGCAGTCATTGGTATCGATAGATCCATGTCGATAATTAACATGCTTCGTTTTTCCTCTGTGTACGTGCTGGTTATGCGTAAACTATTTCGAACTCTATATGCTATTATCAAACTTGTATGCTCACCTTTACATTTTATGTATTGACTTTATTTTAACGTATATGACAGGTGTTTAAGATGCTTATCTGATAGGAAGGCGAGGCTAGAATAAAAGTCTAGTGCATAGTTGTCTGTAGATCTTGCAGCTTGAGTCTCTAGACATAGATAAACAATATTTATATTTATATTTAAATCTGAGTTGTCGGAACAGAATATTTGCCTGGATTTTATCTGTAATAATTTGTTT
The DNA here is from genome assembly GCF_002127325.2 of Helianthus annuus. Classification (NCBI taxonomy): domain Eukaryota; kingdom Viridiplantae; phylum Streptophyta; class Magnoliopsida; order Asterales; family Asteraceae; genus Helianthus; species Helianthus annuus. The sequence goes on from NC_035436.2 coordinate 140,040,443, forward strand.
GCTATTTGAGGTACGGTATGGGGCGTATTATATAAATTGAATAGTAATGATAATTGTTATGGAAACTTTTGGACAATCTGTTTCACTCAGTGCCATACCCCGATGATTCCGCCATCGGTTGGGGTGTGACATTAACACCAATGGAGAGGCGTTTGATAAATGCATCTAGTGGAGGAGCTCTACTCGATAAAACACCAACTCAGATTAGAGCTTTGATTACCTCCATAGCTGAAGACACCAAGCACTCTGCACAGGATGAAGAATGGTACATGGATGTTCCACGAACAGTCAAGGAAGTGAGCACTCCTCACATTGAAACTCAGCTAGCTGAGTTAACCAAAGCAGTCATGCAACTTACTAAGAACAAGAGTGCTGAGCCACAAGCCCGAGCTTGTGGAATTTGTCTATAATTTGGACACCCCACTGATATGTGTCCCACACTGCAAGATGATGTTGAACAAGCACAAGCACTTGGAGGCTATCCGAGGCAAAATTCAAGACAATATGAACAACCCCGAGGCAATCAAAATTGGGGACATCCTCCCAACATGAATTTTCAGCAAAGGCCTCAACAATATCAACAACGCCCCCCCCCCCAAGGTTATCAACATCAATAAAACTATCAGTCTAGACAGCAACCACCTCCACCACAACAAGTGGGAAGCTTGGGAATGTCTTTAGAGGACATTGTGAAAAGTTTGGCTACTAGCACCCATGCCTTTCAACAAGAGACTAAAGCTAGCATCAAGAACTTGGAACAAATGGCTCAACTTGCTAGCTCGGTGAGTAAATTAGAGTCTCAAGGTAAACTGCCTCCACAAACCGAGGCGAATCCTAAGCACAATGCTTGTGCTATTACCTTGAGAAGCGGAAAGAGTTATAATGGTCCGACAGTGCAAGAAGAGGAAGAAGAGATTGTAGTTGAGAAGAAGGATACGGAGAAACTCGAGGCTCCAAAATCAGATGAAGTCAAGGCAAAGTTTACCACTCCTCCTCCATTCCCCTCAAGACTGAGAAGCACACAAAAGCAAAGAGAGGAACAGGAAATCATGGAGACCTTTCGGAAGGTAGAGGTAAACATTCCCCTTCTTGATGCTATTAAACAGGTTCCACGATATGCAAAGTTCTTAAATGAACTTTGCACATCAAAGAAAAACCTAATAGGTAATGAAACTATCAAGGTAGGTGAAAACATATCGGCCGTTTTACAAAAAAAGACTACCACAAAAGTGCAAGGATTCGGGTGTTTTCACGGTTCCTAGTAAATTGGGAAATCTCAACATACCACGAGCCATGCTCGACCTTGGGGCCTCTATTAACGTCCTACCATACTCGATTTTTAAAACACTTAATGTAGGACCATTAAAGAGGACCGGGGTAGTCATTCGATTGGCCGATCGTTCTATAGTACGCCCAAAAGGTGTATTGGAAGATATATTGGTACAAGTGAATGAATTAGTCTTTCTAGCCGATTTTTATGTGCTAGACATGGAGGGTGATGAAGCCCCAAATTCAAGTTCCATATTATTAGGGAGGCCATTTTTAAAAACCGCAAGGACAAAAATCGATGTTTATAGCGGCACCCTTTCTATGGAATTTGATGGGGAGGTAATCAATTTAAATATAGATGATGCTATGCGTTACCCAAGTGATGTCTCGTCTTTGAATTATATAGATGTCATTGAACCACTAACTAATGAATGTTTTGAGTTGTCTAACCATGATGTTCAAGCATTAGTGTCAAACATAAGTATTGATGAAGCAGCGACAAAAGAACTTACTAAAAAGTTCAAGCTTGGGGAGAATCTGATGGATGTCACGACCCTGATGGACAAACGGAAGAAAGCAAAGTACAAAGCACAAAAATTTAACTCACCAAATATTATCCAAAAGCTACTTCCGTGTATTGCGCAAGCACCAGATTAATAAAATGGGGTCCAAGTCTAGCCAAAGACGAGAAAGAAAGGCGCTTCGCGGGAGACAACTCGTGATTTCGTATTGTTCTCTTTTATTTTAGTTCCATAAAAAAACAAAAAAATACATAAAAACAAAAAAAAAAGAATGTATAAAAACAAAAAAAAAAATAATGTTTTTTTTGTCAAAAGTTTAACCCGGCCGTGTTGGATATTTAAAAAAAAATGGCCTGACCGTGTGAAAGTGAGTTTTTGTTCAAGAACCTTGCCCCGGCCGTGTTAAAAATTCTATAAAAATGACCCAGTCGTGTTGGAAATTATTACAAACATTCAGGTCCTTGACCCGGGCGTGTCTGGCCTGCACCCGGCCGGGTGAGCATACTGTGAAAAAAATGTGGGAGGGGTTTGAGAGCTAATAGTTAATAACGAAAATAACAATAAAGAAACAAATAAAAAAAACCCTTATTTCCCCCTTTAACCCTAACATCACCCACCGTACTGTACATCATCGCCATCCATCAGCAACCTTCATCCTTTCTCAACCGGCTATCGTCTTCCACCACCGCCTCCGTCACCCCGTCGCACCCTCACCACTCCGAATTACCACCGCCGCATCGCCTCCACCAACAACCGCCGGTCTCGTCAGCGTCAAACACCCCGCCACCGGTTCCAACCAACAACAACGCCATCTCCGTCGCTGCCTTCCACCACACCATCATTCACTGCAGCATCAGGTAAGTTTTTGTCCTTTTCTCTTTACAACCATGTCTACCGGTTGAAACCACTACCACTTATCGACTATCTGGTGACAACACACCCGAACCAACCCACATCCTCACCGTTCCGGCTAACCCCGATACCGATTTAAGTCGGACCCCTGTTACCAGACCCGAACAGTTCCAATTCCATAACTTTTGTCTTCGTTGGTCATGAATAAATTATAATTTCATCATGAAATTGAAATTGGTTTGATATCACTGATCATACAAATTGCATTAATTGGAATGGGTTGATGCGGTCATAAATTGCTTTTGTTCTAATTGATGGTATATATCTTGAGTTTATTGAATCAGGGTTGTGCATATCACGACCACTTTGAGGTATGTTACTTGATTTGTGAGAACACCAGGTATGTTGCTTCATAATCGTGTTACGGATTAATCAATTAATGGAGCCATATATAGTCATTTGTGGTGAGCTTGCCGATCAGCAGGCAATGCTTCGTCTCATGTATGCTCGTCAGCGTGAGATGGGTCGCACCATCGTCTCTCTCCGTGATCACAGAGATCGACTTAGATGTCCGCCACCTTCGTAGATGCCTTCCACATATTCCTCCGAGCCTCGAGGACGATGCTATATCTTAAGCTTGGGGAGGTTAAGGTTAGAGGTAATGTCCCCTATTCTCATTCTATCATGCATCGCTTAGTTTGTAAATAGTTGCATATAGTTGCATTTTTCATGTTCATTGCATTTAGGTTGCATATAGATGCATTAAAAAAAACGTGTTTCTGTTCTGCCGAAAATGATTTGTGAAAAATGAGAAATGATATGATTTCTAGCATGTCAAAGCTTATGCATGAAATGGTATCTTTGGAAAAAAAACATAGATAATTCGGGATGTGTTGATAGGCTCGGCCCTAACTTAGAAACGCCAATGTTGTATGCAATAACCTTAATCGAATATATGTGTTTAGTTTCCCATCTTGATGCTTGTGGTTAAAGATTGATCCCGACTAAAAATCGGTTGAGTTGCATATCCTCTATCACACACCATGTTCCCCATATCATGACACCTCTGTAATTTCATTGAAAAAAGATAAAGAGGTGAAAAATTGACCTCATAGGTTATTATAGTTAACAAAAAAAAATAAAAAAAGAGAAAAGGAAGGGGTAAAAGAGCACAATGTATGCCAAAAATTTGAAAAAAAAAATCGGAATCGAAATAAAAAAAAATATTTGAGCAAATTAGGAAGAAAAGTCCCGACCCCTTGAAAAACGAAAAAAAAGATAATAACTATCGTGTCATGGTTTGGATGCATGGTCGCATCAAGTGTGGTTTTGGATATCTTCAAAAAGTCGTGAGGTTGGGTAGATGTTGCCATAGGTGTTGGGCGTGGGGACGATTGAACCATGTTGGTAAATTTGTATATTATTAAGCAGAAAGCATTTGGTTGTGATTAAGCGGGTTTGAGTTTAAAGGGACACAGAATATCAACAATCGCGGTTACACGTGTTAGTATGACCCGGGTTCGAATGAATGTAACAAGAGTTGACAATGTTGGATGTGATCTCATTACAAGTTTGTTTTCCGGAATAAAAGAAGCGGGTTAGAAAAAAATATTAAGCATATACATGTGTATTATTTTAAGTGTTTATTTCTCGGTTTATTCTTATTCTTGACTTCCTTGAGGACAAGGAAAGGTTTAAGCTTGGGGAGATTTGTTAGTTGCATTTTTAGGCATATTTTACCATATTTTCGCATGCATATTTAGTAGCATTTTAGGCATTTATACTATATATATTGCATTATTTTGGAAAATACGTGTTTTCGTGGAACGGAATCTACTTTGGTTTGTTTTAATTATTTTTGTAGATGCAGAGTGATCGCGAGTGACAAAGATGGATCTTTAAAAGGGTAGGAATCGCGAATGATAAAAGAGATTAGGACATGTGAATGTTCAAGTTATATGATAAAAAAATGATTGTTGGTGGCTTGAAAGGATGGAATGGAAACAGTTGATGATGATGTAAAAATTAGATGGAGTTTTCTTCATCATACGTGTGACAACCCTCAAAATTCCATGTATTCCGTACAATTTGTTATTAATAATGAAAGTGCTTGACGACTGTGTGGAATTACTTAACTGCTTTCTGATATCTGTGTTATGCTTACATGTGCTTGTTAACATACTAGTAGTATGCAGAAAAGTCACTAAATAGTCCGTTATAATTTCCTAAGTGTTAGAAATTAAAAGTGTTACAAAAATATACATAAAAGACACTTTACGGATTAATTAAACACTTTAACGGAACAGTATCAAACCGAACAACCGGACTTTACCCGGAACATAAAAATATTGCCAATAACATTGTTTATACTTTTCTGAGCCAATTAGGGTCCCCGAATACCCTAACACCCGTTATATTACATAACACACATAATACTCTAATTAATACCATTGGAACTTAACTAGTTACTAACTATTCGATTGAAATCCAACTATAAACCCCCCCCCCCCAACCGATCGGTTCCCCCATGTGAGACACACCTACACATTCTTGATTATTTTATTAATCATGTTTAGTATCTTGAAGACATATTATATGATGGACAATGAGGAAATTGGATTATAAATAAACCCATGAGATAAGCTTTCTCTTTCATCACAACCTCAACCCAACAAGCTCTCCTCCTCCTTTGCTTGAGTTCGGCAGCCACACATCACCACCATACACCCACCATCAAGCCACTTTATAGCCATTTTCCATCCATACAAAGGTGCAAGAAGGTGAACAACGAAGCTTGGTGCACTCGCAAGTTGAAGGTCCGCTCTCGTTTTCTTTTATCCACCACTTTTCTACATTCGAACTCCCCTAGCCTTGTGCTAGTGGTAAGCACTTAGATCCTTGCATTTTACATGATTGTTGTGTGGTTAATGATGTTTAAAGATCAAAAAGGTAGAACTCTAATGAACATAAACAAATCTTGAACATCATCTAGCATATGGTAAAGTAGTGTTAAAAAGGATGATGAAATATGTTAATGCATGATAAATCTGAAGTATATAAGTGATAATCTGCTGTAAGTATTATTGTGACCGCTAAACATGTGAATGGGATCAATCGAACACATTTTATAATGTTAAAAGTCTGAAAACAGCTTGCTGATCTGCATTTCCAGCCGCCTTTATCTGTCTGTAACCAGATCATAACTTAACGAAAAATGCATTTTCTGAAGCCTAGATTTATGTATTATGAAATACGGTTCTAATGGCACTAGAATCATAATTTTTGGACTTCGTTTACTATTTTTAAAGTGTCATTCCGTAACAGCAGCTAGAGCTGCATTTTTCTGCTGAAAATATACGTTCTGTTTTCTGTCGTAACTCGAGTTTTGTGTAGAGTTAGATCATGTAACTGGTACTGTAGATGGATACTGATGTCATAGTAATTGTCCCACTGGAATTTCGTCAATCCGACTTACAATGAATTTTTAGTGAATTATTCCGTGGGCTGCAGTCAGAAAATAATGAATCTGATTGCAGTCCGGAAAATGATTTTTAATAAAATATTGGTGATGAATTAGATGCCGAGAGTTTTACAAAATAATATTTGGATCGTTTAGCATCTTCTGTAAAAAGTTAGGAATTTTTGAAATAAGATAACTATTTTATTAAAATGCTCGAAAACAGCCCAGTTTCGGATAATTAAGTTGAAAGGACATAAGTAGTGATTTGCGTGTCTAAATGTTGAATATGTTATCTGTGAATGATCTAACATGTTATGTGTCGATAAAAGTGTTATGTGCAATATCGTATGTTTATTTGTGAATGGGAATAGATGGGGAGGTTACATGGGCATAAACCGTCAAAGTAATGCATGTTATGTGATAGATACGTGTAAGAACTTTGTGCTCTATTTGAAAACCACTAAATGATTAACTAGTAATTATATTAGGACGTGATTGACCGACCTTGACTGTTAGCTGTATTTGAGAATCTAACCGAGCAAACCGAGGTGAGTTCACACACTTTCTAAGGCATGGGATTCCCGGTGGTTTGGGAATGGGTTAAAGAATTAAAAACGGAATCTACATATCTTACGTAAGTAGGATATGTACGGCCATCCTCCTCGGGTAGGATGCCAGTATTAATCCTGTGTATTCTCTTTGGGAGAACTACGTACGTTCGTCCTCCTTGGGTAGGACAAACAACCTTAAAACATACTAGACAAAACTCTATCATAAGTCCCTCATTTTACATCGACTTAATCGCCGAGTCCAATGGCGAGCGGGTCATTAGTTAATAGCGCTATTAGGTTTAACAAACCTCACACCGTGCCAGTCGGACGGGCGTGTACTAATGGACTATGGCAAACCATCAGTGATGATAGACACTGATGTAGGGCACAACTTACTTGCGTAGGAGTTGATATCATACGGTCTAGTAGGTCACATGGGGAAGCCCCCACTAATCATGGACAGGGTATGGGTAATAAAGAATGAACTGGTTAAATTTTCTTTCAACTACGGGGTAACCCCCACGGCAATTACGCCAACGAAAGACAAACCACGTTTTCAGAAACAACTTAAAACTAATCAACCAACCGTGAACTCACTCAACGTTGTTGTTGACTCGTTGTTACATGCCTTACAGGTCGCTAAATGCTTGGAGCTTGCACAAGGAAGGAGTCGTTGTGGTGTACGGACTGTTATGTTCCGTGCTTAATATTCAAATCCTTATGAACTTATTAAACTTGCGTTTTGAACTTTAACTTATAAACTATGGACTCATGTTTTAGACTTTACGTTTATGCTTCCGCTGTTTAATTTAAAACTTGGTTAACTAGCTTTTGATCACCAATCGTATTGTGGATGGCTTTATTTACTTAAATACGTTGTTCAGTATGATTGGTGGCTCGATCCTGGTCATGTCACGCCTCCAAGCGGTGGTACTCTGCATGGTGGATTTTGGGGGTGTGACAGATTGGTATCAGAGCCATTGGTTATAGTGAACTTGGTTTTAAAAGGGGAAAGCTTTTTGATAAAACCAGACTATAACCTGTACAGTGCTCAACAATCCACAACGACGCTTCGCTCCACGTGCAAGACTCGACACAATAGGTGGTATGATTTATGTTATATTGTCGGTTGGATAGTTCACACTGTGCATTAGTTAACGTGATAATTGCTATTTGAACCTTGTGTGTTTACTCTCTCCTGTCGTCCCACACTTACGCACTTTCGCGACACCTTTCTCACTTACGTTGCTTCGTGATGAAGATCATGAGCGGACTCGGAGGACCTATCAACCTAAATCAAGACCAGCTGACAGCTTTGATCAATGAACGAGTTGCTGAGGCACTCGCAACTGTTCCTGGAGGTATAACCTGCCATATCAACCCATCTTAGGACGTTTAGATCCTACCTTCGCAAACCAACCCTCGTGCTTAACCTTGTCTATTATTCTCGCGCAACAGGTCAACATGCTCAGCCTCCTATGTGCACGTTCAAAACCTTTATGGATTGCCGACCTAGTACTTTCAGCGGCACAGAAGGAGCTGTAGGTCTTCTTCACTGGTTCGAGAAGCTCGAGTTTGTTTTCGAGATGTGTGAATGCCCTGAAGATCGTAGGGTGAAGTATGCTACTGGAACACTCGAAGGAGCTGCGTTAACCTGGTGGAAAGCACAGGTTCAACTGCTTGGGTTGGCGGTTGCTAATGCCACCCCGTGGAACGGTTTCAAAGAGCTGATTAAGGAAGAGTACTGCAGTCGTGACGACATCCACAAGCTGGAGGTGGAATTTTTCAATTTGAAGATGACGGGGTCTGAGATCGAGGCATACACGAAGAGGTCAAATGAGCTAGCCATCTTGTGCCCTACTATGGTGGACCCTCCCATCAAGCGCATTGAGCTGTACCTTAAGGGCTTGGTGCCAGAAATCCAGAGCCACGTAACCTCAGCTAATCTTGGCACCATACAACAAATCGTCAAGTTGGCTCATCGTCTCACCGATCAGCCAGTCGAGCAGAACAGGCTGCCCAAGCGTATTAGCGCTACTACTTCTGATGCTCCCAATGATCATAAGCGCAAGTGGGATGGAAATTTGGGCAAGGGTTCTACTTCGGCTCAATCCCAACAGAGAAAGACAGACGAGTACAGGAGCCCCAGTCAGCAGTCTTCTGGGAATCAAGGTCAGCGTGGGTACAAGGGAAATCACCCTAAGTGCAATCGGTGTAATCTTCATCACAGCGGCCAGTGCAACAAGGGTCGTTGTCAGAGATGTCACAAGCTGGGTCATGAAGCTAAGGATTGCAGGAGCCCACGTCCTGTAAATCAGAATCGCCAACAACAACAAGCTCCACAGAACCACCAGCAGCAGCAACAGCAGGGCAATAAAGGATGCTTTCAGTGTGGCGCTGAAGGCCACTTTAAGAGGAACTGCCCTCAGCTGAACCAGAATCAGAACAACAACCAGAGAAACGGGAACCACAATGGAAATAACAACGGAGGCAACAATGGAGGTAACAATAATGGCAATGGCGCCCAAGGTCGGGTGTTCGTGATTGGTCAGGGAGAAGCAAGGAATGATCCCAACGTTGTGATGGGTAAGTTTCTTCTGGATGAATTCTTTGTTACTGTTTTATTTGATTCGGGTGCCGATACTAGCTACGTGTCCTTGAAAGTTAGTCAAATGCTTAAGCGCACTCCAACACTTTTGAACACCAAGCACATCGTAGAGTTAGCAAATGGTAAAATTTTAGAGGCTACACATATAGTTAAGGGTTGCAAGCTTGTCCTTGCTGATCAGACCTTTTCTATCGACCTCATCCCTATCGTTCTGGGTAGTTTTGACGTCGTCATTGGGATGGATTGGTTATCTCAACACCAAGCGGAGATTATTTGTAAGGAGAAAATCGTCCGTTCCCTCGTTCTGATAAAGAACCCCTCGTGATTCGTGGCGACAAGAGTGGTGTTGTTGTAGGCATCATCTCTTTCCTTAAGGCCCAGAAGTGTTTGCGAAAGGGCCATACCGCTATTCTAGCCCTCGTTTCTGATTCATCCGCGGAAGAAAGGAAGATAGAAGACATTCCTATTGTACGCGACTTTCCTGAGGTCTTTCCTGAGGAATTACCTGGTCTCCCGCCTCATCGCCAAGTTGAGTTTCAAATCGAGCTAGCTCCTGGAGCAGCGCCTATAGCTCGAGCACCCTATCGTCTAGCCCCATCAGAACTTGAAGAACTGTCCACGCAACTACAAGAACTCTTGGAAAAGGGTTTCATACGTCCTAGATCTTCGCCATGGAGAGCTCCAGTCTTGTTTGTGAAGAAGAAAGACGGTACTTTCAGGATGTGTATTGACTACCGCGAGCTCAACAAGGTGACTGTGAAGAATCGTTATCCTCTTCCGCGCATTGATGACTTATTCGACCAGTTGTAAGGGTCGAGTTATTACTCTAAGATTGATTTGAGATTGGGCTACCATTAGTTGAGAGTCAGAGAGGAAGACGTCTCCAAAACAACATTCAGAACTCGTTACGGCCATTATGAGTTTCTGGTTATGCCTTTTGGATTAACGAATGCACCAGCAGTCTTCATGGATCTCATGAACCGAGTGTGCAAGCCTTATCTGGATAAGTTTGTCATAGTGTTCATCGACGATATCCTGACCTATTCTAAGAGTCAGGAGGAACACGAGCAACACCTGAGGCTTATTCTGGAGCTTCTACGAAAAGAGCAGTTGTATGCCAAGTTTTCGAAATGTGACTTCTGGCTTCGCGAATTCCACTTTCTAGGCCATGTGGTAAACAAGGATGGGATTCATGTTGATCCATCCAAGGTTGACTAGATCAAGAACTGGCCTGCACCCCGTACACCGACAGAAATCCGCCAATTCTTGGGTTTGGCAGGGTATTACAGAAAGTTTATCAAGGATTTCTCCAAGATTGCGCAACCTCTCACTTCACTGACTCAGAAGGGTGTCACCTATCGTTGGGGTGATGCACAGGAGTCCGCATTTCAGCACTTAAAAGATAGACTTTGTAGCGCACCTATCCTCTCATTGCCTGAAGGCACAGATGATTTTGTGGTTTATTGCGACGCTTCCATCCAAGGATTTGGTTGCGTGTTGATGCAACGTGACAAGGTCATTGCCTACGCATCACGTCAACTTAATGTTCACGAAAGGAACTACACTACCCACGATCTGGAATTGGGAGCAGTTGTTTTCGCGCTTAAGATATGGATACATTACCTGTACGGTACCAAGTGCACCATTTACACCGATCACAGGAGTCTCGAGCATATCTTCAAGCAAAAGGAATTGAATATGCGACAACGCCAATGCGTAGAGCTCTTGAATGATTACGAATGTGCGATCAAGTATCATCCGGGCAAAGCCAATGTTGTGGCCAACGCCCTCAGCCGAAAGGATACTATACCTAAGCGTGTACGTGCGTTACAGCTTACCATCCAATCTAACCTTCCCGCTCAGATTCGCGATGCTCAGCTTGAAGCATTGAAGGCAGAGAACATCAGGGCCGAGTCCCTACGAGGATCGAGACAACGGCTAGAACAAAAGGAAAACGGTGCCTACTATGTTAACGGACGCATCTGGGTTCCACTGTATGGAGACTTACGCGAGCTTGTGATGGATGAAGCACATAAGTCTCGTTATTCAGTACATCCTGGTTCGGATAAGATGTATCACGACCTAAAGACTACATACTGGTGGCCTGGTATGAAAGCCAGCATAGCAACCTACGTCAGCAAATGTTTGACTTGTGCGAGAGTCAAGGTCGAATACCAGAAACCATCAGGCCCACTCCAACAACCAGAGATACCTAAATGGAAATGGGAGCAAATTTCCATGGATTTCGTTACTGGCCTGCCCAGATCTCAACGCGGGAATGATACCATTTGGGTGATTGTGGATCGACTGACCAAGTCTGCACATTTTCTGCCTATCAAGGAAACGGATAAGTTTTCTACCCTAGCAGACATCTACCTAAAGGAAGTGGTATCAAGGCACGGAGTGCCAACCTCCATCATTTCTGATCGTGACGCACGTTTTACCTCTGAACTGTGGCAAGCTATGCACAAGTCTTTTGGCTCACGTTTAGATATGAGCACCGCTTATCATCCACAGACAGATGGGCAATCTGAACGCACCATCCAGACCGTTGAAGACATGCTTAGGGCATGCGTAATCGATTTTGGTAACGGCTGGGAAAAGCATCTCCCGTTAGTGGAGTTTTCATATAACAACAGCTACCACACCAGCATCCAGGCCGCTCCGTTCGAGGCATTGTACAGACGGAAGTGCCGATCACCTCTTTGTTGGGCAGAAGTTGGTGACAGTCAAATCACTGGTCCAGAACTTGTAATAGATACAACCGAGAAGATTGCTCAGATACGACAACGAATGGCGGCAGCTCGCGACCGTCAGAAAAGCTATGCTGATAAGCGAAGGAAACCACTCGAGTTCCAGGTTGGGGATCGAGTGCTACTCAAAGTCTCACCTTGGAAAGGTGTAGTTCGTTTTAGCGAACGAGGCAAACTCAATCCGCATTATGTCGGACCATTCGAGATCATTGAGAAAATTGGCAAAGTCGCTTACAAGTTGAATCTACCTGAAGAACTCAATGGAGTTCACAACGTATTCCATGTGTCGAATCTGAAGAAGTGTCTGTAAGATGAGACCCTCATAGTTCCTCTCAAAGAGCTCACAATCGACGACAAGCTGCGATTCGTCGAGGAACCAGTAGAGATTACGGATCAAGACGTTAAGATTCTCAAGCACACCAGAATACCTCTCGTCCGAGTTCGTTGGAATTCCCGTCGTGGCCCAGAGTATACCTAGGAACGAAAAGAACAAATGAAATTCAAGTATCCCCAGCTGTTTAAGAAAAATGCAACCACTACTGAGACTGAAGCTACTGCAGAATTTCGGGACGAAATTCCAAATCAACGCAACTTAACTAGCTTCCTCTGTAACCACGACCTAAATTTCGAGATGAAATTTTCTTAACAGGGGGAGAATGTGACAACCCTCAAAATTCCATGTATTCCGTACAATTTATTATTGATAATGAAAGTACTTGACGACTGTGTGGAATTACTTAACTGATTTCTGATATCTGTGTTATGCTTACATGTGCTTGTTAACATACTAGTAGTATGCAGAAAAGTCACTAAATAGTCCGTTATAATTTCCTAAGTGTTAGAAATTAAAAGTGTTACAAAAATATACATAAAAGACACTTTACGGATTAATTAAACACTTTAACGGAACAGTATCAAACCGAACAACCGGACTTTACCCGGAACATAAAAATATTGCCAATAACATTGTTTATACTTTTCTGAGCCAATTAGGGTCCCCGAATACCCTAACACCCGGTATATTACATAACACACATAATACTCTAATTAATACCATTGGAACTTAACTAGTTACTAACTATTCGATTGAAATCCAACTATAAACCCCCCCCCAAACCGATCGGTTCCCCCATGTGAGACACACCTACACATTCTTGATTATTTTATTAATCATGTTTAGTATCTTGAAGACATATTATATGATGGACAATGAGGAAATTGGATTATAAATAAACCCATGAGATAAGCTTTCTCTTTCATCACAACCTCAACCCAACAAGCTCTCCTCCTCCTCCTTTGCTTGAGTTCGGCAGCCACACATCACCACCATACACCCACCATCAAGCCACTTTATATGCATTTTCCATCCATACAAAGGTGCAAGAAGGTGAACAACGAAGCTTGGTGCACTCGCAAGTTGAAGGACCGCTCTCGTTTTCTTTTATCCACCACTTTTCTACACTCGAACTCCCCTAGCCTTGTGCTAGTGGTAAGCACTTAGATCCTTGCATTTTACATGATTGTTGTGTGGTTAATGATGTTTAAAGATCAAAAAGGTAGAACTCTAATGAACATAAACAAATCTTAAACATCATCTAGCATATGGTAAAGTAGTGTTAAAAAGGATGATGAAATATGTTAATGCATGATAAATCTGAAGTATATAAGTGATAATCTCCTGTAAGTATTATTGTGACCGCTAAACATGTTAATGGGATCAATCGAACACATTTTATAATGTTAAAAGTCTGAAAACAACTTGCTGATCTGCATTTCCAGTCGCCTTTAACTGGCTGTAACCAGATCATAACTTAACGAAAAATGCATTTTCTGAAGCCTAGATTTATGTATTATGAAATACGGTTCTAATGGCACTGGAATCATAATTTTTGGACTTCGTTTACTATTTTTAAAGTGTCATTCCGTAACAGCAGCTAGAGCTGCATTTTTCTGCTGAAAATATACGTTCTGTTTTCTGTCGTAACTTGAGTTCTGTGTAGAGTTAGATCATGTAACTGGTACTATAGATGCATTTTGGTGTCATAGTAATTGTCCCACTGGAATTTCGTCAATCCGACTTACAATGAATTTTTAGTGAATTATTCCGTGGGCTGCAGTCAGAAAATAATGAATCTGACTTCAGTCCGAAAAATGATTTTTAATAAAATATTGGTGATGAATTAGATCCCGAGAGTTTTACAAAATAATATTTGGATCGTTTAGCATCTTCTGCAAAAAGTTAGGAATTTTTGAAATAAGATAACTATTTTATTAAAATGCTCGAAAACAGCCCAGTTTCGGATAATTAAGTTGAAACGACATAAGTAGTGATTTGCGTGTCTAAATGTTGAATATGTTATCTGTGAATGATCTAACATGTTATGTGTCGATAAAAGTGTTATGTGCAATATCGTATGTTTATTTGTGAATGGGAATAGATGGGGAGGTTACATGGGCATAAACCGTCAAAGTAATGCATGTTATGTGATAGATACGTGTAAGAACTTTGTGCTCTATTTGAAAACCACTAAATGATTAACTAGTAATTATATTAGGACGTGATTGACCGACCTTGACTGTTAGCTATATTTGAGAATCTAACCGAGCAAACCGAGTTGAGTTCACACACTTTCTAAGGCATGGGATTCCCGGTGGTTTGGGAATGGGTTAAAGAATTAAAAACGGAATCTACATATCTTACGTAAGTAGGATATGTACGGCCATCCTCCTCGGGTAGGATGCCAGTATTAATCATGCGTATTCTCTTTGGGAGAACTACGTACGTTCGTCCTCCTTGGGTAGGACAACAACCTTAAAACATACTAGACAAAACTCTATCATAAGTCCCTCATTTTACATCGACTTAATCGCCGAGGCCAATGGCGAGCGGGTCATTAGTTAATAGCGCTATTAGGTTTAACAAACCTCACACCGTGCCAGTCGGACGGGCGTGTACTAATGGACTATGGCAAACCATCAATGATGATAGACACTGATGTAGGGCACAACTTACTTGCGTAGTAGTCGATATCATACGGTCTAGTAGTTCACATGGGGAAGCCCCCACTAATCATGGACAGAGGGTATGGGTAATAAAGAATGAACTGGTTAAATTTTCTTTCAACAACGGGGTAACCCCCACGGCAATTACGCCAACGAAAGACAAACCACGTTTTCAGAAACAACTTAAAACTAATCAACCAACCGTGAACTCACTCAACTTTGTTGTTGACTCGTTGTTACATGCCTTACAGGTCGCTAAATGCTTGGAGCTTGCACGAGGAAGGATTCGTTGTGGTGTATAGACTGTTATGTTTTGAACTTTAACTTATCAACTATGGACTTATGTTTTGGACTTTACGTTTATGCTTCCGCTGTTTAATTTAAAACTTGGTTAACTAGCTTTTGGTCACCAATCATATTGTGGATGGCTTTATTTACTTAAATACGTTGTTCAGTATGATTGGTGGCTCGATCCTGGTCACGTCACGCCTCCAAGCGATGGTACTCCGCATGGTGGATTTTGGGGGGGTGTGACAATACGAGTCTAGCATGACAACAATCTATTTAAATTGGGCTTGAACTAAAATCTTCTTGGGATTAATTTGGGTGATCATTTTGATACGAGAGTTATTGGCCCAATGGTAGATGAAGGCCCATATTAAGACATGAAAACAACAAGAACGAAATATTGGGGGAAAACATATCTTTGGAGGGCTGAAAGTTGGATCAAAAGAAAAGCATTTTTTTTCTCGGTATATTGAATGTTTTGTTTAGTATTAAACTTTATTGTTTTAGCCATTATGTCAGCTAGACTTTTATAGTTTCAACATTAGGGTTTATTTTCTTTGATTTGGTTCACAATCTTATGTGAAACGGTTATGTTAGATCCGATTATTTTAGTGGTTTGTTTGTATGATTCTTGTTTTTATACGGATCTGATCCGAAAAATATTAGATTGTTAATAAACCTGATCAACTTATTAATTTTTCTAATAAAGTTCAATCAACTTTTAGAACCCTAATAAAGTTTTAATTTTTGATACAATGAACAATAATATTTTGAGTTTGTCTATGAACCCAAAATTATTATAGAATCATACAATATAATTAAATACTCTGAACGGCGTGAGTGTTTGATTGTAACTGATACTTCTATCCCACAACCTGCACGCTAAAATCCAAACGGCGTGAGTTTAGAGTAGCGGATTGGCTCTAATCAACGAACAGCGTTTGGTTAGACATTAGATGGAGTGAACGTCCGAATTGCGTGATGTCTAGTGTCGATACAAACTATTATTTAAAAAGGATCATTGCACCGTGACCGTTAATGATCGTAAGTCGAACCAAATCAAGAAATTGCCCTGGTGTTGAAATTAGTTTTTAACATCTGAATTTTCCAACCACTTTAATTAGCTTTTCTTTTTAATCTAAAAATTATAAATTGTTTTTACATTTAGTTAAATAAAAAAACCCCCTTTTATAACAACCGTATCTGAATAAAATCGTTTTGGCATAACTAGTTAATCTGTATGCCTGAGGACACGAACCTTACTTCCATTCATACTATTTCTAGTGTGTTTAGTGGGTTTATATTATATTTATTTGATGGATTCGACACCCAACAGTTAACCAGTGGGGTATTTGAAGTTTCTATCAATTGCCGGTTGAGTTTTTGTACATTCTTAGATCGAGCAGGCGGAATACGAAGATCGTGGTGCTAACTTGTGATATCAAAAACTGATCTCGGATGCGGTTAAAGTTGAAACAGAGAATGCTGCATTGATTAGTTTCAAGTTGGTGATTGTTCGTGAAGGTTGTAGTTTAGAAAATCAGAAGAGTTGTAAACTGTGCAAAAGACCTGAAGATTCATTCCAGGGGGAATTCGTGCTTTACTTTGGCAAAAGCAAACCTGAATCATCAATCGAGGGGGAATTTGGATAGTCAGATTTCAAGATACCTGATTGAGGTTGCTAGAAAAGTTGAAGATTACAGAATATTCAAACACGGCTCAAGGTTCTCAAAGTTTTAATGATGATTTGACGGTGACATCCGAGGGGGAATCTATTGGTGCATATTTCGTACGTCTGCCACTGTGCGAATAGTTAGATAGAGCGCGTGTTGAATATTGTATAGAATAGAGAAAGTTGGACAGGTTTTGTAAATGTCAAAGGTTAATCCAATCGGATGGCAATCCGATCGGATGGACCTATAGGTTGTTGTCTATAAATAGGGGCATGGGGTTCCCATTTGGACAAGCTTTTGGTTCCCAGAGGGGAAATGCTGTCCAACTGGTCTCGTGGTGTTGTAAACATTGGATAATCAATAGAGACCAGATTGAAATTGACTGATCGGTGTCGTATTCTATTTCTACTCCTTTCTTAGTCGTAATAAACGCACCGAACACGTCATTTCGGGACGAAGCTCTGTCAAACTCGCCGGATCCTGGAGTCAGCAGAAAGTTTATTCGTATCTTATCTAATGAAATAACTTCAATTTCTGGTTAGTTAATCTTCAAAATAAAAAAAAGGGAATGATAATGGTTGAAAGAGATTAAAAAAACTGTGTGAAACTTTAGAAAACATACTCATGACTATTATCTTTTAAAAAGTTTTCACAAAATATTCCTTGAAGAAAAGAACAAGTACTTAGACCTCCACCAGAAAAATATGTGTAAGATTTTCTGATGCGTTCGTCAGATTTTCTGATCCGTTCGTCAGATTTTCTGGTAAAAAAAATAAAAAAATAAAAAAAACGTTTATCAGATTATATGATTATTTCATCAGAATTTCATCAGATTTTATCAGATTCATCAGAAAAATTCTGTTAAAAATTTTTTTCCAAATTTTCTGATTATTTCATTAGATTTTCATCAGAATCTATCAGATTCCATCAGAAATTCTGTTAAAAAAAACTTTTTTTGATTTTTCTGATATTTCATCAGATTTTCGGATTTTTCATCAGAATTTCTGATATTTTATCAGATTTTTTGATATTTTATCAGAATTTCTGATATTTTAACCGAATTTCTAATATTTCATTAGAAAATATGATATTTCATCAGATTTTTTGATATTTTATCAGATTTTCATCAGATATTCTAGATATTCTGATCCGAAAAAAAACCTCAACGGTTCAAGATCATTTTTATAGCCTTGCATGATCCGTTATTTTTTGAAGCCTCATCATAGCCTAAACACTTATCCTATATTGGATAGAAGATACTTATATCCTATGTGGTGGGGATACAAGATATAATGCTTACATTTAGGTGGAATTATAAATCGAGGTGAAGAATTATAACAACAAATGAAATATAATCAGATGATCATCCATAAAAAGTCAGACATTTTCCAAATAAACTTTTATGCCAATATGCTGAAGATACAGTCAACGAATATCACTAAACAAGTGTCTACATGATAATGTGACAAGAAGAAAAGAAAGATACATCTTTAACAAGTTTATTTGTTATTTCTAAGTATAAATGCATTGTTTGTATTTTCAACAACAAATAGGGGGTGATTGTTAGGAAACTTTATTGTATTTGTTGTTAAAAATAGTTTAAGTTACTTAGAATCAATTCCGTCAACATGAACCGACCGACGAACCATCCCAGAAGCACTAAATATGAAGACCGAGAAAAAAATCAAGCTTCTAATTCTTTGATTAAAGATCACGACAAGGATACAAGACTTCAAAATGTTAGCGGGACATTATGGAGTATACAATATATATATTCAAAGAATTATGTTCATAAAGATAATATTTCTTATGAACATATTCAATATCTTTTCTTATGAAAAAAGGTTTCATAAGAAAATGAAATGCTTTCAACAGAAAAGAAAAAGAATCTTTTCTTTTGGAAAAGCAATCATCAGAAAAGGAAAAGGAATCTTTCCTTTTGAAAAAGCATTTCATCAGAAAGATATATATTATCTCAATATGTAAATATTATTCACCAGAAAAGGAAGCAAGTTGGTTCAAAAAGAAGATAAGCCACATTAAAATAATGGATGGGCACACATACCAACTTCCCATCAACCAATCACATTTGAGATAGACATATGAAATTATCTATAAATACATAATTCCTTCGTAGGAATTATGTGTGTCTTATGTAGTTACATTTTCAATAGAGTTTTTCATGTGAGTTTACCCCCTGGTTTTGCCCAGGGGGTGACATTCAAGATTCAAGTTTATTCTTGGATCAACCTCTTCTTCTTTGTTTGATTCCGCCAAACAAAGAATAATTCTTATTGGATCAACCCCTGCTTCTTTGTCTGATACCGCAAACAAAGAATAATTCTTATGTTCATAGAATGATACATTTATTTTATAAGAGTTAATCATTGAAGAAATCCCACTCTCACTGTCTCTATTTTCATTCTTTGAATGTTTATACACTTCACAAACACCCGTCTCTACGAGCGAAGAAAGTTACATCATTCGAACAGGGTCGCAAAAAGGGACCAACAGTTAGGATTTAGAAAAACGGTGAAAAGTGTGAGAATAGTGAGAACGCTTATGGATCGTCAGATCAAAACAATCTATGGACTAGATTGGCGCGGTGGTGTTTTCGTAAATAAGAACAATTTTATTACCTGGACGCGCTTCATTAAGGGTAAAAAGTTATTTTACCGGTCAAATTTAACACGCTAAACTAAAAATGAGCAACACGCCAGTCAAAATGAATAAACACCATTAATACAAAACGCCAAAGCTTAATGATAAAACGCGTTGCAGACTTAGCAGGTAGAGGAAACAAACAGTAACTGAAAGTCAATTGTTAACATTTATTAGAAGAAATTCCCTCCTAAACTACGGCCAAAAACATCATTATATAAACTACATTACCATCGCTTCCATAATCACTTCCATTTGATCATACTTAAAACGCCATCTTTAACCAAAACGCCAAAGTTTAACCAAAACGCCAAAATGGCAACCATCGTTTCATGGAGATACACCCTCAGAAACAAAAGATTCGTAATACGTTTTGACAACAGAAGTAGAGTGCTTGTTAAAACAATCAAAGCCATTTTGAAAATGGAAGAAGATGTACAGAGAGGTATTGTCACACCCCAACCAATGGCGGAATCATCGGGGCGCGGCACTGAGTGAAACAGATTGTCCAGGAGAATCCATAACAACTATTAATTATAATATATTAAAGGTTCATATCCCATACCACAAACATATAAAATAAAAACAGTTATTACAGACGATGTTCTCAAAGACAACTATCCATTCTGACAACTCAGATTTTATTTAGTTTATTTCTAGACTCTCCTAGCTTGATTCCATAGCAGCTAACAAGCAAAAGCATCCTAAACACCTGCCACATACATTAAAATAAAAGTCACTACACATAATGTAAAGGTGAGCAAAATCGTTTACGCATAACCAGCATGTAACATGTAGCAAAGTGAAGCTAGTAGGTTATCGACAATGAAATATGCATAGATGTGACTGCGAGTTGTAGAGTGCGCAACACATATCACCACCGTGACACGTGAAGAAATACCATTAGCAACCCCCGTCCACGACAGGTGCTGAGTCCAAACTATAGTACTATCGTTGCTAAGGTGTCAGGCAACAATCACTGTGTAAACATAACATACAAGCATTCATTGAGTAACAGGTATAACATGCGAAGTCGGTTAGTGTATAAAAGTGTTTGCGTTGTGTGTCGATTGTGATTTGAATATAGATAACGTATGTAACACCCAAAAGTGCGTAAAGCAAAAAGGGTTCAAGTATACTCACAGATTGTGTGTGACAACTCGTATTTCAAACCTCTCTTTGTGTGTTTCAATGTAACTTGTTGAACTATACGTGACTAGTTGACGTGCTTGATTGTAATGGAAATAATAGATTTGGGCCGACCATTGTGCGCACTCATAATAAGTTGATTGTGGCTCCTTGTATTATCTCAGGCCTAAACCGAGCCCAGCCCCTTCCTATTATTTGCGTGCATTATGTTTTAGATGTCACAACCCTTCTTGCAAACCCTACTCTTTTCTCAACCTTCTATCATTGGACGACAATCTCTTCACGTCGAAACCCTACCCCCCCCCCCCTCGACGTCGGTATTCTTGTAGTTCACAATCAGGTTAGTGAATGTTATGATTTATGAATAAATGTTGTTGTGTTTAGACTAATCGCATGATCCTAGGAATTTTTGTAAGTTGTATAAATTCTAGGCATAATAATTGTAACTACTAATTGCACATGATTGTGATCTAAGGTTTTCATGAGAATTGTTTTGAAAATGCAACCAAACTGAATAAAGATCATGTTGGCCTAGGAATTGGCAGATGACATGTGATGGTTATTATGTGTGCCACTAACTAACATTAAAACTTTTACAATTTGAAAATGATACAATTTAATATGTACGGACTCGTCGTTTAAAATGACGACGAAACAACGTGCGGAAGCTTTAATCTCGTGTGTTCGGTTCTTCATCGAGCTTGATCTTTATCCGTGTGCAAAATTCGATAACCTAAATTTAAAACCAACATAAAAGTTAGTTTTGATAAGTTAAATACATGTTAAAACTAGTTTCATGAGTCAAAACAACAAAATTCAAACAATTTTCAGAATTTAGGGGCGTCGCGCTATGTTACGGGGCGTCGTGCAAAGACGCCACGCCCCATTTTCGACAGAATGTTGCTTGTTTGCTGCTGCAGTTGCCCAGCTATAGTCTTAATCGAAAAACGAATTTCAAAGTGTCATAACTTTTTATCTACTTATCCGTTTTACGCGATTCTTTTTCCTACGTGTTCGTAATTTAATTCTCCATCTCATGGAGTAAAAACCTGACATCTGAATTCACAAAATTTTCAATTTCAAGCTCTCGGCTTGAAATTCAATTTTGACACTTTTTGACCTGTTTGTGATTTGATCAAACAAACTTGTTGGTTACCTTTAAAATATCATGCAAATCACATTATATCAGTTTACTAATATTCAAGGTTCTAATTACGGGTTCTTATACGAATCTTAACCCGTTTTGCATATCTACTCATTTTGACCCGTTAAGGGTATTTAACATTTTCAAGCTTAAATCACGCTTCTTTTTAGTTTACATCCTATCTCCATTTTTATGCGTATCGCAAGGACTCAATTTAACAAAACGCTTACTTCTAAACAACTCTTAAAGGTTGTTTGCCCTATTTACCCCTCAAGGGCTTTTTGGTCAATTTTAGTCCTTCATTTAGCGACGAAGGACTTTCGCTAATATTTGACCAAAATATCGCTTTTAGCTATTATTCTAACACGCGTACCTGGCTCGGGTCATAGGATTGACCCGTTTAAATACTTTCGCTATTAATTTCTATTAATAGCAACGCGAACCATGTGTTAATTCCTGTGATAACAAAGCTCAACAAGCGATCATCAGATATTATTGACAAATGGTGTTAACAACACCATTGACAAATGGTGTCAAGAACACCATTTGACCCGTTTAGTCGAAATGACCCTTTACCAAAATATGATGGCATCTTAATACCATCTCGCCCCTTGAACCCATTCCAGTTTACACCGTGAGTTCTTATTATTTAAAAGACACTTTCTTAATTTGTTCGACCCGTTATGACTTTTACCAAAAGATATCTTTTCAAATCTTTTGTCTAACCGTCCACTCATGTTCGGATTATCAATTGACTACTTTTACCCGTTATAGCTCACCCCATAACGCGATGTTCAAAATTCCTCTTTTATTAGTCTTTACCCGACTAGTTTTCCGTTTTTATCCTTTTTACCATAACTTATGGTTTCTTACCACTTTTACTTATTCCGACTTGCAATGTATCATGTCAGAATATAATAATCGATTACTTAGCATAACTCGAAGTCAATACTCACATGTATGTGAATTTTAATAAAAGAGGGTGTAAGTTTAACTTACCTTGCATCCCGAATACATTTTTCCTTTATGCTTGACTCGTTTGACCTGCTTTCTCCCCAAGCTTCACCTAGCTTGTTAAGCGCCAACTATCATTCATCATTTCACAAGGTGGTTAGTTTTAATCATAACTTAATATGATTATTCCACCTTATGCATTTTATATCCAAAATTATCATTTATCACAAGAACTAATGGTTTCTCATATACGAGCGAACCCCGTTTCATCATATCACTAGCATTCATCCGAACACAAAATATAATCAAGTTCTACCTATCATTTAGTAGTTAACATGATATTCTAAAACCCATTTCAATAATTTATGAACAAGTACTTAATCATGTAATTTGTTCAAGCACCTTGTTTCTACTATCAACTATGATGATTTTAAACACAAACTTATCACCATCTTTACTATTAATTCAAAACCCACTTAGCACATATATGGGTAAACATCAAATTTCTATTTTTCAACACTAGTTCATCAAATTGTTAACTAGGGTTGCTCCTAAACATAGATTTCATCACAACAACACTCATAGATTCATCATCGATTCCCGAATTTTGATTATGAGTGTTCATCATAATAGGGATGAGATTTTTTACCGAAATACCGGTACTGTACCGGTACCATACCGGTACCGTACTGATACCGTACCGTACCGATTATAAACGGTACCGGTATCGGTAATGGATTTTTCAAAATTCGGTATCGGTAAAAAAAGGTATCGGTATAGGTATTTTTCGGTAAATACCAGTATTAATACCGAATTTAATAACGAATTCCAATGGGTTTTTAGGTTGGATTACGAAGAGTCCAAGTCCACTACAATATATTGAACTGAACTAATATATAACAAACCCTGAACCTAAAATCCTTTATCATTCTATAGAACACTCTATGATCAATCAAGATTCAAGAATCCAAAATCCAACTCTATCTTTTTCTTCGAGGTATTCAAAATTTCAAACAAATTCAAAACCATATTTCATGTATGCTTCTTTTTTCTGTGTTCTGATTACAAAACAAAAATGTCGATCGGTCATCAATGTTTTTATTTTAATCCTTCATGTTTTTTGCTTTAATACGTCAGACATCATCAAGAAAACATTATTCGGTCAGAAACTCAGACATCAATGGTTATTAAGTCGATATTAGCTCATCTATTTGGTAGTTTTCCTACGTTGACCATCTAGAAGAAAACATATAAATCAAAACATATGACGTAAACTGCTATTTTTTTTATCAAAAGCCATAAATTCCCTGACAAAAAGATACTGACTAATGAAACATACGTCATATCAAAAGCAAAAAAAAAAAACCATGGATCAAAATTATCAAAACTTAATAAAAAGTTAATAGGGTAAAAATTATCAAAACAAAATTATTAATATTGATAAGTTTTTATGTTTTTGATTTTAGATTTGAATTTTTCTAACTTGTTTATGGCATCTTCATCATCCGTAAAAAGCATGGAATCCATTGAAGTAAGTTAATTTTTAATGGTTTGCACATGATATTTTTTAGGTAAAATAAAAGATGACACAAAAGCGGTACCAATGTGGTAAAATACCGAAATACCGGTACCGATACCGATACCGTACCGGTACCGAATCTATAAATACGGTACGGTAATCGGTATCCACATTTCCTGAATTTCGGTAACGGTATTTGTGGTATCGGTACCGGTACAGTACCGGTATCATACCGATCTCATCCCTACATCATAATTTCAAGACATCACCAAATTACAAAATTTGACATACCTTACGATCCCCTTGACTTGGTGATCATTTATATGTGTTCATGCATTGATTTGGGGCTTGATTTGAGCTCCAATTTGGTGAATTTGTGATGAACTAGGGTTTGCTCCATAGGAGCTCTCCTCCTGACCGTATACACGCACACACACTTAGTGTGTGTGTACTGTTTTGATTTTTCTTAATAAAATTAAGTTTCTAGTCTTCCCCTTTTGGCCCCTCTAGTTCGTAACTTTATAAAAAGGGTTATTACCCTAGTTTTCTTCATTGTTTTAAGGCACATATTTTACTAGCTTGATATTCCTAGTTACTTGGTGGGTTCGTGGAAGTTATAACCCGTTTCATTTTAAGTCCCGTTAACTCGGGCCTTCTATATACTTTGTTTTCTCAAAGTATTTATCCTTCTTTTTAATTAACATAAAAGTTTATTTATTTAAATCTTACTATTTACCGGGTTAATTTTTTACCAGTCTTTACTATTAACGTGGTTTGATTACCAAACCCGTTTATGGGGTGTTACAAGTCTACCCCCTTAAAGAGGTTTCGTCTCCGAAACCTTATTTACGTAGCTCATTGGTTTAATCAAACGAACCTAGTTTCGTTTTCAAGGCTCCCGTCTCTTTTGGTCAAAAGTTTTCATTTATATTGACGCGTACGTCTTTCATGTGTAAGGTCTCGTGGGCCGTTACTTTCAGCTCGTATCCGTTATCTTTATTAATTATCTATTTTAGCGGTTAGACTTGTTTGTCGCCGTCACTTCATGCCCCGTCACCCGGTTATTCTATTTTGCCATCTCCGGCCTTATGTATGTTTAAGATTTCCTAAATCACCTCATACCAGTTATGTTTTGTTAAAACGTTGCTTTTGACTAAAAACTAAAATTTTAGTTTACGTTTCCTCTTTGCCTTACATCTTCCTCTCATTTCTAGGAATGTTACTTCCGAGGATCTAGTCCTTTCTGTTATTATTTAATGCGAGGAATTATAACAAATTCCCACGCTTAACCCATATGACCCGTAGGTTCTTTCACTTAGCCTCGTAGGCTATTTATTTAGGTTTTCACCTTTTTACCTTTTTAAGGTGAGACCCCGACAATTCGTTTCTTTTTATTTGTGACCCGAAGGTCTTTTTGGTCCCGTAGACCTTAACATTATTTATAATCTCGTAGGTTATGACAATCCTGTAGATCATCTTTTATTCGAGTCCGTATTCAACTGTGTGTGTATATATATATATATATATATATATATATATATAGCGTCGAGGTACCCTTTTTATGTTTAGTATCATTTATTTTCGCTTTTGTATTTCATTTGACCTTGACCGTAGTCTAAGGCTACTTCTGTTTTCTTTCGAATCATTCTTCGACTCTATGACTTCTTCCGTCATTTATACGTCGGTTTGTTCTACGCTTACCGTTACCTGGTTCTTACCTATACTTCTTTACGACCCGTTACCTAGGTTCTTTATCTTAATGTTTTTAACATTCTTGTTTTGCTAATTTGCGTTTTTCATGTTTACATTACCAAGCGTTATTCTTAATTTGACTCGTTTGTGTGAAATTTCATCACTTATGAATGTCGTACTTCATTCTTTGTTCGACCCGTTCAACTTTAAAATAGTTGAACGTAATTTATCAAAATTTCTATTTGCAGTATCTTATCGTGTTTTAGTCATGACTCGAAACCCGAGTCTTTTGACTTTCCCTCCGCGTTCCTGTTTCTCGGTCTACGCATGTGTTTAATCCTTACCCATCAACCGGGTGTTTTACCGTAGTTGTTATCATTGCAACCCTTCCGGTATGCATTAAGACTTCGCCTCGATTTATTTGGTCGTCTTAGCGAAATTCATCGCTTTTATTCAATTTGGGTACTTTTAATTTGTCCCACTCACCCCGTCCTTACTACAGCGGATGTAAATGTGTCCGCTACAAGAAGTTCATGATATCATATGCCACTACTTACTTGGCCAGAGTAAGCGATCAACACATGATACACATGACCTTTTGATAGTTTTCACATCACACCCTATGTAAGTAACGCCTCTATTTATTTCATATCTCTGATTTCATTTAGTAAAACTTTATTTAATTGCAAAACAATAATCATTAGTTTTACTAGTTTTAAATGTGAACATATAAAATATTTCTCTTTTCTATCGAACTATTATATAATCACATTCATTAATGTGATCGCTACTTTTCTCAATAGCATTATATTGAGAGTTTTCCACTTGGATAATTACCCCCCGTCCAAGTTTCCATATGAACTAATACTATTATTTCTTTGTTATTCATCATCATGAATAACACATGTTTCTGTTAAACTTCTCTTAGAAACATCATCCTGAATAGATATCCTATTCAGGTTTTATCAGATATATGCAACCGTTATCCCCTACGTGTTTGTTGCATATTACTACTTGTGCGATTAAATTTAAAAGCGTGCACCTGGTAATGCTTGCCCTAATGGGCATCTCTTGCCGTTAACTTTGTTCGGGATCATCACGCGATTTAGGTCCTCAATGAGTATGCTCTGCTTGTCATACCTCGGACCGTTCCACCGTCATATCCACAATTCGTTCAACTCTCGTCATCTTCAGATGCGAGTGTCCTTCAACTAAACATTTACAAAAGTTAGTAATTTCGACATTAATAAACGTCCGTATTGTAATACAAGGCTTTTTACTGTACGTGTCAACGCACGTAATTTCGTTAACTATATCTATCATTTATCGATTTGATTGGTGTAACGTTTATCACACGATAACCCTATGTGTTGTTCTCAACACTTTAATCATTCTAAACCATTAACATACTTGTACTTACCAGATTTGCGATCAAGCCTTGAACCGAACACACTTTACTCTTTAACCGTGAGCTCTGATTACCCACTTGTAACACCCTTACTATTAAATAACGATTTTCGTATAAATTACGAAAAAATAAACATGTAACTATATGCACATATTGTTGAATAATACGGGTAAATTAAAACTTTTACAATTTGAAAATGATACAATTTAATATGTATGGATTCGTCGTTTAAAATGACGACGAAACAACGTGCGGAAGCTTTAATCTCGTGTGTTCGGTTCTTCATCGAGCTTAATCTTTATCCGTGTGCATAATTCGATCACCTAAATTCAAAACCAACATAAAATTTAGTTTTGATAAGCTAAATACATGTTAAAACTAGTTTCATGAGTCAAAACAACAAAATTCAAACAATTTTCGGAATTTAGGGGCGTCGCACGACGCCACGCCCCATTTTCGACAGAATGTTGCTTGTTTGCTGCTGCAGTTGCCCAGCTATAGTTTTAATCGAAAAACGAACTTCAAAGTGTCATAACTTTTTATATACTTATCCGCTTTACGCGATTCTTTTTCCTACGCGTTCGTAATTTAGTTCTCCATCTCATGGAGTAAAAACCTGACATCTGAATTCAAAAAATTTTATATTTCAAGCTCTCGGCTTGAAATTCAATTTTGACACCTTTTGACCCGTTTGTGATTTGATCAAACAAACTTGTTGGTTACCTTTAAAATATCATGCAAATCACATTATATCAGTTTACTAATATTCAAGGTTCTAATTACGGGTTCTTATACGAATCTTAACCCGTTTTGCATATCTACTCATTTTGACCCATTAAGGGTATTTAACATTTTCAAGCTTAAATCACGCTTCTTTTTAGTTTACATCCTATCTCCATTTTTATGCGTATCGCAAGGACTCAATTTAACAAAACACTTACTTCTAAACAACTCTTAAAGGTTGTTTGCCCTATTTACCCCTCAAGGGCTTTTTGGTCAATCTTAGTCCTTCATTTTGCGACGAAGGACTTTCGCTAATATTTGACCAAAATATGGCTTTTAGCTATAATTATAACATGCGTACTTGGCTCGGGTCATAGGATTGGCCCGTTTAAATACCTTTCACTATTAATTTCTAGTTAATAGCAACACGAACCATGTGTTAATTCCTGTGATCACAAAGCTCAACAAGCGATCATCAGATATTATTGACAAATGGTGTTAACAACACCATTGACAAATGGTATTAACAACACCATTTGACCCGTTTAGTCGAAATGACCCTTTACCAAAATATGATGGCATCTTAATACCATCTCGCCCCTTGAACCCATTCCAGTTTACACCGTGAGTTCTTATTATTTAAAAGACACTTTCTTAATTTGTTCGACCCGTTATGACTTTTACCAAAAGATATCTTTTCAAATCTTTAGTATATCCGTCCACTCATGTTCGGATTATCATTTGACCACTTTTACCCGTTATAGCTCACCCCATAACGCGATGTTCAAAATTCCTCTTTTATTAGTCTTTACCCGACTAGTTTTCCGTTTTTATCCTTTTTACCATAACTTATGGTTTCTTACCACTTTTACTTATTCCGACTTGCAATGTATCATGTCGGAATATAATAATCGATTACTTAGCATAACTCGAAGTCAATACTCACATGTATTTGAATTGTAATAAAAGAGCAGAGCCGGCCCAATGGGCTTGAGACCCTAGGCCAGGCCTAGGGCCACCAATTTTGTTCTATGTTTTCTCTATTCTAGGCCCCTTATACTAAGTCTCTAAATGGACCAGGCCCAATCTAACAAACAGTCGTGATATCACTCAGCCATCCATCCAGGTCATTAATGTGATACAAGGCGCGGCAATTATTTAAGATTCTCGAAATTAGTGGCATGAAATTTGTCAACGCGGCAATTATGTGAATCAATCAATGAAGTCATTTGAGTTTTCCATATGGAATCAAGCAATAAGCAAAGTATGTCGATAAACAGTTAATCATGGATCCATCACAATCTGTAATTCCAATCGAAGATCATTGCTTGACAGGTACAACGGCTATAAGTTATTTTAACCTTTTTCATATATGTTGATAGTCTAATATCAGTCTTATATATTGATGACTGTTTGATTTATCGAACATTCGAACCCTAACTAATAGCAGTTTTGATTTGTCGATTTTATTAAAGACATAAGTATTGCGATTTAATCAGGGTTGGCTTCAAACTTGGATTTTATTGAAGACAGAAGTTTTGATTTGTGGATTTAATCTTGTGGGTCGTGGCTGGCTTCGAACTTGGAACACTCTTCGACTCTTTTTTTGCAACTTAATCTTGTGGCTATTACTCAGGTTAAATATCTTCATTGTTGAATTGTTGTTTTGGGTGTATTTGCATATCTTAATTTATTATTTAGGACTTATGTTTACTTCATTATTTGCTGATTTCAAGTTGTTGTTTGGGGAGGTATGGCTTATTTGCTGATTTTAGATTGTTGTTTAGGCTTTATGGCTTATTTGGTTATTTTAATTTGTTGTTTAGGGCTCATTGTTAATCTCTTAAATAGATTTATAATTTTATATTTTAGCAATGTCAAAACGGATCCGAAGTTTTGAATCCGGTTATGCAAACGGGTCCGATCTATTGAAGCTACAACAAGTGAACCCACAAATAATAAAACTCTATCAAAAGAGACCTTTTACAAGAACTTGATTACGTTTTTTTGCATCAAACAATTTGCCTAAGTTAAAGCTAGAAAAATAAATTTTATTTAAACATATACTTAATTTATATAAAACATATAACTTTCAAATAATTTTTTTAACTTCGCCAACTTTAAACTTTTTAGTTTATAACTGTCAATCCCAAGCCCGGATAAAGGAGGAGGGTTTTGTTATTAAATATGCAGAAAAGGATAATTTTGTAAAAGGGCCTCCATTTAATAGTTCGTTTAGGGTCTCTAAAAACGTAAGAATGGCCCTGTAAAAGAGGGTGTAAGCTTAACTTACCTTACATCTCGAATACATTTTTCCTTTATGCTTGACTTGTTTGACCCGCTTTCTCCCCAAGCTTCACCTAGCTTGTTAAGCGCCAACTATCATTCATCATTTCACAAGGTGGTTAGTTTTAATCATAACTTAATATGATTATTCCACCTTATGCATTTTATATCCAAAATTATCATTTATCACAAGAACTAAGGGTTTCTCGTATACGAGTGAAGCCCGTTTCATCATATCACTAGCATTCATCCGAACACATAATATAATCAAGTTCTACCTATCATTTAGTAGTTAACATGATATCATACACCTAGTTACGTGAACAAGGTTACCAAATTTCATCATGACATTCTAAAACCCATTTCAATCATGTATGAACAAGTACTTAATCATGTAATTTGTTCAAGCACCTTGTTTCTACTATCAACTATGATGATTTTAAACACAAACTTATCACCATCTTTACTATGAATTCAAAACCCACTTAGCACATATATGGGTAAACATCAAATTTCTATTTTTCAACACTAGTTCATCAAATTGTTAACTAGGGTTGCTCCTAAACATAGATTTCATCACAACAACACTCATAGATTCATCATCCATTCCTAAATTTTGATTATGAGTGTTCATCATAATTTCAAGACATCACCAAATTACAAAATTTGACATACCTTACGATCCCCTTGACTTGGTGATCATTTATATGTGTTCATGCATTGATTTGGGGCTTGATTTGAGCTCCAATTTGGTGAATTTGTGATGAACTAGGGTTTGCTCCATAGGAGCTCTCCCCCTGACCGTATACACACACTTAGTGTGTGTGTAGTGTTTTGATTTTTCTTAATAAAATTAAGCTTCTAGTCTTCCCCTTTTGGCCCCTCTAGTTTGTAACTTTATAAAAAGGGTTATTACCCAAGTTTTCTTCATTGTTTTAAGGCACATATTTAACTAGGTTGATATTCCTGGTTACTTGGTGGGTTCATGGAAGTTATAACCCGTTTTATTTTAAGTCCCGTTAACTCGGGCATTCTATATACTTTGTTTTCTCAAAGTATTTATCCTCCTTTTTAATTAACATAAAGTTTATTTATTTAAATCTCACTATTTACCTGGTTAATTTTTTACCACTAACGGTATTTTTACCCGTCTTTACTATTAACGTGGTTTGATTACCAAATCCGTTTCTGGGGTGTTACATACAGACTGACTCATGCCAGCTATGCCCTAGCTAGGCCCTTCGCGCTATGCGAAGGATTTGTGCTGATCTGGTCGTGCGCCACGACGCGGTGAACTTCTATCAATAAATTGGACGTACATGAGACATTCCAACTCACTCAGAAAACTTTCTTTCTCTCTCGATACTATGCTACCCTACCCGAGATACCCGAAGCACTAAAACTCTGCTCGTTATCAAAGTAATAACTCGAATCCATGGTATGGTACTTTGTCCGATCGATTGAAACCGATCCAACGGATGTTTAAGTGCTGGCTTTTTACGGCTATACTTTGTCATTCGTTGTGGGTTTTGATCTCGTGATTATCGTTAAAGTTGAATTGGGTTAATACACTAATACGTGTGCATTGTGTATCTAATTAGGATTACCAGCTTTAAACCAGCAGGCTAATACAGATACCATAAATCTGCAATGTGAGTCATTCTCTTTTTATCAAATTGCTTTCAAAACCCTAAATGTTTTCCTAATTATATTACAGTGATTAAGTCTTTGAAATCTTATGGGGAAACTACTGTCGGTATGTGGGATTTTGTATACATTACTTGTCTAGCGTAACTATTGGACAATGAGATAGCCAATAGTAATATGACCACAATCACAGATCCGGTCGAGTGACAAATACCATTAAAGTGATTTCTTTGCTATTGGACAACGAGATAGCCAATAGTAATATTGTGAGATATAAACAAATGTAAAAACTCTTTGTTGTACTTATAACAAATGTGTTTTATACAATTGAATGAACTCACCAGTATTTTTCGCTGACCAAATATTTTTAAAACGCGTTTCAGGTGATTTTGCTGTGAAGTGAAGAAAAGTGCCATGAAGCACTCCAGCTTAAATAAGTGGCTATTTAAAAACCTAAATAAAACGTGTTTTTGTAATCAAGGATTATCCCCGTGAAAATCCTTTTTTTAAATATGGGGTTTACCCCACAGTTTATGAAATGAAAAATTCGGTGTTTTGAAACTCTGATATTTTTCCTAACACCCGGTCTTGATAAAGTTTTTCCGCTGTGATAATTTAATAAACACTGGTACCACTCGTGTCTGCGCGCGGCTCCCGCCCAAGGTAGGGTTGGGGGACGTGACACCCAAGTTGTTTTTGTGTGGACGGAAAACAAAACGATGTGGGTTCACCTAATGTGTTACAAAAACCCCTCTTGGAATCCATCGTCCCTGATGAAGTTTGTCCCGCCATCATAAACATAACCAAGCATAAGCTTTTTATGATACCATTTGTAGCATCATGTATTCATGTATCTTGTACTACCAATATTGTTCGTATTACTTACAAGAAACTCATGATTTATTTTGTGTTAGTACATATTATGTATGTCCGCCACTGTGCGAATAGGCTAGATAGAGCGTGTGTAACAGCTAGACATCGGGGCGCCCTCATTGATTCAAACTAGTGAAGTGTAAGGCCTTACCCAAACTTACTGTGTGTTTGATTGGACCACTTTGATTCTTGAACGAGAATGATAATGATCGAACGCCATGTGAGATTGAATCTGATCCATGTCTCATTGTTCAATTGATGTCTTTTACAGAAAGGATAGACGACAACGATTGCCGTAAGTCTATTGTCTTAAAGTAGCAAGTCGTTGCTAAGGGGAAGGTACCTTGGTTAGTGACTTTAAAGTGTCATTGACCTGTTGGGGGCAGCTATGTGTAGCTAGAGCACCGCTGGCTATCTGCATTGAGATCTTATCAGAGACCGCCCAAGTGGGAGCTATTGGATATTTATGTCCGGTTCGATAAGTCAACGCTACCGACCGGGTCTTGACCCGTAAGAGTTACACCGTGGGCAACGAACTAAAATCCACTTAACTGGTATAACTGGTAATTACGAACGATATACGGAACATATCATAATTATATTTATGATCATAAGCGAGTTTATGTTAATTAATAAACTTATTGCGGGTATTAAGTGAGAGACGGGTACATGGACCGGGTGAGACAAGTACAATAATCTCGCCACTTGTCGTGCATGCGCCCATGCTACGCCACTTGTCGCGCATGCACCCTTGCATCGCCACTTTTCGCGCATGCAAAGAACCATGGCCACTTGTCGCACATGCATGAGCCTCCATCTTCTATTTGTTTGAGATTTTTGGGTCTTGCAAATGTTGTTGAAAGAACAAAAAAGGCTCTCAAAAGAACACCCATAACCGTCCGCCACCACCGCGATCCGCGGAGCCGCCCCGCCTTGCCACCATCGTCGGCCAACACTGCCGCCACTACCCGGGCTCATACCCGCGTTTCGTTAGTTCGTTTCACTAGCACCCGTTCGTTGAACTTCGGTGTCTCAACTGGTTATTTACTAACCGAAAGTATATCTTAACCCCCTATGGTTTGTGTTTTTATTTCGTGTTTGCATGTCGGTGACCTTGTTCCATTGCGGATACTCCTTGGTATAAAAGCGTTCATGTTATTTATATATATTGTTACCTTTGCTTACGTTGCTTAAAATGTACATATATTTTTTTTCCACTAGTTAAAGTTTATTTTAGCTAACATATATATATATATATATATATATATATATATATATATATATATATATATATATATATATATATATATATATATATAGAGTAAGGTTAACATACAAAAAACCTTATCATACATCACGTAGGAGACAATGGTAACCGTTGGATCAGGGGTATAATCACGCATGGGACCACATAATCACGCATGGGACCACATAAACACGCATGGGACTATAATCACGCACGTTCTATGATAATAACGCACGTTATATTTTTTGTCATGTATGTTAATGTAGGTTAAGCCTTGAAGTACATTATACTTTCTCTCTCTATATATATATACACACATAATTGTTAAAAATGTTTTGACTAATCTTTGTAACAAACAGATATATACATATTAACATATATGAACCGGATTCAAAAAAATAAAAATAAAATATATACCACGGATTCCCTTCAAGGTTGGTGGTTTGAAAGTTGTGGCTTTTGCTTATTTTAATAGGTTATTGTTTCTTGAATTTGAGTTTATGTTTGGGTTTTGCTGGATGGTGTTTGGTTGAGAACACCTTCATAATGTCTTTTTGAGCATGTTATGTCCGATCGCTTGGTTCTTGGGTGGATCTGATTGGATCAGTCGACATGATTATTGGAACTTGAATGTGAACATTTTGGTTCACAGATGGATACACGAATGGGTCGTCTTTTGACCTAACCAAATACTGCTAATACGTGTCAAAATATAGCCTTCGCAGTGTTAGGTCGATCAGATGCATTTTACGGCTTTGATTCGTAGGAAAAAAATGCGAAACTGATGTAGAATTTGTTGTAAATTTTACATAAACGGTGTTGTATTATAGTGTTTGATTACTTGATGCAAACTGATCTAAATTAGTACTAGGTGATTATGAACTTCGGATATGATGAAAACCCTACTGGAACGATAAATGGGCCTTCTCGTCAAATATTCTTCAAGGTTGGTGTGGACAATATCTACTTTCTAGAGGCCACTGATAAATTCATCCAGCACCAACCAAAGGAGATGCGGTGTTTTAAATATAATGGATAAAAAGTTGGTCAATTATTTACATGATCTGTCATACGAACTTTTACTAAATGCTACCTTTGTCGTATTTGTTGTATATATGGCAGGTTATTGGTGAGTCAGTTGGGTCAATGTTAGGATGGGATTTAGAATTTTTAATGCAGAGAGCTAGGGATTACAAGAAAAATTATGTTGATTTCTATGCGTCTATTGAGCATTTGGCTGCTTGGTTATGTGAAAGATAACCGATTTGGGAAACAATTGTTAAAGGAACTCAAAATTTTATTGAAAACCTTAAAGAATGCAATAGGTTCTATCAGAAGAAAGCAAAGAATAATAGACCAGCTTAAATACATTTTATTCATGTTACAACATGTATTCTTTTTGTTAGTAGGATGTCATGAAATAAACCACGTGATTTTAACATGTTTTTTTTTTGCCATATTTAAACTTCAGATCCTATTAGAGAATATGGTAAAGAATTGACTGACATGGCTAGGGAAGGGAAGCGTGGCTCTATCATAGGATGAGATGATGATATATGAAGATGCATCCCGATTCTCTCAAGGAGATCTAAGAACAACCCTATCCTCATTGGTGAATCAGGTGTTAGAACGACTGCAATGTGTAAAGGGTAAGATACTATTATAATGTTTTTTGTATCCTACATCATATCTAACCCACATTTGGATTTTGTATACAGTATGTTATTATGTTCTAGGAGAAACTTTGCTTTCTTATTGTATGTTTGGTTTTGTACATGACTATATTCTAGGAGAAACTCTGCTTCTGTTTTGTAACTGCTTATATCTATCTTTTAGAGGTGACAATTCAGAGATTAACTTATGTAGAGTCTCTTTTTTAAAAAAAATCTTAAATTGGCCAAGTTAAAACAATCAACGAAAAAGGTAGAGATTTATGAACCATTTAGAGGTTTGTGAAAGAAAGCAAAAGGTTGTTGAAATGAATGCTACTTTTCTAAAATAGACGTAATATTATCTTAGACCTACTACTTAACATAATGATTCTTAGCAGTTATCTTAGTTAGGTATCGGCTAAAGATAAAGATGATAGATAGTGCTAGATTCGAATGGTGGGTATACGGATTTCTTGGTTAAACACGTGAGAAAAGATTTGTTGGCAGTGGTGGGTTCTATGTAGCAGATAGATGGGTTCAAGTGGAGCACACTTGCGATTCCAAAAGTCAACTGTTTCGCTTGGCGTGCGGTCCTTAACAAGATTCTTACTTTGGATGCCTTTGGGTATAGGGGTTTGTCGATCGGAAACTAGAGCTGCTCGAGCTGCGGTTTACACCAAGAAATGACAGATTACATTTTAGCTAAATGCGTTTTTGCGAAATCTGTTTGCTGGCAAATCTGCGTCTTGGTTAAAACCCCCATTCCTGCCCAGAAATCTCTATAGGATCTGCTTATGATGGTTTGGAGCTTGGATACTCAGCATACAGAACAAAATTATCTTATGCTATTTTCCTCATGGCGGCTTGAAGGCTTTGGCAGAGGAGAAATGATAAGGTTTTTAAATGGGTAAACACTTCACCTTACAAGGTCATTGAAAACATTAAGGAGGGGAATTATTAGTGGGTGATCAACATGTCTAAGGTTCAAGGAATCTCTATTGAGAGCTGGAATAAGTTGAGGAAATT
Source organism: Helianthus annuus (assembly GCF_002127325.2). NCBI lineage: Eukaryota > Viridiplantae > Streptophyta > Magnoliopsida > Asterales > Asteraceae > Helianthus > Helianthus annuus. The sequence goes on from NC_035436.2 coordinate 140,077,401, forward strand.
GACGTTGGTTAGTAGTGTTTGGGTGTTGCTTGTGGGTGGTGGGCACTTTAGGGGCTTTCGGTCTGTATGTTTCTGTTTGTGGTGTTTTGTATTTGTGCCTTAGTTTCTTTGCTAAGATTGGCTATTGTTTTTTTTTTTTAATAAAAGCTCTGTTAGTTTCTAAAAAAAAGCCTAGCCACTGTTCATCATAGAAAGTTATAAAGTTGACATTAGATGGTGATTAGTTTAGCTTGACCAAGCATTTATGTGTAACAACTATAATCACCTGAATGAAATTAACATCATTATATATATATATATATATATATATATATATATATATATATATATATATATATATATTAGCAATGGGGGTGGTCCATTGGCAAAGGCAAAGCCTTTAAACACATTGGGAGGGGTGATCTTGGGTTCAAGTCCCACAGACGACAAGAATAAAAGCAATTTGCTGTTAAAAAATATATATTTTTATTTAGTCAACTTTCTGAATTTCAATGCGTTTGATAGCTTTGGTGGTCTCGCTCCTGACGCTGTGCGACTCTTGAATCGGGTTCAAAAAGTCGTTAATAGTAATTATTCGTCGCTAAAGGTTTCAAACTTTGTATTTAGTAGAATTGGTTTTTCTATTCAAAAGGGGGTGGCGGCGCAACTTGTTGCCCGACTACCTGCCATTGCTTTGTAATTGCCCTTTTTCGTGTGGAATGATATGGAATTAATTTTGTCCAAAAAAAATTCCTGGAAAAAACAATTTCGTAAATACATTTCTATTGTGACATTGTATTTATTCTATCTATAAACTAGGTTAGAACCCCGTGTATTACACGGGTTGAATAAATGTAATTTTATATACTGTTGGACCGTGTTCCAACCCTAAAAAGTCAGTTGAGAACGTTCATCTTCACGTACGAAGGCGGAATCAACGTAAATGAAGTTACAACAGCTATTCCTATTCAATTCCTTCTCTTTTGTTGCTTTCTGATACAATTTTGACAGAGTTCGGTTACACAAGCAATGGTCTAGATCCGCTCCAACGTACACAAGTGATCAGGTATTTATAGTGCTAGAGGTTTCGCTTATATGGACTGCCATATGAGCGGACCTACTAGATTGACATATAAGCGGACCACCTGATGACACAAAAGCGAACCTATATCTATCCTATGACACAAAAGCGAACCTATATCAACACATGTTTATAAAAGCGAACCTATCAACATAAAACCTAATTTTAACTTTCAAGACCCTATGTTGACCTATCTTGACCTAAGACGTAATGCAGACGTAGTCAACAGACATTCCATGCATCAACAGACTCCCCCTTGGATGTTGACGTAGTTTTCAGCTCCTGAGTCTTCAGTCTTGGTCTTTTCTCCAACTCTCTGTCTTTTCATCATAAGCACTCTATCTTCACAGGCTTCAGGATCATTACCTGAATCTAACTTCCATCTTCCCTTCGACTGTTGATCCAGACTCCCCTTTTCACAGACTCCCCCTCTCGATATGCTAGAATCTGAGAAATCTGGTTCAAGCTTTGACATTTAGCTTCCGTCAGGAATAATGAAGTCCAAACCTGTTACTCAACCAATAACATTACAATCTATCTTTTCGATAATAAATCATAAACTCAATCAGCTTTAGAAATCCACTCAAGTATTCAGGTCCAAATTAATGACCCTGGTTACTCAATTAATCTACCAAGTTCAATTTAATGACCTTGGTTGATCATTTGATGAATCAAACTGATTTTGTAAAAACATTTTCACTTTTTCTAAGAACAATGTTACAAGCATCAACGTAATGAACTTGTTTTGACTTTGAAAACATCTCAATCTCTGACAAAGTAAACTCTCCTCATTCTTCAGCTCAGAACTTTCCTGCATCTGCTTCAATCTTCTAGAATCCAACAATCAACTCTCTACTTTGGTTTGTCAAAAATAAAGCAGAAATAAAATCTTTTTGGATTTTAATAAAGTGTTCTAAACTACGAAATGAAATACAGAAAACTTAAATTGCAGAAAATAAAGAAATTGAACTATATACAAATTTATTTTTGGTGAGCGTGTCAGGGAATCATATCAGCTTTTCAGACAAATTACTAGTACCGTTAAGCTTCATTTCATATTCAGACTTAAACAATTCACCTCGATTATCGATATACTGATCCATCTTAAATTCTCACACAGATTTCAATCTATTCAGGATACGATTTAGATGACTTATGAACTTAGCTCAATTCATGTGTCCCACCTCTTGAATATACTCCCGTATCCAGAATCCCAATATTCAATCTTACAGGTGAGTATACTACAATGATATCTGTACATAAATTAGGTATGCGAGGGCCGAGGGATCTCAGGTCGATACTTCCGTATGCGCAGAGAGATATCAGCTTCGACTTTCAGTATGTCCCCTTTAGAGGATCTTGCAGTTACAACAGCAGCGACTATCAATTTTATTGTTTCATCTGCATGCTGAGGGTTTATGTTATGTTTCAAGCATTTGGTGAAAGTATTATCCAAGGACTAGGTCAGAACTTCCATTCAGCAGAAGTCCCGGAATAATACCCCAGACATCATTGAGTATAAAAACCTAGTATATCAGAATACGAGACCTTTCAAACGAGATTTCAGGGGTTACCTATATATCCAAGTAGTGTTCCCCATGAATTTCGCAAGTTTGAAATTTTAGGTTTATATCCCGAATAAATCTACTAAATGTGCGAAAACCTATCGACACATCATTAGTGAGACTGTTTAACTCATTTAGACTTTACAATTCTTTAGCATACTGTAATTGTCTAGCCGATGTACTATCATTTTCCCTATTTACACAAGCTCTTTTTTCAGTTTTATCATGTTTTTATATTTTTGCATTTTTTACTGTTTTTATATTTTCTGAAAATAAACTATATACAACTATCTACTCCCCCTAAATACCAAAACAAGTAAAAAATCGACAAACCATTGCAGATTGTTTCTCGTCTTCATCCGCAACAGTACTCTCATCAACGCCAATTATGCCATCCGACACCGACAAAAGCTTCATACCGTTCAGTTTTAACAAATATTTAAACCGATTTTTATCAAAAGCTTTGGTATGTAAATCAGCTTTCTGTTCGTCAGTGTGCATTTTCTCAATTCGTATCAACTTTTTCTCGAAGCAATCGCGAATAAAGTGATGACGAATCTCTATATGTTTAGTTTTAGCGTGATGTACTGGATTCTTTGTTATATTTATTGCGGCCTCATTATCAACAAACAGAGGTGTGTTAAGAAACTGCAAACCGTAGTCGCGCATCTGTTGCTGTATCCACAGGATCTGAGAGCAGCAACTGCTAGCAGAAACGTACTCCGCTTCACATGTAGATAGCGCCACAGAAGTTTGTTTCTTACACTTCCAGGTAACCAATCTAGGTCCAAAGAACTGGCATCCTGCAGTTGTTGATTTGGTATTGACTTTGCAGCATCCGAAATCCGAATCGGAATACCCTTCGAGCGTAAAATCGCCTTTTCTAGGATACCACAACCCCAATGTGGGTGTTCCTTTCAAGTAGCGTAATATCCTCTTCACAATAATCATGTGCGAAGCTCTCGGGTTGGATTGATATCTTGCTGCGAGGCACGTTGGTTACATAATATCAGGACGTGAAGCAGTTAGATACATCAAAGAACCTATCATGGAACGGTAGAACGTTTCATCAGCCCTGTCTCCGGTGAGATCTGGGTGAATCCCATGATTTGTCGCAAGTGGGGTAGCAGCTGGAGCAGAACTTGACATACCAAATTTCTCTAGAATATCATGCACGTACTTCGTCTGGTGAATGAAAATTCCCTCAGGTAGTTGTTCAACTTGTAGACCCAGAAAGAATTTCATCTCCCCCATTGATGACATTTCGAATTTTTGCTTCATCACCTGTTCGAAAGCTTTGCACAATTTCTCATTCGTTGACCCAAAAATTATATCGTCTACATAAATCTGAACTATCAGAAGATGTCCGTCGACCTCTTTAGTGAAGAGAGTGGCATCCACTTTTCCACGTATGAACTTGTTGGCTAGTAGCTGTTGAGACAAAGTCTCGTACCAAGCTCTCGGGGCCTGGTGTAAACCATACAGCGCTTTGTCCAATAAGTAGACCTTGTTTTTGTGGATTGGGTCAGTAGAGCCCGGCGGCTGACCGACATAAACCTCCTCTTTGACCTTCCCATAAAGAAACGCCGATTTTACATCCAACTGATAAACTTTGAAGTTCTTCCAAGACGCCAATGCTAGGAAAATTCTGATAGCCTCTAGTCGTGCTACAGGAGCATAGACTTCTGTAAAATCAATCCCTTCCTGTTGACTAAAGCCCTGAACAGCGAGTCGAGCTTTGTTCCTTACAACCACTCCTCTGTCGTCTCTTTTACACTTGAATACCCATTTAGTATTGATTTTCCTTTGACCATCTGGTAAATCTACTAGATTCCACACTCCTAACTTTTCAAACCGACTTAACTCTTCTTGCATTGCAATGACCCAAGAGTCTTCAGTAAGCGCCTCTTTATAAGTTCTCGGTTCGATCTGCGAGATAAAACAACTTAATGAAAATTCAGTTTGTAAAGGTGCTACTATAGAATAAAAACATGTTAAGCCCTGGTCTATTTGACGTCTTGTGCGAACGCCTGAATGCAATTCCCCTATGATCAACTCCTCTGGATGATAAGAAAGAGTTCGCGGCATCACTTCGCTTGGAACATCAACATTTCCCTCCAGATTAGTAACATTCTGATCTGCATCTTGTTCACCAACTTGGTTTGTTTGACTTGATATCTGGATCTGCTCCCCCTCAGAATCTGAATCACCATGATCAAATACTGGCATGTTGTCAGCTTCTTGATTATCATTCACATCCGACTGATTACCAGGAGCAACTTCATCATCATGTTTACCAGCATTGCTAGGACCTGCTTCATCATCATTTGAAGTTTCCCGAGGTCTTCTAGAATACTCCGCTGGGAACCTTAGCTACGACTCATACTCGCACAAAATATCCAGTTCATCAAAGAAATCTTCATCTTCCTCTGATTCTTCTCTCATGTCAAACGAATCCCAAAGTTTGTCATAATGATAACGCCATGAATCTCCAGGATTCTGTGGCGGCATAGTGTGACCTTGACATTCAACATTCGCAGCTTGAATAATCCGCTTCTCACTTGGAACGAAGACACGTCGCATTGGATTTGCATAGCCAACAAATATTCCCTCAATACACTTCGGACCAAACTTTCCATGAGGCTCTATAACTGTACAGGGTGACCCGAACGGTTCTAGATACTTCAAATTCGGTTTGCGATTATTGATTAGCTCAAAGCATGTTTTGTTGAACTTCTTGACAGTAAGAACTCTGTTGAGCGTATAGCATGCGGCGGAAGCAGCTTCAGCCCAAAAATTAATCGGTAACTTTGAATCTGCACGCATAGTTCTAGCCGTCTCGATTAGCGTCCGGTTTTTGCATTCTGCAACTCCATTCTGATGCGGAGTGTACGGAGCACTAAACTCATGCAGAATACCTCTTTCATCACAAAATTCTTCCATCTTACTGTTCTTAAATTCAGTACCATTATCACTTCTAATTCTACTGATAGGCCTTTGGTACAGATTCTCAATCCTTTTAAACAATGCCATTAAACTATCAAACGTTTCGTCTTTCGTTTTCAAGAAAGAAACCCACGAAAATCTGGAATAATCATCAGTTACGACCAAACAGTAGTAATCTCCTGTAATACTCTTGACATTCACAGGACCAAACAAATCCATAAGAAGTCTTTCCAGAGGTCTCGAAACTGAATTGACTTGCTTTGTAGGGTGTGACTTTTTCTTCTGTTTGCCTTTAACACAACTAATGCACTCCCCTTCCAGATGAAAACCTTTGACGTGAACTCCTGTGACCAAATCATTATGCACCAAATGATTCATCTTCCTTAGGTGAATATGCCCCATTTTCCGGTGCCACAATCTTGATTCTTTTTCTGTTGCTCTGGACACAAAACAATGAGCCTGACCCGTGGTTGTAGTAGCTACACTCATGTCCAACACGTACAGATCATTGACTCTTGGTGCCCTCATGATGATCCATTCCTCAGGTATCACAAATCCCGGTTTCAAGATCAAACATTCTTTGTCAGTGAAGTGAGTAGTATACATCCTGTCGCAGATCTGGGAGATACTCAGCAGATTGTTCTCTAGCTCAGCGATGTAGTTAACTCTCTCAAACGTTACGATTCCGTTGGATAATGTTCCTTCACCTATAATCTTTCCTCCTTGATTACCAGCAAAACCTACGTAACCACCATTTATATTTCTCACATCATATAGTAACGCAGTCTTTCCTGTCATATGTCTTGAAGCTCCACTATCCATGATCCATCTGGATACAAGTTTTGGAAGATCCTGCACATAACAAACTTTGACTTAAACAACTTCAAGAAAGATGCTGATTCATGCTTCGCGATCCAGGAAGCTCCGGCAAATCAACCTACTTAGTCAAACATGGTGTCCACCCAGGCCTCATCAGCCTTAGGTGTAACCTTGACCGTTTTAACTTTCGCAACTTGAATTTTAAAGTTTTCAGCCTTCAGAGGTGGAAAATTTGCATCATAATCAATAGTAATTGTCTCCTCAGAAGGTGAAATCTTTTTCTCATTCTTGGGTTTCCAAACTTGTTGAGATAATGCAACCCGTTTATAAAATTTGTCATTTTTAGTTACCGACTTCTTTACGGGTTCATTTTTCACTTTGATGTTATTATTTTTCACACTCTTCTTCTCAACAACGATTGGTGTTTTACCCTTCACATCAACTTTCTTTTGTTGAGTCTTCATAGTGTCAGTCTTAGGCTTCACGTTGGTACACTTTCGTGCAATGTGACCAACTTGATTACATCTGAAGCATGTTCGAGTATCAGCCACTCGACTAGTGCCTTCAGACTGAGACTGAGAAGCTCTTTTCTCAAAGAACTCTTTGTTTGATTTTGAAAAAATTTCTTTCTCTTCATCAGCAAGTGAACTCGAACTATTCACAAACTTTTTCTTCTTGACAAACCTCTTGTTTGGAACATTTCTTTTCTGATACGATTTACCCCCCTGATAACCACCCGACCAGTTGTTTCTGTTGTTATTGCAAAAACGCTGTGGATTAACAAATTTCTTATTGTAACCTTTTTCTTTCTCAAACCTCATTTTACTTTTCTTTTGACTCAGATTGTTCACTTCTGACAATTCAACTTCAACCAATTTGAAAACATTTGTCAATTTGTTCATGTTTACATTCTCGATCGGAAACTCTGAATCCGAAAACAACTTATCTGAACCCAACATCTTGTACATGACAAGATTTGATTCTTCATTTAAGTTGTTCCTGGACTTTTGTTTCAGAATGTATTTGTCCAAGAAACACCCATCTTCCTCAGTAGTGTCACTATCTGTTTTTAGCACATTTTCAACAACACCTTTTACAATATCATTTTGAACACTATCGTCATTGGAAGACGTGAACGTAACATCAATGTTCTCTGGAAGTTTAACTTCATTTTCTTCCCCAATTTCAACCAACCCAGATTCCTTTTTCGTGTAATTATGCAAAATCGGCGGTGGAACTTTGTGAAAACCCACCCCGGTTCCATCAGAATACACGTCTTCGCCAGCTTTGTTTTTGCCAATGGGTTTTGGAACTATGTGTTGCAAAACAAAGCTTGCGGAGCTATAGCTGTTAAGCTTCAACTGGATTCGCTCGTTTTCAATTTCAGCCTCTTGAACTTTAAGTTTCAAATTAGCGATTTCATCCAGTTGTTTGTTGATTGATTCTTCTTTTACTCTCAGCACTGCTTTTAATTGCTCGTTTTCTTTAAAAGTTTTACCATTTCGATCATCACTGTCTTTCACTATGCTTTTGAGTTTTTCAAACTTTTCATAAATTTGACGGTTTTCAAGAATTAACTTTTCATTTTCTTGTTTAACTTTTTCATGTTCAGTTTTATCAGTTTCAATTTGAGCAGTTAATTCTTTAATCCATTCAGTTGAAGCTTTAACTGTTTTGTCACGATTTAGAATTTGATCCTCAACGCTTCTGACCTTTGTTGTCAGATTTTTAACTTTCTCACCGTTGAGATATGTGATTGTGTTACAAAATTTGCACTCTTTGTTACAATTTTTGCAATCAACATTTCCTTCTATCTTTTTACCTGACGCATTCGTTGACAAGTTTGAGCTGACCTGGCTTTTTGACTCAGACACGGAGTTAGAGTCTACCTCAAGTGCTTTAGCAGCCAGCACTTTGTCAGCCATTTTTCCCAGGTTCTCTGCAGTCAACTCCTGCGTTATATCAATAACTCCAGTATCAATCTTCTTTGAGTTCTCTTGCTCTTCTATCTCCTTTCTTTCTTTCTCTTCTTTCTCCTTTTTCTCTTTCTCTTTCTCGTCTCCAGTTCCCCACCATTTATTCTGCCAATACTCATCCTCATCTTTTAACTCCTTGATTATGGCTTCCAGATCAAGAGTTTTGTGATCAATCGCAATATTTTCATACTCATCAAGATAACACTCTCTGTCCGGATCCCATCTTTTCGCTCTCTTTGCTTCCAGATAGATACCAGAAATTCTAGTCATTCTATTTTCAGCAATCATTTTTCTGTATCTATACTTCTGCTCTTCAGTACGATTGTCTTTCCACGGAATAGGTTCGTTTTTCGCCATGAGCGCGTAACCAGTCGCATCTTCTTCTGGTAGAACCTCTTTGCTCCAATCATACCCCTCATCATCGTAGATCACCGCAAGAGCCCTAGATTTCTCTTTGTTATCTTCAGCCTGCTTCAATCTAGGCAGCTCAGATTTATTCTGGTGATAAATCGCCTTCTTGTAGTAATCATCTCTGAAAGGATTCTCCGACTCATCAGCATAAGCATTTCTGCATTCTCGTTTGAAGTGACCTTTTTGTTTGCACTTAAAGCACGTCACCTTCGATTTATCAAAACCTAATTTTGTAGACGGACCACCAATTGACTTTCTGCCCGTTATTTCCATGAAACGCTGTGCTCGACGAACTGCACTTGCCATAGCCCAACGAATATCGATTAACTCCATTTCTTCAGGATCTATTTGATCATAGTCCTCTTTCGTTAGGTTGGTATTGCCTATCTTCCCAGCTACTAACCCTTCATACGATTCCAACACCGATGCTAGGAAGATCATCTGCTGTTTAGCCAACTCCTCATCAAAATTTTGAGCATTCTTCAAATCTATCGTGATGTTGCATTGAAACTTAGCATCAGAATGACTTGCAGATGATGAAGATCCACTATGATAACCACTGTGATTTCCACTGCTTTGACTGCTTTGACTTTCTTTGCTTGCTGTCGACACATTTTCAGCAGAAAACGCAGTTTTGGGAGAAGTTGCTTTTGGCATCATGCTCTTCGGATAATACAAATCCAGATTTTGTTGATAAGATGAATGATTGACTTTGAATGTTTTCTTCAGTTCCAACTCGTGACTCTCGAGTTTTTCAATCAGCAGATCTAAAGTCAACTTTTCTGGTGCCTTGATAGTATTCTTCAGCATTAACGCATAGTATCTCCAATCCATCTCGTCTGGCAACGAATCAAACAACTTGTCAATAAGTTCTTCTTCAGAATATTTGATTCCATGTCTTGCTAATTCCAGCTTCAAGTGACCAAACCTTTCTATCATTTTACAAACAGACTCATTCTTTAAACACCCAAACATATCAAACTCTTTCCTAAGTAATTTCATTTTGTTTTTCTTGATTTCTTCACTACCTATACATTTCTTTTCTAACTTCTTCCAAAGATCTTTTGCATTCGAATAATCAATCAGTGAGATAATGTCTTCACGAACAGATTGAAATAACAAAGCCACGCATTTTTGCTCAGCTACAAACGATTCAATCTCATCAGCTGAAGATAGAGTTTCACCATTTTTGTCTCCTTGATCATAACCGGTTTTCAAACTCTTCCAACTGGGATATGCGAATGCCATCAGCCAATCTTCAAACTTTCTGGACCACCGACTGTACTTCTCTATAGCCATTAGCTTTAGGGGTTTATTGAATGTTCCGAAGGCATTTTCTGATTCCCAAGCTTCCGTTAACTTTTTCTTTGTATTCGGCGGATTCTTGTTCGTATTTCTTGAAGACGTATCATCATTTCCGGAATTTCCAGTAAACGCGTACATATCGCTGAACGGGTTCAAGAATATATCACCATCTTGAGTGTACCTGCAAAATCAGCAAACACTTAGGCGAATTTTCGAAATTTTAGAAAGTGATGACTGATAAGCGAAACTATCAGCTATTGTGACAAATAAGCGAAACTGATAAATGTTCAAATAAGCAGACCAGGTTATGTCCGGATGAGCGAAAGTGAAATGTCCGTATAAGCGGAACTACTCAGTTCGTATGAGCGGAACTTGCACTTTCAAGCGGAACTACCAAATTGTCCTTACGAGCGGAACTACTTTGTTCGTATGAGCGGAACTACTCAGTTATTTCAAGCAGAAGTGCCGTAAAAGCGAATCTACTGAGTAATTTCGAGCGGACCTTCGAATGACCGTAAAAGCGGAACTAACTTTTTACCCAATTTTAACCATTTTTAAGCCGATTTTTAACCTGAAACTTTCTAGGGTTTGTTAATTGTATGTTTCGCACGTTATACTCAAAAATCAGACAATTTCAACCATAGGAACCACTTCAAATCGAAAAAGTATGAGAGAAAGTGAGTAGAAATCAGAGAATTCGGTAGAATCAAGCTGTAGTAGTATGAACTCCTCGTCCTGAGCTCTGATACCACTTGTCGGACCGTGTTCCGACCCTAAACAGTCAGTTGAGAACGTTCATCTTCACATACGAAGGCGGAATCAACGTAAATGAAGTTACAACATCTATTCCTATTCAATTCCTTCTCTTTTATTGTTTTCTGATACAATTTTGACAGAGTTCGGTTACACAAGCAATGGTCTAGATCCGCTCCAACGTACACAAGTGATCAGGTATTTATAGTGCTAGAGGTTTCGCTTATATGGACTGCCATATGAGCGGACCTACAAGATTGACATATAAGCGGACCACCTGATGACGCAAAAGCGAACCTATATCTATCCTATGACATAAAAGCGAACCTATATCAACACATGTTTATAAAAGCGAACCTATCAACATAAAACCTAATTTTGACTTTCAAGACCCTATGTTGACCTATCTTGACCTAAGACGTAATGCAGACGTAGTCAACAGACATTCCATGCATCAACATATACCAAATAATATATATATATATATATATATATATATATATATATATATCTTTAAGAATCTCGTTTATTACACTGGTTGAATAAATGTAATTTTATATATCAAATAATAAAACAATATATATTAAAAATCTCGTTTATTACATAGGTTGAATAAATGTAATTTTATATATTAAATAATAAAAAATGTTGTATTTTTAAGAACTCCGTGTATTGTACGGGTTGAGTAAATTTAATTTTATATATTAAATAATGAAAAACATTACATTTTTAAGAACCTCATGTGTTATACGGGTTGAGCACATGTAATTTTATATCCCAAACAATAAAAAGTTATATCTTTATAAACCCTATGTATCATATGGATTGAATAAATCTAATTTTATATACTACATAATAAAAAAAGTTATATTTTTAAAAGCCCCTGTATTACACGAGTGCATAAATGTAATTTTTGTATAGTAAAAAATAAAAAATGTTATATCTTTAAAAAACCTCGTTTATTACACTGGTTGAATGAATCTAATAAAAATTTATATCTTTAAAAAAAACTAACGGGTATACTCGATATATGATGGATGAGGTGATTGCGGTGATGGTTCTTACAAATGTCACGTAAACATAGTGATTACCGTATTTGAGTTGAGAGTTGAACACGAAAATAAATGTATATGTAGGATCGTTGTACGACCTAAACGAGTCGATCAGAAGAGTTCCAATCCAAATCAAAGGCGGAATTCAATGATTCGGACTTGATTGCAGCTTGATTCACACAAGAATTCACTTTAACTGTCTTGTATACTGATTTGAAAGCTTTACAGACCACTTGACACTTCGGCAGCACCTCTGCTCCGGAATCAGCAATGTTACAAATGAAATCTCAAGTCACCTATTTATAGGAGATCCAGTCCCCATGAAACTGCCATGTCCAGTTCATGGGAAGTGGCCACTTCCTATGAAACTGCCACTTCGCATGAACTTGCTGTTTTAGCTCCGTTTCCCGTTTCTTTTATATTACGTGACTCGATCTAACAAACCTATTACAAGACTCGATACAAGACGAAGTCGACAGACATATGCACCAACAGACTCCCCCTTGGATGTTGACGAAGTCTTCGGTTTCGAGTCTTCAGAATGACAAGTCTTCGGTCTTGATCAGTCTTCGTGCTCTTTCCAAAGTATCTGACAAGGTAAGCATCCTTCAATCTTTCTCTTCTTTCATCAGCTTCTGTCTTTAATGTTATTCCAAGATCTGTAGCTGGCTCTTACGTCTTCAAACTCCCCTTTACTAGCAGACTCCCCCTTAAATTGTTCCGGGATCGCAATCTGACTTAGCTCTCGTTCTAAGATCGTGACCTGGCTCAAACTCTGCTCAGGCTTAGAAACGGGGATCTTGTTTTGTAGCGTTCACAGTCTCAGGAACGTCTCCTGGCTCTTCGTAGCCACAGGATCTGGAATCTGGCTTGAATTTGCATATCCTTAGGAGTCATAACCTGACTGATTCTGCCTGCACAATCACTACCTCAAAATAAATTTCACAAATTTAAAAATTTTACAAATTTAGAAACCACTTGTAGATATCGTTTAATCATCAACAATTTACTTTTGGGTAGATTTATTTATAACAATTTTCATTTCAAAACAAACTCTCCCAACCCTCTGTTGTCCATCATGTTTAGCACTCGGAATTTTGAAAATCGGCTTTTCAACATCAGTTGTCAAAAAATCTTTTTGATTTTTTTTTAAATTTATGCTAAAAACACAATATTTTTGGATTTTTGTTTTTAATGAAAAGCTGTAAAGAAATATTTACAGACAATATTTTAGTGAGTTTGTGTAAGAGGATCATATCAGTTTATGAGACAAATCACTAACACCGTTAAGCTTTAAACATTTTAAGTTCTAAAGGATTCACTTAGATTGTCAGTATACTGATCCACTTAACTTTTCACACAAAGTTCAACTGTTTCGAGATACGAGATTAATGTTTTAATGACTTAAACTTATTCGCATGTCCCACCTCAGAATATACTCCCGTATTCAGACTTCTATATTTAGTCTTACAGGTGAATGTACACTACTGATATCTGTAAACGGGTAAATGCGAGACCATGAGAGCTCAGGTTAGAACTTCCGTTCAAACAAAGAGATAATGGCTCGTCTTTAGGTGTGTCCCGTTTGGGGATCTTTTCTTCAACAGCACATGATTAGCATTTTTCAATGTTTCATCATTTTTTATACTGAGGGTGGGCTTTATGATTGTAACACCCCGTGTTTTCGAATGTCAAAGTCAAAGTCAAAGTCCAAGTCAACTTTGACCTTCTTTGACTGTAAATAGTCGATTTTATGTTTTAGTTGTATTATGTGGAGTAAGTGTTGTAATCAGCAAGAATCGAAGTAATCGAATGTGTTTGTAACGCGAACCGATCTACGACTGTGAATAGTAGGAAGTAACAATGCGATAAAGTTAACTAATCAGTAATCAAACCGATCTAACAATCATCGAACTCGAGACTCGAATCATGCGAATTGTGGTACTGTTATACGTGTGTGTGTGCCTTATGTGTTACTTGTGCGTGTTTACTTTATGTTGGTGTGGTATTCAAGCAAATCAATCGAAACTCGAAAGACAATCAAACTCAATCAAAATCGACATCGAAGCGCGAAAAGTAGATGCTTGTATGTAGATATAGTGGTTGGGATTAAAAGTAATTTGACTAGGAACCCTATTGTATTCGTATCAGTGTCCATCGAAATCGAAACGTCGAAAATCGTCACAAAATACTCGAAGTGGGTCGCGGATCGAACATGAAGCATCCGGATCGAACAGGCCAGCCGATCGGCTAGCATCTTGCCAGCCGATCGAGCAGCCCACTCGATCGGAGCTCCTGGCCGATCGGCTGCCACTTTCCTCTTTTGGAGCCTATAAATAGGGCTGTCATTGTCATACTTTCCATTTTTGGAAAACTCTGACCGAACCAGCTATTTTCTTCACCTTTTCTCAGATTTCTCTCAATCCCGGTAAGTTTTCACTATAATTCTTGTACGTTTTTTATCATTACTTGATTCTACACCTTTCTATCTTTCAAAACTTGGATTCTAACCGTGAAATCACCAAGATCTAAGTGTTCTTGGGTGATGTCATCATGGTGTTCTTGAAGAACATCATGTTTTGGCCTCATTCCACTATGATTAGCTTAGATCTAACCGATTTCCACATAAACAAGTTAAGATCTATCAAAGATCTAAACATCCACAAGTTGTGAAGGATTGAAAGAAGGAATTCCAACTTTCTTTCAACTCTTTTACACTCAATGCCTTCAAATCAATAGAAACGGAGCTTGAACCGGCTAACTAATCAGTCAAACAGTTAAAAGGTTCAAGATTCGGGTTCTATGAACAAGGTTCATCGATTTCGGGTTAAACTCTAAGCCGACGTTCCGAACCGCTCAACGGACGGATTTGGGTGATTCCTGTCTGAACCGGAGAGACAAGTAAGAACAAAGGTATCATAGTTCAACTCATTATCAAACTACCTCGATATAACGGCAAGTGATCAGACGACCAAGTGTTAGACGAAAGGCCGACCAGGTCAGACTTGCTGGCCGAACGGCTAGGCTGACCGAACAGCCCAGCCGATCGGGCACACCAGCCTATCGACCGGGCCAGCCGATCGGCTAGAACATGGCATCTTACTTTTCCAAACTTTTGAGGTATAGTATTGACGAAGTGGTGTCCGATCGAATATGGCACTCGATTGGTGAACATTACTGTTCGGATCATGAGATACTATGCTTCAACACTTAATCGTTTTCACAACTCGTTCGTAGTAGGGGATGCCAGCCGATCGAACAGACTATTCGATCGAGTGACATTCAGTTGAGGACCAATTCTGAAGTTTCTAGCCGATCGAGTGAGCTAGCCGATCGAGTGAGCTAGCCTATCGAACGAACCGTTCGATCGATCGACTTGAAAGGTAGGAACACTTCAGTGTTCTCAAATACTGCAACAAAAACTTCAAAAGTTCAAATCCTCAAACACAAACACACCAAAGGAAGAAACAATCCACTCGAATGGCCCAGCCGATCGAGCCTGCCGGCCGATCGAACATGACTGTCCAACCGGACATACCAGCCGACCGAACAGCCCGTTCGATCGAACCTGCCGTTCGATCGACCAGCCCATTCGATCCGTCCATACTTGTTTACTTTTCTGCGTTACTTATCATTATGCTATCGAACTATTCAGGCTAATCTTACTCTCAGCGCTCCCTTCAATCCACAATCAATCACTGTGAGTATACTCGATCCCTTTTTGCTTTTAGCACTTTTGGGTGTTACATACGTTACCTATCAAATCACAATCAAACACAAACTATTTGAACGCTGGCCATTTGCATGTGCTACTTGACTAAATGATTGCTGTTTATTATGTTTACACGTGGAGTGCTATCTACCTGCCTTAGCAACATAGTACTATAGTTTGGACTCAGCACCCGTTCACACGGGGGTTGTTAAGGACAATTACTTGCATGGATTACGGTGGTAATCATGTATTGCGAACCGTCTCGGACGGTCAACCCGCAGTCGTTGGTATCGATGGTCCCATGTCGATAATTAACATGCATCGTTTTCCTCTGTGTACGTGCCTGGTTATGCGTAAACTATTCGAACTATATATGCTATTATCAAACTTGTGTGCTCACCTTTACATTTTATGTATTGACTTTATTTTAACGTATGTGACAGGTAATTAGGATGCTTATCTGCTAGGAAAGCGAGGCTTGAATAAGTTTCTAGAAGCCCCCAAAAAATAGTTGTCTGCCAAGAACAAGCGTCTAAGGCATAGTTGTCTGTAGATCTTGTCCTCTGGCATTACAGCCAGAAAGTCAACAGAATAGGGGTCTAGAAGCGGATAAACAATTGCTGTAATAATATTTGAATCTGAGTTGTCGGAACGGAATTTATTTGCCTAGTTGCTTTTCTATGATAACTTGTTTATTTATTTGGGATACGGTATGGGACGTATCATTTAACTGAATTTGTAATAATAGTTGTTGTGGAAACTTCTGGACAATCTGTTTCGCTCAGTGCCGCGCCCCGATGATTCCGCCACCGGTTGGGGTGTGACAGATTGGTATCAGAGCCATAACTATAGGGAATTAGGCAGACACGACCTAGTCCGGGTCGCTGTCTTAGAGACCTAGACTATAGTTAGGAACCATCAGACCCAGTTTATGTGCTTTATTCTGCAATTCTTCAGTATCACTACACTTAAATTTTCAACTAACGTCAGGCGATTCAGTCAGGAATAGGTGTGAAAACCGCAAACTCCCGACTAAATTTCTTGACATATGGGGATTTTACTCCTTCATCTCGACATTTTTGCCAACAAACGAGGAGAATTATACCAAATCAGGTGTGAAACCCCCATTTTGATGAAAATTCTTCTCGATTTTACTAAAAACAAGGAAGAAATTGCTAAGCCCAGGGGTGAAACCCTCACCTTAGCAGTTTGTTCTGTATTTTGTTCATCTCACCAAGGCTTCGACCGACTCCAACGACCTGAACTCACAAGTATGACCTAGGGAACTCGTGTGGAATGCCCAAGAATCGAGGCAGAAACACGACCACTAGAGTCGAAAGTGATGACAAGTTTACTGTGAATAGTCGAGTTGCCTTGGGTAGTCGATGTCTAGTAGCCGCAGACAATCTACCTCTCGATTTCTGTGTGTTTCGATTTTGAGAACCGCAGTCGCGTACTCTGATGACTTGTTGGTTTTATGTGTTTTTGTGTGCTTTCTCTGTTTTGTGTTTATATTTGCTTTCTCTGTTTTATTTTGAGGTAATATTCGATTTTACTACCACTACGATCAACACACACGACTCGCATTTGCTGATTCTATCTCAATTCGACACCCAGTTATCCCAAATCTAGACGGTATCATGCTATGTTATGCTATACGACTAAGTTAAACTATACTATACGATGCTATTCAACATACTATTCGAACGACATGCGAACTTTGAAGGATAGGTTTCTGTTTTCTGACTGCTTCAGTGATTAAGTGCCTAGGTATTTGCGTGTTTCTGTGTTTTGTGCTCTAAGTACTTATGTGCTTCTGTGACCTACGTGTTCTATGTGCTTCTGTGCTTATATGTATCTGGGGTTATGTGATTATGTGACTATGTGATACGTGATTCGACGTGATCCTAAGCTTTAGTAGTCTAGACGTGTGAGGTGAGATTCGATTTCGTTGTGTTGAGACTCGTGACGATGTCTAATGCAGACCATTTCGTCGTCTGGATCCCGACACCGAACCCCACTTACCCGCCAGGAAAAGAGGGACAGACGTCTCGCTGCGATCATCTCCAAAACTGTGGCGAAAGCTGTGAGTGACGTGTATGAAAACGCTAGCAAATCGTCAGAAGAATCCCGAGCTGAAATCCCTAAGGATTCAAGCAAGGCTGCTTTCAGCTTCAAGCAGTTCAAAGCATGCGGACCAAAAGAGTTCACTGGCGAAGATGGTCCAACAGCCATGTTTTACTGGTTCGACTCAGTCGAAGTCACTCTGCGCCAGAGCGGATGTCCTAAACATCTCCGCACTATCAATGCTACAGGCGTCTTCCAGTCCCGTGCTCTAGACTGGTGGACGGCCGAATGAAACAAGCGCGGAAATGATGCAGCTTACGGGCTATCATGGAAGGAGTTGAAGGCGATTATGATCGAAGAATTCTGCCCTCCTCATGAACGCCAAAAGCTGGAGGACGAGTTCTGGGGAATCAAGCAGAAGGATGGAGACAACGCTGCTCTTACTACTCGCTTCAAGCAGCTTAGCATCATCTGTCCTGATCAAGTCAAGACCTCAGATCAAGCCTTCAAGAAGTATATCCGAGCTCTGCCCGATTGTGTAGCCGACTTTGTTCACGCCGCCAAGCCAGCAACGATCAAAGAAACCTACCTACTCGCCGCTGAGATCAATGATAAGCGAGTAAAGGCTGGTTTCTGGGATAAGCCAACCAAGTCTCTACATCAAGCCACTGCAACACCCACCGACTCATCTGCTCAATCCTCCAAGTCTTCGAGAAGGAAGAAGAAGAACAACAACAGCTCCAGCAACAAGAGCTGTGCTGCCGCAACCACTGCCACTCCACTACAAGCTGTGCCAGCTCAACAGCAGCAGCACCAGCGCTCAGCTCCAATGATCAATGCACCGCCAGCAAAGCGTGCATACACAGGCCCTCACCCACTCTGCCCGACATGTTCGTATCATCATCCAGTGGGT